>NC_134044.1:9763032-10438032 GCF_965140245.1 Athene noctua
GAGTTTGGGGTGGGTTGTTTATTTTGGTTTGGGCTTTTTTTTTCATTTGGAAACTTTAATGGGTGTTGACAGCAAGCCCTCCAAGCAGCAAAATAAACTTTTTCTTAATATGCATAAAATCCTCCATTTGCATCCTTTTACTAATAAAAGCAGGTACAGCTTTGCTTAAATAATTACAAGCTCATCTGTTGTAACAAGTACATAATTTTCTTCTGGCTGTGCAAGCAATGTGCCTGGTCAGACTCAGATCTGCCCCAATACTACCCCAACAACTCCATAGTTTACATATATCTGCTGTGTATACCTGTATGCTTGTGTGTACAAAATATGACACACATCCAACAAGCAGAAGTTACAGAACATCCTTCCTTAAGATCTGTAAGATTTCTTAATACATTCAGGGAGCTAATAACAGATAATCACATACATCAGACTAAAGTGTGCTTTACTACCTTATTACAGAAGCTATATTAAAGTTGACCAGAAATCTTTCAGTTTTACCCAAAACCATGGCATTATTCATTCCACAACTTGTTTAATATAATTAAATAAAGATCCTCTATAAACATCAACTAATATCCCCAAAAGAAAACCAGAAAAATAACTAAACCTTACAGCACGGATAATCCTATAACTGTCAGTATATCCTACACGCCCTTGCTCAGGAAAAAGTCCTCAGTTGTTCAAACTGTACAGAATTACCCGTAATGCCAGATTCAGTTCTCTATTACACTGCTGGAAATCAAGGGACTTCGTCAAAGGAACCACTCCAATTTGATGCCAGCAGGCCTCAAATTTGATGCCAGGACCAGAATCTGGTCTTAAAACATATTCTGTATTATGGCACTAATTCCTGCCAATTTATTGGAACATCTATGTGGAAGTAAAAATTTGTAATGTTGCAGTTTATTATTTCTTGTTTCACAAGAGTAATTAAGTCAGTATCTCAACTTATGCTGGTTTCCTCTTTGTAATCTATCAAAACATATAAAAGCAGATTAAAAATTGTTTTCTTACTAAAATTTGAATCAGTGATGCAAAGCAACTACAGAAACATACAAAAAAAGAGGAGATGATGGTGACTGAATCCAAGTGTACTGAACCTGATGCTGAGATCTTTACACAGCTGTCTTCCCTGTGCAACCAAGGGCAAACAGATAAAGACCCAAATACATCCTCAATAGTTGTGTAACAGAAACCTGTCAGACAAATTTTCAGGTTTTTATTCTATTTTGATACCTGTAAAGAGTTATTCTTCAAGTGCTGGTAGCAGTTACTCCATGAGTGATGAATGTCTGATAAAAAGCGGCAGCAAAATAAGAATTCCTCCTGGTCGTCAACTTTCCCCTATCTCAATCTCTGGCAAATTGACAGTGGTTTAAATTAGGAGAAAGAATAGGGTTAAAATAATAGCCTGAACTTATCTAGTACTTTTCCACTAGGGAAGTCAAAGGACATATTTTTTATTATTTTATAAAAATAAATAAGTACTTTGGAGATGAGAGTACAGAGACATGATCATGGTCAAAAATGTTATATTCGAATTGCAAGAGTCTAAAAACGTTCTGTGCAAGTGGGAACAAAATTCTCTCATTTCCCAAATATGTTTTAAGTTCCGTACAGCTGATGCAAAACAAGGACTATTATCCAATTCCTACTAAGGCTGTCAGCCCACAACAGAACCAGAATCTCAAATGCTCCTCTTTACTTTTGAAAAACTAAAATCCCACTGACAACGCTCTACCAAATCCAAGCCTGCTGTCCCACTTTTAGCTCTAGATCCCATTTATTCTTTCACCCTTTTCCCAAGATGGAAGATAAAATTAGTTGTAACGAATTGTTCACAGACTTGATTTTCAGAGAATTAGATGGCATTGTGTTATGCCAAAAGAAAAAGCATGAATAGGTTGCGGTATTGCACATTTGAAATTTATTACAAAGTAGCATCTGTTCAGATGACTGTTTTCCACAACTGCACGTATCTGTGCTCTGTGCCCCCTGCTGAATACAAACACTCCTTCGCTTTGCTAACTGAAACTCAGCAATGAAACTGAACTCACCTCAAACCATCAATGCAGCTGTCACCCATCTTTTTTTCCACTTCCTGAAATTTTCCTTAGTTTTCTTGAATATGTGTGCAAACCCTCATATAGCAAATTTAAGCCAATCAACTAAGCTAGCTCTTCTCAGTTACCTTCCACTGATGGCTTCAAAGCAGTGCATAGACATAGACTCTGTCTAGATAAATCATGTAATGCACTTCTAGCAAATATCACTACTGTTGCTGTAGGCAAATCATTTATTTTAAACCTAATCCTCACAGAAACTCTGTTTCCTTCAAACAGCCTGACTGAAGCCAAGGATGCCTGAGTATGTATGACAAGCCCAAGCCAAAAGACAGAGCAGGCAAACAAAAATCTCCCATGTTATCCCAAAGTCTTGTTTTCCATTCTTGAAGCCATCAACTCAAACACAAATATGAAACAGAATTACTGAAACACATTATTGCCAGCTCATTCACAATTACTGGTGGTTCTTCCCTGACGAATGCATAGCTAACTGAACAAGGGCTGTCATGGAAAGGGACTCAAACTCCAAGTCTGGGGCAGCTAGACAATCAGGATAGGAACACAGAGCAAGCACACAAACTACCACTGGTCTTCTCTTGCAGCACTACAGTCCAAATACAGGTTAGCACCAAACACGCTTTGAGAACAGCCTACCCAAGCCTTCTCTGACGCTCAGATCATTGCTACATGCTTCATGAGAAAGGTGGCCGGGTGCTCTGCTCCCACGGCTTTGCTGTATGACTGGCTCCAGAGTGGCACAAGCCACACTCACCAGTGCTCTCAAACCACCCCTGGATGTGGGCTGGCAGAGGGGTTGCCCTCTTGCCTGCGCAAGCAAGCACTTCTCAAGTATTAGAGCCAAGATGCTGCAGTATTTTCGTTCCAAAAGATGCCTGTCTTTCCCTAGCCCACTCCCCAGAAAGCGAAGAGCCTTGCAGGCATCAGCACAATAGTCAGTGTAGTTTAGGCCTGTGCTATGGACGGTTTTGCTTTGCAGTCCTGGAAAATCAGAAGAGCTGCTTTCTCCATTAGACATCCTCTGGTTTCTCTGTTGTGCCCTGCCTTTAACAAAGATCAATGTGACATCCACAGTCCACTCAAGCAGCAGCACTTCTTTTTTTGCATGCCTCCAGAACACATCCTTGCAGGTAACACTAAAACTGCTGCTTAAATCCATCTTTAACCTAGGCAAATGGTGCTAGACTGCTGTATTTAATATCCTGTCAAAAAATTCCCAGGTTAAAAAAGGTTTTAAAATTCACAAAATGAAATGATGATGTAAGGTCACGTTGAAGAGCTTTCTCTGGATGCTACTTAGAGTTTCTATTTCCTATGACACAAACATCCCCACTACAAACCCTGATACTTCCATACATACTGACAGACGTGAAGTTCAGAGGCTATTTTAACGCACAGCAGTTATATCCTTGGACTACTTATATCAAAACACATTGGGGCTATTTTCCCACCTTAAAGACAATTTAAAGTGTATGAATAATGAGTATTTTTTGGAGGCAGAGAAACAGATCATCTTCCCTAGAAACGTGGTTAGAAAACTGCTTCCCCTTCCATCTGGCATGGTGCCTTCCCAGCAAGACAGAAGTGGAATTTCTGAGACCTCTTTATGAATAAGCAATAAGACTCATGAGATGGGAGAGCTTAGTAACTTCCAAAAAGGCACATCAACTGGAGACAGAGACAGGTCAGACTGGGCACCTTGGTTTGCACATGATCTATTGCCTCCTCTGCTAAAGGAGAGCACTAGTTTCCAGCATAAACAGCTCTCCCCATCTTACCTCAAGAAAAACCTGTCAGGAAAGAATGAGCCTAGCAAGTTTTTACTTTGGCCTTTGAAGTTATTCCTTGGCTGACTGATGCTCGCCCATACATAACTAGAAGAAAAGACTTCCATTGTGCCACTCTTTACACCAAGCGTATTATTCTCCAGACAAAAGCTTTCGCATCTAACTTTTAAACACACCTCTCTTTAGGGTGTACTGTTTCTAAGCCATAAAATCCTTTCTGTTCATTAAAAAAAAAAAAAAAAAAAAAAAATAGACAGCTTTTCCCCCTCCGGCAATCAACTCTGCTTGTTAGTTTTTTGTATTACTTTTTGCAAACGGATACCACAGACACACAGCAGTTAGCAACAGAACAGCCAGTTCTCGTCCTCAGAAATACAGTGTTTTTTCCCGACATAGTCTCCAGATTTAAACATGAAATACAACCATTGTAGGAACTCCCTGGTTTTAAACGAGACCTGGTGAATAATCGCTTTCCCTGAAAACATCTCCAACATCTGGCAACTTGCTGTTATTTGCAGGGTCTGCGCGCTGGGTCAGGGCAGGGATACAGGAGCAGGGCAGGGGGTTAAGCAATGAACATGCTCAGCACCTGCTTGCTCTCTGCCTGATTCTAATCAGTATTCTCCCCTCATGCCCAGGAATGCTAGAATTCCACAGTTTCCTCAAAAAAACCAAAACTTTTCCCCCTCAAGGAAAGGAGAGGGAGGGAAAAAGAAAAAATAAAAAAGAGTAAAAAAACCCCTCTTAGAGTATGACCAAATTTCATTAAAGACAATGAAGTCTTGCCATTATATTCAATAGGCTTTTCTGAGGTTTATGAGAAATCTCACATGCTTGACACTATTAATTAAAGGAATTAGTGGTGTTAGGGAAAAAAAAAAAAAAAAACAAAAACAACCCACACCACAAAACAAACCCCACAATATTTCTCTTTAAAAAACTGCCTAACGATGCCATTTTCCTTGAAACTCTAGAAATCGGTAAAAACTGTTTGTATCAGCAACGCTGGAAGTCAAATCTTGCCTTACTGCAAGTTGTACTGCAGTTGCAAATCTGAAAACCTTTTTTTTTTTAAAGTCCTGTTGACAAGTTCAAGCCAGTCTATCAACTGGAACTGGCTCCTCAGTTTTTTGGCTCATAGCCTTATGTCCAAGTCATTAGACTATTTCCCTCTGACAGGAAAAAATGTTTGTAAAAGTAAGTACAGATTTCATTTGACAAAACAGTTCATCTCTAATCAGTCTATGTAACACAAAATCCCACCACTGAAACGCATTCTTTTGCATAAAGATTTTGAAAGCTACAGTTTTAAGTTATAAATACTAGCAATATACAACAAAAGAATATTTAAAGTATGATTTTTGTCTCCTTTTTCCACTCAGTTCATATTTCTATCAAGTACATAGAAAAAAAAAAAAGGTTTTAAGGAGCTATCCAGAAGTTATTACACATTCTTAGCAATTGCAATAGCAACATCCAGTTCTAGAAGAGAACACAGTGCGAGACCTGCATGCCCAGTCACAATCACATAAATTTCAAGCATCAAATATTTGCTGAGAACCAGATTACTTGCATATATTATTGGATAGATTTTCTACATTACACATTTGAGGAAATGGCAGGCTATTTATGGGAAACATAGAAAAAACAGCAAAAAGTACGTATCATTATTTGCTGTACTCCAGTAAACTCATTGTGGCTGAGAGCCTCCATGTAAATGGAGACATCTCTGAATTCATGAACTTAATCCCAGACCACACTAGTTATTGATCTGCTTTTGCTGTAAACAAGAGTAATAAAAGTATTAGAAATACAAGTGCTGAGTCTTGATCTACTGCATCAAAATGCACTCACCTGCTGCTCTGAGCCAGGGCTCGCAGCAGCTCTGTTATGTGCTCCACACCATGGGCCACTGGACCAGCGGGCACCCCCTGGCCCCTCTACAAATAAGTGTTCCCCAGCTCTACAACCCCAAAGGCTGGAAGCCCACGGCTCTTCCAAGGGCAGGTTACAATCCTTTCTAGCCATGAAGCATTCATTCTAAAAAATCATTTCATCTGGATTTGCACTTTCAACAAACAGGCTATAGCAGCTGAGCCTATATAGCACTTTTGATTTCTGGATTCCAGACATTTGGAAATACCATTGAGGGAGGAAAATATCATTGGTCCCATTTCTAACCAAAAAAAACCCACTCAAAGATACAAAGAGAAGATTTAGCCAAACAGGAGCAGCCAACACAGAGAGATCTCTTACACTCCAGCCACTTCTCTACTGCACACACTACCAGGACGCACAGCAACAGGAGGAAAAAAAATAAAAATCAAAGAGAACGTAGAAAGCAAGAAACAGTTTCTTCCTGCTCTGGGGGATCATGGTCAAGCAGAGGCAGAGACCAGACTGGGGAGGAGGACTGAGCAGTCCCATCTCAGCTGGCTCCAGGCACAGGCAACATAGAGAATGAGTCTGAGAAACACAGAGCAAATTATACCAACTCAAACCAGTTCTCTTCCAAACCAAAGCCAACTCTTCTAGCACTAATTTTGCTATGACCACCTTTTTCTTGTTTGTTTGTATTTAGGGGTATCACTTACTTACAAACACATTAGTCACCAAGATCACTCTTTCCTACTCAAAAAGGGTACTAAAAAAAGCTCCCTTGTCCCACTCCAAAGATGCCCAACCACACTCACCGCAGGCCCATCAAAAGGCTGTTAAAGCCTATGGAAAGATGCCTTCGGCAGCCCCTTTGCCACAGCTGTGGGAACTTCAGCAGCAAACCAGCACCAGCTGTGCAAGTGGGGAGAAGTCATTTAGCCCAAGTCACTGGGACCTAAAGCATCTACTCAAAGAGCTGAATGTCATCAGGCGCTGAAACACCACCTACAAAGCATAACTGTGACCACAATATCTCTATCTAGGGAACACAACAGTCCCGTGGAAGCTTTAAACTTCACATTAAAAAAAAAAAAAAAAAAAAAAGGAAAGACAAGAAAAAAAAGAAGCAGCACTTCCAAGCCTCCCAGAAGAGAAAGGCAGAGCAAGGAGCTCAGGGGGTTGAAAACAGTGTAGCACCAGCTCCCACCTGAGCTGGGAGCTGCCCTGAATTTAGAGGTACTGCTTCCAGACTTGAAGCCTGAGGGCCCTCCACTGCTTCCAACTCATGCCAAGGGAAGCACAATGGCTCCTTTAACCAAAGAATCCCTTCAAAACAGGCCCAAGTTACCCCAAAGGCATGCCACTTCTCAAACCCCTGAGGCTAAAGTGGGAAGAGTAACATAGCAAGAAAACAAAGTGCATCCAAAGGAGCTCCCCCTTTGCTGTCCCTGGAAATCCATCATTCTGCATGCCCTCCCCAAGCTAGCCAGTGGCCAAAAACTAAGCACCGGGTGGTCTATTTATTTAATAGAATGGCTTTTCTGCATGATAATGCCCAAGATTGGAAACAAATTAGTCCATACTCCAGTCTTTGATCACCTGGAAGATATTTTTTTCCCTTCTAAGACTTTTCTGGAGCGTTTTATTTTTTATTTATAACTACCATTATCAGGATTCAGATACTAGATGTATTTAGGATTCTTTTAATGCTCACTCTAAATTTTTGTCTCTGATTTACTCTTCCAAGGCTGACAAGTCTGTTCCTGATGTCAGATTAAGAGAAATATTTATGTCACCAACCATCGCTCCATCTTTTCAACTGCCAACACAGAAGTACAGTAACTTTGAATCCCGGCTTGGTTTAAGTTCTTTCTTGCCCAAGTGACCTCTAAGAGTTCAGAGAAAAATCCACTTTATGCCTGTCATAGTGTAGGGTTTGACAACCATTCGAATTAGAGCTCCTGATTTCTTTCCCAAAATTTCATTTACTGTGTTGTTTAGGATCAAAGGTTGAGGGGAGGAATGCAGTTAAGGAGGACAGAGCATGCCTCCCCTTGTGATATCCTTCAGCCAAGGAGGAGCCAGAAATCAGACCAAGCAAGCAGCACTCTGCCTCCCGTCCTGCTGAGACTGATGGAGCAGATTGGTTACGGAGCTTCTTGCAGTACAGCCAGGGGTTTTGTTTGCCTTTTTTTTCTAAATCATGTGTTAGAAAATTTTTATGTGCAATTCTCTAAAACAGCTCTTTTTATTTTATTCTGCTTGTAACATTTTAACTATGCTTCTGGCTATGTCAGATCTCTTATTTAACAACAAAAATAAATGTTTAGTGCTATAAAGTCTTGAACTCCCTCAAATCTGCAGTGTAATTAACTTTTCATATCAGGGTCAAATTCAACTCTAAGGAATCTTCATGGGCCTGCTGAGAGCAGGGAATTGTTCAGATGTAAATGAGGGTACAATTTGGTCTCAAGAACCTTTTTAAACATAGACAGAGAAGGAAATAATAAAAAGACAAAGAAAATGTCTGCTGTATGCAGACATTTTGCATTTTCACCAGGACAAGTCAGCATTCCAAGAGCCTGCAATACTTTCCGCTGCTGGAGCCCCTGCTGGGCACCAGCTCAGCGCAGGCTGGCCCAAGTCACCTGCCCCGGTGCACGCTGCATGCTGTTTGTGCCAGGCTCAATGCTCCTCAGAAAAGGTGGACAAGCGGTTAGCTTTAAGGGTTTTTCAAAAGGTAACACCGTATTTGTTGGAAAACAAATTGTGCGTGTTAAAGCAACAGGCATTTGTGTGGTTTTCTGTACAGTTCCTAAATATTTGAGCGTTTTCGCTTGATCCTGTTGATTTACAAGGCAGCAGGTCCAATCGACTGTGCTAAACCTGGGGTTAATCCACAGGGCTTTTTCCTAACTGCAACATCTATTGTATGATCTTCCAAACAGATTCCGAAATGGTTTCTTCTATTATTTTCCAGTTGGCCAAACAGCGGCTACAAACGTAGTTAAGCTATATACCAGAAATGTAAAAGCTGCCACAGGCAGCAAGAGATGTTTTACAATGCCTTTCTCTGCACTAAATGTACTAAAAAAATGTACAGAAAAATTTGTCAACCTCCCTCCCTCCAAAATACTGTACCCTAAAGGTTTGATGACTACTTACTTAAAACATCACTCCTTGTGTAAACAGTCCTTAGTCAGACAACTTTTCTGGCTTTGGTGAAACATCAGAAGTTAAATTTGCAGGATGGTAGTTATTTGAAACTATCCCTTCTTACATGTAAATGCTGATGATCTAATTCAGCGTTTGCTTACACACCAGCATCAGTCCACCAGTTGCAGTGGAATTAAACCTGATATATACCTTGGTAGATGGAATTCCTGATTTTTTTTTATTTTTTTCAAAATCCATAGTTTGAGGAATTCATTGTGCAAATCGGAAAATAGTGTATTTCACTTTCCATTTTCACATCTCTTTAGTTAAACATTTGTCACTTCTCTTTTTTTCTGTCAAAATATCTCCTTCCTGAAAACAATTTATTTTTCGGTTCGTGAAATCAGTGGAAACCTGACTTACAGCTAGTTCTGTGCAGGTTTTTTCTTGCCACTCAGCCTGCCGGGAGGGGCTGGGTAGGTGTCAGAGTCCTCACTGGGACACTGATTCCCCCCCCCGGCTCACCCTCCAACCCTTCAGCACTTCACACCAGATCAAACAACCATCCCTTAGGTCAAAATGAAAAGGAAGTCCTGCCACACCATCTTCAGTAAAAAGGGATTTTCTGTGGAAGCATTCCCTGCTGCTCCCTTAGCCTGGTTTCTATAAAACCTGTCTATATTCATCTCCACCTTTCTCTGAGCCAGTTAAAGATGTAGAGACAGAAAGCAGTTTTAAGTCCAATTTGGTTACAGAGTAAGTTGGTGCTACTGCCTCGTGGGGGGCACACGGATTGTACATTGGTTACATTTTTAACAAAGAAGAGAGTAATTTTGCCAGAAGAACTGTAGTTGTTACTGCTTTTCTGAGCTGGTATATCCTGATTATACTGGCATGAACAGTCCTACTCATTTAAATAAGGTGAATAAGATTTGACGGGGACTGAATAAGCTGTCTGCTTGCAGAAATGTCAGCTGCAGACAGTTTATTCCTCATACAATTCAAACCACAGTGATCTACGTGGCATTATATCTGATAAAGAAATTACTACATAGTCATTTCTGGATCAGACATCCAACATGAGGCATATCCTAAATACAAAAATCCTTAAGACAGGTCCTTATACGGACTTGTGCATGATATAAACATTGGTCATGTTTGGCAGAAAGTCTACATCCAGGCAAATAGCCATAAAAAAAAATATTTTAAAAAATCAAAAGTTAGAATGTATATCGCTGTCCTCATTGCAGCTCTCCATGGAAACAAACAAGCCGAGTTCATGGAATTAAAGGAAATTTGTACCTAAAATTCTTTCAAATAATTTTAGCTGTTACTCTGGAGCAAAATGTCTCCTAAAGTATCTGAGTGCTTGTAAATTATGCACAGACTGATATTTTGTTCAGAGACAACCAGACAAAACACACACAGAGTGTATTTAAGAAAGGGAATGAGAAAATGCTGATTTAAAAAATTCTGGTTTAGCCACTACAGCAGAGGAGGCTCACCCACATATAAATCAGTGCAATACCAGGAGAGGCTCTCCGGCTTCACCAGGCTTCTTACTACTGTTTCTGAAGCTTAAGTTCTGTGTCCAGATATGCCAGTGGAAGCAGTGGGACCTGGATCGAACGCTCACATACCCTACAATTCAGATGAAACCTCATATCATAATTACAACCCCACATAACACATCCAGACTGCACAGCCTCTTCGACTGAGGATGTGGTGGAATATATTGTACTATCTCTGAAATAAGTATAGCTTGCTGTAATGCAACAAGGAACTGATTATTCTCAAGGACTCTTACTTGCTTTTCTGCACAGCCTGGCTGATCCGACTTTCTCCCCTTTTTGGGGAGAGGCAGTACAACTGTCCTCGCTGATGCAAGTGAAGTCCATAAAATCAAAACTGAAGAAGATACACAAAGGAACGCTGCAAGCTCATTTGTGTCCCCTTTATACTGAGAGCCCAGTCTGGAGAACTGGCTGGCTTCTCAAACTCCCTTTCTTTTACTGGCAGCCCTGGACCATTTATCTCCTCTGTGATTTGGTATACAAAGACAACTTTTTTTTTTTTTTTTTCCTTTAGGCTACACTCAACAAAAAGATTACATGCAACAAAATTAGTTTTATTTAAATTCAGTTAAATGCCACATATTTTACGTGTCATAATAGTAAAATTTCAGTGCATTGTATACTAAAAATAAAGTGATTCAAACAAAACCAAATCCAATAATTCTAAAGAAAAATCCCTCACAAAACTGTAAGAGCATACAGTGCATACATCCAAAAGACCATGCAAAAAAAGGATTCCATTCAAATTTCACATCTCATTAAAGACAATTTGGCCATTAATCCATACGAGTTTAGGAGCAAAGAAGGATTTTCCAAGACAGATAAACTGAAATGATCCTCCTTTGATCTCCGAGGTTAAGAATCAGCAACAATGGAAGATGAACAACAAGGGGCAGAACTACTGGCCTTTTTATGTGCCACAATGGCATCAGCAAACAACTACTTAATCAATATTTGGCCAGGGACACTGAAAACTTCCTTTTCAAATTTTAATTCCTAGTTGTAAAACAACTGTAGGGCAACCAGCAAGATAAGACATTAAACTGACTGCTTAATTGCCTTTTACTGTTTTACTAGTTATATATGCACATTCTTAATAGTTCGTGAATCGTTATTTACTAGGATGAATAAATGACCTGTCAACAATTACATCAAACTCCACTAACTAAATAATCTCGGCACATGACACACTTTAACTCTAATGTGTCCTCAGTGAGTTTTAATTTCATTACACTTCACCTTTTTTTTCTAGGCAGAGTGATTTAAACTGAATTAGTTTAACAGCATGGGGCAGGAGTACTCCAGGGCAAGTAAAGTAAAATGTTGCGCTCACACTATGCTAAACAAGGTCTTGCAGTGAATTATGTAACTGTACATCATTTTTATTAGCCAGAGAGCTCGGCATTTGGGGAACACTTGGAAGTATCCTGCATTTTTTATTTAAATATTTTGCTCTTTCTCTAGCCACATGTGTTTGTTACATAGGATTTAAAGTGACATTTACATGGAGAAATTCACATTGACTGGCTTACTCTGATTTATTGCTTTGCGTTTCACTCAATTTCTTCTTAAATTAACCAGAGAGCACTTTGTAGTTCTGCTTCATTTCCCAATGCAGTTTTATTACACAGCTCTGGGGACTCGTGATAATTTATCACTATCAACTTTATTGGTTTCCCTCTGTTCCAACCCTTATCAATAAGTAAATCTAACACCAAACTAAACCTTCTCCAAGTGTTAGATAAATGCATCGTCTTTGCCTTATAAAACAGAGAATTACTATTCAAAATCAGACCCAGAAAATAATCTGGTTTAAGGATTTCATCAGCATCGACTTTTACTTTCGGCATTAATTGCTGATTAGTTTTTCATCTAGTTAAAACCTCTGTCTGTCTGCCTGCTGATTCCATTGCTACCTCTGTGTAAACACAGATACAAAGATCCTTAACCTTGATGAGAGTTTTCCCAGACAGTTTCACTCGAGTTTAAAGTCACACTCTTGTTGCTTTCTACTAACAGAACAGAACAAATTTGGGCCCCATTCCTGCCTGCCCCAACCCACGTGAGTAACTTTACACACATGAATAGGCCCTTTGAGTGGGACTCCTCGCTGCTACTCACATATGATAGCGTTTGCAGAACTGGAGGTCTGATACCCGATCCAGTAAACCCATTTTACATCCTGAACCTGAGGATTTCCCCCAGAGCTGCAGTTGCTCAGCACATTACAGAGCTGGTTGCAAGAAGAGCCTGATCTCTACCATGGTAAATTCCTACTGACGTCAAAGATTTTGCAATCGTAGGAGAATCCAGAAAGACAAAGATAAAAATCACATTTTCAAGGCATGTCCTAGCCACACTGAAGTCAACCGACTGTGTTTCTTGCCTCAGCCTTTCCAGAACAACACTGCATGAATTTTAACAGATTATTAAGATTTTCAGAATAATCAAGTAAGATACAAACTTGAGTACAAATTCAAGTTAATCAGCTGCTGTGTGTGAAGCAATCCTGATATTTGCTAAAATAACATTTGCCTTTGTTCTAGATATATGTAGTTAGAGAAACTGAATAGGATGCCCAGAGCAGTCCTGTTTGAATAGGCACTGAGACCCTTTTTAAGTTGAAGAAAGTGTCCCTTAGATGGCAAAATATGCAAACCCATTAATGAAATCATGATTTCAAGAAAGAGATATGATCTATCTACGTATACTTCAGAGAACGGCTGCTAGACTGAGTACACCCTTTCTTCCCACAGCTGGAAGTATTACTAGTGCTTATGTAAAGCAATTAGCATGCAGTTAGTCTTGACAGTTAGCACTCTCCTCAAAGTCCACCAACTCGTCTTTAAGACAGGAGGGCATGGGCTGCTCCCGGCATCTCTGGAGCAGCAAGCTCGGCTCTGAAGTCACTCAAAACACAAACATTTAGCACCTTTCTGAAGATGCTCAGCATGCAGAAGACACCGCACTCTCACTTGATGGTGAGATCATTATTAATCATTGAGGTCATCAGTTACTATTATGAGCTCAGAATAATGATTTGGAGCCTGGCCCAGAGCCTCACAGTGACAACGGGTCAGGCAGAAGAAACAAAGCCGTATTCGGTTTGCGTGGCATCGCCTACATCGATTTGCACTTGTGCAGCACCTGGCTTTTCTGTCCAGGACTGGACTGTCACACACTGAGACAGGAGGAAAGAAAGAGGAAAAAGACAGACAGAATATACTGTTAGCACTATCTGCCTTGAGCCAAATCCTGCAGTCACTGGCGAGTTTTTTCCTAATTAAGTATTATTTTCCTGTCAGCTCTGAGAGCCTCAGAAACAAAATTTTGTTCAAGTTCGACAAGCTGATTTCTTAGACCTGCTAGTGACCAAATATGTAAAGTACTGTATGAAATTCCAGACTCAAGAAGATAGCCTGCAGCCACAGTCATCACATTTCATTCAATAAGTGAATCTTTGCTGGGAACATTGAGTGTGGGAACACTTTGTGCTTCTCAGCCGTAAGACACAACATTATTTTACACAGCAAGTATGTCCTCTTACTACAGCACCTTGGGACGGGATAGGATGCTGGAACAAAATTACGCTGTGCCCTGCATCAGAAAATCACAACTGAAATCTAACTCGGCATCTGCCTCATCCCATGCTCTGGCCACTAACCCAACTGCCTACAACACAGAAATGAATGGGATGACTCAAACTGGTATCTGGTGCTGCATGTTAATCCTGTCCCTTAATAAACTGCCTTTATTAGTTTAACAACCTAAAAATAACTGGCTGCATGATACTGACCAACCCTAATCAAAACATCTGCAAACCCATCTAGCCTGAGCTACCCTTTAGATCATGTGCCACCACTTCAAAGCCTGTGCATCAAGTCAGTAATTGTAACATTGCATCTAAATATTTAAGCTAGGGGCTGGTAGTCGCGTGTCCCATTTACAGTCAGCATCTGTCCTCTAATTCCATTACAGTACAAAGCAAAAATGTTTCCCAAAACTCACAAACAGGAAAAGCATCACACAGCTAGAGAAGCAGCAGCAGCAGCTTGAACTTTCTAGCTGCTGAGCGGGGCTTTTGTGCTAAGGTCCTTTTTTTTCCCCCCTTCAAACTCCCCACATACACACACAAAAATAGGGGTGGTGCCGAAATTGTATTAATGTGAGCCTCAGGCACACAGAAAAAAAAAGAAAAGAGGAAGGGGAGGGAGAGGGGGGAAGGGTTTGGTCCAAGATGAAAGTAAGAAGGAAATAAAGGAGGCAATTTAGTCTGCTGTAGCCTGAATTGCTCTCAGTACAGCCAAGGGTAGAGGCTTGGGATGAGTAGGGCCCTTTTTGGACGGGTGCGCATGACTGGGGGAGGATCCGCCAGGACAGGGCCCCGGGGCCAATTCCGCTGGCCGGGAACAGAGGCCCCCTTTGAGGGCGGGTGGGGGGGTCCCGGCCCCCACCCCAGCCAGCACCGCCCGCTCGCAGCGGGCCCGAGGACCAGCTCTACGCCCCATCGTTTGAGTGCTGAAAGCCACGGGTTTCTGCCAGAAAACAACAGCTATCTTATGAAAGGGGGAGTTATCAGATTAGTCAGCAAACCATGCCACGCATAACTCCCACTAAAGGTACAAGTGAGTCCCTCTTCTGTAGCGGTTATGCTAAAAATATGCCCTGATGTGCCATATAAAGGCACAAAAGTTTCTCTCTCATGTTCTTTATTTATGTCTTATGCCTTTAAGAAAAATTTATCATGCATGCAGAAATACAGATATGGTATTATAGAATTATAAGCTTCCTGATAGGCAGTGTGACAATCAAAGTTTTCTTTAAATAGATATCCAAAATCAGGGTAGAGGATGACACAGACAGAAATGTTGAAATACAGCAAAGCGAGCTGCACACGCAGCATCTGTAAATGCCTGTGCAAGAATCATATTTAAGTGTCCATGAACAGAGGCCAAAGCAGAACCACAGTAGGGCATATGAAAGTTTATCTGAACCTAACATGATGGGAGAAATTCCAGGCCTCATGATATACTGTTTCTAGCACACATTTTAAAAAAAAAAGAAGTTTCTCTTCCCTCTAATCCCACTCTGTTCTAAGTACTCCCCAAATCCAAAATCTTGAATTAGCTACAATTAAAATTACAATTCCTATCCTTCCCCTCAGACAAAATGCCTCTCCCCGAGCCACCCAAATGTCTGCAGTGAGGAGGGGATTTCAGGCAACGTCAGCAAATGTCCAGCACTAGCTGTGGGTTCCCGAGCTGGAGAGCAATTCCTCACTCCACGCTCAGCCCCAGGACTGGCGTTCTGACTACCTCACAGCCTTCCCTTGCATCTCCCCACACCCGCCCTCCTGCTACCAGAATACCTTGAGCCCCTGAGACCAGAGGTATAAAAATTTCTCATACTGCAAAAGACTCCGCACTCTTTTCACTCCGTAACGAGGAGCACGCCCATGGAGAGCACTCAGCGGTGAGCAACCACACAAGGGTTTTGCTGTGCACCGCCAAGATAACCTTCAGACATACTGCCAGCCACCCAAGCGTTGTCAGCAGGCACCCTCTGCCACACCAGGCCTCACAGCCAGGCTGGGCGGCTCTGGCAAATACAATCCCGCAGCTTCAAAATCCTCAGGAGTGCTGCCAGTTATTTCAGTAAGAGAGCAGGATCTGATCTGATGATTTTTATAGATAGAGTGAAATCAAAGTTCCTCTGCTGGCAATGGGAGTTGAAGCAGAACTTTTTTTTGTTGGCCGGATACAAAATGTAGTGTTGGACTTATTTTAAGGTTATTTTTTCCTTGTAATGAGCTCACTGGTCTGTTGTCTCTATAGTATCACGCTATCTGTAAGGTATGTGTATGGTAACAAATCCTTTCTTGAGCAGCAGCTCTTTCTCACTGTAGCATCTCAGCCACTCCAGTAATAAGATTAAGCAACAGCTTGCTAGTCAAGGAGGGGGGACAGGCGTTGCTGCAGGAAAAGCATGCTCCCCTTCCAACTGCCAAACCTTGCCAGGCACTGTCACAGAACAGACAGGATTATCAAGCTGCCGTTTGCACAGAACCGCCCAGCCACGTTCATCCAGCAAAAACCTGTGTGCGTGCGCAAGGACAGGGTAGGGCTGTGCTACCCCATTGAGGCAAGGGCAATTCTGCCAGTAATTGAACTTGACAGAAGCAAAGTAGGACACTCACACCCACAAGAAGTGAAGGAGAGGGTAGGTTGGAGGGCAGAACGCAGCCTCCTCATACACCCATGCTGGGGGCACGAGCGAGCCCCTGTTTGCAGCGAGCCACCACCAGCCCTCCTGCTTTTCCTGAAAGAGTCTCAGGGCTCCCCCAGGCTGGAAGGTGGCAGCCGTGTGCCCAGACACCAATTCACCGTAGATGAGGAATCCCACTTTAAAGAGTCAAAGAACAGGAAGACGGTTTCAAAGAGAAGTAGAGGTGTGGATTATATTGATAATAGTATCTTTTCTTGCTATCTCTATTAATTATTCTTTGTTGCATAAAGCAGGGATATTATCAAGGCTTTCTATCTTCCATTTCTAACCTCTGTTGAGAAATTCAGGAAGGCAGAAAAGATAGTTATTTTAACAACTAGGACACTGAGTTTAGCAATTTTTCCTTTGGTGCGCATCCCTCTCAGAACAGTCCTCTGTTCCAGGAGATACTGGAGGAAACTGAACTCATCGTATAGGGGCAGCTAGACTGGGCAATCAACCTGTGCTTTCTGGCCTGGAAAACCTCTTACTTCGTTAGCATCTTCTGTGTGTTTGTATTACACGCACCCACGCAAAGACAGACACGCAGAAGATGAGGCTTCCCTGAAAGCTTTAATAATAGAGTTGAAAACTAAGTTTTGGGAGTGTTTTCAGGTTTGTTCCTACACAACAAGGAGATACCCTACTGTTAAAAACAGGTTTCAGTTGTCCTTGAATGGCACTCAGCAACGCTAGATGTCTAGAAATACTAGAAACATTTTCTAGGTAAAGCCAACTACTTTTTCCACAGTGGAGAGTCCATAAAACTGCGTGGAGCATCAGCTATTAGGGGCTCATTGAATAATTCATCCCTCATTGCAAGCCCATAATGTCTTTTCTCAGCCTTTTGTGGGGCTGTTTTCTCTTCTTTTCTCCTTGAATTATAAAAAGGTTGCCTTCTTTTGTTCACATCAAGCTGCTGCTAGCTGAAGCTTTGTCTGTGCAAAGCCAAAGTGTGAGTTTCAATGGACTCCCCCCTCTTTGTTTTCCAAGTTCATCTCCAAGTGTAGATTGTGTATAGAAGGCCTTCTTTGTAAAAGCTGGAAAAGTTGTACAAATGTTTGACCAGCTCATTTGGTACTTTTGTCTCGCCTTCTCCAGTGCCTGTGCATGTGCTGGGCAGCCACTTCCACGCACCGGCCGCCCAGTCGGGACCTCGCCTGCCCCTCGGCTCCGGCCCAGCCGGGGAGCCGGGCACGGCCGCGGGACCGGGAGCAGCCCTTCGTCTCTGCCTCGTTCAGGTTGCAACCTCCCCGCAGCCCCTGGCCAGCCACCAACACAAGCTTTTCCCAACAGTTTTAGAAATGAAACATGCGGGTCCCTGCCCTGCCCACGGCTGCAGAGACTTGAGGCTCCTCAGCCTTTGGCTACAAGCGCCCCTTCCACCCTGCTGCGGCCTTTTGCTCAGCTTGGGCTGGGAAAGCTGCCCTGAGTGGCTGTGCCGGGGGCTCCGTGGCCGGCTCCAGCCCTCCCTGCTCCCTGGCCCCCATCCCTGCTATTGAAAGCCAAGCCAGTGGCGATCTCCATCTTTGCCCCCACCTCTGTGCCATTCCCGCACACTGCGCGGTCGTGCCTGTGGAGGAACAGGACAGGGTGGGACAGGGCAGCTGCTCCGTCGGGGCCAGCTCTTGGTCCTACCCCTCCCGCTGCACTGGCCCCAGGATGACCTCCAGGAGAAGGGGAGCGACACCCACCAGCACCCGGGGCTGGCACTGGCCAGTCGCAGGGCTCCACAGAAAGCAGGGGGACAAGGGACTTTACCTCTTTCGCTGAGGATGCCGTCAATGCTGTGCTTGGCCTTCTTGTCACCTTCCTCCACCTCCTTCCTTTCCAGTTCGGCTTCCTCTTCCTCGCCTTTCCCAAACTTGCTCCGCAGGATGCGGCTGATGGAGCTCACTTCGGGGGGAGCGCAGAGCTGTGACCGGGCTTGTCCCCAGCAGCCCCCCGCAGCGGCTGGGCCAGGCCGGGGAGCCGAGCCCCGCGTCAGTGCCGCCGCCCTGTGTCCCCCCCCTCCGGCTGCTACCAGTCGGGGCTTTTCAGGGCCGCTCGCTGCCCACCCCGCGGGACTTCTCACGGGGCACCGTCACGCACCGCGCTCCAGCGCCGGCACAGCGGCCCCGCAAGTATTTTTTTTTCCTGCACCCGGGCAGCGGGTGATGAGAAAAACCCACGGACACCCGCAAAAACACGGCGCCGGCTCCATGTGCTCCCCCCTCCCCGCCCCGGCAAACAACCCACCGGCACAGGGAGCTGCTCCCCGCCTCCCCGTTTCCCAGCTCCTGGTGCCCGGCAAACTCCGAGCCCTCCTGCGGCAACAGCCCGGCGGGGGAGCGGGGGGAGGAGGATGCAGTTGCGATTTAATTGAAAACACCCCCGCCGAGCGAGCGCGGGAATCCCCCCGGGGCGCGGCCGCCGGTACCGGCGTCCTAACGCCGACCGCTTCGCGGACACCGGCCCGGCTCGGGGCTACGCTCCCGCCGCCTACGGGGCTGGCCCCGCGGGTCGCGTCGCCCTCCCCGGGCCGCCCCGGCCCTCCGGGACGTGTCCGACCCCCCGCTGCCCGGGCGGCGCCCCGTACCTGACGGCACCGTGTTGCGGTCACACACCCCGTCCTTCAGCAGCTTGTCCCGGATCTCCCAGCTGAACATGCCCGCGTTTTCCCGCTTGTACTCCTCGATTTTCTTCTCAACATCCGGCGTCGTCACCTGCTTCAGGAAAGACAAGGGGAGCGGGCACAGTCTGCAGGGCCGGGCGCGGCCGCGGAGCCCGGGCCGCCGCCGCCGGCCCCCCCGGGGGCCCCCCGCTGCCCCGCACCGCCGCCCGCCGGCCCCGGTCCCGCTTAGAAACCCCGTTACAAACCACCCCGCGGGCCGGCAGGTTGAAATCCGAGGGGACATAATGGCTAACAACGGGCCCGCGTAAAAGAAGCACCCCTCGAGTTAAACGGAACTTCCCAGGAAAGCCTCCGGGGTTACGGGGGAAAGTGGGATCGAGCCCTCGGCGAGGAAAACCCCGAATCGGGCAGCACCGGCTGCCGTGCGGCTGGGAAGAAAATCCCGGGGAAATTCAGGGTCGCGCTTAGAGGAGGACTCCGTGTCAGCGAAACTCCGCGTCAGTAAAGTTTCAGCTGAACAAAGTTTGCAGCGCCAAATAAAAAGCAGCGTAATAAAACCATGAGAGGTCCGAGTACAAAGAAGTTTCTTCGATGGCCTCGTGATTTTAAAATAAAGCCGAATTCAAACAAAACAAAGGTCTCCCGGCCGGGAACAGCCTTCCGTTCGGGTAACGCACTTACAAAAAAATATCTCTAGTCCCAACACCGAAAGGGAAAGTTCAGGCATCGCTACTTCACAAGCAACAAAGGGAAAAAATCTAGCAGCAACTTTCGACAGAAACGCAAGCCTTTACTTCGCTTTTGAGGGAATGAAAAGCTGTAGTAGTAGGAGGAGGTTAATCTTGAGACAAGAATCCATATTTGTCTGCATTATTGTGAGCGTAAACTTTCTAGCGGTGTGGCTATAAATACACGCAGCTTTGGAGCGGGCAGAAAAATAAACAGAGCAGGACAAGGAGCAGTAGGCAGACAGACAAAAATACAGGTAATTTTTTTTTTCGCTTTGCGACGAAAGAAGCGAGAGCCCGATCCCGCCGCGCCTCGTGAGCCCAAACGTCTGGCCGATCCCTCCCCCGGTTCGTCCCGGCAGCGCCGAGCCCACCCGCGGCTCCCGCGGGGCTGAGCGTGGGGCACTCGGGGCTTCGGGCAGGCAAGCGTTCAGAAAACGACCCCTTTCTCCCTAGTTTCGTTTGAGAAATTATTGTTTAAAATAGCGTCTTCTTAAGTGAAAAAAAAAAAAAAAAAATATGCCACGAACTCCAACAATATTTTTCAAAGCCTCGGGAAGTTTCAGAGCAACAGGCGGGGACACGGCAGGCGGTGCCGAGCCCGGTGCGTGTCTGCGCCCACCCGCGGTCCCGGCACGGTCCCCCCGGCCCTCCCGGGGGGCCGCCTGCCCGCCCGCAAACCCCGGTGCCGGCCCCCCGAGCCGAGTCCCGGCTGGGCCTCGCTCCCCGCCGCCGCGGCCGGGGTTTGCCCGGCTCGGGGCGGGCGCGGAGGGGCTCACCTTGGGCTTGCTGCCGCCGATGGCCCCCGGCCGGATGGAGCCCGTCTCCTGGTACCTGCAGAGAATTTTGGAGACGCAGCCGTGGGACACTCGCAGCTGGCGAGAGATGACACAGGGCCTTATGCCATGGTGGGCCATCTCCACTATCTTGTGTCGGATATGGTTGGGTAAAGGCCTGCCATTGATAAACACTCCTCCGAGCTGATTGACTCTGCCCTGGCCTAGAGGAGTAGAGACTAGAAAAGGAGGGGAGGGGAGGCAGGAGGGGGAAATGGCGTTAACGTCTCCTTCGGATCCTGCTGGGTCTTTTTTTGTCGTTATTGTTTTTTTGTCGTGGCTTTTCTGCAAGGCAACTCGCCGCCACCCGCCCCCGCCCGCCCAGCCGCCCCGCAGCGCGCCCGGGGCCCGCCGGTCCCCGCGGAGCCCCGCGGAGCCGCCCCGGCGGGCAGGGGAAGGCTGCGGGGCGGCTTCACCTGTTGCACTCGCACCGGAGCCGGGTTTCAGGGCTGGCCCGACCCCAGTGGAGAAGGGGGCAGCCGGTGCGGAGAGCCCGCGGTCTCCCCGGGCAGCTGGGGGCCGGCCCGCGGCTCGGCCGCCCCGGGGTGCGGCGGTGGGACCCCCGGAGCCGCGGCCTGCGGGGTGCCCGACGCTGCGGGGCTCTCGCTCCGCCGCTGCCCGGAGGAAGAACCACCGCTTGCAGCGGCCCGGCCCGCCCGGGACGAGCCCCTGTTTCTAGAGTCCCTTTCGATTTCGTTCGGCTCACTTTTATTTGATTTTCAATTTTTCTCCTCACTTTTCCCCCCCCCGCTTTTCCCCGTCTTGGGGCCCCCCAGATCACCGCCCTTCGCTCCGCTAAGAGCGGGCTGAGGGCCCGCTGCGCCGCCGACCGCCCGGCCGGCTCCCCCGGCTCCCGCCGGCTGGAGGGGCTGGACCGCTCCCGGGATGCGGGGCGGGGGCCGCCGCCCGCCGCCGAGCCTTCCCCGCAGCGGCTCCCTCCGCGCCCGTCCCGGGACGGGGCCCCGCTCCAGCCGGGCCGCGGGACAGCGGCGCTGGCAGCCCGGGACCCCGCCGTGCGCCGGCTGCCGCCGCGCTGCAATTTTTGTGCCGGCCTCCCGGCACCGCGCGACTCCCACTTTCCCGAGCGGGAGCAGCGGGCGCGGCCTTACCTTCCAGCGGGAACCCGCTGCGGGGGTAGTTCTGCCCGGCGCCGGGTCGCATCATCCTGGGGACAGCTCCTGCCAGAGTTGTCATCGCGGCGGCCCGGCGCGGTTATATCCAGGTGCGGGCCGATCTAGGAGAGACCCGCGCTGTCAGCGGGTCCCACCGAATCAGCAGCGGCCCGGGAGGGGGTGGGGGATGCCGCCGGGGGGCGGGGAGGAGGCAGCTCCGCCGCTGCCCCTTTGTCAGTGACCCGCGCTGCCCCGCACCGGGAGGGCCGGGGCCGGAGCCCCCCGCCGGGCGGCGAGGCTGGGCGCGGAGGAGGGGAGGGCAGGGCGGGCCGGGGGAGGGGGGGTGGGGGGGGAGTCGGGGGGCGGCGGGGCCGTCCCCGGTGCGGCGGGGAGCGGCAGCCGCGGGGCCGGGAGCATTTATCGGCTCCGTCCCCGGCGCGGCTCCGCGGCGGCGCCGCCGCGATTGGCCGCCGCCGCCCGGCCCGGCCGCGCCGCCCCCGCTGATTGGGCGAGCGGGGCGGCCATCCCGCATCGCCCCGGCACCGGCACCGGCCCCGCGCCGCTCGGCCCGGCGTGCCACGGCCCGGGCAGAGAGCTGCTCGGCGCCCCGACGGCCGCCCCGGCCCCGGCCCCGGCCCCGGCCCCTGCGGGGGGCGCAGAGCAGCCGTTGGGACCCCGCTCCACTGCGGGGCTCCGCGGGGCCGCCGCCCGACCCCGCCAGGCTGCCGGGCACGAAGGGGCAGCCCCTGCCTCGCTGCCCACCAAGTGCTTTGTCTCCTGGCTCCGCTCCCCCGAGCACAAGTGGCGGGGGGAAAACAACCGCCCTTCTTTTCTTCTTTTTTTTAAAAAAAAAAAAAAAAAAAGAAGAAAAAGTGCTTCTTTCTCCCTTCCTTCTGTTTATTTATTTTGCACCGAAATCTCTCGCCGTCCAGAATAAACATCTCTGGACCAAACGGTGCGAACGGTTTTGAAAGCGAGAGCTCCGTGGGTATTTGTGCTTTTAAAAACGGACGGGATGACAGTGTCCCTGCATTACGTGCGTGTGCGGGAGTGTGTATATGCGGGTGCGTATGGGTGCGAGGCGGTGCGTGCTAAAGTCTTACTAACAAGCGTTTGTTCCCAGGAATTTATTGTAGTATTCAAACTAAACTGCTGGAAAAATAAAAGAGGTAAAGTCTGCCTAGGAGTTGAAGTGACCACAGCAGGATATGACGCCAGGAGTGTTGTAAAGACTGTCTGTCCTTAAAGAAGGTACTATTGTGCATGGCCTTTTATTTATAACTTGGTAAGTGCCAGCAAACTCGCCTCCTTTACACTCTGAAGTGCCAGCCCAGCTTTCCACAGTGCTCTTTATTTGCAATAGTCTATTCAGTAACTGTCACTCCCGAGCTTCAAGTTATTCAAGACCTTAATCAATCAAAAGGATGAGAATCGTTCAGGTTTCCCCCTTTGAAATGAGGGAAACAATGTTTTCTGGGCTCCCAGTCCGCTTCCCCTTCACGGGCCGGGCGATCGTTTCAGGGCCGGTACTGGCCCTGGGGAGGGCGGGGGTTCCCGTTATTTAGGCAGAAATCCGGAGCCGAATAACGAGAAAATCGGCCCGCCGAGGGGCAGGCAGTGGCGCTCGGGGGAGCGCGGAGTTCGCCGCCGGGCTCCGCGCCGGGCTGCTCGGGGCGGCGGAGCCCGCAGGCGGGACCGGCCCGTCCGCTCCCTCGGCGGCACCCGCAGCGGCCGATGCCCCGCCCGCCTGCGCGGCTCCGGCCCCGACTGCTCCATCCCCCGCGCCCATGCCACCAAGCCGAGCGGTTTCCATCACTTTTCAAACGCCTAAACCCAAACCCCGAGTCCGGGGTGCGCGGCGGCCGCCGGCCCTGCTCAGGGAAGCTCCCGCGCACCGAGGAACAGGTTGCCAAGACAAGTTCGCGCGACTGTAAAAGTCAGCGCGTGTTTTACACGGTGTTCTACAAAGCTCCCCGATGACCGAAGCTTTGCGAAAACCGTTACCGAGCCCGGTGAACCCCCGGCCCGTGGCAGCCCGGCCGCAGCCGGACAGCGTGGCGCGGGGTGCGCCCCGGGGGTCCCGCGCCCGCCCCGCTATTTGCCGCGCGTATTTCACTCGAGGAAGGAAGGCGGCAGAAGTGTTATTAAAAAAAAAAAAAAAAAAAAAAAAAAGGAAAAAGGACGGAGCTATTTAACATTTCAGTCGTGCTCGAGGAACGCGCGGCGGGAAGCGGGGCCGCGCGGGAGCGCACACGGCGGAACGGGACCCCCGACCGTGGGGACAGGAGCCCTTCCCACCCGCGGCTGCGGCGGGGGGGGCCGTAACCCACGTCCACGCGGGGCGGGGGCGCGGCGCGGGACTGCCTCGAGCCCTGACCCGCGCAGGAGGAGGAGCGGAGCCGCTCGCCTCGGGCATGAGACGGGCTCGGCAGTTCCTGCGAGTTGCTTTTCCCCCTCCTTCGACGACGTGTGCGTGGCGCGTGTGTTGGCGTGGGCCCGTGTGCCGCGCTCAGGGCGGCCCCGGCAGGCCGGTCCCACGCCGTCCGGTGCCGGGAGCCGCCTCGGGAGCTCCGCAGCCGCCGCCGCTCCCGCGGAGGCCGAGGGCCGGTGGCACCGGGGCAGGGGCGGCCCGGGTGCGCCCGGTTCCCCGCTCCGCGCCCGGCCCCGTGGCGCTCGCGGGAGTCCCCGCCGCCCCGGAGCCGCCCCGGAGCCCCAAAGCCGCGCTCAGCTCCCCCAGGCCGGGCTCTGGGCAGGACTCGCGTGGGCGGGAGGGGAAAGCGGTGCGGAACCCACCTAGTCTCGCCCTGGCCGTCCTGCGCTACCGGGCGCCGAGAGCACCGAGATGAACCAGCCGCATCCTCCCGCACGGGAACTGTTAAAAATTCAAGGCAAAAAGATTAGGCACGAATGCCTGGCCCCGCTCCTCCCTCCCCTCCTCGCCCCCACCCCCATATTACAGTCCTTTAGGCCAGCAGAGATGATTTCACGGTTTTCCAGTGGAAATAGCTAAAAATGCTCCTGCTAATTACAGAGCTCTTCCAGGCCAGGTGCACTTTTAATTGGATTAGTAAATGCTCTATATTAAACCTGCAGCACATCAAATGGACGGTGAAAATTAGAGCTATTAAGAACACAGGCAATCATTTCTGAACGATAAACATTGCGGGTTTGTACTCTATTAGAAATAAATCAATTATACTGTTTCCGGGTTTGCGCGCATACATTAATTTCTCATAGGGATTTCGGAGGGACTTCTCCGCCTATTTTCGGGGGACATGAAGGGGAGAGGAGAGTACAGCTTCTTGAAGGGAAGGAAGGGAGGAAGGGAGGAAGGGAGGAAGGAAGGAAGGAAGGAAGGAAGGAAGGAAGGAAGGAAGGAAGGAAGGAAGGAAGGAAGGAAGGAAGACTAGCGTATATGAGTGCCTGTAATTTCCCAATTTCTGGTTCGTGCCCCACACTGCCCTCGCCATAAACACCTCCCAAAGAAACCCCTGGGCTGGGGTCTCTGGACATGGGCCGCCTCGGGGCTGCCCGGTTCCGTGTCTCCCGCTGCCTGATGTATCTCTTTGCATGGGCTTCCCCCTTCTCCCCCTGCTACAGAGCAAGCGGGTTTGTGCCTTTGGGGGATCCTGCACCTCTGGACGGCGGCCGCCCGGGGCGGGGGGGAGCTGGGCCCACGGGCTTCCCCGCCGCCGCCGGCCCCGGCCGGGCGTGTGCTCGGCGTTAGGAGGGTCCGTCCCCGCCGTGAGCGAGAACGAGGAGGGATGGGGGGGGTAGTGGGGGGGGGTGCGGGCAGGGTTGCCACGGGCCAGAGGCGTGTTAGATCAAACCGGTATCGACTTTTTCGGGCGAGGGTGACCTGCGTGCGACGGCGAGTTGTAAAATGCCACAGAAGAGAAGCGTCAATACTGGTCTAGTAACTTGGGAGTTAGAGTAATACGAAGGGTTAATAAATCCCCTGCTTGGGCAGGGGACGCGATGCGGGGGGCGGCGGGGCGGAGGAGCGGGGCAGGGAGGTGATGACACCCTGCGGCATCCCGCGGGCGGAGACACTGGAGAAGCGACCGGTCACAGCGACAGCCAGCCCCGTGCAGCCCGGTCTCCTTCGAAAACAGCTCCACGAACAGAGTCCTCCTCGGGAGGGCCACCCCGGGCCGTATTCTTGCCTGTCACTCCCTTTCCGTATATGGACCCAGGAGTGTCCGGGGACACCACCTGCCGAGCCGGTGTTGTGAGGGAGCCCCGGGGCCGCCGTCCGGGAAGCACCGCCCCGACGGCGGGAGGCGCGGGGCTCGCCGGGCTCCAGCGCCGGGAGGGGGCCAGGCCCACCCCGCCTCCAGGTCTAGAGAGAAAAGTCCCCTCTCGGACACCCGCCCGGCTTCACCAAGCCCCACACGGCGGAGGCAGGGGCCACCCCGGACCCGCGCCGAGCCCACAGACGGCCTGGGGCGAAGCCCGGACCGGTGCCCCGGGAGACCCCGGGCTGGCGGTGGAGCGGGCAGGGAGTGTGGCCCTCCGCCCGTTCCGGGGCCCGAGCCTTGGCGAACGTTTCGAGACAAGTAGCCTTAAGATTAATTGTTTTAAGGCCTTCCCCCCCCCCCCTTTTTTTTTTTTTTTTTTCTTTTTCTTTTTTTTGTGTGGCAGAAACATAATACTATTTGGCGAAAAAAGAAATTACCAGCAAAGGGCCGGGGAGATTAACATTTGGAAACTTACGAAATGTAATCTGCATATCCAATTGATTCCCAGCATATCAGTTGAAAGGATAAAGATGCGTATCTCCATGATGGATATTGCATTAATAGGCACATAAATAAAGGTTGAAAAGTCATCACCGAAAGCTTTGAACCTTTTTCCATCGCTTTTATGTCCCATCCGCACGTCTCAGCACCGTCTTAATTTTTTTTTCCCCTTTTGAGTTGTTACGTTTTCATTAATTTACAGCCACAGCGCCTTTGGCAGCCTGAGAAGGGGTGGCTCGGTACGGGAGGAGGCTCTGTGTAAGGGTAGGGACGGGGACAGGACTCCCCAGACACCCCAAACCACCCCAGGCACCCCCGAGGCGAGCTTGGGGACCACTCGGAGCCCCGCTGTCCGGGTCGAGGGGAACGGAGGGCACTTTGGCGCTACCCTTAGCAAAGAGGAATTTTCTTCCGAGGGTATGTCCGCGGGGATCGGCTTTGCCAGGACCACGGAGGAAAGGGAAATCCGGGCGGTGAAGGCAGAGCATTTTCGTGTGTGGGTAGATCCGAGGCAGTTCTCGCCACCGCGGCTCCGAAGGGAGCTGTGCGAGGGAGAAGTGCCCAGGGGAGCCCCCTCCACTGTCCGCTGCCTGCCGGCGGCAGCTGCCCGCGGCCCGGGGACCGGCCGTGCCCCGGGCTGGGACAATGGGCCCCGGCAAGGGCCCGAATCCAGTCCCCCGCGGGCCGGCGAGGCTGCCCGTGGGCCAAGGCTGAAACAACCCTACAAATGCACCTACCCTTTGCTGCACCGGCCGCCCTCTCTCTCCCTGTAAACTGGCAATAAATACAACATGTATTTCACTAACTCCTCACCTTTCTGATTACTACCAGATCCTCCGGTAAGCGATACTACACCCGCCACGCCACACCAACACGTGCCTGCTGGGACGAGGACCGAGACGCATCTGCGGTCCGGGGGCTGAGGGGCGGCGGCGTGTGCGCTCCGGGCTCCCCCGGGCTCCCCGGGGCTCCCCAGCCCCGCCGCCGGCCCCAGCCCGGCAGGGCCCGGGGGCTCCTTCCCACGGACCACGGCGGCAGGGCCGGGCTGGTCCTCCCCGGCGAAGCGACGGGAGGAAAAGGCGTGCGGTATGCCTTTACTTACGCTTTTAAAGATTGCAATCGAATTTCGGATTCATGTCGGGGAGGGGGGGGCGATAACCCGCCGCGCTCCCGGGAGGAGAAACCCCGCGCCGACCTGCAGGGTCGCACCCACGGGAGGGGAAACTCCCCTCTCCCTTCCCCACCAACCCCGTCTTGAACAGCCCCATTTCAAAACGAAGCATCTAATCCTCGTTAATTATTTGTAAAAACACCAGTGGTGGTTAATTCCAGCAGTATCACAATAGATTTCCACCGGGAGTTTTTCTGCAATAAAGGGGCTTTACGGACCCCGAGCTCGGCTGATCGTTTGCCTTCGGAACAAGGGATTTTCACAGCAACGAGGAACACTCGTGGCCCTGCGTGACCCACCCCGGCTCCGTTAACAGGTACCGGGGCACCGGCGGGCACCTAGCCCTCGTTCCCCAAGGGTCTCCCGGGTCACCCCTCCCTGCCTCCCTCCCCGCCCTCTGTCCAACACGATGGAGCCAGGATATTAAGGGGAAAGCGGCCCTAGTAGCACAGACATTGAATTAATTAATCAGGATTTCGCCCGCAGCTGTATGATTTCACCATTTATTCTTTTAAAGATAAACTGGATCAAAATCTGGGAAAAGAGAAACTGAAAAAGAGAGAAAGACAGAGAGAAAGACAGAAAAAGAAAGAAAGGAGACAAGTGAGAGAGCAAAAGAAAGGAAGAATGACCAAGAGGGAAAGAAGAAAGAAAAAGAAAGAGCAAGAAGGAAGGAGGGACAGCAAGCAAGCAAAATAAATCAACCAAGAAAACAAGAGTCAAAACCAAAGCAAGAGACGAAGGAGGGCCAAGGAGGGCCGGCGCTTCGCCCCAGGGCTGCCCGCCGGGGCTGCTCCGGCCGGCGGCTCTGGCCGCAGCGATGCCCTGGCCGCGGGCTCCTCCGGCGGGGGGCCGGGGGCCAGCTCCCCGCTGGGGCCTGCAGCGCCGGAGAGGGGCCCCCGCCGGTGCCCGCGGGCCGGGCCGTGCCGTGCCGCCCCCCCCCTTGGGCTCCGTCCCTGCCCCCCCCGCACGGGCACCGCCCGCCGCCCATCCCCAGAGCGGCGCCAGCGGGACGGGGCCGCCGCTCCCCGGGCTGGAACGGCAGGGTCCCGCTCCCCGGGCGCTGCCCGTGCCCGGGCCAGCGCGCTGCTGGGTGAAGTAAAACATAACGGGAACGAGCACCGCCCCAGACTGGGGGGATTTCTGGCGCTTTCACGGGGGCCCCTGGCTACCCTTCGGGGCGAGCCCCAGGGTGGCTCCGGCTCCGGAGGGACCAGCTCCCCCGGGTCTTGTCTTGGGCAGAAAGTAAACCCACTGCCCACAGAAAATAAAGAAGTTAGGGTGGGGTTTGGCCGGGGACAACATGATTTAATTAACATCTGGAAGAATATTTTTAGGGATCGTTACCAAAGAGAGACTCTTCCTTCTCCTTCAGGAAGAAAGCAGAAGCAACTCCCAGAACAACGATACTTAAATAATACAGGGAGATTCAAATCTATTGTCAGAGAGAAACGTTTGCTACCTGATTAGAGGAACGTGTGGTTTCTTCTAATCCTTATTTTAAGGATTTAAAATTATTCCTTATATTTAAGGTTTCGTTTACTTCAAAGCTTTCAATAATTACAGCTTTTTCTCATAGAAGGATATTTTTCTGTCCCCTAATATTAACCACCCGCCTAACAAGTCTTTATTTACAATGTAAAAATCAAGCTGGAATTATTGCTCATCATCACATTTTCTAAGTCATAAAAAGTTTCATTCTTCCCATTTTAAAGGAAAGCAAATTTGGATTTATATCTCAAGCATATTTCTCAAATTTCAGTCATTAAAAAAAACCAAACCCCAAATGCTGTTGTTGTTATTTGTTGTTAATCAAAAGACTAAAAAAAATAACTGAAATGGATTTGTTAGATATTGCTAAATGATTAAACAACTTAGAAGTGGGATGGGGAAACATTTCTTATATCTGGAACTGTAATGAATTGAAGTCTGTGGTTTTAGATTCCCTGAAAAATTAGGAGTAGGTTGGGGGATACATAATAATAATTTTTAAAAAGGTTAAAATCTTTCAAGCAATTCCTCCCAAATTTCTTAATCCAGTGAGACAAATCAACCTCAGAATATTTGTTTATTGTAAAAATCTCCTTAAAATAGCTGAGATTTTTTCAACTGAAGCTATTTGTAAAAGATTACAATCACCTTGATCCGAAAGCTCACAATCTGCATGACATGTGAAAAGTAAGCCTGAGAGCAGCTCAGAACCCAAGCTGAGAGGCCAGCTTCAGACCTGGGTGGTTTTAGTGAGAGGAGATACACACCAAACAGAGGGCCAGCACTGCTCCTTCCCCATAACACAGGCGAAAGGATTTTATGCTGCACTGATCGAAGATCAACATAGTCTAATACATCTAGTTTGAATATAGTATCCCCCATGACATAAACTATATTTTGTTAACACGGTTGTGGCATTTCTTCCAAATATCTCCATTTCTACACACATACGGATAACATGCAGACGCAGGATAAGTTGCAGGGTGTTCTAGCTTTAATAAGTGACCCAACACATTTACTCTTCAGAAACATTAGAAATCATAGCTGTGAAAGACCCATCGCTACCTTGACCCGTTTGTGACACGAAGGGAACATCTGTAAAGTTTGTGTGAAGACCTTGCACCAACAGGCAACTGACAGTGAGCTGCCTCTGATGTGGTTTCAATGAGCAGAGGTTAACACAAACAAAGATTAAAGTTTTCTTTGGCAATATAATATGCTAACAAAATGACCTAGCTTCCAGCGAGATAAAGCATATTCTCTAGATCAGCAGAACAGACAGGGGCATTATAGCTACAAAACGTCTGCCACACAGGGAAAAGGACCACTGAGCTCAGGAGGATTCAAATGAATGTGAAGAGATCTGTTGAAGTTAGGCAAACAGTTCTCCTCCACTTTTATTTCCAGTGAATGTTAGGCACTCAATATCATGTCCATAAACATCTCTTGCACCATATTAATACAAAATGCACTGTTTATGCTTAAGCCTGCATGTTAGAGATGATTAATAACCATTCCTCTGAATAATGTACACACGCATACTTAAATATTGGCGTCTTCGGCAGTTGTTAAATTTTCACTGATACACATAGCACAGACACAAGAAAGAGACATCTGTGCAGTCATGAACATGAGCAAGGGAGTTACAACAGCACCTTCCCTTGGGATTCACAAAGACTATTCCCCTAAGTAAAGGTTTTCAGCACCAGCTCTGAATACACAATAGCACAGTTTCTTCCAGAGAAATTTGTAGTTCACACACCCTTAAAATTCCCATTCAGTGGGATTTTGTCTGTTTGCACAATCAGCAGTCTCGGCCAGTTGGAACAGTTCACCCGCTCCAGTGAAACTGCTCACTGAAGTAGGATTTCAGCTGAAAATCCACATTAACCAGATAACCATACCTATATTCCTTGGTCTGTGGTAACCGCCTGTGTGCAGGCAACTCACTCTTCCATCATTTGCAGAAGACGTGTTATACAAAGTGTAACACACAGTAAGCTACCTGGGGATGTAATCCTTGAAAGCCAACCTGAATCGCTGTGAACCGTAATTTGAGCTACAAAAAAAGAGCATTAAGAAGCAACAATATTTCCATATGCACCTGTGAACCACCATGTTTTAACAATGTATTTTTACAGTGCATGGAGAAAATAACAGAAGTTTATTCTTTTCTTTGAAGTATAAATACAGATAGACACTCACTTTTCAGAGCAAAATGGTCTTCTGGGGTTCTCAGCTCACACCACTATTATTGAGCCTGATCTTCAAAATGTGCTTCCAAAATGCTGTCCCGACCCAGACAAAAATAGATTGGATGCAAACTACCAGTCACTGTAAGAAATTCAGGCCATTCTAACGATCATAAATATGAGAGTAACTGCCATGTTGCTTTTTGCATGATAAAAGAATACAAAAGTACCTCTGTATGAAGGCCTTTTAACCAATACAACAAGATAATTTAGGTTTTTATTCCTTCCATGAATTTATGAAATAAGTGTTTTTCTGTCAAACCTGTCTTTCAAAAGATTAATACCTGCTGTTGTGCAAATTAACATTGTATGATTATTTACTACTTGTGGGCTAGTGATGCAGAAAGGAATATAATTTCTTCTCTGCAGCTGCAGTATTTACCAGAGACACTTTCAATGGAGAGAGCAGAAATAAAAATTTATACACTGTAGCACTGCAGGCACATATGTGTTAAAAACATAACGGTGCTTTAAAAAAATTGAATTCTTGAGCACAAGTTATTAAGAAGGGCAACACGAAAGAAGGAAACTTGTAACACGGTAGGGATTGCCCTAACAAAACCCCGTATACGGCAACTGGCAGAAGCTCCCTGCAAATAGCGTGTACTGAGTGTTGCCCTGCAAATAGCTTTATCCTGTGGCAGCCGCCAGCTCCCATGAGAGCTTTCCCCAAGCAGAGACACCTTGGGGAAAAGTGACCTGTCCCAGGCGAGGTGGAACAGTTTGCAGTATGTGAGCACCCAGCCAGGCTGTGTCTCGGGAAGCTGGGTTCTGCCCTCCTACCTTTCTCCTCCCTCTCTTGGGCTAATACCGCTGGTGTCTGGCAGCCTATGCCAAATCATAAACTAATATTCAATTTAATCTTTCAGTCTGGAGTCCTGTATGCTCCATTCAGGTAGAGTATGAACAGGGGTTTGCTGCCACAAAAAATTTAAGGTCTTTTGGCACAACCGGAAGATTTTTCAGAGTTCGTGCAGCCTGTGATCTAGCAGAGGTCAAAAAATTCCTGAGAAAGCTTCGGGCCTTTGTTTACTTTCCTGGTGCTTCCACTTCTGGGCTGTAGGTGCTTGTGCCTCAAACTGTGTAAGGCAGAGAAATGTTGCACAGCATGAAAAAAAGACTGCAAGTTTAAAAAAGTGCCAGCAGCTTGCATTTCCCATTATTTTCCCCATGGTGTTGTGGTATACCCCGCCTTCTCCACTTTCCCAAAGCACCGTGTTTTTCTGGAGGATGTGTGGGTAGTGTAACTGATGCATACCCCTCCAGCTGCCTATCCCCGTGCATTTTATAAACAACTAGAAAACATGAGCGTTCTGACTGAAATAGTTACAATAAAACACCAGCAGCCACACAGATTTTCTCTTTTTGTATTTTACTTTTTTTTTTTACTGAAACTTGAGAGAAGTTTGGCTTCGGACAAACAATCTGTACACTCAAAGGAACCCAAAATACAAATATAATACTGGGATTCTACAGTAGCCAGAGATGTATACAATGCATGATTTTTTCTGACTGGTACTGTGATGTGGATCCAGACTAACACTCCTGAAACCAGTGGAGTTTCCCAAAATTTGCGTAGAGACAAGAATTTGGCATATGGTCAGACTGTCCATTTTAATTTGGCTCTGAAATATTTTCAAATATATGGGTAGAAACCTGATATGTAAGATGATCGTTCAATTGTGAATAAGCCTGAAAATCCTGTTTAGGCCTGTGATCTTCAACATTTTGTAATGTGCCAACCTCTAAACATTTTAAAGTTGACCTTCACGTAACAAATTTAAGCTTCTGATGATTGATTTGCTTTTCTTACTTACCTTTCGCAGATCCTTTAGAAGTAGTCCATGGATCCCAGTTGAAACCATTGGTTTAGTCAAAATGGCAAATACTGTTTACAGAGAAAAGGCAAGAATAAAGCTATGATGTGGGAAGAAAAGAAGAAGATGGAGTATACATTTCTGACTGTAATCAGTATTTCAGGGCACAGCTATGGAACAGCTCCCGGTGTGACTGCAGCTCCTGTACACATACCCAAGCCGTGCGCGCTCGCTAGCTCGCCCAGACGGCGCTGGCAGCACCCCTGACGCAGGCGAGCGGCTCGCTGCAGCCAGAAAGCCCGCAGGAGCCACGCGAAGCCAGAGCCACGCTGCGAGCTCCAGCTGGGCTGCAGGCGCGCGCGGAGCGAGCTTCGGCATGCCTACACGAGATGGAGTTACAGCAGCGGCTGTTGGCTGGGCTCACCTGAACTGCAAGGTCCCGGAGCTCACCTGACCAAATAGAAATGCTGATACGCATGCTGCATTTGCAGTAGAAGCACAAACAGGTAAATCATGTATTGGTGCATATGATGTACACATGTACATATTTTATATATTTATTTTTCTCAGAAAACATTGCTGCTGTTTATGTCCATTAATTTACATATATTTATTCTTACTACAGTATCATTTATAATAATACTTTCACTTCTATAGCACCTCCTCTTCAAGGACCTCCAATTGCTTAAAAACTTTAATAAATAAAGCCTCACATCTTGCCTGTGAGGTAGGTCAATGTTATTATCAAACTTTACAGATGCATTAACTGAAGAACAGAGAGGTTAAGGCCAAAATTTTCAAATGTTTGTACCTGAAGTCAACCATCTAAATTCTCATTTAGATGCTTAAATAAAAGTCTCGTGATTTTCTTTGGTGCAGAACATCCACAACTACTGCTGAAGTCAACAGGGGCTAATGGTCAGGCCTGATTTTAGGAGGCATACACCTTTTACACGGCTAACGAGCAACTCCAAGTTTGAAAACACTGGTCTAAATACACGAACCACGGTCAGAGCCACAGTTGATCCCAGTAATTTATCTCCTCAGAGCCTTTATATTATGATCTACAACTTGAAAAGGCTGGTGCGGATCTTTTTAAATAGACATAAGTGACACAAAACCCATATACTGCTTCCATAAACTGTGTCCATTGTAACAGAGTCTGTATAAATACTGCTTGGGTTGGTGGGGGTTTTTTGGGTGTCAGGGGTTGTTTTTCACAGATTTGTGATAATCAAGAAAATGCACAGTACACATCACTTGTGCAGTCATAAAATACATCACACATCTTCACCTGCTGCCTTTACATTTCTACATAGTAAAGTCCTTTGCACTTGTGATAAATAGAAGTGGTCAAGTAAAGGTCTATTAAGAGGATACTTGTCAGAATATCATGCAGACAGCTTGCAAAATACACATACTAAAAGATCACTTTTAAAATTCTTGAATTATTAAGCACGAAAATAATTACCTCATTCCATTACAGTACTGTGTAGAAACACGGAATAAGCAGCATTATCTTATTCCCAATAGAATAGATTGTAACAATTAAGTTAAAAAAATTCAGGCACCAAATGAATTATCCTGCAACATAGAACAGTATCTATATAGAGTGCTCTCCTTAATATACTACAAAACCAGCTGTATGGCAACATCTTTCCATTTCATATCATAAGCATCTTGTCACATTTCAAAGACATCTTTGATGTACCAACCTCACAGAAAAACAACGTTTTCCACTGGCCTTTACAGAAACGGGTAACACAGAAGAGAAACTTACCAAGAGGGAAAACCACCGCCTTATCACAGCTACCTCGACCAAAGGTAAATGTTCAATACACAAATTATGCTACTGCATTCCACTTTTACAGTGATGCTGAAAGTCCATATTTTAATGTGGGCTTCTCTTACTGTGTGAAAATTGAAATCAATGGCCAGTGAAATACTACTCTCTACCACAGAGGTCTCTTAGCTCTATTTTAGAGCTCCATTAATTAAATAATCTTCCATAAATTGTTTCAAGTGTTCAGTGTAGTGTTTCAGTCTCCCACATTAAATGAGAATTTCAAATAATTAAATAATAAAGCTTATTTTAAGCAACCAGCAGAGGCCCCGATGGCCTTCTAATAAAATTATAACAAAACCGTACTCAATACATCGTAGGGAAACTTTGGCTCAGTCTCTTTAAGATAATACACTTCTGTTACAGCTTCTTCTATACGTACTTGTTAACTTCACAGAAGGGCAAACGCAAAACGCATTTAACATCGTGATCCCGTTCTGCTCCTAACCACAGTGAATCTCGCCAATTATCTTCCAGGTGGGGGCAACAGTAAGCCAGTTTTCTTCGACCGAGCCTGTGTCCTTCTGCAGGCGGAGCACACAACCAGGGCACGCTCCGGGCAGCGGCGGGGGAGCGCCCCGGCCGCCCAGCCCAGCTCCCCGGGGAGGGCCCTCGGGCCACCTTTGCCGAGGAGACGCGTCCTGCCCTCCCTCCGGAGCGGCCGGGCCCTCCCCTGGCCGGGCCGCCCCGCGGACCATCGCCGCCGCCCGGGGCTGTGCCAGGGCCCGCCATGCCAGCGCGGCGGGCCGGCGGCCCCTCACCGCGGCCGGGCCGGGGCCTGTCAGCGCGGCGGGCCCGGGCGCTGCCGCCGCCCCGCCCGGCCCCAGGCCCAGAGCCGGCCCCAGGCCCAGAGCCGGCGGGCCCGCGACCGCCACGGCCCCGCCCGGGCCCTCCCGCCTCCGGGCGGGGTCGGCGCTGACCCCGCCGAGCGCGGGGCGCTCTGCGCGCAGGGCCCGGGCAGGGCCGCCCGGCCGCGCCCTCCCCTCCCGGCGGGCGGCCCCGGTCCCCCCTCAACCCGCGCAGCCCCGCGCAGCCCCGCCGCCGCCCGGCCCCGGCCCCGCTGGCGCTACGTGTCGCTCCTGCGAGCGGCCGCCGCCCGGCCCCGCGCGGAGCCGTTGGCGGTCGCCCCGCCGGTCGCCGCCGCCGCCTCGGGCCGGTACTTGAGCCAGCAGATGAGCCATGTGACGACGACGGAGAAGAGGGCGAGGATGCTGGCCACCGACAGGCAGATGGGCCCCACCGGCGACGGCGAGGCCGAGGCGCCGGGCCCGGCGTCGCCGCCGTACTGGTTGACGAAGATGAGGCCGGTGAAGAGCAGCACCACCATGGAGAGGAAGGAGACGACGACGCACACGCAGCCGGCGCTCAGCGCCGCCCGCTTGCAGCTCTGGCAGCTCTCGTAGCCGCCGCCCGAGGAGCGCGGCCCGGCCCGGCCGGCGGGGGCGGGGGCCGGCGGGGCGAGCGCGGCCGCCGCCTCCCGGGCGCGGGGCGGGCGGCGGGGCGGCAGCGGCGGCAGGCTGTCCTGAGGCAGCGGGTCGCGGGCCCGCAGCTGCGGCGGGCAGGCGGCGGCCAGCTTGGTGTTGACGGGGAGGCCGTGGACGCGGTGGTCGGGCAGCGCCGTGCGGTGGCGGCAGAGCGGGCAGGCCAGCGAGCCGCCGGCAGAGCGCCCCGGCCCCGATCCCGGCCCCGGCTCGGCGGCGGCGGGCGGCTGCTGGGCGGCCCGCAGGTGCAGCTGGCTCAGGCACTCCTGGCAGAAGGTGTGCAGGCACTCCAGCAGCTTGGGCGCCCGCCGCTCCAGGTCGAAGTAGTTGTAGCAGATCTTGCACTCGTAGTCCTCGTAGCTGGGGGCGGCCGCCGCCGCCTCATCCTCCCGCCGCCCGCCCTGCCCTACGCCGCCCTTCTGCGCCGGCTCGGCCATAACATCTCGCCGGAGGGGGGACGGAGAGCCGCGGAAAGGCGGAGAGTCCCGGGCCGCGCCGCGCCTGGGAGGCGGGCGGGGAGCCGCGGCCCCGCCGCCTCCTGGCCGCGCCCGCGGGCTGCGGCGCGGCCCGGCGGGGAGGGAGGGAGGGAGGGAGGGACGGGCAGACGGGGGGAGGCAGGGCCGGCGGCCGCCCGCCTGCCTGCCTACGCCGGCCGCCGCGGGTGGAGGGCGGGATCGGCGCCGCCCGCCTCCGGGAGCGGCGGCCGGTGCGCGGCGGCGGCGGCGGGGCCCTGGTCCTGGCGCGGGCTGGGCGCGGTCCCCGCGGCGGGGGCTGCCGGAGCGGCGTGGGACACCGCGGTCGGTGCAGCCGGGGCGCCCCACCCGTGGCCTGTCCGCTGCTGCACCGGCCCGGCCGCGGCCGGGGTTCCCCGCCCTGCAGCCGGGCGGCGGCGGCTCTGGGAAACGCTCGCAGGGAGAAAATGCCGGGTAGCTTTTTGATCCCGAATCGCGTTGTTCTGGTCGCTGTATTGATCTGGAGGGTTCCCGAGGATTCCCCGGGCGGTGGTGCTCGGGCAGCAGCAGTGCCGGTTCCAGAGCGCCCGTCAGGCGGCGAACACGGCGCACCGGGGGTTAACGTGGGAAGGCCGGTGCTGGCAGGTTAACATCTGCTCCGTACACTGCCGCTCGCAGCCTGCACACATTTTGCTTCTCTTCGGGAAGAACCTTTTGTGCACTATGTGTTTCTTTCATTATGTACAGTGAAAATAAAAGGTATTTTATTCTGGAAAACAGAGGTGGGAGGAGCTACTGATTTTTTATTTACATCCTGACACTGCTATAAGATTGAGAGCTTTTGCCCAGTTTAATGAATAACAATCCAAACAATAAAGTGTCCGTAGCTTCCAGTGTCATATGTTAAAACAGTCTGATAGATTCACGACATGACATCTTCCTCTGTCACATCGGGGAAGCCTGGAGTAACTCCATCATCTTCGGGTGTGGCAAAGGCCATAAAAGTTCTCTCTAGTTCTGCAAATGCACTTGCGGGTGGGGGTAGGCAGGTAAGGCCCATGTTTCGGCACACCGCGTTGCCCTGCCGTGTTGCTAAACCTGTATCTGGGGATCATCAGCTCTGGTCTGAGAGCTCTCTCAGCTCCGACATCTTCCCCTCTACCGTGTGATGGTGCTGTACCAGGCGTACTGCAAACGCTGGGGGAGCTCCCTCTCCCGCTCAGTATTGGACCCTTCTGCCTGTGCTAGGACTTACTTTGGTCTTGAGCCCCGCACATTCTTGAAGAGCCAGACAAGATGGGCAAATCGTTGTTTAGAAAGACTGACTTGGAAAGATGAAAAGGCACATACTGCTAAATGGTGGTGACAGATCTGAAGACTGTCCATGAGTCCTTGAACAATAAAACCAGCAAAGAGGGAACTTCCTTAAAGTTTTTCAGCTTAGCATAAACCAAAATAATGGGATAAAGTCAAAGAGAGAAAAGTAGGAACATTCTTTGTACAGGGAGCCAGATCCTTCTTCGAATTTATCCTAGGAGATGATTTAAAGTCTCTTAAAAATCTAGGTTCAGTCTCCAAGAAGAAGAAAGAAAATTACTTTTGCTGTCACTCTCCATGGGGCAGAGCTACTTTGGCATGTGGAATCAAAAGTCATCCCTTTTGAAAAGTCCACACTGGTTTGCAACCTGAGAGATAATATGTCCATCACCTGGATGACTTTTTCAGTGTTACTGGTTTCCTGATGCTGTGTATAATCCCTGATGAATTTGGACTGGTTTCATGTAACTCTGGCATCTTCCATTTTTTACACTAAGTCTCAGCTTACTTAGGTATTCTTAAATGTCTGTTTCTGGTGGTTTGGTTTGCCTTCCCCCCCCCCTTGCTACTGTTAGCGTCATCTTCCTATTTAATTAGTTCATTGTTAAAAGATATATGTCAAATTATCCCAGGCACCGCCCTTCCACTTAATATTATTACCACTTTCATAACCTACAGCTTCCAATTAATTTTCAAAACATGTGAGAGTCCTTAGATCCAAGCAAATCTGAATTAATTTTTCAAGTAAAATTTTCTGAGGCGCTGTATCAAATGCTTTAATAAGGTCCAGATTCATCAGCTGTGTTTCTGGTTCAAACTGCTTTGCCCCTGTCTTTTGTGTTCTGAGTTTTCTTATCTGATGTATATCTGCCTCGAAGTCAACTGAAACTCCACCTAATAAGTATATGAAAGTCAGCATTGGGAAAGCTTCCTGTAATTCTGGCATGAAAAGTACACAGAATAGATGGCAAACTTGAGCATAACTGAAAAATAACAATAAAAAAAATTGGTAAATGCAAAATTAGGATGAGATTTAAATTTTTGATAAAACTAGGAATGAAAAAACTGGTGTGCAGTCACAGAAACTTCTTTGCTAATAGTACCCCTGTGAACACAATGCTGTTCCTAGATCCTGCACAAGCAATGGTTGTCTAGTGCCGTGCGGTCCCTAGGGAATGTTTTGATGTGGTCCATCACCACCAGCCATGTGGTCCCCACACCTGGTGAGGTGCTGCTTTTTTCCGTGGAAGGGTGTGACTCGTTTTTACCTCTTTGTGTATCTAGTGGTGCTCGCAGGTTCTGTCCCTGCCCTTTTGCTAGCACAGGAGCTAATGTGGTGACACAGCAAGTCAGTTCATGGAGAAGATCCAGCTGAACACTGTTTTATTACTTTTTATATACTTTTTTATTAGTATTTCTGCTGGAACAACTCAGGGAAGCAGGTTGCTGCCTGGGTGCATGAGGTCTGCAGCCAGTGCAAGGAAAAGTGCTGGTGGCTGTGTGGTCAGGAGAGGAAATGAGGCTGGGACCACAGCGGCGGTGATTCATGTACACTTACCTTACTATGGAACAAAGCCATTAATGATTTCAGCCCTTTTGTCTTAGCCCAGCGTTGTGTCACATGTATAATGCAACATTATAGTTCAGAGCAAGGCTTGAAAGCCTGCTGTGACAGCCTGAAGAATAAGCTGTCTTGTATCCCCTAGCAGCTTTATCTGCGTAGGATTGTGTTGAGCTGTAGCTCTCTGGGGGTTTGCAGATTCACCAGGCAGGGTGTTTGTCTGTGCCACACGCTCCGACTCCCTGTGATGTGGTGCTACCCTGGCTCCTCGGTCACTCGGACCCGCAGACCACCTGGCCTGGAGTTGAAGGTGGCTTCTTGGCTGGATTCCGCTGGTGACTGAATCCAGGATTCTTGACAAGCAACAAGGAGTTGGACCATGAGTACTGGGAAACTTCTTCATATTGAATTTAAAGGCTTCCTAGGCTGGGATTGAAGAGAAAAGAAATTTCTTCCGATTTTTAGAAGAGTTACTGTATTTCTTGAAGATCCAGATATATTCTCCCTTTTAGTCACTTTAATTACAATGAGTGTTTGTTCTTTGGGTTGTCCTCTTGTAGGCACCGTTCTTTAGTGGGAAAGATGTATTAGTTATTGTAAAAAAAACCCTGAAGTGGAACTGAGCCGATTCTGAGGGCTGACTTTTGGCTGAACCACTATTGGAGACTTTGGATGTTATTCCGCAGAAGTTGTGTTCTGAATTCTGAGCAAAAGTGGCAAACAACCCTTACGAAATACACATTTTTCCACTTAAAATAATCATTCTGTGGCTGGTAAGAATTGATTTTAGCATTTTAAATATTGGGCCTGATTTACCCAGTGCAGTGTGCCAGTTTTATGCTGGTGTAAGACTTGGTCTAAGAAGAGCTGTAACTGTGTAAAATGAACTGACTGATGTGCCAAGCCCAAAACCTCGTAGAAGAATCCTCCCATTGTTGACAAGGGACATGCTGGCATACATCCCTGCAGCAATAATGTCTTGTTTAGCTGGTTTAATTCTTCAGAATTTCTGTGTTGCTGTACGTAGGTATGTCTAATAAAAAACATACATAGGTATGTTTAATGAAATTTGATTTGAAATCTTGCTTTTTATTTACAGGTAGAAAGAAAGTTCTCTCTGATGGATGTGCAGGACAGGAATGGATCAGATGCTAGCCCATTCATGATAAAAAACTTAAAAGCCCTGTTTTATGCTTATGTTTTCTGTCCATTTCAACAATTAAATATCTTGTTTAGGACTGATGCAAAGATCATTGAAGTCAGGCAGCTCTTCGGGTAAGTCCTTGTGATTTAATATATTATTGCGGTTGACATCAGAAGCTTTTTCACAATATTTTAATATCAGGAGCTTTTTACTTTTATAAAAGCCCACTTATTGTATGTCTTTCTAGAGTGCAGTAAGTAACTAAGCCTAGAGCTCATTTGGGAAATACTTAGAAAAAGAGAACTCCTGCTTTTTATCTGTCCACTCAAATTCATTTAGACAAGTTTCCTCCTCCAACCCCACTTCCACTCACTTTTGAGGGGTGGCAAAAGCTGTGCATTATTTTTACGCCCTATCATTTTATTGTCAGATGCTGCAACATCATCTTCTGCTTTCTTCACGTTAACATTTTATTTCATATAATGTATTTCTGAATAATTTATAATTATAGTGCTTTTTTATCTTTTCTGTCTTGGAACTACTGTAAAAGCTATTGCATGCGCCGTCCATTGCATTCAGTACAGAAGAGAAAGTTAATTTTCAATAATATTTGCAGGCCATTTCAGAGAGCTGAAAAAGCAGACAAAAAGGATTACGATTACAGGCAGTTCCTCCTCAGTCACAGCCGTATACAAAATATGTTGTTCTCTTAATGTATGTAATAGGAAAGATGCAGAGGTAGATGCAGAGGTACAATATTGACACACCTCTCCCCCCAGAAAACTCTCTGTTGTGTTGTAGCTGGTAAGTACAGTGCTTTTTCAAGTTGCCTCAGGCAACGAGGAATGTGTGAAAAACAGTGCCGTTACTGACCACTCACCTCTGCTGGTGAGGTCTCTGCCTTCTGTTCTCTTCTAGGTTAAGCTTTAAGCTTCTCTTCCTCACCCAGTGTTGACCTGCAGCCTCAGGCACAGACACACCCTCATTGCCATCAGTTTGATGCCAAATTGTGCAATAGGTTTATTGGCAATAAAAGGTGAGGGACGCAGGTTTAAAGCTGGGTATGACTACATCAGTTCTGGTGGGAGTAATTTCTGGTTATTCTCATCCATTTCTTTTCCATAATCCTCTGTTTCCAGCGCATGCCGAACTGGTAACTGCATTACAAGCTTTGGTTAAGAAAAGATGAGGAACAATTTAAAATTGTGAGGGTATGTCCGTTAGTGCAATATCCTTCTCAAATAGCCAAGGTTTAGCAGCAACGAGGAGCATCACCACAGACTTGCTATCTCAGAAATGTTATTTCAGCTGCTGGCAGATGAGGGCTAACTACAGTTCAGGCAGAGGTGACTCCAGCATTGCCTGTGGAGACCTACGTTTAATCTAGCTAATGGGAGTATCAAGATCAATTGTTTGGGCTCCCGAGCCGTGCGCCCCTTGGGTCCTGTGCAGTACAGCGAAGTGCAGCCGAAGGAGCCCGCTTCTCTCCCGTGTATGGCACTTTATTAACGGCTGCCTCGAGCAGGAATTGTGTTTCTGTGTTAGGGCAGGTCTGGCCTGGGTGTTGGCAGGGATTTAATTAATCTCATAGAAAACAGTATTTAAATTGGTGCGGTCTTCCAGGTTGGATGCAGCTTTAGGAACAAAAGTGTTTTTATAAAATTTACCTTCTCCTGAGCAAACTGCACTTCTTCAGACCCTTTGCTGATGATATAATTGAGAAAAGAATCCAGGAATTGCACTGTTTTAACTGTTGTTTTTTCAAAGAGGACCAGTCTAAAAGAAAAAGAGAGAAAACCTCAGAAAAGTCCTTTATTTTGGCCAGCACTGCGTTTTCTGCACATCACAGTAATAGTGAAAATTGAATTCGATCCTGGATGCTGATTTAGGTGGCAGTGTGGGGCTGGCAGAGCCTGTTTGGGCTTGCTTGATGCAGCATGCTGCTGCAGCAGCCTCGGCAAGGAGACAGATCTCTGCGGAGCAGGGCATGTCGGGATGCGGGACTGCTGTGTCCCATGTGGCACCTTGGAGCTTAAAATGAGCTAAGTGTTATGGCTGTGCTGGCCACATTAAAGCAGCTCTGTGGGCAAATACAGCCAAAATTAATAGTTACTAATAATGGTGATTAGAGTAATTAGTGAATACCAGCATGGCTATTTGCTCTTGGGCAGTTACTTCTGCTACCCACATTGTCCTTGCATTGTTCTGAGAAGAAAAAATTATTCTTATATGGAATCACTTTAGAAGATTATTTAGTGCTTTGGGACCTCTGTTTAAAATACACGGTACATATTTAGTTCCTGCTTTTATTACAGTATGTCGTTGGTAACTTTAAAATAGGGATGGTTGTCTCTGAAGTAAAATCCTGCCCCAGTGAAGCTGGTAAGAATTTTTTCATCAGCTTCAAAGGGGACAAGTTTTCATCCTTGAAAATGACAGGGACATATTTTTTTAAGACAGCTTGGAAACAACTACTATTGCTCAGACCACAATATTATGTATATGTGCTTAAATCAATTTTATTCAGAATGAGAAACAGATGAAGGTTTGGGGATTTTTGCATTCATACTGTTGTGTATAGTCAGATATTAAAATTGTAATTTTTTGTTTGTTTTGCACTGAAGTGAGCACATGGGACTTTCTTTTTTAGATGAACTTTAACGTCTCCTCACAAGAAATAATGGATTTTAAAATCACTTGACATGAACCTAAAACCTGATCTGTATATAGCTGAAGCCTAAGGGACCATTTCTATCAATTCCTCTGGGCTCGAGGTTAGTTTCGAATAGTAGTATTTTCTAGTGTAGATTTATTTCAGCTTTGTGCTCCCAGCAGAGGGGAGAAGAAACTATACAAGCTTCTCCTGAGCTCAGGTAGCTTGTAAGGGCACACAGAAACTGAGTTGCCTCTGGAGTGGCAGGGCTGCATTCTACCCTTGCCACCACCTGCTCTCCCCACCTCTTGGAAGCCTCTGCATTTCCTACTTGGGTCTCTGCAACCCCAGAGGAGCCCAGCCTCTGCTTTTAAAAGAGGTATCAGTCAGAAAAACAAACCAAGTGTTAGGGGTAAATTAGGAACAATTATAGATGAAAAGAGACAGCATTGTTTTGCCACTGTATCAGTCACGTACAGAGCACTGTGTGCACTTCTTCTCTAGGACTGTGTGCTTCTTCTCTAGGAATGAAGATGTTCAGGGAAGAGCAAGGGGACCAGGGACTGGGAGGAGCTTCCTTATGAAGGAAACCCAACGGACCAGGGCTCCACAACCTCCTGAAGAGGCAGCTTAGAGGGGGTACAATAGCAGTTGAACTGACTGCCCCAAACAAGCCAAGCGACTCAGACACAGCAAACGGATCTCCAGCATTACAAGGGGATGGAGACTGCCAAAAGGGATGCTGCCAACTTCTAAACTCACCCTGCCAAGGGTGACTGTAACTCTAGAAGGAAAGGGATATCTGATTTGGTACTTGGCATACTTCTGCTGCATAGTCTGTTCTGCTGGCCCACTCATTTTCATAATATTGGAAGGGAAGATGAGAAGCTTGTTTCTAATGGGTTGATTAGATATTAAATATTTTGGAACAAAACCAACTAACAGTTGGACTGTCTTTCTGATGGGGGTGAGAACTCAGGATGTTACATTTGGAGAGAAAACTCTTCAATTAGCGAAAAATATGGTTCTAGCTGAGTCAAGAAAGAGATTCCTTCATCCTAATTTAAAATCCAAATTACTTTAATTGAAGAGTATATGGTTCCTGAGTTTTATGAGTAAGAATAATTGAAAATGGATTAAATTGCCATTTTTTTGTTCACAATTATTTTCCCCACAAAAATGTGGACTAAATTTGTACTCCCACTAGTGAATGCCAGTTTGGAAGAATTCCACTGGATTCATTGCAGTTGCCCTAGCTGCACCTTCCTTAGCAAGTACAGAATCAGGCCCTGCGTGCATAATCTTTCCACTTCTAGACCTGAGGGAATATAACCAGGAGCCAGGCTGAGGTCCCATTCCAGAGCAACTCTTTCATATGCAGATTATAAGATCAGTGAAAAACAAGCTCGGTTTGGCAGTTACTTTAAAAGAGACCCTTGGATGATTTTATCAACAGCAGAAGAGGCAATTCATTCTTCATACTAGAAATCATCATATATGTCATTTTGGGAGATGTGATCTATACTGACGTTTTTGTGTAGAGAGAAAAATACCGTATTTGGGAGAAATTTTCTTTGTGCCACTTCAGGTCTCTGGAAACACTTCCGCCCTCAAAAACCTCACCCTGTAATCTCAGAGAAATATTTTTACTCAGTGTATTTAGATCAATATTTTTGTTTTATTTATTTCTATAGTCTTCTCTCTTTGTCTGAGGCTTCAAATGAGATTTCAGAAGCTCATCCAAAGTTTTTATATTAATTCTGCTAGAAGCATGTACATTGAGTTATAGTTGTGGTTTGAATTTGTAAATGCCGATGCAAGAAAGCACCCAAAGAATGCAACTTCTCTCAACTCCCGCACTGCTAGAGACTGCTAAAGAAGGGCGTTAAAACATGATTCTTTCTTCAGGCATTTCCAGGAAAGCTGCCAGCCAGATGGATGATCCATGGGGGATGGTCATCAATCATAGGTAAAAGATCTGTAGGTGCTGCCATTGTTTTTCAAAAGAATACATATTCCCCAAATGAGCACAAACAAATAGAGATAACAGGGTGGGCATATGTGTCTTCTCTAAAACACTCAGTGGATGTCTCAAGGCTTGTTGACTTGCATGGTGTCCATGCAAGGGCCACAGTTCAGGCTGCAGCACTGTGAATGCTGCTGCAACAGCCACTCTCCTGGTCAGAGGTACAGCAGCTCCTGTCAGGTGTGATCAGTTGCCTCTTGGATACCATCTGATATTTAACAATTTGATGCAGAGGAAATATTTTTACTAAAATAAGGATTAGTAAAATAGCTGTACAGACTGTTGACAGAGTTTGCTTTAAAGGGAGATGACAAAGTATGGCCATCTTTCTCTCCTGCAAAAAATATTGACAATTCCTGCCATTTGGTGGTATTTAAACACATCTCAAGAGCAAAATGTTTGCTCTGGCCATGAGTAACTCCTACTATGAGTTACTAGAGGTGAAGGATCAGTTATGACTCCATTCTGAAGAGGCTTGAGGGAGCCGCCCAGGCAAGCCATCTCCTCAGTGTACCTGCATCTGAATTCAGTAATGTCTCCACAAAGAGGTTTTGTAAACCCTATATTTCTGTCTTCCTTATGGATCCCTTTTCCTTCCTTTCTTACCACGGTCTGCAGATGGTCACATTTTTAAGGGGTTACAAACTGCTTCAGAAAGCAAGGGCAGGACAGCCTGAGGCTCTGGAAATAGGCTGGTGGCACCTGAAAGAAATAGTAATCTCAACTGTACTTATCTGTATGTAAGAATAGCAGTACCTTTGCTTCATCAGTAGCTGAGTATTAATTTCTAGAATCAGGGCAAATTCCCAGAATATAAAAGGTGTTTCCATACCACCCCGTACAGTTCATTTCATAGCTTCCAGTGTTTGAAGTGGATGACTGATATTATTTCTAGTGAATCAAGGCAAACACTGTCAGACTTCCTAATGATTGTTTCTATCTACTATACCATAAAAAATGTACATATGTATCCTCGGTTTACTGCCAGTCAATCAATGTTAAAACGTTGACATATGGGTGTGGGATTTTTTGCTGTCTTTAAAATAGGATCAATGACATTAAGGTTTGTCATGTAAATAGTAGAAATAAAGCAAAAAACCCAAGAGTTATTTATGGTTTTAGGATGACATCTGTAACGTGGGTGGCAGGAGAATAAAAAGTAGAGAATTTCAAAGTTCTTAATAGTTGAATGAATTGACTGAGTATATATTTTTAATGGTTTAAAAAGCATTAGTTACCCAAAGTTCATGCACACAAACAAATAAATCTGTGAACTAAAGATAAAATAAATATATGAACTGGCTGCACTAGCCTCAATCCACTTTGTTGCTCATTTTTCACTCCCACCCATCCTTCTCTGGACTGTTAACTCCCAAACAGAAACTCATAAATTACCTGAAAAAAAAATTAATAAGTCAGCAGCTCCCAGCAAAAGTCATTGTTGTGCTTCTCAGGATGCTTTTTGTTGACTGAGTCTCTGCAGGGATGGAACAATCCTGATGGCCAGGTTAACCTGCACTGCCCATGCCCAGCTCCACACTGCAAAGAAACAGAGGAAAGAAGAATACTCTGTCTGTTGCATTCCTAACAAGTGTTTGACAGCAGTGACTCATGCTGTCACACTGCAGCGGTAAACATTTAGAAACATAATGCTGCAGCTTCAAAAATTATGTCAGGAGGTTTCATGCATGTCAGGTGTCACTAAGGAGAAGCTATCAAGGGTCAGGCTTTCAAATCCATCTTCTGCTCTGAAGAGGATGAAGAACCATGAAAAAACATGAAGTGTACAGAGGGCGTTTGAAAGTGGTCTCTGCCAGGGCAAGAGAAGCTGCTGCTCCCCAGCAGCAGTGTCAATTACTTTTCCTCCAGAAAAGGTATGTGATTAAAATCAGCAGCTGTTTTCCAACAGTTTTTGCTCAGTTTTATACATGCTGAGTGTGAGATGCCCATTAGCAGCTGACTGCTTAAAGACCACACGCAGTGTTCAGTTCCTTCTGTGCACATGGGCTTGGAGCAAAACCCACCTTTCTAGAATAATAGCTTTCTTGAAAGACAAGGAAATTGTAAAAAGTGGGGTATTACAATGTATTTGATAATAATTACTCAAGAACTGTCATGTGGACACGTTTTTCACATGCTGAATGAGGATTTATTCAAGAGAGCACACCAGGAGATGTCTCAGAATAAAACGAGCAAAGAGAAAGGATGTTTGATCAGCTGCACCCTTCCAGCAGTGCCCATGGTCTGTAGCAAAGATTGACCATTTCCAGAGCTGGTTATAACGATCTAGGAGCTGGTCACTGCTAGCAAAGACCCTCCCAGGCGCTTTTGCAGGGGTGATTTACAGTTGCTGCTGAATTCCCTTGTCTTTGTGTCATCCCTTCAGTCCAGGCACTGACTGCTGTAGGCAGAGGTGCACCAGACAAGGGAGCTCCTGTAAAAAAAATGCTAGAAACCCTTTCCATGGTTTCAGGTGTATTGAGGTAACACTCAACCCAGATAAAGAGAAATTTTCACCATTATAAGCTTAGACTGCTGCTGAGTCAATTGTATTTTTTTCTGGAGGTCTAGTATATGGTATTGTAAATAAAATCAGACAGGTCAACTCTTACGACAGTCAAGCTTTTAAAAATTCTTAGGGGTTAAGTTTGATAGTTAAACACAGCATTATTAATTTCTCTTCCACTGTTACTTCCCAAAACACCGAAACAGCCAAGGTATGGTATAGCCTACAAATAACCAGAAACGTTGAGAACACCTCTAGGAATTTCACAGTAGATGTGCATGCAATTGAAGTGCCCAAGTGATATGGTACAGAATAATTATTTAAATGACATGCTAATCAACACTGAAAATTAGCAATACCATTCCAAGCAATGCAAATCATAAGCAATTACATAGCATTATCTGGTTACACTGCAAACAGAAAAGTTAATTATTCCTACCCAAGACAGCAGCTGCAGCTTCAGCACATTCTCTTTCTTGCAGTTTTCGGAGATGCTTCCATGTTTCCAAGTTCTAAAATTCACTTTGCTTTTGCACTTACGTTCTCTAAAACTGAAAATATAACTGTATATATAATAAAGATTTTATAATAAAATTATGTGACAACTATAAAAACATGGGTCTACGATTCCATTTTTTCTTTTGCCTAAAGTTATGGGAGGTGATGAGCAGTTTGGACCCTAAAGGACTGATATAGTAAGCACATACTGTGTGCTGGAGCTTTACATTTTTAAGGCCGTCTGTGCACAGACAATCGGCTATGCATTCAGTGTGTTCAAGGCTGCAGAGGTATTCAGAAACCTGTTACAATCTTGCTATAGTGCTCGGTTAAACTAATGAGGATGTCACATAGAGAGCATTTCTCATAGTCAGAAGAGGCATACAAAACATGCAGGCTTGAGACCTGTTACAGCTGTGTGGACTCCTGTTGTGCCAAATCAAGCTGGTTTTATGTTGTTAGGTCTCAAATGGAGATCAAATGTAGGAGAGATTCAATGCGCATTGTATTTATGCGTCGCTTTACATCACAAACAAGGCCATTCCTACTGCTTCAGAGCAAAGCCTGATGAAACTTTGTAATTCTTTCTTTATTGACCTGTTGCAAAAATTTTTTTCTGAGAAAATTTATTCAAAATTAAATTTACTTGAACTGTGATATGCATTAAATCAACAGCAAAAGATTCAAGTGCTGTGAAAACCATAGTCTCTCATGCACTGGTTTCTAAGAGCACCTTTTACAGAACTTTGCCATCTCTTCACCATACTTGAAAACCTTCGGTTCTTCCAGCTAAGCTGAGAAAGCTCCATTTTGTTCCCTGTGAGGTTAGTGGGTGGTTGGGTCTGACATTGAGTACAAAAGTGTTAGATCCAAAATAACAGTAACAGTTCAGTAACATGTCAACTAAATAAAATAAAAATGCAATAATCTTATAAAAAGAGTATTCAGAACTTTTGGTATTAAAACATACAAACTTAAATGGGTTCTTTCGCAATATAAACAGTGAAAAACGCAAATTACCAAAAAATGGCCAAGGCGGATGAAAGTAAGTGTTGGGCTCTAAGTACTTTGAGAAAATGACTGAGGATAACGAAAACATATGGGATGAAGCTGGGAAAGAAAATTTGTTCAAAACCTGTTTAAATATGATGTGCCATGACACCGATGAGTTGGTGGGATTTCTGACTGCACTGCATGGCCATAGGATTTCTGCGTCTAGCCTTACGTGTCTTCAAACAGTGAAGAAGGATTGCAGCAAAAGTGTCAGTGGAGTCCCACGCCTCCCTCTGGCACAGCCCACATCCCACCATCAGGCTCTGTGGTCACAGGTCACAGCATGCTGGTGTTTGCAGCTCTACCCTACCAAATCTTTATCACCCCTCCAGGTATTATAGATACTAGTAAGTCCTTTCCCCTGGTACCAGAGACATCTCATAACGCAGTGGCTCTGTGCCTACCCTACGGCAGTTTCAGCAGAGGCTTCAGTTTGTCTTTGTTCATGTCCTCTCAGGGAAAACTGCAGTTCTGACATTTGTCTGTATAACTAATAACACACCACCACCTCAAATGGCTATCAGCTGAAGTAAGTCTAAGTACGATCTTCTGCAGTGAAATGTGGTTTTTTTGTCTGTAGAACGATGGTAAAAGTTGTGCTTGTATTTGCTCCTCCAGACCTATTCCCTTGGCTTACAAGTCAAAACAAGACTTGTCTGGCTGTCAGGATTGCAGACTCACACTGGCATCCGAAAAGGGAGCTGTGTTCTCATAGCATCGTTATCCACCCCCGGTCGTGGAATTTGTACTTCACTCTTAGCTTTGTTGATGCTGGAGGCAAAATTATCCACCATCATGACAGTGATGCCAGTTGTTGAGGAAATGCTTTCAGCGCAAGGCACTATTTTCAGCTTTCTCAAAAATTATCCTTTGTATTCTCATCTTTCACACTTATCCTCAGCCCAGAGGTGATTTTCTTCCCTTGTGAAAACGTAGTTGAATGCTGACCAACTATTAGTGAGGTATTTTGGTAGTTTCACCAGTTAAAGTCTTAAAACCATTTTTTTTTTCAGCTAGGCAGATTATAACTAGTTTATTTTAAACACTCTCAGAATGCTACTCATCTAGTCCTTAGCACTGATGTTGCTTCCACTGGTTTTACAGAGAACTGCCTTTTCTAAATGTCAGAAAATCTGTACAGGCCATACAAAGTGTGGGACAGTTCTTGAATTTTTTTTTTTTTTTTTTTTTTCCCTAAAGCAAATCCTTCAAGAAGCCAAATGCTGAGTATTTTTCTTGGCCTTCAAAAGTAATGTGAGGTAGGTCTCAGGAAAAGGTGATTAGAGCATTGTTCTATAAGAGGAATAGAAGAGAAATGATTCATACTCTTGCTTTGAGCAAGAATAAACAAGTTGTTCCATGAGCAGAACAAATGATAAAACAAGCTTCCTATAGATTTTTATTCCACATTACTAGGCAGTTTCTACTGCAATGGTCAGTCTTCTGCACTCGGTTTTCTCCTCAAACCCTCCATCCTCTTTGTGGCCCAAACACTGATGTGCTCCAGTCATTCCTACAATCCTCTATTCCATCCTGGAAGTATCTCTTTGTCCCTTTTCCCCCCAAAACCATGCTGCTGTATCTTTCAGCCGTGCCCATATCAGTTAGGTACTGGATAGACAAGCGGTGGAATTGCCAGCAGCATGCCTGGAAATAAGCATGTCCTGAGTAGGACCATCAGGCAGCCTAAGTTGTGTCTCTGTCCGCTATTCTGCTGCTCCCTAAAACCACAGGTGTGCAAACCTGGGGAAACCTCTGCTCCTGTGATGGATGTGCTTTGAATTTGCCAAATGATTCAAAAATTGGTTGAGGGGAGGTGGTAGAGGCAGACTGATTGATCATTATCTTCCTAAGAACATGTCCAAAAGCCATCAATGAGTTTTCTTTGTGTCCTAAACTGACCATGAAATGTTTCTTTCATTCCAGAAATCAGTCTATATTAGAATCATAACTTCCACAAATCCCTTCACTTTCCTTAGAAGAAAAGGGGTCACAGACTTTTCATCATCAGCTTATGTACCACTTATAATTGCTCATGTTGATTCAATGAGGGTTAGGTATCTTGCCTCTCCAGGTGTTCCCACAAATCCCTTTTGCTGGATATTTGGACCCCTGGGCCCCCAAGCACCTTCGTAAAATTCCCCCACACTTCCAAACTAATTAGGGTCAGCTCATTTATAAGCTATGAACGGCAGGCACCATCCTTTCCACACGCAGCCGTATTTCGCAGAGACAAAGGGCCACCGCGGTCTTGACTTAGGGGATGCTTAAAGTTCCTTCAGATCTGGCATGCTTCAAACCCGGTTTGCATTTTTTTTTAATGACACTACAATTTTGGCCTTGCTTTTTCTCCCATTCCCCAGTGGTTTGGGTCTGGTGTTGATTCCCCTGTAAGGCAAGAGGGCTTGCTTAGTCTGGTGTTCCCTGTTCCACATAGCAGCAGGAAGGCCTCAGGCCTGGCTTTATCTAATGCTTTGCTAGTCAAGCTAGCATAAGGAAATATGGGGATAAAACTGGATGAAATTGTTGTGTGTGAATGACTCTGATAAAATAATTTACTAATGCAATCTGAAGTCACAGCTGTATTAAGATAATGCCAAGAAAATGGTAAATTCTTAAAAGTAGATTCCCCCCACACCCTCTTTGGCTTTCTTGGAAACCTTAGTGAATAAAGGCAGACCAAGAGCTGGAGTGCTCAAACACATGGACAAGGCAGATGAAAATGAACAGTAAGTAGAAATCCCTCACTTTTAATTTTTTGGTAGGTGAGGGGGGCTCTATTAGGTTTAGAGTTAAGTCTAGAAAAAAAAATCTGTCATCCTGAATTCTTATCAGCTGGACGTTGACATCCTCACTGAGGCACACTCCCACTAACCTAAGTGTTTCCCTGAAGAAGAATTAGGTAGAAGCTGGCTACGAATTGTTAGTTCTATTTTAATACTTGGGAAGTATTATAATGACAATGGGGAGACACAAGTATGTAGGCAGATCAGATAAATATTGACTTGTGGTTGACAAAGAGATGTTTTAAAATACCTACAGAGTGCTGGCCCTGCTTCCCTGCTTTATGCTGTGCCTCTGGATAAGCTCCTATCCCACTGGCATCAGCAGCAAAACTCCCAGCCACACTGTCAGGGCTGTAATTTTGCTCTTCAAATTAACATGTTAAAAACTCTTGTATGCATCATCATATAGGTGGGTAAAATAAGAATTTAATTGTTTTGAATACTCTTTCTGTCATACAATGAAAATAACCATGAAGGAACTATGGAGTGAACTCATCCAGCTCTACTGAAGTCTATGGAGAAGGAATGAAGCAATATAAATGCAATTTTTAATTGACATTCCACACTTGTGGATGTTTCACATATCCGAGAACGAGAGGAAGAACAGAAAAGCTTCCCACATATATATGAGCACACCTAATAAATTATACAGCCATTAAAAAACAAAACCAGAAGCAAACAATGAATAATTCCTGCAAGTAAACAATATAAACATATAACCAAGCCAGCGCGGGCAGCCTCCCTCCTCAGCTGGCATGAACTGGTTCTGCTAACAAGAGAGCTGCAATCCTGTCACCTCGGTCCTGGAGGAGTGTGTGTGTGTACAAGCAATGAGGAAAGCACTTGAAACATGATGTCACCTGCAGCTGTGGTTGGGCAAAACTCGAATAACAGAAGATTACATTTTGAGAAGATAAAATAAAATGAATCACGCAATTAGATGAGATCTCTGGAGTCTGCCCTGGAGTCTGAAGGGGAGCGAAGGAGACCCGTCCCCGTCGTTGCTCACAGAGGCTGTGCTGCCCACGGCCGTGGCGCTGGCCTGGCCCGAGCTAAGGCTGGGTGGGGAGGTGACCCTGCCATCTGGGGAGCCGGCACGCGCAGAGGCTGCGTGGGCATCTCCCACGGCCAGCCCAAGCAATGGCACAGGGACAAAGTGACTTTCTAAAAAGCAAAGGTGCATGGCTTTGGTTTTCAAAGGCTGTAGAAAGAAAAGCCTTGATGCAGTCCTGGATAATTTGGGGGTATTTGAGAAGGAAAAACCCAACAAATTTGCAATGAGCTACATTGAGCAAGTGGTGATTTTGCAATCTTTGTGCAAAATATATTTCTGGGGATAGAAATGGGCTGTTCTAAAAAAACCAGGTGCACCAACAAAACTAATGTCTTTCACGTTTCAAGAGCAGGAATCAGCAAGTATCATCTGCAGCAGTTTTGCAGCCCCAGAGCTTGAGGGGTGTTTTCCACGTGATAACTGCTCTCTTTCTATGGAAACCCCACAGCTGTATTCGAGGGAGGAAATAGTTAAGAGATGTGTGCTTATATACGTCTGTGTACGTCTGTATATGTACAATATATGTTACTGATTCTGCCATTAATTAGAATTAATTGTGTTTGATTCTAATATGATTATAGAGTTGGGAGAGATATTTTAGTAGAAATTATATGTTACATTTATTGCACTCTGCACCAGCAACTGAGTGCTACTACAAACTTCTTTGTATAGCCCTGTACCAAGGCTGAAGAATTGGTCAAAATCATCCAGTAGGAACATTTTGAAACTTAGACAATAAGTTTAAGATTTAAGGTGATTTGTAGTAGGTATAGTGTTTATTTACAGAAGTATTGTATGATTCGGGGGTATTGTATAAGTCCCTAGAAGAATGCATTGAGATGTCAGGACCCAGAATTAATGGGAATCGAGGAAAGCCGACCGTAACAGCTTGTAGGTACCTGCCAAGAAACAGTGAACTTAAGCAAAAGGTTATTCCGGAATGGGGAGATCACGACCACCGACTCATGGACCACCTACCCATATTACACCCCAGACCCATTTCTAGAAGTTTCTAACCTTTACTGTGCAGAATCGGAAATAGGAGGAGGATATGTTAATGATTTCTAGAAAATAGTATGTTTATGTACGATTACTTAATGAATATGTAGAGTAAGTTCTGTATAAGCTGTATGATTTTGGTGCACGGTGTGCGTTGTTAGTCAGAGCACCCACACGCACCCGGCCATCAGTAAAGAGGTGTCTGCTTATCTGCATCACATTGGTGTCAGTAAGTTCTTTATTCTGAGTTTTCGGTAACATATGTATGTGTAAATATTTGGGAGAAAAAAGAAAAGCTGACTGAAGATGGGACAAACTGAAACCGGGGCAGGCCCGGGGCATGTTTCACACCCGAGAGGGGAACTGAGGCAGGACGAGCCCTTCGGGGTGCTGTGAGTGCTAGTGCGGGGAGGGGCAGAGGCTCTTCCCCGCAGTCCTCCTCGCCTGCCTTTTCATGGCATCCATGTTTATGTGTTTTCCAGGGAAATCCCAGACATCTTGGTGAGATTCAGGGCGTTTTATCTTTGGGTTAAGAAAGCAGGCTGTGTTTATTTCAAGGTAGATTATATTAATTTTTTGTTTCCAGGGTAGTCGTGGTAGGAAAAATGACAAAAAAGGGGAACTTGCTGAGTTTCGCACCGCCGCCGGGTTGGGGGCTGCCGCCTCGGGTCCCGGCCCCGGTCCCGCACCCGATCCGGGCCCCGCGGGGCTGGGGGCTCCGGCAGCGGGGGGGCGCACGGCCCAGCCGGCAGGGGGCGCTCCCGGGCGGGGCACCGCACCTGTGCGGGCGGGGCGGGGCGGGGGCGGGGCAGGGGCGGGGCTCACCTGGCGGGGCGGGGCTCACCTGTCCGCGGCCCCGCGGCTGCCGGGTCGCTGCGGAGCGGTGCGGAGCGGAGCGCGGAGGCTGCCGGCAGCATGGCCCGCCTGCTGGGCACCCTGCGGAGCTCCCAGCCCGTGGCGCGTTTCCAGCGCTGCTGCGGGCTCTTCCCCGCCGCCGAGGAGGGCGGCGGCGACCCCGCGGAGGCGGCCCGGGACCGCGGCGCCTGCAACGGCGCGGGCGCCCTGCGCCGCCCGGCAGCTGCCAGCCGCGGGCCCCCCAACGGGGTACGGAGCGGCCGCGGCCCGCAGGTGAGTGCCGCGGGAGGGGGGGCGGCCGGGCCCGGCCGTGACTCAGCAGAGCCGCCCCCCCCCCCCCCCCCCCCGCGGCCGTGCGCGCCGGGGCTCCCCGGGGGGATCCCCCCGCATCCCGCCGCCTGCCCGGGCGGGGGGGCCGGGAGGAGGGGCCGGGCTGCGAGGGGGCGCAGGTGCAGGGGAGCGCTGTGCGGTGCCGCAGCCCGCCTCCATCGCGGCCCCGGGGAGAGGCGTTTCGGGGCTCTCCGCTTACCCCGCGGCGGCCCCGCTCTCCCGCGGGCAGCGGCCGGGGGGGCCCTGCTGCTGCGCCGACCCACGGCTCCGGCACTTCCTCGCCGGGTGGGCCCGTGGCCGTGGTCGCGCCCGTGGCCGCGGCAGCTGGGGCCGGTGGCGGCGGGCTGAGCCCTCTGCGCGTCCCGCCGGGCACGCCGGTGGCGGCGTTTGGTGGCACGGGCTGTCACCCACTCGGGTGCCTGAAGGGAGCAGGGAAGGGCATGACGCAACCGATGTGTACAGGTTGGATGACCTGCTTTCTGTCTCACTGGAATGACTTGAATTCATTAGCAGATCCCTGGTGGTGCCTTTTGGAAAGGAGGTGTGATAATGGTCTTCCAGACTCCCCCTGCAAAATAAACACGGGCCAACCACCAGTGCTGCAGCTCTCCCTCTCCTCCCCTTCCGCACTGCTATACCCTTCTCTTGTTCTACATCTAGTGTTTGGATTCCCATTTCAAGCATCTAAAATACTTCGTCAGCTGCTGTTTGACACTTAGAAGATAAGGAAATTTGGGGTAGTCCTTCAGTCTGTTCACTTCTGAACTACTGTAAACTTTTTGGTAAATTATGCAGAAGATTCACTTAAAGATTTATTTTCACTACTTGCTTTTGAATAGTGATGTAGTTAGTGTAACAGTGTTGGTAGTAAAGACCTGTCCAAGTTAAGGCTCCATGAATGGAGCTGTTCACCTGGAGCAATTGGTTTGGGTTTCACAAAATGAGTGATGACTGCCTTTGTGTGACTGGTGAATATGTCCTAGGTGAGACTCCATGAGACCTGGAGATAGAAGCAGAAGGGTTTGTTTCCACATAGTTAGGATACTTCTGAAACATGTGAAAGTTGGGTTCAAACCTATACAAGATGGAGGTAGGAGTAGTGGCTTGAACAGTGTTTCAATGAAGTGCTGGATTTATAAAGATATACTCTCCTCCTGTGAAAATCCATTTTTACGAAGAGGGTCTTCTGCGACCTTCCAGGAGGTACTAAAAGTGAATTTGGATCTTCCTTACAGCAAACCTCATGTTTGCTTCTCTGTTGCTACATGAAGTGAAATTGCCCTGATGTATCTGCACAGAAGTGGCCTTAGGTCTCTAACACAGCAAAGTCCTTGGCCATAAACTCTCTATGGACAGTGGTATTTTCTTGCTCTTAGCTGCAGGCTTTTGCAGAAAAGTGCTTAAGTACTGTCCTGCCATCTTGCTACAGGTGACCTTGGGTGGCTCTGTGCTCAGTTTGAGCATCCCTTCCTGAAGCTTGAGAGTTTTGAAGTCCATACTATCAGGACAGAAGGTTTCTATGAGGTAGTAACTTTCGTATCACTTTGTCTTTACTGCCACAGTGCGCTGATCTCAAAGGTTTTCAGGTTCTCCTATGTAAGTTCTTGGACAATCAGTAGGTTATACCTCTGAAAACAGAGTATATTGCATCTTGAGTAAAGAAGGTATGAACGGTTGGCCAGATGCTGGGGCTGCCACAGCTCCGTCTCTCCAGGACATTCCCCCTTTCTTATGTGCCAGCTCTTGGGCCCCGGCATCTGACCTGGGTCGGATGCTGTGCTGAGGTGTCCCAGCTGGGGAAAGGGAGCTGAGAGCTGTCAGCTGGTGGTGGTTTGGGAGGGGATGGACATGCCTGATAGGGGTGGATGCCATACTGCATGGAAAGAAGGGGGGATTCCTCAGGAGGGTAACAAAACAGTACAGTTCTTCATCTGAGGGAAAGAGGCCTTTACCTGCATGCATTTGTTGCCAGCAATGCTGCTTGTGATGCATCAGTGTTGTCTTTTATGTATAATCTGCAGTTTATATGTGTGGTGTTTTTTTTTTTTAAAAAAAAAGTCAGCGAGGCCTCATTACAGTGGTCAGCAGCACAATGAGTGGCTGTATTTGTGAATCTTTGTAATTCAGTCCCATCTGCTGCACAGGAGCTGCCCTGAGATGACAAGGGATTAAATGCTTAGATGTGACAGCAAGGGCTGCATGTGGTTCTTAAATGTTGAATCAGCTACCTAGCCTGTGTTTTTGATGTTCCCTTGGTTACCAGATCAGTTAGAAATACTTTTTAATACCTCTAGTGGAAACTTGGGTATCTGTGCATGATACAGAATGGTGCTAGTCCACCACACTAGCCAGATTTATGCTCTGGCTTGGACTTGGTATTGAACCCATGGGCTTTTAGTGAAGAAACTGTCAGATTTTATTACAGCATAAGACAAGACAGTAACTTCTTCTAATTATCCTGTCTCTACCTAATTTGTTTTATTTACTCCTTTGTAATATTAGATTCTCAGAGATTTCATTTTTGAAACTGCTTGAGAGGTGTATTTTCCTGATGCCCTGTATGAAGCATTCAAGTTGCACACTTAAAAATACTAACTTTCTGAAGACTTCTCTGGTGTTTTAGTGAGTGGTCAAATAACCACTTACATACATTTGAAAAACGGAGGTCTGCTTATCGCTAACCTCCTGATGGACTTTTGCTCCTGAATTTGATAGCCTGAATTAAAAAGAAAAATAATCTCTTATTCAAAGTTCTCTGTGGAGATTTGTTTGTTTTTCTCTACTCTTCCTTTTCCCCGATGCTTTATCATCTCTTGAGATCTATCTTCCTGCCTTTGGAAGACTACAGTTCATATTTACTCTGTAGTTATACCTTAACAGTCAGAACTGCTCTGAACTGGTGTAAGGTTTACAAATAGCCTGATCATGTTTAGTGACTGTATAGTTCTTGTTCGTGCCTTAGATGAGGAGGCTAATAACCAGAGTAACAGCAAGGTGATGGTAACAGAAACTAGGAAGGCAGATAGAAACTGCATATAGATCTCGGATGTATTGAAATCCCCCAAAATGTAGTCAATTACTGGCAAGACATAGATGACACCACTGCTTTTGCTGTGATGTGATGTCTGGTAATTTGAAGTAGACTTGCTCTAAAGCTTGAGTCAAGGTTTCTCTTCAGTGGTGTTCCCTTGCCACTAGATTTTTACATCCACCTCAGAGTCTTGCTTTTCCTTTTAAAATCATATTACTGGTTTGCTCAGTTTCATGTCGTTTCCCTTTTCATGCAGCAGTAAGTTGACAGTAGCTGAGGTGGGTTCAGCAGGTGAGAAAAGCACACGAGCACACATCTCTCTCTTAGGAGAGCTGGCAACAAGGCACTTCTGCCTCAAGTGCTTGTGTTTGTTCTCCTAGAGAATATAGCTGAACTTTTGGAAGCTCCTTGTTTTGGAGCTGCAGCTGGAGAAACATGAGATCCAGTTTCTTATTTCAGTGGGCTGAGCATGAGGCTCACATTCTGTGGCATTGTTCCTGCTGCTCTGGTACTTCGTGTTCAGCTCTCCAACTGGTGTGGCTGCTGAGGGAGCTTGTCTCTCTTGCACATGTCTGATTTTTGGTTTAAGGTTCCCTTGGAAAGCAGCTGGTAAGGGAGCTTTTAGTCTGTATGAATGAGACAGTTTCATCAGATGGCTTGGGCCAGCCCTGTGAGTGACTGTCCTTTGGAAGATGACAGTACAGTTGCATCCAAGATTCAAGTAGTGTGTGGCAACCTTGTGTAGATCTGTGAGTGCTGGATTTGCTGCTCCTCAGTGAGAAGACCAGTGTCTCCTCCGGAGAACAGGCAGCAAATCCAGGCAAGTGCCATTTGTTACCAGGGTCTAGTCATCTAGGTCTTGCTGTGGAAACACCTGACACTAACAAAAGTTTGTGAAACTTCACTTGCTGATTGTAATAGGTCTCTGGCGTGGCTGTGCAGTGTCTGGTGCCGAGGGCGTTGCTACTGGTGAGGTGGGTGATGGTGTGGGGGCACGCGAGGGGCCATGCTGGCAGCCCGAGTCCTTATGCTGATGATTAGGTGCTTTCTGACTCAGTGCTTCCCAGCTCACAGTCTGAATCATCTTTTTGGAGGCCACTGGACCTTGTAATGAGGAGCTGTCAGGATCCTAGTATTAATTCCAGTGCTTGGAGACGAGCCACTTACTGTTTTATTATTCTGCTGAATGTCTTAGGGCATTAGTTCAGATACCAACCATAAGTATAAAAGCTCATCTGCTGTCATTTTTCTCCTTTGGGTCTCTGGAGAATGGGGATAGGTTTAATGGGTGAGAAGTCAGAGAAAATCTGTTGTCCCTGGAAAATTTCTTTGGGCAGCCAGTTCTTTTACTTCATGTATATTCTCTGCAGTGAATATTTATGGGACCTCCAGACAACAGAAGGTGGCATTTGACTGCTGAGGCAAGTAAATTCAAGGTCTAGAATGTACATGTTGTGTTGTCTAAACCATGAGATTTTTATTTAAAATGGCTATTCAAGTTACTGCATTATATCAGTTCAGTGTAGTTAGCACCTGTAACACTTTTCCAAGGTAAACGGCTGTTGGTCTAGATTTAGAGGTACATAAATGCTTTAATATAGAGTCACACTGCTAATGTATTACTATTTTATTTTATTGCTGTATTTGTGAATATTTATTACTAGATGAAAAAAAAAAAAAAAGAATAAATGTAGGTTTAATCCTTCCTTTTGAAGACAACTGGCTGTTGCAAACTACTGCCTGAGTTCCCTGAGCCTGCCAGTTCTGGTATGCACAAAGCTGTGTGGTCATTCTGTAACAGCATGCCAGGTCATTATTCCCTTTGCAGCTAGCTTGACTTGACATAATTATACCTGCTTACTTATGCTAACCAGTTTAATTAGGTGTATTGCCTTCAGTGTTCCCCACTGCCATTTTTCTGCACAAAGAGAGAGGCTTGAGGTACTTCATTTACAGGAGAAGACTGTGTTGGACACCTCAGATGTGCCCCAAGAGAGCAAAGACTGAATGTTTGCATGGGAAAGGGCTTAAAGGTATTAGCAGCGAGGAACCTGTTCCCTGACATATGTAAGGCCCATAGACCAGGATGGCACGACGCAGAGGACAATAAGCAAGAGACTGTAAGATGGGTCTAGGGAGAAGAAGGGGGTATGTACAGCTGGGGGATTGTGATGCCAGTGTCACCTGGTACCTGTGAGGTGCCAGGGTGAATAATGAACTGGCACAGAATGAAGTATTAAACCTTGCAAGCACCTGTGCCGAGCGCTGCTGTGCCAAGCACTGCGGGCTGTGAGGGCTGCTGGGATGCCAAGGGTGCTTCAGCCAGAGTCGCTTGTGCAGTGCTGTAGGAGGTCCTGGCCTTGAAGCAGCACTTGTTGGCAACATTGGGTTACATGTTGGTCTCCTTGTGTGTTTCCCCATCAGAAACAGAGGTGGCATCGTTATGGCCTCAACTAGTAATGAGGCAGCAAGTGAATTGAGAACATCTTATCTACAGCTTTTGTCCCCAGGGGCTGTCTGGCTGCTGAGGTGTCCTCCAACGTGCCTCTCTACAGTCACGGCTGCAATTTGAACACCATGTCCCTTCTCATTTAGTGATCTCTGCCTTCCAGGAGTGCATCCACCAGGGACTTGCATATCTGTGATGATACGAAGCCTTATTTGGCACTACCTTAGAAAACTGCTCTTTGACCTGAATCCTGGCACTATCTGCTAGGGAAACGGTCATTTCTCCCTGTGCTGGTGCCTGATTATAACAGATTAAAAAAATAGCAATTGTCTGAAAATGGTATGGTGTTACTCTGCCCATTTATCTTCCAGAAGTCTTGCTGCTCTGTGCCTCTCAGAATAGACCTCTACTGTGGAACTGATCTTTATGCAAAAGCAAGCTGGCTAGATTCATGGTGCTGCTGGGTAGAAATATGTGACTAATCTGTGGTAGCAACTTTCTAGGCTTTAGTTAATTTCTAAAACCAAGTCTTAAGATGAGAACAAGCTTTTTGGTCTGAAAAGAGACGTAACAGTGAAGTCCTGGTTCTCTGAAGGACCTTCCTGAGGGAGCTCCTCAAACCTGATGTGCCAGGGGAAAAGTGAGTTGAGGGGCTTCCCACTCCTCTGGATCTTTGGAGAGTGGCCTGGGTACCTAGCAGCCATGCAGGTCCTAGTAATGCTCTGAGTCATGTGTTTTGGCAAGAAGTCAAAAATAAGAGGTGTTGCTGTGCACAGAGAGCTGGTATGTGGGTAGGGTGACTGTCTAATGCTGTGCAGTTTGAAAACTGTTGTTGTGTGATGCATCCTTCTTCTGTCCAAAACCTCTTTGAGTAACACTCAGCCTTTGGAGGTACAAAATACAGTAGAATTTCAGAGGAATTTGGTCTCCATTTTCAAGCTGGAGTCCTTGTCCTTCTGAACTGTCTATAATGTGCTTTCTCTGATTCTTAACTCACATTTTTCCCTCCCTCTGTCCAGATGTTGCAGCTACCTAACCCTTAAAATGACTTCTTCAGACACTTTCAGGTGTAGGCTCTGTGGTGCACCTCATAAAATTGCAATCTAATTCTCGCAAATTAAACTGCAATTAAACAAACCTGTTCTTCCACTGTAAAACAGGGAGGAAGGAAGCCTTTTCCTTCTGCCTTTCCCTCTCCTGCCTCTCTTGCCCTGTTGTTTCCTTATTGCACAAATCAGCCAGTTCTTCCTGGACCATAAGAGGATGCTGAAGTGCATGGGAAGCTCACCCACCACTTCTGTTGGGGCACCTGAAACAGTCCAACCTGCCTAACCTCTGGCTGGCAAAGCAGGGCTGAGAGGATGAAGGAGGTGAGCTGCCTTCACAGGGCTCATCAAGGAGGAGATGCACGCAGCCCTACTTATGCTGGTGTAGTGCAGCTTTCTTGGCTGGAAACTGCTGTTGACATACATCAGTAATTAAAAACCGGAAGTGTAAGAACTGGACATCTGAGGAGTTACTTGTGCAGCTGGAATGGCCATGAGAGAGACAACTTTCCTTAAAGAGCATGCAAGGAAATAGACAAAAGAGCTACCCTCCGTGTCAGGGATGTGTGTATAGGTGTTTGCTCAAAAGTCTGAAGACTACAGTGGAAGGTAGACCTCCTTGGGTTCCTCTGAATTATATTGGAAGAAAAGGGCTGAAACATAATTCTGATACCATGAGACCACTGTGTGGAGAAGACCAGACAATCTTGCCTTTTTTACTAGCAAAAGCTCCAAAGCATATGAGCTGGTAGGTTTGGGTGTTGGACTACATGACCTTTAAAGGTCCGTTCCAACCTGAACTAGTCTATGATTCTGTGAATTGTGGATGCCAACTCTCCAGGCATCTGCTAGGAAAGGAATATTATGAAGTTGAATGACCTGTGAGTTTGAGTGCCACAAAGAACACCTTTTGATGGAAAGTGATGAGTACAGAGTTAATTTCAGAATAGGTTTCATAGCCATGTGGAAGTAACTAGCTGGAAATGTAGGTGTGAGAGGCACCCTGACAGTGAGGTGAATTTAGGAGGAGTTGCAGGTAGGCTGGAGGACAAGAAAGAAATCATATAGTCTTGTCAAGCTGAAGGTATGGTTGAAAATTGGCTTCTGTTCGATAGGCGCAGATACCTATTGAACAAGCAGGTGTAATAAATACTCAACTGCAGAATGGAAAACAATAGACTTGGTAGTACATTCATGGAGGAAAGAAATTGTTAGAAGAGATCAGAAGCTGAGCGTGGTTCAATGGTGGCATGCTATCCTGAAAACCGCCTGCAAAATGAATAAAATGGTGCAGGACTGTTCCTTCAGGATTACTGTGTTGTGTCTGATCTTTGGGCACTGTAATTCAAAACAGGCATGATAAGTGCTGTGTCTGGATAATGCTAAATATCTTTTGTAAGAGATACCAGGCGATTCAGCGATGGAAGAGAGGACAGTTATGTCCTTTTTGAATGCTTGTAACAATCTACTCCTGTGTCAGCCTTCACAGGAAGGAAACAATTTGTTCCTTGCCTGCCGTAGATAAGAAAATAGTTATAGGTTTAAAATTCAGTAAGAAAGTCTCAGGCTAGGTAGCAGGAGAGCAAAGCACTTGGAGGAGATCGCCTGGAGCAAGCAGTGAAGCCTCCACCATCAGTGTCGGTAAAGACAGGTTAGACAAACTTCTGTCAAAGTGATGGGAGTGTAAACTGTCCGTCCTTGGTGGACAAACTGGACTATACTTTGGTGAGGCTGTCTTTCAGGAAACATGAGGCTGTCCTTCCAGCTGACTGCAGGCATAGTCCTTCACAAGCAATCTCGGTCTCATTAGCAACCATTCCCCTGTGTCTCTGACAGAAACTTATGCATGCTTTTTTTTTTTTAATTAAGAAGGCTTTCTTTTAGGAAGACAACATAATCAACTTTTCTCTTCATTGATTCTTCCTATTAATTGCCGAAATGATTGCTCTGTCAACTCTAGTCATTTTATTTCACTTTATATTTAAATCACTTGGCAGCTTCTGTTACATCTACCTGTGTTCTTTCAACAGAATGAAGGCAGGCTAATTATGTTACTTTAAGAGCAATATACAAAAATATAACCTGTAATTCAGTCTACCTCTCAAGTACTAATCAAAGTGGAAGGAAAAATAATCTGAAGATTAAAAAAATGAAATCTTCAGGAATAACCTGAGGTGTCTTAACTGTGTCCTGGACCTGTCCTAGCTGTAGTGTGCTGCATGGGTGTGTGTATCTGTCTCAGCTGACCATCCTCTACAGACTGCAGGGGAAGCTTTTGGAATGAAGATGTAAGATGTGACAAATGGTGTGAGAGACATAGGTTGCGTGAGCATTGTGCCCAGTGTGGCAGTGTTGGTGGGAGTCCTGGACACCCCTTTCCTGTTTCCTACTTAATTGATCTCAGCCTTTGGTCCTGCAAAATGTGGCCCCTTTCAGCCTGACAGCTTCCAGCTGTCCCTGGTACTGCTGGCTGTGTAGCACGGCTTTGCTATGGCACCTTGCTTGAGAGCTTTACATAATAGTTGTCTTTGCTTTGAATGAGCTAAGAAACTACTGAAATGCTACTAGAAGTCTGCCGGATTTTTAGACTCCCCACTTGTTCTTTGCCTGAGACCACTGAAAGTGTCTGGCTTGAAGCTCGCACATTGTTACTTCTGCAGCGTTGTCTTGCTTTTGCATCAAATGGTGATTCAAGGCTGTGCCCCCAACTCGTTATGCCATTAGTGCATGCCACTGTAAATGCTTGCACAACAGCAGAGAACTGGACATGGCCTATTTGTGTACTAGTCAACAAGCACCCTCTGCCAACAGCAGAACTGGCCAGAAATTTATAGTGTTTAAGGAGGGTTTTCTTGTGATCTGTTTGTCTCCATCCCCACGTTTCTCAGGTTTCAGCTGGCTCTAGGTGTCTCTCCAACAAGGACACTATGTAAACCTGGACAACTATTGCTAAATGGCTGCATCACATTCTGGAGAGGGTAAAAAAAGAATTACTTGATTAAAAGTGCTTGAGCAAAGCAGGAAGCTGCACATATATATCAGTTTTCTTCGGTAAGCTTTTCATCCCTTGGTGCTCCTTATGTGCATTTTGTAGGCTCTGTGCTGCTGCCTTCCCCTCTGTTGTCTTTCTGACATCTCTGCAATTTCTTCCATGTATCTGTATCCCTCCTTTACTGCCTCCATCACCTTACCACTGGTCCTTTGCCCCCAACCCCTCCCTGTGAGAGGCTCACAGACCTGCCAGGATCTCCCACTGGAGCACAGCCCCTTTTTCCTGGCCACCTTGTTCTTTCATTTAGGAGCAATGTGTTTCCAGTGTTGGTGCTCCCAAGGAAGATGAACACAACGGTGCTGGAGACGTTACTGGCTGCTCTCCACTGCTTGTTGGTTCTCCAGAAAAATCTGAAATTGGTTGACATTTAGCTTTGCAGATGAATGAAAGACATGAAGCCTTTGATATCATGTTTTTTTTCTTGCTCTTACTTTCCAAAATCTGATTACTGATACCTAATTTTTTGTTGTGACTTGATAGGTTCTTTTATTAACTGCATACAGTTAATAAACATATAAGGTGATGTAAAACTGATTGATTATACAGAATACTACAGTACCAAAGTTTTTTTTTTTCCCCCACCAGTTACACTCCACACAGTCCTGCCCTGTAGGACTGATTTATATTGTTCTGTGTACAACTGCATCTAGACAGGAATTTTTTGCTTTTTTTTTCTTGTGCCTTCTCTAAATTTTGTGCCTTTTTTTGGCATTAAAAATCCCTTAACTGAGAAGTATTGCAATGCATTAACTAGGGGCTTTGGGAGGGAAATTCCTGATCCTCTGCAAGCCAATTCTGTTAGAAGAGAAGCAAGGGACTTCAAGAACTTTAATTAAACATGCACATCTTCTGAAAGATCCAAAGTAATTGAGAGCTGAGAACAAAAAGTTGGTTAATGGTATCTCTGGGTCAAGCTCTGAGCCTTAGAAGTCTGATGCTGCAAAGCTTGTCTCTAGAGACAGGGCAGGGAAAGAAACTAGTGTCTGTTTAATGCTCTGACAAGAAAGATCCTACAGGAATTGGAAGAAGTGGTACCTTTAGACAGCTTTTTTCTTTTTTTGTCTTGTGGGTGGGTATACCTCTGCCTAAAAATACATTGTAAATCCATTACATTAGTGGTTCAGGTGCTCTTCCTTTATTTCAGCTATAAAGGCTAAATATTGTTTATGTGTATATACTTTCTAAAATGATGGATTCCTGCTATGTTGTGTCACTGTGTGTTAGTGTCTCCCACAAGTCACTGTGGCGGTGGTTTGATGTGCTCTGCTGGCCCTGTCATTACTGCTCTGTAGGGAGGCTTTGGGGATGCTCCTGTGCTCCGGGGGAGGTTGGGGGGGGGGGGGGGGGGGGCGCTGTGCTTGGCTCCTCAAGCATGTGTGGGGCAGCACCTGGTGTTGTGACCCACCTGTGACCAGTGTGCAGAGATTGCAAAATTGGGATGGACCTACAATAGCCGTGTTCTGTGCCAGTACTTCAGGTGAGTAGTTAAATTATGGAGACTCATGCGTGCATGTGAGTCTCTTGTAATTTGAACAGTTTGTTTTTCTCAAAACAAATATTTCGTAGTTGATGAGAAGGGTCGTTTGTGTGAAATTACCTGTCTTCTGTGTCTGAATGTCATGGCTTATTACACCTTACTTCTGCAATGTTCTGAAAATTCTGACTTTCTCTACAGCCTTAATTACTGCCCATTAAAACCTGTCTGATCCAGGTGGAATAGTAATGGAGATGGATGGAGGGGCTGACTCACTGCAAGTGCTTCAGAGATTGTGGAATGCATCAGGTCACTTGAGTACATTAAGAATAACCAAGTCTAATGATCAGAGTTATTTAAAAGTCGAGATTAAATAAACTTCTGGGAGTGTTAGAAGATAGTAAATGTTTATGCAAATAATTATAATTTTTTTTTTTTCCTGCACTGGAGCTAGAATGAGAATAAAAAGGGAAGATGCTTCAGAAAGCACTGTAGTCTTTTTCTTTCTGCAGAAGTACCGGTTGTAAATAGTAAACGTGAGCTAATGGCTGGGCTTCGGCACTGCTGCCACTGAGCATGGGCCTCTCATGGGCCAGGGTACGAAGGTGCATGGAGTGGGCTTCCTGTGCACTGCTTAACTTAGGTTAGGGGGTTAGGGTTAGTGTACAATTAACGAACACTACCTAAAATCAAGTGGAGTGATTCTGTGATACCTTGTGCCTAACATGGCTGTTACCATCATGTATTACAGCTGTGATATGTTTGTCCCCTGCCTCGTGTTGGGCTGTTCACAACTGCTGGTGAAGTTTTTAAAAAACATGTGTTGAAACAAGTGGGGGGTGATTTCTGATAGAAAAGGGAAAGAGGAAGGAAAAGAAAAGTTTTTAAATCATGTGAAATGACTTGTCCCTGCCTTCTACCTGGAAATATTTTTTAACTTCAGATTTCTTTTAGAACCTGAACAAAAATTTTTTTCCCCCCACAAACCAGATTACTGGAATTAGAAAGTTTTATCCCTTATCCCATGAGGTTCCAAGTATAAAAGCATTACCTTAGGGATATGTCTAATCATCTTTGATCTAAAACACACAAGCACATAATTCCCAATACATTGGAGACTGAGGCTTAATTGAGGAATTAGTGATGGCGGAAGACAACTTCTCTGGGGCCATCATAAGTGTGACCAAATACAGTTTCAGGATCTCAGACAGAAGCATCAGAGTTGCTAATTGCACTGGTGGTGTTTTCTAAGTGGCATATGAGACTCGAGACACTTAGACTGATTGCTCTGTTGTTTGGCCAGCCATAGCATACTGCTGCATTATCCTAGAGGGATGCCAGTAACTCATCTGTGACCCCTATTACTAATACACAGGGGAACACTCCGGTGACCCCAGCATTTCAAAAGCTCTGACTCATCTCTTCTGTTTGCTGATGCAAAAATCAATTTAAATAAGTTGTGTTTTCTTCTATGATGGGTGAATGGATGCAACTTCTTTCCATCTTTTATTGTCTTTGTGCAGTTTACATTATCTCTATATTGAAAGCAGATTAAGGGACTGGAATTTCTAATGGTTTTTGCAATGAGTCACAATTGCATGTCTAGACTCCTTTAGACAATTTTTACATTTTCTCACTAGCATGTAGGATGAGAGTTTCTCACTGGTAGAGTAGTTACACAGTCAACTCTGAGCATAATAGTTTTCCTCATAGAGTTTTAGGAGCTTATGTCAAAGCCATATCTTAATTTAGTATGTCTATGCTGATCCTTCAGGATCCCTTCTTAGCTCTCATCTTTAGGAAGTTCTTTCACATTTCCATAGCCAACTTCCTTTTTTTTCTTTGATAGCTAGAGTAGCTTGGCTCTCTTGCTCCTGCCCCAGCTCAAAAATCCTCTTCATATATATCTCCTTTTTTCTGAAGTGTACAGGTGTTTATATAAAATGTAATTCTTACATGTTGTTCCTGCTAACAGGGTGGGAGGCTTCTTAGTGGTGTACTAGTCCCAAATGGCAGCAACAGCAAACCTTTATACAAGTAACAAAAGTCATGTATAAAATGTAAAAATAAAATGTAAAATAAAAGTATATTAAAAATATACGCTATTGTGTGGCTTCCCAGCTCTGGTGGGTTGGGTGCAGACTTTCAGAAGAGAGAAAATGAGTGTGTTAGGTGGGGTACATCTAATGAAATCAAATCCAGAGAAAAGTGAAGTCTCTAGCTTAATAAAATGAATACTGTCCTAAACAGTGTCACCTGATACTGCTTGCAATCTATCCACTGGTAATGTTTAAAGAGACAACCTGGATGTTACTTAAAGATATTGGAGTGAAAATTTGGTGGTGACAAGGGCAGCTCTCCTCTCTGCTTGCTCGCAGCCTTATTTTCCCCCAGACCTGCTCATGCAGCTGTGACTGCTGAGCCTACTCACATGTAAGACCACAGGTTACAGCTGTGGCATCTCAACATGGGGTGAGCTGCTGAGCATCCTGCCGTGGGGAAACAGGGGCTCAGGAGCATGTGGGAGAGCCCGGTGTTGAGGGCAGCCCAGGGGATGCTGTTGCCAGTGGCACCTGATGGCAAATTTCAGGGACTAGCAGGGTAAACTTTGCCTGCTATAATGAGGCAAGTTTTAAATGAAATGGTTCAGTAATTGCAGTTTACATTTTACTTTTTTAATCTCAAAACACATTTCCAGTGAAAGCCATGGTGTCTTTCTTTATCTACAGATATAGAAACTTCAAAATTAACACATGGGTACCCTTTTATGAAATATACTTGATTTTCTTGGAGGAAAGACTGATCTGATCTCTTGGAAATCTTTGTCAATGTGACTGCTACCCTTAATTAGTTTGAACAGATTTCTGATCTGCAAGGAAATGTGGTTGAGCTGTCACTGTAGACTTCATTTCTTGACACTTTGTCTTGGTTTGAGTGGTGGAGGGTTTTGGTAGCAGGGGAGGGGGCTACAGCAGTGACCCCTTGTGAGAAGCTTCTCAAAGCTCCCCTGGCTCCACGTTGGACCCATCTTTGCACCAAGGGCCGAGGCAATTAGCAATGATGGCTGCGCCTCTGTGGGAATGTATTTAAGAAGGGGAACCTGGGAGCAGTTGGGGGAATTGTGAGGGGAAGTTGTGAGGACAACATCTCTGTGAACACCGAGGTCAGTGGAAGAAAGGAGGAGAAGGGGTGAAGGTGTGCTGGAGCAGAGACCTCCTGTATCCCATGGTGAGGTGACAGGGCCACCCCCTGCCACCCGTGGGGTCACTGGTGGAGCAGATACCGATTTGCGGCCTGTGGGGGCCCCACGCCGGGACAGGTGACTGCGCCCGAAGAAGGCCGGGACCCTGCGGGAGAAGCCCCCGCTGTTGTAGTTCGGCACTGGGAGGACTGTAACACGTGGGGGTGACCCACACGCCCCTGGGGTGACTCATGTCGGAGCTGCTCTGTGGAGGACTGTCTCCTGTGGGAGGGGAGCGTGCTGGAACAGGGGAGGGATGCCAGGAGTTCCCCCCACCCCCAAGGTGGAAGCAGCAGCAGGACTGGCGGCACCCCCCATTCCCCGAGCCCTGTGCCACTGGGGAGTGGAAGCAGAGATATCAGGAGCAAAACTGAGCCTGGGAAGAAAGGGTGGAAGGGGGAAGGTGTTTTCAGGATGTGGTAACACTGGTGCTACTCTGTCTGTTACACGTTGTTGTTGTTAGTGCCTGTATTAAAATTATGTTCTATTTTTCTTCCCCTAATGAGTCTGTCTTTTGCCTGTCACAGGAATGGATGATCATCCCTCTCTGTCGTTACCTCGATTCCTGAGCCTTTGCTTTACTTGCTCGTTCCCAGTGCTGGGGGGGAAGGGGGCAGTGAGCAACTGTGTGGTACTCGGTTGCTCTCTGAGCTCAAACCATGACACGCTTGTTCCAACAAATTATTTGGTTTAATGGCTGGAAACTTTAACAGTTAAAATATCTTAAATGTTTGCTGTAATTTGCTAATTCACTAAAACTTTCTAAACCCCTCTCATTTCCAGGGCTGTGCGCAGAAGTATATTGTGAAGAACTACTTCTACTACTACTTGTTCAAGTTTTCAGCTGCTTTGGGTGAAGAGATTTTCTATATCACTTTCCTTCCGTTTACCTACTGGAATATAGATCACTCTGTGTCTAGAAGGATGATAATTATTTGGTCTGTAAGTATTTCTATGACTTATTTAAACGTGTGGTTGTTACAGTCCGTAACTGTAGCAAATTAATATTTAAGAATAACCCTTCAAACAAGAAGTAGTCAACATTGTTTACCTGTGTAACTTGTGTGTTCAGCAAGCAGAGGCATTGTGACGCTAAGAGAGGAGGTGAGAGACATTAGCTGATGCATGGTGTCTGTTCATCTCTGTTACATCTTGAACTGACTTATTGTTTTAGCCCAATAACTGACTGAGCTGCTTTTGATAGGGTTTGTACAGAACAGTAGAGAAAACAGTTCCTTCCCAATGTGTCATGGTATTTTAAGGTTCATTTTTCATCACTTCAGGAAATCTTTCTCTTACCTCAGTTTCTTCTGCATAACTACTTCATACAGTTCTGGCTTGGTTCAAATTAATATAAACTAGGAAGGGGATGCGCAGTCTGCAGTGGAATAAGCAGGGTGCTTCTGCAGCTGCTTGAGGGGAGTGGGGAAATCAGATTCTCTGTTGAAGGCTAAGACTTAAAAGCATTGATTTTTGTTACTGTGAGAGCATTCCCAAATTAACTGGCTTCAGCTTCGCAAATGCAGTTTGGGGTATCCAGAATAATGTATTGTCATTTGGGCACCAAAACCGGGTAGATAACCAGGCACTTCAGTCTGGGAATGGCTGTTGTTTTGCTGCTGCCATTATTCATCTTGGTATCAATTGGATCTTTGCTGCACAAATAAGACTGTTTTAGAATAAAGAAGGGAGATAGGGAGCATCTCTGGCAGATGGCAGACCCTGGAGGTTTAGCTGTCAATTACATTGATTTAAGAAACTGAAGCTTGGTAAAAACTTGGATGTGATATCTAGCTTTGTTTCTTTACAGTGAAGCTTCTCCTTAACTTAGTCAGTTCTGTTTAATAATATTCTGTCTTTTGTCCGAATAATATGATGAGAAATAATATAAACAATTTGAATTGGGGTATACACTTCAAATGCACCTGATCTTGGACGGAAGGCATCAGTTCTTCCGTGCCAGTAACCCTAGTCAATACATTTTATAAAGAGAACATGAAAAATAACTTGCAGATGAAATTCAGTAGTAGGTGGACACTGTATAATTAGAGCTGGGTTTTGGCCAGGAATACACCTACTGCTTCTGGAAACGTGCCACAGAAGATGATAATTGGTAGTCACTGCCTTCTGGCATATTGCTCACAAAATAATTCTTCACAGCTCCTTGCATGCCTTTCTACAGGCTTGCCTTGCCTTTACCTTGCAAGGAGTCCATCCGAGTCCTGGCCAGATCTAGGCTCATTTAATTAGAGTATTCAAGCATGTGATATTATGATTGTTAATATTATTCTTTGACTTAGAGAGTTCTGGAGTTGCATTTTACACTGAAAAGGAGAAGCTATTTTAAATACACAGACTTGTGACAATCTGTAGTTTTAAAAACATTTTAATTATATGTAATTGTGAAATGACTAAAAATGTCTTTGCAGGCTATGTGTTAACGTTATGGCAAGCTCAGCTGGGTGGCTTATTTGTGAGCAGACTGAACAGGAATCAGCATTCATGGTGCTGTAAGTGGTGTTGGTCTGGCTTGGACACCTTGGTTTTGTAGGCAACAGCAGAATCAGCCTAGCTGCATGGGGGATGCCAAGGTGTTCCATGTGGTAAAGCTGGAGGGGTTTTGGCGGTAGCGCTGGAAGGAGTGCAGATCTGCGGGCACTATCTGCAATTCAGAGTTTTAAAGAAATGCTTTTGCTTCCAAATGGATGGTGATGTGAGGCTGAGAACAGCCATGCTAAATAGAAGTAAAGATCCAGGTAGCCTGATAGTCTCTGACGACAGCTGCCAGTAGAAAGCTGTGAAGAGCGCAAAGGGGCAAGTGCTGCCTGCAGTCACGGTCTGCAGAAGGCTCCTATCCAGCTGGGGAAAGGAGCTGGTATCAAGCAGAGAGCCCTAGGGAGAAGGTAGTGGCAGTTCCCTTTTAACACTGTTTAGGTTGAGGAGAGGTTGTTAGTGAAGCTCTTCATCGAGGAGAGAGACGATGGGCCAGCAGTGACCTTTTTGTGAGCCTGCTGCGAAGCACATGGAACACACACTGGTGGAACACGGTCGACAGGGATGGTCATGACGAAGGGTGTTAGTCCATTGTACGGGAGAAGCGGGTTTACCCTTCTGGAAAAATGGGTAGTGGAGAAGCAGAAGTGTTACTGAGTGCGGTCCTTCGTTTTGTGCTACTGGGGACTTAAACCTGTGAGTTTCTTCTGCGAGTTGGAAATGACACAGTCAGTGTCCCAGAATGATTTGGGAGTTTTTTTCCTTAAACATTGAAGAAGTATTAATGCTGTTTACACGGCCTTCCTGCCATCTTATCTGTAATAGTTTATGCAGAGCCAGTCACCCACATTTGAGAAAGATAAATTCAAACTGGAGCGGGGCCAGGGATGATTAGGGAACAGGCTATTCTCTGAGCAGAGACTGAAAGCTTAGATAAGTCCCTAACAAAATGAAGTCAGGATGGGGCTGGCTGTAAACACCAGGGGAAGGAAGGAGCTTCTTAAAATAAAAGTACAGTCACAAGAAGAAACATGCATAAGGCAGTTGTAAATAAGCCAAGTTGAAGCCAAAGGTTATGAAATAACTCTAGAAGGGCGAAGTGTAGTAAAAAAAATTATGGAGAGAATTTTATTTTGGCAGCAGCAGAGGAGAGGACTTCGTGCCCTGGGATGTCTTCTCCAGTTCTGGGTCCCCAAAATCTGCTGCTCATGCTTTTCTGTCTAGCTGGATGGCTCTGAGAAGTGCTGGCTGCGGTTGCATCGAGATGCTTTGGAAGCTTAAAGCAGCATGCTGTGCTTCCATGGTGCCTTTCCTCTGAGGATTCACTGTATGTATGTAGTCTTTACCTTTGCCTTTACAGATAGACAATGAAAATAACTGCCAGAAACCTCTCAGCAAGATGCAGGGTCAGTGTTGAAGGTGCCCTGGTGTCTTTGCTTCCCTTCTCCAGCAATTTGAAGTAAACACTCTTGTATCTGCACAGGTGAGGCTTTGGTGCCTGTGACTCTTGCTACTTCAACCAGGAAGCGGAGAGATGAAAAATAACTTCACATGAGCCAGTCCCCAAAAGTACTTTAAATTTACTGCACATCTCAGTTTGAGAGGTGAAAGCTCAGCTTGTTTAATCTCTGCACCCTTTCAGGGCTGAAAGCTTTATTTTGGTGTGGAATTTCAGAGGTAAGGTAGAGACCTGGAAGAAAATAGTTACAGTTTCTGCTTGCTATTCAGCATGCTTAGAAACTTTTTTCTGGTTATCTTTTTCAGGGTGCGTGAATATAAAATGGATCCACACCTCTTGAGCCTATAAAACTTCAATTTATACAATGTAAATAAGAGCTGGCCGGTGTGGACTTTGCCAGGGACAGATGTGAAAGCTGTTGCTGTATGACAGCAATAAGCTGCTGACTCAGGTGACGGCAGCATCCCTGAGGGAAGGTGGAGTTTGGGTGGCTGACGGTGCCAGCCGGGCACCCACCGGGCCGGGCCCCTCGATGGCGCTGGGCACAGACATCTGTGACAAGTCCAAGAAGGTCCTGAGTCTGAATCCATGGCAATGTAGCTTCCCATCTTGCTTTTCAGAGGAACAGTTTTCCAAAGGCCGCTGGCATGACACTTGGGGAATGATGAGCTCTGAACTCTAGCTCTCAGGGTAACCAGGAGTTTAATAACCATCAGGAATTACCTGCAATCATAATGCCACTGACATTACTGTGTGGTGACTGAATGCCTGGATGCTGCTTTGAAAACTCACTTTGCAGCAAACTTTGGGTTAATGATTCTTATGTGTTTGTTGGTTTTTGTGTTTTTGCAACATTTCACCAAAACAGGCTTGGAACAGCTGATAAACATAGTCACTCCAAAGTCAAACTCTTTGAAGTGCCATATATTACACTGCATAAGAACATGTAAGACTGTATTCGGGCATGTAAGTACAAAATGCCAATTCTAAAAAAAATGGTCCATAAAAGAAAATGCTGTGTGCAAGATGTTAAAGTGTTGATTGAAAGAGAATTTTGTATGTGCTGATAGCAGTACTCTACACTTGAAGAAAAAGTGTCGGTGAGGTTTTCATAACTGAGACCAGCTGGGAATAATTTAGGGTGAAGTTTAAATTGGGAACCTTTTGAATTTCACTAGATCTACTAGGTGTAACAGTTTCCCAGTTTTAAGTGTTAGATAATAAACCAGATCGATGTGACAGTAGTTTTTTCTGCTACCAGGAGGCTGGGCCCAGAATTCCCTTATTTAAACCCATCATAAGATAGTCAACTACTCTATTGTTTTTGTCTGAAGTCTTCTTTTAAGGACAGAGTGAATCTCCTAGGATGTTGGTTATACTTCTGGAGGCACAAGGCTCTCTTGATCTTGTTCTGGTTTTGTGTTTCTGAAGTCTGGCTTGAGAATGCTAAAGTCCTCTTTTTAAGCTGTCAGTGCTGTCTCTTTCTTCCTCCTGTCCCTTGCTGCCCCTTGCCGTGACATCATGCTGCATTGCCGCTAAGCACGGTGCTGATTGTGCTGGCTGGAGACCTGCTTCTTGGGTGTGCTGCTCACATCGTGGCTGGGACAACTCAAGTAAACACTTGTGCATCCCACCAGCTTAATGCGACCTTGAACATTCCATTGCACTTTGACCAAATCCTGACTAGTGTAAAGTTCCTGCATAGCTAGCACAAGATTGATGTATTTTCTTGAAAATAATAACCACGCTGGAGATGGCAGCTCCTTGAGCTCTCCTAGCCAGACACCCTCTCCCGTAAAGCACATCTGCCTCAAGGCGGTGCTCAGACTCACAGTTGCCATCTTGGCATGTGAGGAGCAGCAGGGTGGCTTGGGGAGGGGATGGGGATCAGGATGTGATCAGAGGGTGGCTTAGGGTCCCCCAGGCTGGGGGTGCCTGGGGCTTCTGCCATCTGGGCTGCTGCCAGGGCAAAAGGCCTGCAGTGCTGCTCAGTGACTTTCATGGTGTTTTTTTCTTGAAGCCAAACCTTAGTTCTTGGTATTGGCTTGGGGGTAGGAGGTGTATCTCCATGAAAACATGCTCGTCCTTGCCCTGCCTCTCTTTTGCTGTGAACCAAGTGATGCTCAAGGGGCATAGTCACAGCTATTATCTGTTGCAGTGTTTATCTACTCACTTAAGCCTTAGTTGGGGGATGCTGAGAATAGAAGCTGTGAACGGTGCAGACTGGAGTCTTGGTTTAATTTCTGTATGGTGAATCAAAGTCACGCCTGCCTTGACAACCACGAATACAGTCTGCTGCTTGACTAATCTCCTGCAAATGCCGGTTTATTAATAGTACATCCATATTTTTTCCCCCTCTTTCCAGTGTTCCTGATGTGCTCTGTCACTCCTATCAGCACACAGTGGTTATGATGAAACCAAAAGCAACATCTTTTTCAAACTGTAAATTTCCTTTATTGGAAGATGACAAACACTATTGCAGGCTGGGGTTTCTAGAGCCAAGTTATAGAGTTTCTATTTTGAAGCAAAACAGCAGTTTCAAAGTCAGGCTGCCACACTGTGGATCTTGGGGAAGAAGTTGCCAATGCTATTCGACCCCATGTCTTCTCTAGAATTTCATTTTGTCCTTTTCATAGATCAATAGTGCAAATAGGAGAGCTGCAAAATCAGAAGTTGAAAATAAATATGTTCTGATTCACCTTTGTTAGCTGAAATATTACAGAGTACAAAAAGAATTGTTCCTTCTGACCTTCACATGCCTGTGGGATGGTCGGGTGTGTGGAGGTTGTGGCAGAGGAGGGCTGATGGAGGTCGTGCCACACACAGCACACGTGCAGCACTGGGCCTGTTTCCTAAACCCTGCCAGACTCAGGGTCTGGGCAGCTGCTACATAAATGTTCCAGAGGGGAAATCGTGCCTTAAGGCACCAGTCCCATGCCTCTGCATATGGAGCTGGCTTGGCTGTGTTTCTGTCTGCCTTCATACATGTCTGCATTGTGGTAGTAAATCTACTTGTAGCACTCTTGCTTCCTGCCACAGAAGCGCTGCCCACAGTGATTGCAAGAGTAGTGAGGGAAAACAATTGAAAATGCCAGTCACACCTGCAGGTGAGCAAACTCACTTCTTAGGTCACTGAAGCAATACCAGAGTTATACGAATGTCAAGGAGCCAGGTCACTTTATGGGATTCTGATGCTCACAGGGAGGGGTATAGTTCCTACCCCAGAGGGAACTCCCACCAACTTCATTTGTTGGAACAAATGAATTGGCATCTAGATCTATGTGGATGGTAATGCCTCAAGTTTGATTCATCATTGTTCACTAAAGCAAGAGCTGTTAAAAAAAGCGCTAGATTTGTCTTATTTACCCCAGTGCAAAGCCCCGGGTGAGGATGTATTTTTGGAGATGGACCATATATATGACTCAGAGCAAACCCTCAGAAAAAGGGTACAGAGGCTGTTGTGCTGCTATAGCAGTTGCTAATTGCATTTGTGTAGTAAAATGTAATGCTGTTGACCCAAAGTGGCAATAAAGCTTTGCCTTTCCTTCACCGGATGCCTTGGCTGTAAAGGATTGCTATTCCCCTCATGCAGCCCAGGCCACCCTAGCATTGTAGGATAGTCTTGGTATTAAGTTGCTTACAGCACTATAGCAAAACTCTTTGGGAGGGAAACAATGAAGAAGTCTTTACTCAAGTGTTGTTTTTTTTTTAATGCTTCTTGCGTTTGTTGTAATGATTTAATTCAGAAGACTTCAGAGTCATCTTTGTAGCACGGGGAGACCACAGACACATATCAGAGAAGAGCTGGCTTATTTAAGGAAATTCAGAAAATCCAAAACTGAATAATAGTGTTTGTGGGTTTGGGGTTAGAAGATGCACTTGTGTGTCAGGCTGGCTGCCTTGGCCCACATGTTTGGCCTGTGTGGTTATAACTCTGGGAGCCCTGGGAGCGATGGCAGTGTCTGTGCTGCAGTGTGTTCCCAGCGCAACCACAGTGTGCTGAGCTGAGGTGGTACCACCTGGCAATGCAGAAACAGTAGAGACTGGTTCAACTCTGAGCAGATCAGGGTAGCCTTACCCTAGATTTCAAGCATGGCTCAGTAAGCCAAGCTGCTTACTGCTTCACTGCAGAGCAGAATGAGATGCAGGTGATGCATTCCCTTGCAGTGCAGAGCAGGAGCCCTTGAGAGGAAAAGCATGCCTTGCCTAGCTAGCCCTAGGTTCTCCTCTGCCTATGAATGCAGCTCACTGATTCAGCCACATGAATGCAGTGCCCGCTTTGTGTTTCACCGAGGCAGAGCAGCAGCAGGGGATGCAGGAGCTGTGCAGCCCGCAGCCGGGAGCTCTGGGGGCAGGGAGGAGCGATGTGGGACAGCCCTGCAGCCATGGGCCATGCCCATGTAGCTTTGGATGAAGGGACTGGGGGATGCATTTTATTTCCCACATCTCCAGCTGGTGCTGCCATGTCACTGACAAGTGACGCTGCAAGTATTAGGGAGCTGACATAACTTCCTGAGGGTCCCTGCCACGGCAGCTGTATATGAGCAACTTTTCCTTGTGTGGGTGTATGCGTGCACCTCAATACAGAAGGGAAAGTGGCGTTTCCCTGCATTATGCATGTGCATGGTTGTTGCCAGTGACCCCTCCACTACACCTCTGCTCACATGCCATGGTCCACCTTGCTTTTGCCATCATATATTTAGTAAGGACTCACATTGTGGCATTTTTCACAACCGTAGCTTATAGGACTTGCAAATACCAAGGTAGAGCACAGTCCCCTAGCTGCTCTAACAGGGCTCTCCTGTGGGAGAGCATGGTGGGGATCCTGGGACGGGGGTTCCCTGTATGGACCTGTCTGATGCTCAAGAGCTTTGTTTCTGCCCAGGTTTGGGCCCTGCTTGTGGATGTCTAATGACCCAGGAAGGCTGTGGTGCTGACCTGTGGTGCTTTTTCCTTTCCCATCCTTGAACTCCAGCTCCCCTCCCTCCCTGCCAGCCTAAGCAGCCCCCCCCTTGTTTGCCAACACCTCTTTGTAACTCAGGTGTGTAATGGTTAAGCTTCATTTTAGAAAGTTTGAACAGTCTGAGGTACAGGGCAGTTAGAGCTGCTGCTGTCAGCTTTCAGAGTAAAGGGAATTAGCCATGCCCATCCCATCAGGTTTTGTGAAATCTCATCTAAATTCACATGCATTTCTGTGTGGTTATCTTCTCCAGCTAATTGTGTCCTACACAATCCATCACGGCTTTGATTTTGCTGCTTCAGTAATGGAAAAGTCTCCAGGTTCAGACAATTTCCCCAGAGGTAGTTATTAATGTGCAAATTAAAATTACTTATGCTGAAGATGTCTGCAAACCATTTTCCACCAGAAAATTCGGTTGATCTGCGTCACTCAGAGTGGAAGAGAGCCTGTGCTAGAAATAAACACAGAATAGCATCCAGAGCTGTGACATAGCACTCTAGGTAGGCAAAAATGTCGAGAATATAAGGAAGAAACAAACGGAACATAAAGTGTGAAGAAATTATTTACTTCAAGGTTTCTCTTCTTTGCCATGCCTATGAGACAGTAAATGGTGTCTGCTCACTCAGTGTTGAAGGGCCTGTTGTTTCCTCTTCAACATTCAGCTCTGGGCTTGGAGAGACCCCTTGGGTGGAAATGTACGTGGGCATGTAGAGACTTTTGGAATGGGTTTTATTTAAATCTTAGGTAAACATGGTTTGAGCCAGGCCCCTCCTTCCTCCCTAAATCTTCCCAGCCCTTGTGAAGAAAGGGGAGCTGGGTGAAGCCCAGAACTGCAGGCTTGAAGGGTCACCCTGCTTTAGACGTTGAAACTCATAAACTTGCTGCCGATCAGCTGCTTCAAAGTGACATGCTCCTGGGTCAAGCCTTAACCTACCCACCCCTGGCTGTCTGTCTGAAGCCATTGCGAATGTGCTGTTTGGCTTACCTAGGGTAGGCTGGAAATCACAGCAGAATTACCCAGTCCTGTGGGCTTAAGCAGTCCTCAGTTACTTGCTGGTCTGGATTTGGGGTAATTTCTGCCAATGGTGAATTTATTCCAAGGCCATCAAAGATTTTTGGCATTGCACAAATAGGTAATTCAAGTAAAGTGTAGGTGGGGCTTAGTTCTATGTTGATCTTTAGCCTGTCCCTCATGCTCAGCTCTCCACCTCCCTTCTCCTTTCCAGTGATTATAGTTCACGACGTTTACTACAGGGCTTTTCTCATCTGCTAGATTGAAAAAAGCTGATAACAGGCCAGACCTTTCAGGCTGCTTGCTTTCTTTCCCAGAACTGTTAAGACAGTAAATCCAACGTGACAGAGGATTTTCCACCAAGGTCAGGAAATAATGAAATGTGGCTTAAGAGACAATATGCCACAGATACATACCACCCTCAGAACATGAGAGTGCAATTCAGATATATCCTGCAGTGAAATATAATGCTGTGTGTTTCTGCAAAACACTTGTCACGTCATGACTGCATCTGAGGTGGACTCCTACTTGGTGGGTTTTTTTTGGTTTTTGTTTTTTTGTTTTTTTTTTTTGTTTTGTTTTTTTTTGTTTTTTTTTTACTATTTGTGGCTGAACTCTGGATGTTTGTGCCAGTACACTCATCAGGGTATTGCCCTCAGTTGCCAGCTGTGTGGTGGTCCTTGGCAGGACTGGCTGATGCTCTGGGTTGTGCACAGATATGCAGGTCCCAGGTGCTGCTCTGCCTTCCCTGCTCCATGCCGTGGGGCCGGCTCCCTGGGGGACACCCCTCTGCCCACCACCAGAAGGTTCGGCAGGAGCTCTGGGCTGCTCTGCTGTGTTGTGAGCCGAAGAGTCAGTGCAGAGCCTGGGCAGTCCTGTGCTCCTCCAGCCCCTTGTGAGCGGCACGCGGGGAGGCAGGCGAACCACAGCAACACCTTTGCTGTGCGGCTTTTAGTAATGGTGCACTTGTCATCTTTCACCTTCTCAGGGAAGCCTGCCAGTTCAGCTGATGGGGGATGTTTTCCCGCATCCACAACTGCTGCTTCTGCCAAATAATCCAGGACACAGCATGTAAAACCATGTGCACAGAACAAAAATAAGCTAAAGGCAAAGGTCTGGTGCTTCAGGAGATCAGTGCTTAGTCTGAATTTATTCATATCCTCTTCATGTTTTATGGAGGTTGTCTCATCTCTCATTACTGTACATGTCTATACAGTATGTTTTTTTAAAAAATAGAAGGGTCAGAATTTAATCTGGAATGCCAGAAAGAAAGGCATTGTGAGGTTGCTTGGTGTTTTTGCTTACCCATACTACCTCCAGCATTCAGCCTGCTTTTCACCATCAGAGGACTCCTAGCATAGCCTTCATTTCAAAGATGACTCATTTCCCTTTCTGTAATACTCTTACATACTACTGCTAATAATACTTCTACAAGTGGAAGTCGTTATTATAGAGGACTGCTGATAAACTGGCTCATCCTACCTTGCCTCTCAGATGGTATCACAAATGGTAGCCTCAATGTTTTATATTCTGTCAGAGAGAGTAATTTTGCTTTCAATCCTGGAATTTAATTAACTTCCAGAGATGTGCCTGCATCCATTTGGAAACTGGTGGCCTTAACCAAATAAACCCATGCAGTGGTTTCCTGAAGACACTTGTTCTCTGAGCCTTTGTTTACTGTGAGTATTTGCTGACTGCCCTTTGCCCCATGTATCAGGGTGAAGTAGGAGCAGCCAGGCGTGCCACAGGTGGTGCTGATGATAAGGTGGTAATGTGATTCATTTGATGAGGGATAAAGGATGCAAAGGCACCAGCAGTCACTTTTCCACCCTCTGGTGCTGGCTGTAAGCCTAGCACTCCCCACAACATGTAATTTGCTGTAGAGGGGGATGAAGGAACATGATGTTTTGGCTTTTTCCTGGGCCTGATTTGTGAATCCTAAATCCTGATGTCTTTCTTTTATGTGAAGCCATCTTTTAAATGGCTGGTGGGAGAGAGAGGGGTGCAATGTGGCTGGTGACAAATGTGGCAGTGGATGATCGTGTTGCTGTTCTGGCATATGGCTAACACCAGCATGGAAAGGATGTTATTTTAAGATCTCTCATTTTCTAGTGGAAGCGTGAGAAGCAGAAGAGTGAGCTGTCTTGCACAGCAACTGCACTTTCATGGCAGATGTCAGTTAACTTGATTTTTATATTAAAAAAAAAGAAAAAAAAATTTGCTTTGTTTTGTAGAGCTGGCTTTGTGTATGTCTGGCTGCACTACCCAAAGTGAAGAGGGTGGCAAATACACCCTCCCAGGACGGCCTTCAGGACTTTTGTTCATGTCCTTCTCGCTGTGGATGCTGAGAGCCCATTGCCTTTGGGAAGAGGGTGCTGAGGAGCAGAGGGGTCAGCATGGGGGGTGCCTTGGGTGCTGCTGGATGGGCTGCACCTCTCAGGGATGCTGGCCAGCTTGCCCCTGCTTCCCGTTGCTACTGCTTGCAGTGACCTGAGAATGCAGCATGTCCCCCCAAAATCACAGCGTTGCAGTGCTCAGTAGCTAATGGAGCCCTTGCTTATTGGTGTCCCAAGCAGTGCACAGAAGGCCTTTGCTGCTGGGGAGTTAGGCAGGAGAACTGGTACTTTATGTTGCTCGTCCAGTTTTCTCTCTGCTGCCTCCCCGAGGATGCCAGGGTTGTTATTTAATAACCACACTGGTGGTGCATCCCCGCGGGGTTCCTGCAGCACCCTGTGCGGTGGGTAGAGTGGAAGCTGCTGGGGACAGGAGAGCTGGTGCTGCTCTGGGAGAGCTGCTGTGTGGAGCTGGGAAGGACATGGCGGGGCGAGGTGGTGATTTGAAGGTGGTGGCGGAAAAATTTCACTTACAGCTGTTTGCAGGACGGGGATTGTAAGGGACAGGGAGGAAACTTAAACTTCTCTAGCAAGGGGTGGGAGCCAGCTGTCCCTCTCATGCCATCCCAGATTGACACATCTCATCAGCGAACCCCCGTTTTGGTCCCACTTCTGATCAGGTTACAACATGGTGCAGTAAAACCGCCGCTTCCTTCACTGACAGGGATAATGGAAACCCCTTTAATAACTCAGCAGATAAATTCTGTGCTTGGGGGGGTGGATGTTTCAGAAAAAAGTGCAGAAATAGAGGTGGTTCTTGGATGGGCTGAGTGGGGGTTGCTCATACTGACTACCAGCCCTGTGGCCTTTCCTCTCCCCAGATAGTGATGTACATAGGCCAGGTCTCCAAGGACATCCTGAAGTGGCCTCGGCCCCTCTCGCCACCTGTCGTCAAGCTGGAAATGAGGACGGATGCAGAGTATGGGATGCCTTCCACCCACGCCATGGCAGCTACTGCCATCTCCTTCTCCTTTCTCATTGCAACTGTGAACCAGTACAAGGTAGGGGGTACAAAAAGGAAAAAAAAAAAAAAAGAAAAAAAAAGAAAAAGAAAAGCATGTGTCTGCTTTCAGCAAGCTACTGAAAACTAACAAATCCAAAGCTATTTGCCACTTCCAGAGAAGTTCTGTATTTATTTTCACAGACATGTATTTTTTCCTGTTGTTACCTGTAGCTGGCTGATAATAGACACAAGAAGAAACTTAGAGGAAATCTCCTTTCCTTAGCATGAACCTGCACAGAGCCATGGGCGAACTGCACTGCCCTGCCGTGGTTTAGTGGGTTCGCTGTGTTTTTGCATGCGGGGTGACCACGGAGGGAGCTGTGGCACTGCTGTGGAAGATGCTTGGCAGCAGCGTTTTGTGCTCACCCCGTGCCCACCAAGCCAATGCTGCACGTTGGGGAACACCAGCTCCCAGGGAAACCAAAGGAGCTCTGTGTCACCTGTTTTTTGTATGATGCAGGAAAAGCATCCTTGGAAATATGCTGGCTCTTACCTGTGATAGACTGATAGCATACAACATGATTTGAGAGCCTGTTTGTCAGAAGTAACAGCGGTTTCACTGCACTGGAGCTGTAAGCTGCTTGGGGAGATCTCATCATTATTTTCCCCAAACCTTCTAGCTTTAATCTTTCTAAAGGCTTATTTCCCAGAAACTCATTTCTCCAGGATGGTTAATTTAATTTTATGAATCTAAACATGTTTCCCGTACTACAGCAATAACAACTTCCTCGCTGTATCATATTTAAGTGTGTTTCTCAGCCCTGTCAGGTGTATTTCAAAAACCTACATAACGGAGAATATGGCTGGGGGATGTCTTGCTGTCACAGTGTCCCTGGGTGTTCTCCTCACCACGCCAGCACGTGTGCAGGGACAGAAGGTGGCCACCCGTTTGATGAAAGGTGCTGTGTCGTGGGGCTGTAACTCATAGAAACAGCAATCTCTGAATTAATTTAACTTCCAGACTCACCAGTCCCAGATGTGGAGCGGTGGGCTTTGCTCCTGCCTGCAGTGCAGGGATGAAGGCGCAGGTCAGTGGTGTCCCAAGCTGCACTGCCAGCCTTCTGCTCCCTGTTAATTGCATGCTAAGTGGTTGGAGCAGCTTGGCAGTGGGATGGGGACAGGGAGGAGGTGCCGAGAGATGGGATATTTGTCAGCACTGGAAGGCCAGATCCAGGTCAGAGCTGCCAAAAAGACCTGGTCAGCAGCACTTTCTCCTCCTCCTCGATAGACTACCAGTGGGACATGCAGCTCTTCACGGGCTGTCTTGTACTTCTTGGAAACTGCCATGAAAGAATAAAGCTGCTGTAAAACAACTGAATTATTTAATTGCCTCTATTTATCTACCAGTACATTATGCTGCTATCTTCTCAAGCTGCCCTAGTCATCAATTACCAATCTAGACTAGCTCCCAGGCTGCCTGCTGAGGGGGGAGTAAAGTGGGCATAAATCCTCTGAAGGCTTAGAGAAGTGAGGAAAAAATAGTGTTTTATGAACTGGGAGTGACATTTGCAGCTGGGTCTGAGCTCTCTATTCTGGGGGCTAGGGTATGCCGGGGGAAAGGGTCAGAAGTGAGTTGTTGTGCTTAAAATTTCCACAGAAGCATTTCTGTGCTGACCTGTGGCCACCCTGGTCAGTCATCAGCCTTTCAGCAGTAGACAGAGATTTTATGTCAAATCAGGTTAATTAATTTAATTTACTTATATTTTGGGTTGGTTTATTTTTTTCAGGAAAATCTCCTTTATGGACTGAAAGAAGCCCACAAGCCCACTCAGTTTCAATATTTGAATGAGTGGATTAAGGGCTAATATGTTAAGTTTATTCTTTACCAAATGTCTTGGTTTTTTTTTTTTTTCCTTTTTAAATGTTGATTTATTTCAACACTTCTTTCCATGTTTGTAAGCAACTCAGAGAGGAAATTAAGCAAAACCAGCTTCATAAGAAGACGATTAAACCTTAAGTGTCACAGAGAAGAGTGGTCCTGGCTTCTCTAATAGCTGGATTGTGGTTTCAGCCCAGACATTGATTTTTCCCCTCCCACTGCTTGAGGACTATTGATCATGCTCCTGGTCAGGCTCCGTGGCTATCAGGTTCCCAGCGGGCAATCTGAGGCTGCAGTTCAGCTTTGGGCATTGCTTGTACAACATCCCCTGTCTTTTCTTCCTAATGTCTTTAGCACTAGCATGGATTTTGCAGGTAGATACAGTGGAGAAAAACTCTGCAAATGCCATCTGTTTCCAAGGCTGCCCCACACTAAGACTAGACCTTTGCAAAAGCGGGCACCGCAGATAAAACGACATTCCAGCAGGATTGCATGTTGGCCATTTTGAGGTCTCATCTCAGGTCACATTAATCTCTTTAGGGAAGTACAGCTCATGAGCCACTTCCCAATGTAAGATCCTGACATCAGTCCGGCTGCTTGGGTGTTTTATTTCTGATATAAACTGATGTTAAAGTGGATAATGGTGTAATGGGTGTATTTTTTTTTCCTCCTTTTCACAGTATCCCTTCGAACTAGGCCTGGTAGCAGCGTTTGTGTTTTCGACGCTGGTGTGTCTCAGCAGGCTCTACACAGGGATGCACACGGTCCTGGTAAGGATGCCCTGCGCCGCCCCGTGCTGGTCCTGCCTCCAGCTCTGCTTACCTGCAGCGATTCCCATCTCCCACTCTTCAAGTGATGCACATCCTGCCTTGGCCATGCCACTGCAGGAATATAGGAGTCACGCCACTAAATTTCAGACTGTACATTCAAAGGCAGGTGTGAGAAAACCCTCAGGCTATTGCTATTTGAGTCTGCAGGGGAATTATTTATACCATTAGGGAAGCAGTGGTGTGTGTGGGTTGAGGAGCCGGGTGAGGTTGGTGTGGCTTCTGACTTGTAGTTTTCTATTTTGAAATTTTAATTGCGAGGAATGCACTTGGGCAACTGACGCTAAGCCTTTTTTGTGCAATAGTATCATTGTTGTCAGCGAGAAATATTCTGGGCTGGTTTAGCCTGGGAGTGTCAGGGAAGGAATAGCAGGTCAGTGAGTCACACCAGTGACCATCAGAGAGAGGAGAGGGTAAAACATGACAAGTGAGCTGCCTTTGGGGGTCTGGGGGACAGCATGTCTCGTGTTATCATACAGGGACGTAACACTTAAAAAAATATTATGACAAACTTCTTGTTTTCAGCTGGAAGGAAATTCATTCTTAAAGAACTGAGATGCACAAATACTTCATCTGAAAATAATCATAAAATACCTGTGACTTTATATGACAGATGTGTTGGGCACAGTTGTTTAGAGATATCAGTCCTGTTTTAAGAATAGATTGCAGTGTAACTTTGATTACACAGTAGCTGGTTCCTTCCTGATGAGAGGGAACATTATTGATCAGTTATATATAGTGGTCAGAGGGGGGGTCCAGCTACCCAACTATGGGTAAAAACTCCTGGCTACTTCCCTGCAGGAGTTTGATATGCATTGTTGGTTGGTTGCATATGTATAAATAATTGCATTTTTTTACTGAGTGATAATTATGTCTGTAATAAGGAGACTTGATGACTGTAAGAAAGGGACCCCTTATGAGATGAAGGTTATCTGTAAAATATAGCTTGACCTTCCCTTCCAGGCCTAGTGGATCAAAACAATATCTTAAATTAAAGCTGGAGACACCCTTTCTTGGCTAGTGACCTTAAGTCAGTCTGTAAAAATTCTTTGCATACTTCCCATGCTGGTCCATCGTAATGAAAGACTCCTCTAAATTTAGATGGATTTTAGGGTAAAGAAGAAAAAGTCCTTTGTGCCTTTGACATGATAAAATGTGCTTTAAAATTTAGAAAAAAAAAAAAGCTTCTTAGTTGAAGTGTGAGAAATGCTGCCTTTCAAAAGGGCAAATATACTTCACTGGGGTCTTCATCGTGTGTGTGCCATGGTGGGGCCGGAGCTAGGGAAGTGCCTGATGATCACAGCTGCCCAGCTGCAACCCTTCTCTCTGTGGCAGCATCCCACCTGCAATGACAGGTTCTCTCAGTTCAGAGCCATTTTCCACATTAGAGGGATGGCTCCCACCCCGAGCTGCCCAAGGTGCCACGGGACCACCAAGGCACAGCAGCCGCTCAGCCAAGCCACCAGGCGAAACAGCCCGTCTAATGGATTTTTTACTGAGGTCTTAATAGGAGATGAATACTGACAGGATATAATTATGTGTTAGGTGATCATAATATTTTAGTAAAGCAAACAAACAGTTAACATATACCCCCTGACTTAGTGTAACTGAATTTTTCCTGTTTGAGGAATCAGAGAAGGAGCAACAAGAAGGTTGCACTGTGCTTTGCTACAGCCATAGCTGAAGGTCTAGTGTGGGGGCTTGTCTTCTGTAGCCTCAGCTCTACAAATCAGTCTGTATTTCAGCATTGCTGGCATTGCTTTTGATCTGGAGCAGCCTCAAAAGGCAGCCATGTCAGTAGAAGAGATGTGACCATTAAAGACCTTCTGGAAAGGCAGTAAGCTGATATGAGGGCTATCCACATCATTGTAGCCATATCAGAATGAATACTCTGCTGAGGGAAAAGGGAATAAACACCTGTTGCCTGGGCTGTTACCAGGAGAGCATCACCCAGCCAGAGAATGGCATGGAAGCAATGCACTTGCAGTGCTGAGAGATAATTTAATTACACCAACCCACTTCACCACCTCAGCACGAGAATATCCCATGTGTGTGGAGAAGCAGGGGAAAAGCAGGGTCTTTCCTTTTAGGTCTTAAATGGTGGAGTCTGAGGATCTGGAGTTACCTGGAAAGGGCAAAGCAAAAATTTGGACACATTTTGAAGCAGTGAATCTGTAACTTTTTAGAGCTTTTTTTTTTAAGCAACAAAAACCAATTGGAGACAATAGGACTGAATCTTTTTTGTTGTTTGCTTTTTCCCCAGAGAACTGTATTTTAGAAAATATCCCATCACCTTCCATCTTAAAACCTTGGCTCAATTTTTGATACCTGCCTTAGCGAGGTGAACAAGTTTTCCTGTTTCACTGCTGCTGGAGCATGTCTGAGTCACCTCATGTTTGAAACGCCAAGCGATGGCGTTTGTGTGAGTGCACAGTATTCTAGAAAGATGCGAGCAAGATCACTGCAGATCATATCAGGAAGAACTTCATCAGCTGAGGGCAGCCCCCAAAGCAGGAGGAGGAGGGGAGGCTTTTAGTCTTTTAACCCTTCAGGGCCAGCAGTAGGAATTTATTAATGCGCCAAGGTGGTGGGTTTGGCATTCGCTGTGGCGGCAGAGCTGGCTCTCCAGTCACACCCGAGCCACAGCTGATGATGGGACAATCTTACTGGTACTGCAGCTTTCCATCTGTGCTGCCCTGGGTTAAAAGCAGTGATGCCCTGTGCCAGCCAGGGTGGTGTATAAGATACAGGGACAAGGCAAAAGGTCACTTTTTATGACCAAAAAGAAAACTGGAAGTTTTTTCTGTCAACAAAGTAAATTGGTTTTGTTGCCCTGAGATATACTGATTCAGTGTTGATGCATTTATTGCCAAGTACAGCACCCTCAGGAAAGGGTACTCTGTAGTCTCCACCCTGCTCCTTCGCTGTGCTGTACCTCGGGTTTTTTAACACCACCATTAATACTGAAATTATCTGAAATATTTTGAAGTTGATAAACAACATATCGGTGTCACTTTACACACTGTGGCAGAACAGTCCTTGTGGGATGAAACAGTAACCTTCAGGAGTGGAAAGCAAGTAAGATATTTCTGTATAAGAGAGTGAGTAGCATCTCACATTAAATGAAAGCATGAAGGGAGTTCAGGCAGTAAGTGACCATATACAAGACAGAATAGAAGTGTTATTTTTGCTTTGACTGGCAGTATCTATCAGGGAAGTAGCTTCAGTGCCACCGTGTTCAGGGTGCTGGTTCGATATTCTAGGGGCATTTTGTGAGTATTTGCAATTCCAGCTGTAGTTTCAATTGAAAGAGTATAGAAGGGTCTTGCTTTGGCAATCCTAAAACAAATTGTGCTCTAGGACCTTGAGAAACAAAAAAAAGAGTCCAGCAGACAGCATTTTGAAGCACGCCAGTCTTGAATCCCAGGCATTGAATGCAACTGGATGTTTACCTCTGTTGTTTTTCTTTATGTACCTGTAGCACAGGAAAATAACCTCAATGACTTGCAGCATTAGAAACTCGATACTGGCTTGTTCTTTAGGTAGCAAAGCAAAATGACAGCTCTCTAGTTAAAATCGATAGGAGCGAGGCCTCCCTTGTGTCGAACCTGGGCGGCTGCTCGTTTCTGGGGGGGAGGCGGGGGGGTGCTGTGGGGGATCGGGGCCAAGCTCTGTGGCAGCGGGAGGGATTTTTGGGAGGGATGGAGCTTGTGGGGGACTTCGTCTGTGCTGAGGGAGCTGGAGTGTCCAAGCAGGGAACGGAAGGTTTTGTTTAAGCTTTGCTGGTAGTGCTGCACCTTGAGCAAAATGCGTGCCTGCCCTCATTTTAAAATTCCTTTATAATTGCGGGTTTGGCAAGAACCTAATCTGTTTACACAGGTAGACAGGCAAGAATGTGCTTCCTGGGAGTGCTAACAGCAGGGAAAAGCTAAGGTCCTGCTCCTGGGTGCACAGTAGGGAGAGTCCGGAAAAGCAGTTTTTCTCACAGAAATCAGAGCCATCCCTCCTCTTCCCATCTTTTCCTTAGTTTTACAGGTGAGGGAGGAAAACCATTAATTCTGCACAGCTAAATGTTTTCATAAAGTGTTGGTCTTGAGCTCATCCACCTCCTTGGGGTGTTCAGAAAATCAAACCTCTGCCTGGGCATACGAGAGGCTAAGGGAGTCACTACTGGCGGCTGTGGCTGGGGATGTCCCACGCTCTCCAGCACCTTCCAGTAAGGAGCCTCCAGAATGAGAAACACATATATTGGTGGATATGGGGAAAAACAGCATAAACCACTGGTCTCCAAACATTTGCGATCAGTAAAAAAATTTTGAGCATGCACCCCCAATATATGTATATTTACTTATGAATGATACATACACATGTACTACTCTACTGATACGTACATTATACACACAGAAATACAAATTTTAAAAGGATGTGATAAGGATGAGATAGTGGGGTGGGAAGTAAGCACTACTTTTTTTTTTTTTTTTTTAAATCTTATTTTACTTAATAGTGGTTCAAAAAGTATTTTCTTCACTCAGCCCAATGTGTTGTCTTGCACAGCCACTTTGAAGGCCACTGGTTGGGAGCAGAGGTGGTTGTCTGGGTCCTGCTTGAAAACTACAGGAACTGTGTTATTGTACTGGGGCTGAACAGGAGTATAATAAAATTCAGAAAACTTTAATCAGGTCCGTAAGTAGACGCTGTCTGTGCCCCAGCCAGGAACTGCTGGAGTCAGCTGGGTATAGGGGAATGTTAATGTTTGGTTAAATGTCCTTAATCGGAACAGAAAACCATGTGAACAGCTTTTGAGTTTCACTCCTTAATCACATATGGAGGGGGTATTGAGATGTCAGGACTTGTTCTTGTAATATGAGGTGGACAAATAGTGGGGTGGGAAATGGAGGTTCACAGTGGTCATGGGATTTCTGAGCATCAGTGCTGGGAACAACCCCCAGCTCTTTTGTGTTGATGCAGTTACTTGGTCTTAGGCCAAACCATGCTTTTGTGTGTAAAGTTATCACCTAAAAATTGGTATCAAAAGATGGATTATTGTGAAATATTGACACCTAATGCTATTTTACATATTAGATATCTGTGAACAACTTTGTGTATTTCCATGGCTACCCTCATGCAACGGATGAGGGAATAATTTGTGTTAAGAATGTGCAAAATTACTCTGGGAGTTGCTTAAAATCAAATGTGCTGTGAATCCATTGCCTGGAAGTTGCAAACAGCTAAAGTTCAGCCATACCGGAGTAATGTGTTTACCAGAAAGCCATTAAATATTTCTGTTGTGAAAAAGTCCCCTCATTCCTGCCTAACTATAAGTGAAGTCCTCATAAATAATTCATTTTAGACTGTGACCAAGCATGGGGTGGTCAACTGTCATGACTCAGTGAAAAAGATACAATCTTGAGAAGAGGACATTTCTGCCTGTGATCAGCTTTTGAAGTGCATTTCATGGTCAGAGTACAAACTGATGCCTCCTGAGTGACGCCGGGAGAGCAGCACAGGGAAACTTGTTATATTGCTTTTTATGTGGCTGCTCTCACACAGACAGCTTTTGTTAGGGGTTACCTCTTGTCTCCTTTCCCAGCCTTGCGGTTGTCAACAATCAAGTTCTCAAAATACCTTATTTGCCTCTGTTAATAAATTAGGTTTTAACTATGCTTTTGCCTCAGGCACTTTACTGCAAGCTGGATTTCAGAGGCTTGGGCAACAAATCTCTTCTTGATGTACTCCCACTCGGCCATGCCTACCTCTCACCACAGTTGGCAGAAATCATGGCACGTGTACCACGTCCTGCAGCTCTTTCCTGGATTGGGTACTTGTCTCTGACAAAAGACAGCATCTTTCCATTTATGCAAAGCAAGCAAGTGATAATCCTACTGATATGATGAAGTTACTTGTAGGATTATGGGAGGGGAAGGATTTGTGTGAAAGCCGTTTACCATGATATCGTTCCTGAGATAGTTATGCATGTGCCTTTTCCACTGAGGTCATAGGTGGAGAGTGCCCTTAAAACGTGAAAGCAAGTGAGGGGAAGAATCTCACTTGTTCGGGGGAAAAATATGGGTCAATAGATACAGTCACACTGACAAGGTTAAGGTTGGGTTTGTGGACTGTCATGTTTTGTTTAGCACAGGCTTTGGGTTGTCACTGTGTGTGGACAGTGTCTTCACTGTGAATTCAGGGCATTCCTCTGCTGCTGTGCACCCCTGAATGCAGATACTGGTCTTTTTTCATCACCTGAGAATATCTGTTTTACCTTGTAGGTCTCACAAAACTTTTAAACATGATCTCTTTGCAGGATGTGATCGGCGGAGCGTTGATTTCGGCTGTGCTGCTTGTGCTCTTGTATCCTGCGTGGGACATGATAGATCACTCGCTGTTAACTAGTCCCTTCTGTCCACTGCTTTCCATAGTTGTGCCTCTCGTCTTATGTTACAACTACCCCAAACTAGACTATTACAGCCCTACGAGGGGAGACACCACTACTATCTTAGGAGCAGGAGCTGGAGCAACTGTGGGATTTTGGTTAAATAACCAGTATATTGCACCAGCCTACACCAGTGAAAATTTTCGGCTTGGATTTCCTCTGACCACCAGTAAAATCGTGGTGGTTGTGCTAGCCAGGTTCCTTGTAGGGATCTTTGTTGTTCTACTGACGCGCCAGCTCATGAAGAGTGTGGTCCTTGGCATGCTGCGTTATCGGTACAAGTTTCCCATTGGCGACCTGGAAGCCCGGAGACGACTGGAAGTTGAAGTGCCATATAAATTTATAACGTACTCCTCAGTTGGCTTCAGTGCTACTGTGATTGTGCCACTGCTGCACAAGCTGTTAGGACTGATGTGAGCATAACGCCTTCCTTACAGAGTAACGTACAGCACCACCTTTTCAGAGATGCGATAAGTTGATCAAGGCTGGTAATCTGACCAAGAAGTGTTTTGTGCCTTTCTGCACTGGTGTGGTGGGTCGACCCTGGCTGGACACCAGGTGCCCACAGAGCTGCTCTATCACTCCCCTCCTCAGCCTGACAGGGTGAGAAAATATAACAAAAGGCTTGTGAGTTGAAATAAGGACAGGGAGAGATCACTCACCAATTACCATCGTGGGCAAAACAGACTTGACTGGGGGAAATTAGTTTAATTTATTACCAATCAAATCAGAGTAGGATAATGAGAAATAAAACAAAATCTTACAACACCTTCCCCCCACCCCTCCCTTCTTCCCAGGCTTAACTTTACTCCCAATTTTCTCTACCTCCTCCCCACCAGCACTGCAGGGGGACAGGGAAGGGGAATTGCGGGCAGTTCATCACATGTTGTCTCTGCTGCTCTGCTGTGGAGACAGTCCCCACGAGCTTCCTCTGACATGAGTCTTTCCCTTGGGCTGCAGTTCTTCATGAACTTCTCCAGCGAGGGTCCCCCCGGGGTCACAAGTCCTGCCAGGGAACCTGCTCCAGCGCGGGCTCCTCTCTCCGCGGGGCCAGGGCCCCTGCCAGGAGCCTGCTCCAGCGCGGGCTTCCCACAGGGTCGCAGCCTCCTCCGGGCACCCCCTGCTCTGGCGTGGGGTCCCCCCCGGGCTGCAGGTGGGTCTCTGCTCCCCCGCGGACCCCCCTGGGTGCGGGGCACAGCTGCCTCCCCACGGGCTGCCCCACGGGCTGCAGGGGAACCTCTGCCCCGGGCCTGGAGCGCCTCCTGCCCTCCTCCTGCACTGACCTGGGGCTCTGCAGAGCTGGTTCTCTCCATGTGCCGACTCCTCTCTCCTGGCTGCAATTGCTCAGTGGGTTTTTTCTCTCCTTAAATACATTATCCCAGAGGCGCTACCGCCGTGGCTGACGGGCTCGGCCTGGGCCAGCGGCGGGTCCGTCCTGGAGCCGGCTGGCATTGCCTCTGTGGGACATGGGGGAGGCTGCCAGCAGCTTCTCACAGAAGCCGCCCCTGTAGCCCCCTGCTACCAAACCTTGCCACGCAAACCCAATACAACTGGCCTAAAATACCTAATTTAGAGGAGTCACAGGAATTGCTGTACACAAATAACTTTGGGTTAGAAGTCACTGACCCCACTGTGTCCCATGACAGCTAAAGAGGACAAGCACAGAGCACAAAGCCAAAATCCCTGCCAGAGCAGCAGCAGTGGCCGGTTTGCCATGGGGTTGGGAGTGCTGAGAAGCATGGCTGTGCCTGTGGGACACTGACCCCATGGTTCTGCGGACTCTGAAACCACCTGTCTGGCTGTGGGGTTGCTCCTGCTGAAGCAGGAGAGCAAGCCAAGGAAGGGCTTGTGTTTGGGGCACGGGCGAGTGAATGGCTGCACGGGTGGGGGAAGAGGCAACCAGCCAAGAGAAAAGCTCTGTCCCTGGGACATGCAGAGCTAACGCCTGGGGACAGGGGGCAAAGGAGGAGTGGCTGAAGATGGGAAGGTGATGTGGAGGGAGGTGGATGCTCTTCAATCACTGGCACCTTTCTGCTGTCAAGCCTCAGTGGGATCATCCTGCTGGCCAACACAGCAGGTTTCTTCAACAAGCAGTATTGGCAGAGATCAGAGACGGCCACACTTGGGTGTACCTGTGCGTTTTCCTGAAGAAATCTGATAATTATTGTCATAGTGTCTTCTGAGGGCACTGCCAGACTTGGCTATTTCTCTGTGTGTGGTTTTACCCACTGCAATCCCTAAAAAAAAAAAAACCCAAACAAACAAAAAAGTAGCACAGAAGAAAGAAAAATCCAACAGAAAACATTTAAAATGATTTGTAACAAATCCACTAAAAGATCCTTTGCCTATATACAACCGAGCAGAGTTGTTACCACAATGTTGAGGCTTGTGTTCAAACTGTTTAATTCCAATTTAGCTTCCCTGTCTAGGGGATGGGAAAAAGTCCTTCCTACCGTGGCAGGGGTGATAAGTAGTGTCCTTAAACTGCGTTGTGGAAGGAGCTGAGTGGTGACTCTGGTGACTACAACGTGTGGTGATGATAAGATGCTATCATTTTCTGGTGCTGCACAGCATTATAGTTGGTCTTCCATGCATCTTGCATTACCATTATACACTTGTAGAATAGCAGTTGAGTGTTCATAGGAGGATCATTGCTATAACTCAGGCTGCTTATTTTAAAAAAATATTTATCAGCTGTTGGACCAATGAGCTGTTGAGAAATACAGCAGTGAATGTGGTCTGCTTGACTAGAAAAATGTAACACATGATGACCATGGAGCTTCAAGCATGGCCCCTGTGCCTTTCCTGGCGGAATGTACAGTGAAAGTCAGCTTTTTAACCAGGTACGCTTGTCTTCCTGGTGGCAAGCAAAATCAACCCAAAGAATGTAAAGGAGATGCTTTGCCATCAGTTAATCACTTGATAAATATAATTAAGGTCCAAAAATGTAGCTGAGAGTTTTGACTGAGGAGCAGGAGGTGTGCCATGAAAGAGCCGTGTGATTTTAAAATCAGGTTGGTCGTCTCCAGAAGAAATGCAGGCAGAAAATTTAACCAGTTTTAGATTTGACCAGTCTGCAGATAAACTGTTTTAAATCAGGCTGTGTGGACTTTACATGTGTACGTAAGCAGCTTCGATGAGTCTTTTAGCAGGGCACATGTCCACTCACACGTGCCCTTTGGTGAATGCTGGACTTGGGCCACCAAAGCCACAAGGCCCCGTCCTCAGCCTCTCTCTCCCTCCCACACACCACAGAAATGCTGCCATCAGGCTCTAAAACACCTTTCAAATACCTTCTGTTAAGAGTGCTTTATGATGTACAGCTGCATGGCAGAGCTGAAGCCCTGTGGAGGTGTCACATCACAGTTGATGGGACCAAAATTAGGAAAAACTTGACAGCAAGCTGAGCATTTAAGCTGTGGAGTGGAATCAGTTAGTCCCAAGAAAGGCACAGTTTGATGGGACATTCATGCAGCATGTAAAATTTCTCTTCTGCATTACAGCTGTTTTATGCTATGAAGATTTTATAAATTATATATAAATGCTTGGATTTATAAAGTATGTGCATAGGTATTTTTATCTTTTATAGTGTTCACCTGCATGTGATTCATGCAATACATGCAAACTGTATTTGGTTCAAATTTTAAAATATACCTATTTTGCAAAATTTTATGGTTCTCTGTTTGTTTTGCATCCTCTGTTGCTACATGTAAATGATTGATACAAGGGGAATGAGTCGCAGTTTAAAAAGCTTCCTAAATGCAACCACCCACCTCTTTTCCTAAGCTGGCCTGCTTGTGGCCCATTGTCCCCTGCTCAGTCTAGCTGCGAGCTTTGGCTCCTCTGGGCTCAGCAGCAACATCCTGCTTTTTTATAAACATTAAAAAAAGAATATTGATCTACTCACAACTATTTGTTACATCCTTTGCAAACAGAAACTTGTGAGTTGTCATGTCATTAGTGATGGAGGATGCTTGAGCACCTGAAATTTCCTCCACCTGCAATATCTACTTCTAACAGACTAAACAGTTATTTGGAAGCCAAACTTGATTTCAAATTAATATATGCAATTATAGCATGACATCCCATAAGCTGCAGAATATTTTGTGTTCATTGAGGAACCTATCAAGGGGTTGTTGTCAAGGATGTGTATTTCAAACCGTGTAGGGCCGTGTCCTCCCCTCAGCATCACATCCTGCCTGGAAGTGGTGTGCTTATGGGCCACCAAGTGCCCACAGCTGACTGGGGTGAGCCCTGATTGTTTCATCATCTCTGGGCTGCCAGGACCAGGTAAGGCTTTCAGCTGAGCTTTGTGCTGAGCCTGTGCTTGCAGGATGCTCACAGGACTGCAGCTGGTCCCACAGGGCTAGGCTTGAAGAGGCAAGTCCTCTGACAAGGTAGGACACATCACCCTTTTTGTATTTCATGAACCTGAAGCGCTAGGTCCTCACTGCAAACCCACGTGTGTCTTTGCTGTCTTTGAAAGTGCTCCCCACCTCTTCATCCCCACAGTTCAGGTGCCTCTGCATCTCCGGTGTGATGGCAGAAAATGAGCTCTTGTGGACGGTTTGCTGGTTATGTTCTGTAGCCAGTAACACAAAGGCGTCAGCTGAATCCTCTTGAGTAGGCATGCTTGGTTTTTAGAGTAAAACACTGCCTTTGATGTGAATGGTGCAAGAGAGAATTTCCAGACACAGAGCATCAGCCTTGGAGCCTGGGCTGTTGACTTCTCAGTACTGTCTTGGTCCATCTCAGCTACAGCTCTCCATCCCGTGGCCTTCTTCAACTGGAGGGCTGGTGCTAAGGCAATCTTTTTCTAAATTTCCCTCATTATGCCATCAAGAGGGATGGAGCAGGCACCTCACCTTTAGCTTAGTCCATTCTGCCCTGCCTTGAGGCTGCCTCCTCCTGATGTGCTCGCTCTGCAAACTGTTTTCTGGGCGCAGGGTGCCTGATCCAGGCTTCTTCCAGTCAAGGGTCTTCTCTGTGTGCTGGTCCCCTGGCACAGAACCAGCTACTCTGGCAGCAGCCAAATGTTATTGCACCCCTTGGCAGGGATTAGAAACCAAACCAGCAAGTACTGAATTAGCCTGGTTTATTTTTCCAACAGTAACGTTGTCATGAGCCCAGTCTCCTAATCCATCCAAGCTTCTATGTGAGGCTGCAAGTAAGCTTGCACTTGCTTTTCTGGATTCAGATGATTTAATTTAGGGGACAGAAGAAAATGGTTTCACTTTTAATACTTCCAATGCGTGTTGCAAGTAGAAGTTAGGAAATGTGGATACATCTCTGAACAGGGTGGAAGTGTGGCTCAGCAGCAGGTGGGACCTTGCGCATTTGCTAAAAAGTGTAAAGTGTGACCCTCGTTTGCTGCCGCCAAGCTCCCACTCCTGTGGGAGTGCATGGCTTCCCCCGCTGCCTGTGTGTGACTGTGCCCGCTGCCCTGCCCGCTGCCCTCCCTGCTGCCTGCCCTCACACCAGGCTCAGTTTCAAGGTCGCCAGGTGGTCAGAGGTGTCGTGTGTGCTCGAGGCCATGACCCCCATGGCAGCCTCCTGGCAGCACTGGTTGCTTTTGCTTGGCTTGTTCCATACTCACCTGCCAAACCGAGAATGATTTAAATTGCAAGCCAGCCCACTACCAGCCTGGAGATGGAAACAGTCCCAAGCGTTACCATTACATAAATACTCTCACACAATGGCAACAGTGGCCTGAAAGTGCAGAGACCTGGGGCTGGGAGCTGCAGCCAGGCTGGCTCAGAATCTCTGCTGTTTGGAAGAGCACCTTTGCAGCACTGAAGCACAGTACTCGTGTCCAGCTGAATGGACGCAGCAGTGACTGAGCCAGCACATTAAAACAGGCTTTGACCTCTCCATCACCAGCTCTCCAGCCTTTTGTACTCGTGTTCAGATCCAGTACCCACAGCCAGCAGGAGCAGGCCAAAATTAATAAGTGGGGCCTGGTAGTGAAAAATCCAACTTCCAATTCTTCCTTAAAAAAACCTCTCAAAGTTCAAAAGATGTTCAAAAATTGCTCAAAAGTCACCACCATCAACAGACAATGTTTCCTTTGCCAGAGACCATAGCTACAGAGAAAAGCAAAATTGTAATGCTCATGGTAGCTCTCTCTAGCACAAAGCTGTGTGTTAGATACCTTAATTATTGACTACAGCTATGAGCAAGCTGTATCAGATAATTGTTTTTTTGGAAAGACAACGCCATGCAATAAATACACTAGACTTTTATGAAGTGTCCCACTCATCAGGATTCCCAGCTAATCCTGAGCACAGCACTACAGCAAAGCTTGAATTTCAAAGCTACAGCAGCCTCTGCAAGGCTGCTGGCACCGTGTCTAGCTGTGAGAGGGGTCGGTGGCTCTGAAGAGGCTTTTTAACCTTTCTCTTCTCTTCCTCTACTTTTAGCAAGTAATGCTACTTCCTTGGGACAGAGCTCATGTCCCATTTGTGGAGCACTTAGCTACTGACACACAGGCAAAAAGTATGAAAAAGGAGAAGTGATCCCTAAAAGCCTTGCCACACATACCACTGCAGCTCAAGCCCTTAGTCCCAGTGTAATCTGGTCTTTACACTCAAAGAACAGTAAATTCACAGGAGAATTGGGACACCCAAAGAGTCAGAAAATCTTGTGTAGAGAAATATATTTAGTGCACACAAATATGCCTGTACTCTGCTGAAATGCAAATCTGTCTTATTGTCGTCCTAATCCCCATGCATGACACACTAATAAACAGGGGGGTTTAATACTTACCATCTGCGTTACAGATTGCTTCCCACACTGTGAGCTTGCTTGGTTACAGTTGTGTAGGCATCATGGAGAGATATATCCTGCAAACGACAAGCTGGCTAATCCCTTGGGAGACTTTAAAATGTGAGCTGCAGTTTTCTCACTCTCCGTGGGCACTGGAGTCAGTCGTGCAACGTATGGCAATAGCTATAGTCTCATTTCACGTCTGTCATGCAGAGATAATTAAAATCTACACTTCCATCTGAGGGGAACTGTAGGGTTTCCAGATGGGTCACTGTAGTGCATTATTCATACTGCATTAACACTTGCACCAAAAAGCCTTGCCTGTTGCCTTCCCACCTGTTAAGATGCCTAACGGGACTACCATTGAAAAGCCATCGTGGGTCTGGTGATACGGGTCTGTGCAGACATGCAGCTCAAACGTATGAGCGTACCTCATGCTCCCCATTGCACATCTCTCTTCTCAATGAAACAGTCATTGTAACACCCTTCTCCAGCATCACCCAGATGTCCACTCTTGGCTAGTCCCCTCCTGGGATCAGGGGCTATCTGGCTCTCGCAACAGAAATGAGCCAGAGCATATTTGCCTAATGCAAAATACTGGCTATTGTTGGCCTACAACATTAGCAATGGTTATAATACTGCAAATGAGGGACAGCCAGATTCATTAGCAAGCCAGTCAAGAGCCTGCTTCAGAGTACTGAGCTGGCCACCCACCCCGCGATGTTACACCAGGAAGGATGTATTGGTCACCGCCGTGCTGGATGGAGCAGCCGCTCAGCTTCCCAGACAGCTGAGGCACAACGCACCAGGCTGTAGCGTAACTGCTGCCAGAAAGCCTCCGAGAAGGAAAAGCCTGACCCATAAGAGAGTCTCATATATTGTCGGGGGCAAAACAGCAAGAAAAGTAAAACTGTCCAAAAGCTGCGTGGTCCCTGCTGTGCAGCTGGGGTCCAGAAAGCCACTGGTGGGGCTGTGTGAGTGCAGCAGGACCACGCTAACTTCTGCAGACAAATATGCCAGCCTCAGTCGGACAAAGGCTTTGATATTTTTCAGCTCCTCTGGCAAAAGACCATTGGCATATGCTCTTAAATGCATTTCCCCAATTTGGTTTGGAGCTTCAAAAAACCACTAGACTTACATCAACCATGAAAAAATTTAATTCCACCCCCTCCCCTTTCTGAATTTAGAATGATAAAGGATCAACAGTTATGTCTGGAGTAGGGAAGCAGATATTACACACATCTTGCTTACAAAATAGCTCTGGTTTTCATGAAACAAGTTTATTTTCCTCCCCCAGCCATTGATGAGCACATGACAACCGTACAGAATAAAAGCTCAACTCCTTAGTTCTGCTCACATTCACTCAACATTTGCTCTAATCAATTATCTTATTTCATGCAATAAGAAAAGAATGAGATTCCTGTTATGCAGCCATAATCAGTTACAGTATGAAGCTGTGTCTGTGGAACATTTCTGATTTTGAAAACTAATCATGTGCTCTGCCATTACATTTCTCTTGTAAAACACTGGGCTTTTTCCCAACTTGTTTCTTCCCCCTTGCTTTAAAAATATTGAGGGCACGGTCTAGTTCGAGATGCCACATTCTTACCCTGCAGAGGCTAGCCAAATTGCACTGTAAGGAACATATTTACCCAGGGAGCCAGGCTCTGTTTTTCTAGTTTATTGGAACATAAAAGCATAAGCGGATGTCCCCTGCAGAGGAAGACAAAAGAGCAGAGGGTGCTGCATGTGACAGTGGATGGCTGTAGGAGGATAAAAGTCCTGTCTTCACACGAAGGGCTGAATGTTGATCTCTAGGGCAGAGCATGGCATGGTGAGCTCAAACTTGGTGATAACATCAGGGTGTAGGACTCCAAGTTTCCCAATGCTCTGACCTTTGGCAAAGATCTCAGCACAGCGACCAGGAAAGAAAGCGGAGCCTGTAAAGAAAACGAGAGAAAAATCAATATTTCTCCGGGCCAAAGAAGTCAATAGGCATTTAACATGGAGAACAAAGCTCTCAGTATTAAACTGTTCTCTGTGCTGAGATGCTAAGAAGGGGCTCTCACTTTCTTGCATTAACAGTTGTCACGATTGATAGAGAATGAGGAAACACTTTGAGTTAAAAATAAAATGTGAAGCCCAAAGCGTGGGCATTTTTCACATTCCAGTTGTTTTGACTAAGTTACTCCCATAATGGAAATTAGCACAGATAAGTCGAGTCAGAGGGCTACTGAAATGAAGAACTTTTGCAGTCTTTAGGCTATTTAACACCTGAATGTTTCCCACCTTACTCTGTTTAAGGAAATAAAGCCTGCTGTCATCTAAGGGGTAAGTAGGCATGTCACGCTTGATTGCGTGTCACATAATTAGAAACAACCTACATTCCTCATCTGGAGAAGAGCTTTTAAGCAGTTTCATATACACTAAAACTGTGGAACAATGAACAGCTCAAAGGAAGTTGAAGATCATCTTCCTCTTACCTCAGACCAGGCCCCAAGTTTTAAATGTTATTTGGGACTTAAAAAAAAAAAAAAAAAAAAGTAGTTGAATTAGCCATGAAGAACTTGGGAGGAGCTGTGCAGACTTTTTCATGGAAAGCTTTTCCTACCTGGGAATTTATCTGTGTGTGGTGGCTATACCAGCAGTATGTTCAAGCTTGTCTACAGCAGCTACACTTGCATTTTTTTGTTTCTGTCCTGTGGTGAGTGACATTTTGACCTGACAGCCCTTCAAAAGACAAAACCGAACCCAACCAGCAAGTTGCTCCTTCTGAAGCCACCTCTTCCATAACAAGTGTGTGGCAGCAAGGCACAGCACACAGGACCTCCAGTGGGTAGTGCTGCAAATGGTGCTGTGAACTCAAAGGACAAGGAAAAAGATGAAACAAGGCCACTGAATCCTACAGATCCTCCTGTAGAAAGCTGCCTCTGCCATGTTTTTAATGCTACTGCCCTTGCAGAGAGGGAAGAGCTCTTTACTAGATTTCCACTCAGAAGTCAGCAGGGACAGCATCGGGGAGCAGTCAGCTTCCCTGCCCTCACCCCTGCTCTGCATCCTTCTCTCAACAGGCTAAAATCCAACAAAGCATCTTCTACCAGAAGAGCTGGTTATCGGATATGTGTGAGGTTGCATCAGTGCGGATGAGAATTGTCCCTGCTCTACTTGCTTCTGTGCCAGTACGAAGACAAGAGCTGAGGACCTGCTTCCAGTCCTGCTCCCTGCCTGCTACCAACACGGCACTCAGCCCGTCAGCACCCTCTGCATCCCGCAAAACGATCACGAGAATTTCCTGATGGCAACTTACTCTCTGGTTGCTCCAAATGCTATTTAAGGTTCAGGATCAGCCCATGACATTTTACTACATTTACAAGGTGCTATTTAAAAAAGGCAATAAAAGGCCAAATTAAACTCAAACTTCAGGAACATTTTCATGATACTGATCACTAGTGGTCAAGCCAAGAGATACTGTCTTTGCTAGCTCCCCAATGGAAATAGTTCATTTAAGTAGTGTCTTGTATGAGATTTGTAGTCATAACTTGCAGCTACAGGAATAAGAACAGCAATTAGATCTTTTTCTTGTCCAACATGCTGAAAGTACAAATTAACTTAAATGTGTACTTCAATTTCGGCTGCCTTGTGAAATCTGACAGCAGTAGTAAATGATCACAGTAACATTACCTAAAGGCTGTTTTAAAAAATATTCAGAACCAGTATATTTTGAATCATCCAGTTCCAGTCTTAGCTACAAGCGCAAACCAACTACTTACACTGGATGTACAAAAGTGAAATTATCTAGCCCCTGGATGTCACTGGCACGTGACTCTAGCCAAACAGACACTTGCCACTGCCAAGCTGCACTATTCAAAACAAGTGTTAAAATAAAACTTGATGAAACAAATTTAGAAAAGAAACAAATACCACACATACAGTTCACTCTGCAGATTGTGGTGAAAACATAACTCCAAAATAAAGTACCCTTGTAGTTAGTGGTAAAGGCTCTCCTTTTTGTGAATAAAGCTGGTATTGTACTAAGGATGTGAGCAGCACACAGTGATGTTCTTTTAGAAACTTAACTGTTAGCTTAAACTGGCACAAGAACCAAGCAGAAGTTAATAATGTTGGCATGGTACCCTACTATAAAATTATAGGGAAAAAGAGCTTTGATAATACAGTTAGTTAAAAAGCTGTGAGTCTGACTTGTCTGTTCTTCTGAGCTGCCTTGTGTGTAACCTTGGGAAAGTTACTTTATCTTCTTGCACATCTAGACCCAATTATATCATGAGATGAGACTTTTAAAATTTGTTGTAGACATCTGGATGCGGTCTAAAATAATACTGGACTCAGTCAATCTATTAAAGGCAGTTTCCAAGATCTGTGCTGCTTCCCATTGTGTGAAACAATTTAATGTTTTCAGGCACAAGAAATGCTCTGCTATCTGGGTATCACCAGTTGTTGGTCTCCCACTCAGAAGTTAGGCAGAAGGTAGATGGGCAGTGGGGGAACTTGAAGCCTTACCTGACCTTCACATCCACCACTACTAACCTTCCCTAGAAGGTTAACTTCAGTAGAAGTTTCCTTGCATTTAACTAAATATCATTTGTGATAAATTTTGAAAACTGATGACAATTCATTACATTATATTGGAAACTATGAAATGGCTTAATGATTATGGCATAAAGAGTCATGTTACCTAGAATCTTAACACCAATAAAATTCATCCATCCTTACCCTGAGCTTACAGCACAGCTCCACAACACAAGTGAACTGAATCAGTGAATCACCACCACCAAAAGGGGGATGGTGGCTCTGCACCTGGAGAGGGGAGGAGCTGTTGACTTGGCTGAAGCCCTTACCATGAAACTATACATTCAGCGTGGCTCTGAATACGCTGCTCTAGGGTTAGGCATTCAGCTGTATTTCTTGCCTCATATCCAGCAGCTGATGCTAGACCATGATGTTATTTTATTTTATGCTTCCTTGCAGTGAAGAGGTAAATATATAATTAATATCAAGTGGAAACATTTAATTCCCCAAAGTGCAGGAAGTAAAACCTTCAAATCACCTCTCCACTTCTAGTTAAGCTAACCCTGAAATGTTGGTTCCTTCATGGTGCAGTCACTAGCATGCCCGGTGCGCTGCAGACATGGCACTTGCAGAGTATCATTCTGTGACTGGAAGAGATCAGACAATTAAGCACAATCTCTGCCAGGGCACCAGCATTTGGAGCAAATGTAAATTTCTGATCAAAAAATTCAGACATTGAAAGAGAAGCACATAAAAAAAAGAAAAACTCAGAGGAAACATGAAAAATCTGAGCAGAAAGAGGAAAAAAGAAACAAGCATTTTGCAGCTGGGGGGAGTGCTTTGACTGGGGGACCAGCCATGACTAGGAAAGGAGACCTGAGGTAGAGGAACCTCACTCTGTTGAGGACAAGTCATTGATGGCAGGAGGACCTGAGCAACTCACAAAGCAGGACAGCAAACCAGAAGATTTGTCAAAATAACCAGGAAAGAAAGGTAAGGATTTTTTTTCCCTGATTTGCATATTTCTTGTATTATCAAGTAAATGGTGGTTTAGATTTCTAGAAAACCTTATGTTATGGACTGGACTATCATGTTAACTCTTGAAGTAAAGTATAAAACTTCAGAGTGAGAATCAATGCTATATGAAAGGTGTGTGCTTGTGCTACTTGCAAATATGGGGAATCAGCAAAAAATGCAAACACTATTATCTTGTTTGAAGAAATCACACCATAAGCTGAAGCCCAGTGCTCTGAAGCGTCAATAAAGTCTCGATGCTAAAAAAAGTCCAAAGGGTGCCTTCCCGGAAGAGTTAGCAGCTGTGACCTGCAGCTTTTGAGCAGGAGTTCAAAGTTGACAATAGTTTGTCCTATCTGTGTACGTAGTGTTACCGAGAACAGTATGGCTGTGAAGAGCACAGTCTACCTGAAGAAAGTTTCACTAGTCCAGCAGTCACAAAAGCACACCTGGAGGCACCATTATCAGTAGGTGTGTTGGGAAGGGACTGCATTTGCTGCTGGTGCAATTATATTGCAAGGCTGCTCTTGTAGGTCCGGTTGGTTGTACCATCAACTACAGATTGGGTGCCAAAATTGATTTTAAGGAAAGCAGATTTATCAATCTTTATATATTAGTCCTTTCTGCTCTGCACACAAATAATACTTCATAAACTTCACCTTGAAATCTAGTTAGAGATTGCATTGTCCTTGCTGACAGAGATCTATGCAATGTCAGAGGAAGCCAGAAGGTCTAGCACTGGAAATCCACTTCTTAATATGTCAGCATTCTAACTGGTAGTTACAAGAAGGGGGTGGTGGTGAAATACAATATGGATTCCTACAGAAGAGATGCCAAAGCCAGCCATGTCTTGTACTGACATACTACACGCAAGCGAAAGACAAAACCTACTTCTCATGGCTGCAAGTAAGAATTTAATTTCCAATGTTCAGTGATGTAGAAATAATACCTTTAATTAAAGCTTCTGTAGCATGTCCTCAAAATCTGTAATTGCCTCTCCATATTCAGGCAACAGGGCTACTTTGATTGCTTTGGGGTAATTCTTTGGCCAGTAATCCAGTAGAGCATGTAGTCTTTAGCACATTTTCTGGCTAATTGACCCTCAAAGAGCCCAGAGTTCCCTGCACTCTTTGTTGTCAAACACCTTGCACAGTTTCTTTTCTCCACCTTACTCTCCCTCCTTCTCAAAAAGAAATAGATTAAAGTAGTATTATAGGCCTACAGTTGCACTAAGCCTTCAAACCCACTCGTTTGTTCATATAATTTAAAGGAATATCGGAAGCTGAAGCTTAAGAAGGTAATAGAGCAGAGCTCCTCTGGCCTCCGAAGTCTTTCATCTTAATTCTTCATCCCCTTAGTCACTCCAGCTGCCCTTTCACTACCTCATCCTGACTCACCTGGTGAAGTATTTTACCTGTGCTACACTGGATGGAATTTAGTTTTGTGAGGCTAGATATTGTTTTTCTTTTTAGGATCAGGTTCTTCACATTTTCAACTAATTCCTTCTTTTGGCAGATGCGCTTAAATGCAAAGTCACAGGGTGCTATCAGGCCAGTCAGTATTTTAAAAGGCAACAACCTTTTCTTGCTCATCTATGCAGTGCAGTCAGGCTTCCAGAACCTTACAGAAAGCAACAGCAACCTCAAAATCATCCCTTGTCATGGGATGATTTACCTTCAGCTGATTTTTAAAATTACAGACATCTCAAATCTTGCATGATTTTTGGAACATACTGAGAGACCAATTGCTGTTAAGTTGTGCACTGTCAGCAGTTCTTCCCCTATATACTCTCATGCCCAGAAAAAACATACTTTGGGATCAGTGGGGTATTTATTAATTTTAGTTTCCTGGTTTGTAACTCCTGACTAAAGCTGTGCCAGAACAACCTCCACTCACTTGATCACACCTAACTGTAATGAGATGTCAGGAAATTCAAATCAGTGTAATAAAATTTAAGGTAAGTGCCCAAGTGCCTTAGAGTTATGTTTCCCCCCCCCCCCCCCCCCCCCCCCCAAGAAAATAATTAACACTTGAAAAGATGACAGAAAAAATATCTGTATGATATGAATAAGTATGTCCTCCATCTGAAGGACATTTTCCATTCTGATTTCTTCCTATGTTTTTTCAAAAGCCTCCACATACAGCGCATAGCAGAAGAGGGTAAAGGGACAATCAATTATTTACCTGGACTGGTACACTGGATACCCAAAAATAGAGTTGAATGTTGGAGTCCTTGTGCAGACAGTGAGACTAGGGAATATGGAGAATCATCCACAAACTTGCAGTGGCCAGTCAATTAATCATCTTCTCATGTTACAATGGCTGCATTTTTATTGATGAGTTTCTCAGGGAGGGTGTGAGAAAAACTAATTCTTCTATCTGAAAAGAACCCTCTTATACAACTCTACAACTGAATATAGTCTATTGTGTATTCACATTATTTAAGACTATTTAGAGACCAATGATATTGTTTTACAAATACAAACTTAAAATACACTGTAAGCAGTGTGGAAATAATCATAATACTGCTTGGGTTCAGTCAACTGTTGTTAGTCATGTTAACCATGAGCTGGGGTAGCTAGCAATCTCTCCTTCATTTGCCTTGAGAACAGAGACCAACACAGACTTTTAGGCTAGATTTATTTTTCATTCTTCTTGTAGAGTGCCCCAGGAACTGTAACAGAGTTGCTGGATATCAGGAAGAGGTTCAAGAATGTTAGAGGTTTACAGCTTCTCCTTATTCGCCTGTGTTAGGATCACAGCAGTCTCAGACACTTAAGGTTATTTGGGTAAATCCACTGTGTTCCTGACTTTCTTAATGGAAGGTAGGTAATATTTGTGTGGATGCTGAGGCTAAGGAAAGCAGACATTTTGTGTCACTGATCTGGGTAACAGTATTTCACATATTCAGTGCTGGAGTACCAAGGTGGCTGCTTAAATGTGTACAGAAAAACTCAAGGAGGAAACCTAGAAAGAAATCTATCAAAGTCTGTGGATTTTTCTAGAAATCGGTATTTGTGTATAAAGCTCAATAAATTTGCATTTGTGTGGCAGTTATGAGAAACAGCAATTCTACACTGGAGTTTAGCTGTACTGCAGAGTTACCATTACATAGCTAATCTTTGCTTTTAGGCCAGTTTTATCTGATTTATCCAGATTTATCTGAAATGTTATACTTTGTCCTATCCAAAAAGTCATAAACCTAAGCTGATATTGTGTCACAGCTAATTATAAAGCTAGAGAATTCCTAACCCCAAATAAAGTGCCTTTATGGTTTTTAAAAGATGTCTTGCTGTTTCACTTGAGTTAGAGAACACAAAGGTTTGAATATTAAAAAACTTCATTTCTTTCTGTTACATAACTGGTTTTATCTCTCTTTAAATATCTAAAGGAATAATTCATCCTTGCAAACATCAGAATCTGTTAGAAACTAGAAAACAATAAACCATATTCTTATGGTACGGGGTATAACATACTCTGTGTTTGTGCAGAAAGGTAGCAGGTTTTAGTTTTTAGGTTCTGCTTTTACACAAGCATTAGAGAATAACAAGAATCAGCACGAAGTCAGTCTGCAAGTCCACTTTAGTTTGCATTTTGTCCTAGACCAAGCCGTCCTCCCCTCCCAATGAATTCACATTACTTGCTGAGATAAATAACAGCCACCTGATGTTACGCTTCCACAGCTACCACATTTCATGCCTTTCAGAAAATGACTTGACAAACTAGCATGGAATAATACATAATTAAACAATGAATCTCAGCAGTCACTGGAACTGTTAATCACTTTGTTTTAGCAACTAAGATTTCTGTTGAAAACCAACACCTTGTGGCTGAAGCACATGGCTTGCACCACCAGAAACAGGAATGCCTGAACCAGCTGAGTGTGAGCCAGCCCAGGACAGAAGTAATTCTGGGTCTACAACAAATATGGCTATTCTGCTTCTGGATCCCAACAAGGAGGGTCTGTACCCAGCACATGTTGAGTCTGCACTAGCTCAGCATTTCTTTACTTATCTGCTGTTTTCTAATACACGCACCACAAGCAAAGGTGAAGTCAATTCCTCCACAGTGGGCAACAGAAATACTAATCTTAGGATCCCACATTCATGCTGATCAAAAAGTTTCAGCCAAAACCTTGCAAATTCCCCTTTAAAATTCTACTGCATAAATGTTAGAAAAGGTATGTAAGATTAAATTTGAAGCACTGCCCCCTGCCTCCACATCAGAGTTCAAAAATCAAACCAGATCAGAGAACTGATTAACTATGAGCTATGAATTCAGCATGATCACAGTTGCTGGTGTTAATATTGCAGGGAGAATGAAAGCGTACAGACACTTAGCTGGTCTCTAGCCATAGCAGGCCATGCAGGAGGTGAAAATGGAACTGAAAGATGAAGCTGTGGCACTGGTCAAGTGTAGCACTTCACCATAGAAGCCGGTGCAATCAGACCTGCACCCTGACTCTCCCTGCTTAGATCACTGCCCCGGTTCTCTTGAGAAAGGAGATGTGCAATTTGATGCTATTTCTGCTACTGGCTCAGATGAATAATTTCTTTTCTAGAGAAGGCTTTGCAATATTGAAAATGTAGCTTATGATTAAGAAATAATTTTCTATTTCAAAATGTAAGGAGGCAGACAGAAAAAATGGAAATTACTTAATTCTATATTATGTAATGTAAGCTGTGCCAGACGTTTAAAATTCTTGGTGCAAGGAAGATTTTTATCTGTTAGACTTGTTCTAATGTATGGTTAAAAAAATATAGTTGCCTTTGGGGGGGGAAAGAATTAAACTCTGAAGAGGCCTCCCTAGTAAAGGAACAGCAGAAGAGCAAAGACTTAATACCAGGGAGAAGAAATAAACACTTTGTGCTCAGGAACACAAATGCCAGTAATTTAGATGGCTCTGGGAGATGACGAAAATTGGTAGAAAATGAAAAGCCTAAATGTCAGGAGAAATGCTACTACTTCTTTGAGCAATCTTAACCTGTCAAAATACTAAAATGCAATGGGAAGAAAAATATTGTAATCTTTATTAGTTGATACTTGCAAAAAGAGGAAGATACCTTGTATTTCTTTACAAGTTGACCCTCCCTGAATATTTCTGCAGTTATCGTAGATTTTTTCCTCCCACTGTTATACTACAGAAAACATACTTCTAAATGAGTCAATTCAAAGGAAATTATTTTCTGAAATAATCTTCTGAATTTGAGAAACAAGTATTTTCTCCTCTTATTGAAATTTTTTATTTCATATGTGGGGGAAAAAGTGTGTCATACATAATTTTGTTATGCAAGTTTAAAAGACAAAGAAGTCTAAGGCCATCAAACCTTTTATTATCCCATGTTGTGCTAAAATAATGTACTTTTAACTAATACACCTTTTGGGGGGATAAGGGTTGTGAAAACATATTATACTTGAAGGGTATCAAGAAAGAACATACAAAAACTTTAAGAGGAGCTGAAATGACCATAAGAATGCAAAGAGCCCTCCTCAAACTCACTTCTCATAGCCTCTTTTTTTGTAATAAATATCAATTGTGTAACACAAAGCTAATGAAATGAGGCTTATTTCCAGAACCCAGCTGGGTTTTGTCACAAACTCTTTGTGTTGCTTGGCCTAACTGCATCATTTGCAACAGCAAGACACCTCTGAGATGTCTAGTGGTACAGTATGCTGTCAAACTTCGATAAACCATGTTTATCGGGACAAACTCCAAACACTGTAGACTCCCGCTTTGGGTAACTAAATAATAGAAACAACTCCCCTGGTTCATATCCTTGCCAGGTACCTCCTTGGGTGTTAATCTAGTTACAACCAAATTTGAGGCATGAGCACTAGTGTGGGTAGATCCTTGATAAGACAGAAATAAACTTGGCCTAAGTTTGTAGGGGTTTAGTTCCCATAAAGATTGAAGTCCTGTATTTACAGGAAGGAAATAAAGAGCAGAGAAAACAGACAATTAAAGGGACGTTAAGTGAGCAGCCATACCTATTTTATTAGATAATTTAATTTCAAGTTGTTAGAACTGTAGCTGTTCACCTAACTACGCTCCCTTGATGCTGCAGGAAAAAATGCTCAAAAGAAAAGCATGAGAATTAATTAGAAATTCATTAGATCTCAAAGTAGTGGCCACAAGAACTAGTGACAAACATCCAGTTTTGCAAGTTGCCTTATAATTAAACCATTGTAATGATCTGTGCTGGTGCTCCTGAATCCCCCCTGCAGAATTAGGGTAATACATTTGAAAGTAATAAAATCAGTCAGTTTTAAAAAACTGTCCTTACCTTGTTGTTAATTCATTAAGACGACTATGGGGGGGATGGGGAAAAAAAATTAAACAGAAAAATAGGAGTTGGAAGATTGGGAGATCTGGAAGAGCAATTTATTTGATAAACAAGTAGTACTAGTTTCACGACAAAAACTGGGAACAGTTTTTGCTAAAACCCTATCAATATTTAATGCTGAAGTGAAAGTAGTCAAAAACTGGAAAAGTTACTTGCAGACAAAAATGAGAGGAAAAATTTTCATTGCAGATAATGTGATTAATAACAGCGGCTGAAAATTCATCAAGGAAACCAAATAAATTAGGAAAGATTAACAAGTGTCAGCAATAAAGATAGCATTAGAAAGATTTTTAAGAATAGTGGAAACAACTGGAAGGTAGAGTACTTTCATCTGCTAACAAGACTGGTTAAACTTCTTATGTGAGACAGAAATGTGTAAGTTTTTAATAAATAATTCTTTTCATTTGGGAGAAAAAAAGGTATTCTTGAATATAATAAAGTGTCTTCCAGTCCACTGAAAAAATGAATATGTTTGGTTACATCTACCAGGACTAGGATGTTTCCAAGATGCTAGGAGTCTTACACCAGAATTATGGTGCAATTCTAAAGGCAAATGTCCTGCCTGCTGCTGCTAACTTACAGTAATAATGTTGGGAATTCTGTAGTACTAGAAAAATGTCAATATGGTGCCAGTGTTCCAAGGTAGATGATCTAGATTGATCCTATGTGAGAAAAAAATTATTTGGGAATTGGCAAATATGAAATTCAGAGAACCTGAATACAGTCAATTACCAGCTGATATGTTTTTACTGAAAACAGATGTTGTCAAACAAATCTGATTACCTACCAAACTTGTAATTTGAAAGACTATAAATACAATTACAAGGATGCAATACCTATAAAGTATCTACTTTTGAATGCCAATTAAATGGGTTAAGAACTGACTGATATCTTCTAGTATGTCACAAATGATATTTGGAGACTTCATTATAAAACTGGCACATTTCCTTTTAGTTATCTATGAGTAAACACACAGTTATTGACATTCATGAACAATGAATGCTGCCAAGGCAGGCAACTGAAAGGCCAGGATTGCCATTAAGAACAATCAAGCTACAGTCCCTTAAAATAAAACAGTTTATTAATAATGACAAGTTCAACATGGCTACTAAACATCTGTGTATACCAGTCTCCCAATTTAAACTCAGAATCAACTAGGTTGGAAAGGACCTTGAAGATCATCCAGTCCAACCATTAACCTAACACTGACAGTTCCCAGCTACACCAGATCCCTCAGCGCTATGTCAACCTGACTCTTAAACCTCTCCAGGGATGGGGACTCCACCACCTCCCTGGGCAGCCCATTCCAACGCCCAACAACCCATTCTGGAAAGAAAGGCTTCCTAATATCCAGTCTAAGCCTTGAGGCCATTACCTCTTGTCCTATCACTTCTTACTAGGTTAAAGAGGCTCATCCCCAGCTCTCTGCACCCTCCTTTCAGGTAGCTGTAGAGGGTGATGAGGTCTCCCCTCAGCCTCCTCTTCTCCAGACTAAACACCACCAGTTCCCTCAGCCGCTCCCCGTACGACCTGTGCTCCAGACCCTGCACCAGCTCCGTTGCCCTTCTCTGGACACGCTCGAGTCATTCAATGTCCTTTTTGTAGTGAGGGGCCCAAAACGGAACACAGGAATCGAGGGGCGGCCTCACCAGTGCCGAGTACAGGGGCAAGATCCCTTCCCTGTCCCTGCTGGCCACGCTATTGCTGACACAAGCCAGGATGCCATTGGCCTTCTTGGCCACCAGGGCACACTGCTGGCTCCTGTTCAGCCGGCTGTCAATCACCCCCCCCAGGTCCCTCTCATCACCAGATACAGATGCTGGGGTTCAATTCTATACATGTAACTCAGAATTTGTCCCAGACTTCCCTCCTCTTGCCTTGTGAATTGAGGTTCACAGTCTAAATCCTATTTTAAAGTTGTTTGTTGTATAATTATTATTATAAAAGCAAATGTTTATTGATGTTCTTAGTTATGGAGATAACTATTACACCTCTAATTTCACAGCTAAATCTTACTAAATGAGAAGCTATTACTGTGATTTACTGTGGAATTAAAATGTTCTACACTTTGCCACACCTTTCATTTAATTAAATAAGGGCAGTAAAAAGAAGGGAGAGCAATTTCTTTTTTTTTTTTTTTAAGATAACTGCCAATTACTGAAGGAAGCAAGACTTAGTATGCACATACTAAGTACACATTTCTGTTTGCATTTACTAAGTACACATTTCTGTTGCACGCAAATGGGCTGACTTCCCAGCTTTACTAAGCTGTTGATTACCCTAAAAGAATGAATGGCATGAACATTTACTTTAAAAAAAAAATAAAAATCCAAGAGTTAGCTGAAATTAGTAAGAATCAATAACATACAGAAAAGGTAGCTCATGTCACAAGTTCGTGTTATTCAGGGATTGTTTGTTTCCACACGAATTAATGCTATTTCATCAAATACCAGTTTTGCCATGGAAGGTGCTGGGGCAGACAGTGAAGCAGTATCAATGCACAGATTTAGCATTAACATTTTCTGTGAACCTGTCAGATTTCTTCATTTTCATAAAATATGGATATTATTTTCCCTTTTCAGTGAAAATGAACAGTGTGTGCCCACTTAACTTCTATTTGCAAACTACAGAGAGGTACTGCAAAACCAGGGTTTCCTTCCTTTATTTAAGGACACTCACTCTAAACGTTACAATGCACGTAAGGATAATTACACCTTACACTTCACACCACTCCGCTGAAGACTGTGATATAGAACCCACTGCCAGTATTTACTACGCCCTTTTGCCCTTTTTTATTCTTTTTAGCCTAAGTAAGCCTTTACTATGGACTCAAATCCCATGATTAACATTACCTCCTGTGATCACGGTCCTAATTTCTGGGAGAGTCATCTCAGAGGATCATCCAGAAGCACAAGATGACCAAAATGTTTCAGAAAACATAGCCATTCCTTCAGAGATTAAAACTTGAAATTAGGAGTACCTTCCAATATAAGTATCAGAATGCCTCTAGTTTTCAATGCAAGAGAACTGAAACTGATGAAAATGAGCTCAAAATTAAACTATTTTTTTTAAATCACCTGACAATACATGACCAAATTTGTTTGATCTTTCTACTCATATTTTTATTGTTTAAAAGGTTTGATTTTGTTTACCTCCTAATCATACACATTCATACTGATCCTTACATTTTATTAATACTATGGAACTGGATAAAATTTCAAGAGTTTTATGCAAAAATTTTTATTATGGACCAAATACAGATTTGAGGATTGATGCAATAATTGTGCTCTTCTCAATCTGTGTTTAATTAATGGATGCCCGTGCTATAAAACAAAGAAAAAACCAAAATGCTTTTCTAGATCAATAATTGTAGGATTCACTAACATATCAAAAAAGTCCAATCTCTGCATTTTAAAACAATGGGTAGCATTTCAGAGTTAGTCTTTAAAACTTTGTAATTCTGTATATTTAGTGGTAATAAGAGAAAAAATAGTTCCATTAGTAACTTTAGCAAACAGAAAAGCATTGAGTGCAAAATGCATGCTCAAATCCTTGAATTCAGTCACTCAAAACCCTCTCTTCCTTAAGGCTGCTCTAAACAGCTCTTCTCCATTTATTACCTAGCTCAGATTACACCAAAGTGTAGTGCAAAGGCCAGGGGAACATCACAATTTCACCCGTATTTTCTAGCATCTGTACTTTTTTCACAGGTGTTGCTATAAAGGCAAAAAGGCTCTGACCTTAAGGTCAAATCACAGGGCACTTAGGTGTTGGTAGAACAGAAGGAGCTTCAATAACCATGATTTGCACATATGGACCAAACAGGACTATAGTACAGGCATTTCAGTTTTCAAAGTGAATTTGAAAAAGAGGCAAATATGTGCCCAGTACATCTCTACCTGTTCTTTGTTGCTCATTTAAAACAACATTTTTTCCTCTGTATTGTTTTCCAGTAATCACTGAAACTATTTTAATCAGTTATACAAGGAATAAAAACAACTGGACTAAAATCCTACCTTCACACTGTGATGCTTACTAGTCTCAAGGTTTGCTTAAGATCACATAGAGAAAAAGTATCTAGGACCTTTCTAAATTGGAATCATAGGACAAACCCATTTCTCACTGTAAAAATTTTAATTTGGCACAGGCAATAAAAAAGCATGATCTATAAGGATGCATCTAAAAATCCATGCCATGAGTAATGTCCTGATTTAAAACCTCTGGACTGTTCTTCTGAATTATTTGTCTCTTAGGACGTTACAGGATATATATTTTTTTTTCTAACTCAGCAATTGACCTTACTTCATCTGCTGAGATTTTCTCTCACACGTGCTTAATTGACAGATTGCAAAGCAAGTTAAAAAACTTCCCTAAACCAAACATTCCCCCAAACTACTTTGGCCTCTAACCATCTCTGCAGTGTGAAGGTCTTTTAAATAAGTTGGTGCAGTAATACTGCACTCACTATGGCACTAGAGTATCAGCCATCTGCATTGTTATCAAGGGTAAATTCCAAAGTCAGGAGAACGGAGAGAAACCTACGTGCCATCCCAGGAGAGTTTCTGAATCATTGGTGAAACAGAAAATAGTAGGTCCTTTTTTTTCCCCATAGCCAAAAGCCACAAACTGCTTGTAATATATTGCATATGACAAGGCATAATCCATCCTTTACACTAAATATGTTGTGGAGTAATGTCATGGGAATGCAGGGATTTTGAAAGGACATTACAAATCCCACAGCATCAGGAATACTAAACGACACTAGTATCTAGAAATAACTTCTTCACTGGGTTAGGATTAGTTTTTGGTGTCTTTTTTCCAGTTTATTGAAGCCAGCCATACATCACTGAAGTGCTACAGTACAGAATATAAACCACTTGCAAATATTTTCAGTATTAAAGAAAACTCTTGATATGTCTATTTAAAAATGAGCTACAGAAGAGTTCTGAAAAGGAATCTAACAGTTTGGTTTGACTTCAATGACAGCTGAGTACACAACTCCCAGGCTCTTCTAACCCTTCTACTGCAGCCCTCTTCCACACAATAAGCTTTGCTATTACCTGTTCTGTGCTTGGTAGAATTAGAACAAGAAGTACAATAATTGAAACATTCCTCTGGTCAACCTGGGAATCCTATTAACATTCTAATAAACCCTTTGAGAGGCTGCCTAAATAATACTGAGCAAAATAGTACTTTGTCAAAAAACAAGAGAGGAAGAAAAAAAGTGTCAATATATGTGACACGAATGTGCATTAAAGCGCTAGAAGACCCCTTAGTTGAATTGTAATGTTTGGAATCTTGGCAGTGCACTGCAAAACAGGGAAGCATCTAATGATTTTTCAATAAAGTTCTATGAATAGGGAAGCTCACTCAGGTCATCAGGGACTCTCTGTCAGTGCCACTTGTTCCACTAAGCGCAGAATGGAGGCACTTCTTCAAGCTGGGTCCACCTGAGTCAGCGTCTCATTGAACACCAATGTATGATATAGAAGTAGAATCATAGCTGCTATCCCTGAAGTCTTGTTTTTCTACACTGTATTTACTACACTGTTATTTTAGGTAGCAGAATAGGTTAGTTGCTGATGCTTGCTCTCCTGCATCAACCTACGCTCTCTCAGTGAAGTAATGGGGTCAACCTGCTTGCTTTCTCTCTTACATGCATATGCACATACACAGAGGAGATTTTGCACTTAAGGATGTTATTTTTAATTCATGTGCAGCTCACCATGTATGGAGAAGGAAGAGGGCTGTTAAACAACTACTTGTCTAAGCAGCAAGCTCAAAGACAGCACGTCTTTGAATAAAAGATATATGTATAAGGCATATATCTTCATAAGAATATATAAATAAAAAGTGCATATGAATAAAACTATAAACTAAAAGATCAGATGTAAGAAGTTGTCTTTTCCAGGCACTGTTAGCCATAAAGAATACAGTGGGTATTTGGCATATTCATCAATTCAGTGAATTCCTACCTACCCTTGCAATCAGCAGATCAATTAATTATAAATGGTCTGTGAAGCTCATGGCATATGTGTTCCTATAAGTCTCCTTAAAAAGCTGTCAACTTTTAATTTATATAAAACTACTCAGAATAGCTCACAGAAAGAAGCAATCCCATTTTACAATCAGTGAATGCAGTTAATGCCTTTTCATTATCATTCCATCATGCTGCAGTATGATAGCATATATAATAATATTGATCCTTAGTGCCTACTACTGAGAACAATGAAAAATTCACCTCAGACTGTAGGGGAATATTTCAGCACAAGAACCACCTCTGCTGTACACAGCAGCTCTGTCTTCCTTACCTTCAGTTGCTTTGATCGTGTAGCCATTCTCTTCACTTGGTGGTACTTCAAGAAGCTGCATGACCCTGTCCAGCAAACCATGGATAATCTCAAACCCTGGGCTTTTGTTGTAATAAACTGCACAGAAATGCCTGTAGTTTCTTGCACCTACATCTGAAGAAGGAGGAAAAAATTATGTTATCCGGGAAACTTTATCACACTTCCAACCTTGCCTTTTGCATCAGTTTTCTTCTGCTGTACTGTGAGACACTTGTGGCTGAAAAGGGAAATGAGTATGTAAAATGGCTTCTTTGTCACACCTGTCATATAATCTGAGGAAATAATGGGATTTCTTTAACCCACTGGACTCTCACAGTCAGAAATGTAAAGAAAGATTTAAAGTATCCTATGCCTTGGGCAGAAAACAGGGTTGTTACATACAAGCATCTTCTACACAGTGACAGGTACCAAGCACATAGTTAAGTGTTAAAGAAATTAAAAACAGACTAGCCAAAATGCAAATACTCAGTGCCAATCAAGAAACTTGTGATGCTGGTGGAAAAGCTAAATATTTATAGAACTCAGCTGCTGAATAACTACCAGTACAAAACAACTAGCCCACAACTTGAAATGAATAATAACATCAGCATAGTGATCTATGCAAAGATCTAAATTCACACGGGTTTCCAATCACAACTGATGATTTTCATGATCATCTTGGATGTTCCTGCAACCAAGTGATTATGAAAAACCTGCTACATTGCACAAACTCAAGACTGTGACATGAGTGTCTCCCACTTTGGACAGTTCTTTAAGTCAAACCCCTGTCTTCTCCCTGCTGTAAGTTTTCTTACATTATTGATTTTATCAAAATACATTTTACTTTTTTAAACTTTCAGAATTAGTATGTAGTAGTATGTTGTTATAATACCATTGTAATACACACTCTCTAGGACTACTGTGGCCTACTTTGAAGCTTTACTCATTGTGGGTTTCAATGTTCACACTTGGAGAGGAACAATCTAGGAGTTGGGTAACAAGTTTATTGTCACAGCTGCCAGTTAGCAGCAGTGAAATTCAAAATACTGATTAATGTAGTGAACTTCTTTATTGCCTTCAGGTCTTTCCCTTCTCAAGGTTAAAATGCAAACATGTATTCAGCAAGGTTGGTGTATACAAAGGCAAAGTTTGCTTAAACCAGGGAAGGATCCTTTTTGTGACTGTCCTCTTCTGGATGTTCACATGCTTTGAAAGCATCTTAAGTACACTGCATTTCAGTTTGGACCAGACCTGCACTTCTGAAGGAAATCTCCTGCTCATTCCCACTTAGCATGCTTCCGTTCACACTGTAAAGCAACCCTGTGGCATATAAACCAGAGTCCTTTCAGGTGCAGTCCAGACATGACAGGGGTTTCAGAAGGACACCTGAACAGCTTCAGCCACTCAAGGGCATTCAGCACACCTAATCAGACTAGAGCTCCTTAAACGGGCAGCTTATACGCATATAGCATGGACAGTGAGCCATCAGCTGATCTCCTTCTGTACTGCACTGCTTCGTAATAGACATATAATGCAACAAGTCACAGCCAGATTTTCATGCACAGATTTCTTCCCTTTCTAGAAAGTCCTCTGGCTTCTGTAGTCTCCTAGTTGCTCATGTCTAGATGGATGTTCTCATCTTTCTCTTCAACTTAACGGTGATTAGATATATGGAGGAAATGTATTTACTGAGAACAATCGCATTCCCTTTAAAAAAAAACCCTAACAAAAATCCTTCTGATCATAAATACTTGTAATGTTTGAGGGGAAAGGGAATAAGAACTTCTTCAGTAGTGAAGGAATGAAGAATGAATGAGTAAAAAGAGCAAGTCTGCCTGGTCTGCAAGTTAAGGTAGGGCAGCACCATATGACATAGGGCTTTCATATTTTTTTCCAGAAATTACCAAAAGAAAGGCACATTAAATCTGGTATATGCCAGGGTGGATTATGTTCTTTACAGTCAACCTGTGCTCACACTGAGCATGTCAGGACCTCTGCTCATAAAACATCTCAGCTGGACTTGGTATTCCCAGGAAAAAAAGGCACTGCACTGCATAATGCTCATAGAAAGTGTGGTTAAAGATCCCTGTACAGGTAGTGACATCATGGGAGTTATAGCTGCACCTATGCTCTGAATTGCACATAGTTCTGGACATAAGTATCAGAACTGAGCACCTCAGACCTCAAGAGACAGTTCTTTTCTACAGGCATCAGTTGCTTGCTGCTGCAGTCAATATAAGAAATAAGGGACATCAAAATCATCAGGAGCCAAGCTCAAAACAAGAAAAGGAGTGAGTTCTTCAAGCAGCATAGAGTTAAGTAGGCAAACTTCTTCCCCACAGGATTTTGTGGATGCTAGAAGTTTACATGGCTCTGAGGAGGCAGAGCAGGTTCATAGGAGATAAATCTATTACTTTTTACTACAGAAAGAACCATGTTTGAGTTGGGAAGTCCTTGAGCTAATTGTGGCCAAAAGACAGGGGAGCATTCTGGAAGTATTATATATTCATACCTGCTCTCATGCCCTTCCCCTGACAACCACTTTTAGGTAGTGTTACAGACAGGTTATTGGCCTGACCTGCCATAGCTGATCTTTGTGCTTGATGTACAGTGAGTTTAAATGCAAGCAGGAACTTTTGCCTTCATTGAGTGTTACCTGAACTGTTAATATCTATCACATAAGAAATTAGAGATTATTTTAAAATGAAATTTACTTACTATTTATTTGCTCTAACTAACCATTTAGTAACAAAAAATCTGTCAAAAAGTAAACAGAAAAACATTTACCAAATGACTAGAAATACCCATATTAAAAAAACCCTGCAAAATGCAGGAGCAAGAGCCTACACAAAAGATGAAAGCATAGCCTTTTTGAGCCAAAAGTCAATCAAAACTTCTTGAGCAGCAACATGCCAATACAGCTGCAAGTTCTCTCATCAGTCACTGAAAGCTGAACTTACTGTGGCAGTAAGTCTGCATTTTGCCACTCAGGATCTTTTTCCCATCATTCTAATAATTTGCAGTGTTAAATAATGCTGGAGATTCCAATCCTGAAGTTAAAATGGCAACACAGAAAAGTAAAGGCTACAGGGAAAATACCAATGAAGGCAACATCTGATTTCTGGTCTGAGTGTGCTGGCTGTTCAGTCCCATCATATTTATTTCTGTTTCCCAGCTCTACTAAGACACCAGTTGGTAATACAGTCACGATTGGTGGATAATTTATTTTCATGTTGTATTTACTGAGCCACAGAAAAGAAGAAAATGTTTTTCCCTTCCCTAAGACAGCATGTTTTCTGCACTAGACATTCAGTAGAATGATTTCCTTTTTTACTGTGAGTCATTATGCTAGCAGAATTTGTGATAACTATCTGAATTTTATTTTCATTATTGTTCAGGTAACTAGTATCTTCAGATCACTATTCTTAACTAAAGCATCAGAAATCAATTTTTATGCCTCAAGTTTCAACTGTACAAATCCTTTGTAAAGGAAAGGATGCATTTTCAAGCATTCAAAAAAGCTGTGTTACAAAACTTATGCCTTTACAGAGTTATATTACAACATAAGAAGTTCATTGACTACAGGCGATAGAAAGAAAAAAAAAGTATTAGGAACTGTAGGCAAAAGCTGGTGGATGTTAGAAATGCTTCAGTTCTTTATAACTCACTTAAGAGATCTCTTGTGTCATGCCATGAAACATTTCTATTTTTTAAATGAGCCTGCCAAGTATGTCAACCTAAATTTTTTTTTTTTTTTTCTTGAGACTTCAAAGCACTTCCTGGGGATGCTGCTGAAAAACAATCCAAAGGATGGGCAGCTGTTTAGAAATATGTGAGCCAAAAGAGTGCAGAGGAAGATAAAGCAGTGTTGTACGCTGCCCTCTTCCAAATTAGAGATGCTTTAGAAAAATGACTTGGTGATCTGAAAGGGGGCACCTGCTCATTTAAACTTGTCTCTCAGCCTCACAAAAATCCCAAACTATTTTCTGCATATAACTAACACTTCCAGACAGTTTGGAAGAACGTTTCACAATATGGCAGCAGCTGTACCCACAAATGTGGTAAATTGTGCTAAATGTTTGCTACTATAAGCTTGCCAGATTGTCCAAGATCACTGGTTAGAGGTGATTTTCTAATGGATTCATTTCTTTTGTTGTGGTAAGGGAGAGAAAGGGTATTCTCTGTTAGGACTGGTGGTGTAAAGTGATGATTTATATGCTGCACTAGTGTAACTATCCTACCAGAAGTGACTACCTCGTGTTACAAGCTAACCACATAAATGCTGTGTAACATATTCAAAATCAGCACATTTCCTTCTGCCTTGAGAAGAAACATTTCTGCTCGGATTTGGTTTCATTTAGTTGTATTAAATCTGGCACACGTTTTGCTAATTTAGTACATCAAACCTTTCTGCCAGATATGTCTGAAGAGAAAATATGTTCAGTTCACCTTGGTAAGCATGAGTTCTGTGTAGAAGGTATTTTATTGAAAACCAGTGTGTTTAAAAGAGCTAGGTTCATTCACACATGAATGACTACAAGATGCCATTTCAAATACAGTTAATATCAGTACTCTTTTGACCCATACTTTTTAAATTATTAATTGGAAATTCTGCATGCCAAAATCATGAAATAATAAAATTAAATTAGTCAGTCTGATGACATAAGCGTTCTGCAGGAAATCTCATTCCATATGTGAGAGGACAACCCCACATTTTTCAGTGTTTGCAGAGTTACCAGTTATTTCTTTCCCCCCTCACCTTTCAAACTGTTTATTAGGCAATTTTAATTGTGGAAGTAAATTTGGGAAAGACAGTAGTTATTCTAAACATGACATTAAAAACAAGTTCAGATACTGTTCACAGTCTGCAAGTGCTCAACCCCTAAGAGGGCTGCCCAGGAGCATGGGGTACAAAGCTGCTGCCTCAGAAGTTTCATCTGTTGCAACAATTCCTATCAAAATGAAGTACACTATAAAACTGTTTAGCAGCCATCCACATACATGAGAGCTTTTAAGAGCTACAATTAACACACACAAAATAAAAGTAACAATTTAACTTGCAAATTTTATAAAGCCAGAATAAATGCACTCCTTAGTCCAAGATAAATAGCCTCACTCTTAGTTCTGAAGAATGCTGATGCTATTCTGCCATCTGTACCACATTTTTTGCATTCTAGCTAACTGCATGCCCAACAAGGAATGAGCTGCACCACCAAACTGTCTGTATTTAATAAAAATAAGTCTACATGGTTTGCTAAAACTGCTTATTTGGCTTGGCAAGGCTTTTGTTTCTTTTTTTAAAAAAAAGCAATCTACAAATTAAAATCATCACCAAAGCAATTTACTTGCCATTTTATTTATCCCTTATATAAACCTTTGTTTTGCAGATCCCAGATACCTTAAACACAACTACTAAAATCTGAAACCAGATAATGAAACAACAGAACCATTTCTGCTGCTGAATTTAAAGTAACGTCAGCCTTTTTCATTGAGAGGCAAACTTTATAGAGCTGTAACTCGGTGCACATGCACTTTCTCCCAAAAGTTGTAGCTTGTGCACTCCTTTTCCCCTAATATACCATACAGAAAGAAATGCATCAGTAAATTTTAGACAGATTTTTAACATTTAAAAATCCATTTTTACAGTTCATTTTACTTTGACACATTTTTCAAGTTAAAAAAGATAATTTGAAATTTTGATTTTGTACAGGGAAATTGGTGCAGAGGCCCCAAAACAGGAAGGATTTCACTGAAGCTTTTGAAAAGTCAACTAGCTGCTTTGGCTGTTTCACTTAAAATAATTAAGGTTACAGAACAATTCAAAGGCATCCATGCTTTCTTAGCATAGTTGGATGAAGTGGAAAGATATGGTCAATCTTTTTATAGATGAGAGGGGAAATTTTATACTGTAGAGCTTTTTATTTATTTATACATTTTTATACACAGACTTGCTCCATTCTTTACCCTGTATCTCTGCTACCAATCTAATTCTTCATACTGGTTGTCAGTTTTTCAGAGGGTAATTTTAGAGAACAAATACAAGCAAGCCTGTTTAAAGATGATGGAAAGGTGGAAAAGGGATTCTTGTTGAGACACACTGACCCCAGAATTTTCCTCTGAACGACAACTCTCCTGAACAGAATCTGTCTCCAAATCCAACCTGCTATTCCAAGGCTGTGCATCTTTGAAACTGCAGCAGTTTAAGCAGGCTCTAGTACTGTAATAGCAGCATGCCTTCAGCATTTACTACTTTCCCAAGGTTTGTGCCACTTAAGAACATTACCAGTAGGTAGTTTTTCTCATGAGTTTCATCCCCGATAAGAATACAAAGGAGCACTAGATTAAGAGCAAGTAAAATGGGTCTATCAACATAAGCAGTTTAGAGCAGGTTTTCTGGTGCAAAATTGTCTTGCATTTGTCATTGGTCTTGCAGTATTCTTGACAGATTTTAAGGGATATTTGGATGCCTAAAAATCTTTGCAAGATACCTACTGGCACTTTTGAGAGAGCATTTAAATTGGAACTTTATCTCTAGCCACTCTAAAATCTAGCCCATTATGCCAATCTCTTAACTCTCGCGCTGGGCACATAAATAAAAAACCCCAATGTAATATGTAACGACTATTACATTTTTAAAGAAACAAAGATTTACTTACTACTAGCATTTGGTATGTAAACGTATTTCCATTATCAAAGATTGTGAGGAACCTCCTCTTACCTGTATTAGGATCTTTGACTACAATGTCAGAAATCTCAAAGAGTTTGAGAGGCAAGGGCATCTTTCGGTTAGCAGCAATAGTTTTCAGCAGCCCTGGAAGAAGGGTTGTACGTGCCACCTGCAGGACAAACATGGATGCTGCAAATGAAATACCTTCCAAAATCGCTAAAGTCTTCTTAATTTTTTGTTTTGCTCATTTGTAACAAAAGTTTAAAAGTAGTCGGGTGCAAATACTGCACTTATCTCTTATGTTTAAGCATCTTTGTTTTAGAATTATTAAACTTGAAAATGTATATTCTCTGAATGTTCTTTATACTGCATTTTCTGAAAGACCGTATATGTGAGCTTCAGAATAGGTATAATTTCACAGGTGCTTGAGCTGCAGCTCAAGGTAGAAAAACAAATAATACAGAACAAAGTGCAAAAAAAAATCCCATAAATTTAATCTCCCTTATTCCAAAGGTAAGCATTAAGTGTTATTTTGGAAATACTAAATGCTATCTGAAATACTATCTTGATACCTCTTAAGAGGAGCCTAAGTAACAGAAACAGATATATTCTGACTGCAGTTGTGGACAAGCCAAAATACGTACAAAATGTATGTAAAGAGCCAAGCAACCAAGCAAGAGGCAATCATATTACTGGTGTTGTAAATACATGCACATATTTCCGGTGTTCCCCATTCAAATACTTCCTTAGAAGTGCACTTTTTTTTTTTCCCCCCCCAAACTGGAAAAGTCTAATTCAGTAAATCTAATGGAAAAGCGATGGAAGTGACTGTCTGCTGTTGACTGCAGGTAACAAGTTACCATGTGCTCAGCCACAGTTTACTTCTTATTATTGGTCATGCAGCATTTCTGTCTATCTTACTTTTCCTAACCAATTAAGAGCTCCAGCTGCAAACTGAGCTAGAAGAGGGCATCATCCTGCCCTTGTCTTGCTAGCAGAGGATAGGGGAGAAGCCATCCTGAGAATCCCATCACAGTTAACATCTAAAGATGAAAGTTTGTAGTGCATCACAAGAAGTAATCCTTTCCCATTTTCAGGGAGGCCTACAGATTTTAAAAGACTGAGGCTATTTTTGCCATAAGGAATATTAAATTTTCAGCCAGTAATGTAACTGCTTAGCAGCATTGCTACTGCAAAGGCCTGCAGTCTCTGAAGAACAGGAATCTGAAATTGTACCTGGCTAGAGGGGCTGCCACTTCTTCTCTCTTTGCTCACACTCAGTATTGTTTGTTTGTGGTACATTCTGTATTGCCAAGTTGTAATTACCATTCCAAATGATGTATACGAACAGGTGAATAATCATGTCTGTTTATTTGTGGTACCAAATAGAACAGAAAATACATGAAGGTACTCAAAAATTCTGTTCCTGAGCCTCAGAGCAGCAGGACACCGTTTTTAGTATTAGAGATAAGATCTAGAAACGTATTTTAGACACTCAGAGAAATCAGACTTACTGAAGAAGATCCTAAGTAGAGAACATAAATCACAAAATATTAATACCCACAGACTGCTCAAGCTTTCTAAACCTTTCTACAGAGTGTTTACCTTTGTATTTCTTAGGTTCAAACAAAAAAAGCCTCTAAATTTACCTTTGCTGTAAACTAAAGAAAGCATCTTTTTTAAAAAAAATACTCCCCAACAGAAATATAAAAACCATGGGTACACTTTTAACTATTTTCAGAATTGCTGAGAATACTGTATTTGAGCTCTTATTCTCTGTTCTAGCAAAGATCAAATGATCTAGAAATGGGTATTAAAATACTTAAAAGAGCAATAAAAGGTTTTTTTTTTTTAAAAAAAGAGCAATAATGATTAATAATTTTAAGAAAAACATTTCCTATGCAGAGTTCAGGAAGTTTAGAGATTGGCAGGTCTAGTAGTTCTATTTATATTGAATGGCTTTTCTAAATGCAGGAGTTGATCAGTCATCTGGGATTTTCAGCTCAATTTTGCCACATGCTGTCATACAGAGCATGGTATTTTACATTATTGGAAAGCTCACAGTATTTCACATGAAATAAGGTATTTCTCAGTAAAAGAGTAACAGAAAACAACTGCTAGCAAGTTTAGTACATAACTATGCACATCCTCTTTAATGCAGGAAAAGTAGCTCTATAGTTTATAAATTTTACTTCCTGTTGATTCCTTTCTTTCAAGTACAGAATTTGTGACAATGTTGTGAATTCTCTCACCTGAAATTCTGCTGTTTTGGGGTTTGCTATGCGCACTGCTTTTGTTGCAGAGATATCCATGCCCAGTTTATCTGCAATGTCTTCTTGAGAACACTGAGAGGAAGAAAAAAAAACCCACCAAGGTCAAGTAGTTAAAATAGACAGTAAGCCAATGTTGAAATTGGATATCAAGAATCAACAATGTAATTGTAGCATTTGCTCCAAGGCCCCATAATATATGCTCTCATGTGCAGCACCACTCATAATAAAAATTAAGCCCCAGTCTTAAGGCTAGGCAAACTGGTTTATCTACAAATGTTAATTACAAACCAAATAAAGCTAATTTTTTTTTTTAAAAAAAGGCAAGTGTTTATCGAGGCTTCTTTCAAGGATTGCTGTAATCTGTTTTAAAAACAGAAGCTCAGATTCTGCCCCCTGACTTGCAGTGGGTAGAGTATTTTATTCTGAAAATAGCACTTGTAAAGGGAATGGTACCCAAGCTTTCTCACAGAGAAAACAATCCCTTGGGCCTGCTTACAGAAAGTAAAGTACTGTCTGTGAAAAACAGGTCATATGGCCAAGCCTCCATTTTTCATAGCTGCATAGGATTCTCATAACTCATCATTGTTTTAATGTTTTTTGAGTTGGGAGTATTTTTAAAGCCCTTATTCTTGAGGTGTGTTTTTAAGCTGGTCAGCAAAGAAATATACATGCACTTTGTAAGGCTCAGACGATGTCTGTGCACATACAGCAACAGATGCTACTGATAAGATCCACACTCAAATTTCCAGAATTTAGAGCTTTATTAATGTATTAAAAGAAACCAACAGCAGACTAGGCATGTAATTGGGAATTTGCTAGTATACTGCAGTCTCCCAGAAGTGTTCCCTTTGCACTGGCATCACTCTGAAAAGTATGCTGATAGACCAAATGTGAGGAAAATGAGCAGATGATATCCTCTGAAAAAATGAATTATTGCCTACAAAAAAATAAAATATTAAATGAATGCTGACCTTAGGAGGAGAAAACTGTGTTAAACAGTTTTCAGATGTGTATCTAAACTATGGTATGTTACTGCAATTTAACCAAATGCATTTTGGCTCAGTTGGAGCTCCTCACAGAAAGCAATGTTATTGTGTACGAGTATAATTTGAGGCTCAAACCAAGAAACAGACTATGCACAAATACATAAGCAGTGTTTGTCATATAACACTGGGCTACAGAATGTTTTAGCACAAATGATATTTGTCATAGTCATAGGCCTCACACTGGTGTTTTAATAAAGTGTTGGTGATACAGTAGACTGTCGGTTTCACCATGCCACAGCAGAAATACAAATATGTAATGTGATAACATGATATACTGCATGATCTTACAAAATTCTGTTGTTGCAGTTCATAGAGGTCCTCAGCTGTAGTGATGTAATATACTAGATGGTTTTTGAGCATATTACCCATTCAGTGCTAAAAAAATGTAATTATATTTGTTAATGGACAAAGAAAATCTATAAAAGCTTGATCATGTTATACATATTATACCCCAGCATGATACTTAAATGAGTTAGTAACAGAATATTAAAACTGTAATATATTTGTTAGACTTTAGAATTAGTCCAAATTTTGATTTGAAGCTCCATGAAATCTGAAGGTGTTAAAATTTTGTTGAATCCATTCGGATTGCCAACTTTGGCTGGAATACCTGAAGTTTTCAAATGCATGTAAATGTTTTAGGAGTCTGCACCACCGTATTTTAAAAATCTTTGAGTAAGTTATCAAAAAATAATCTGTGATCAGATAACTGTCTTTTAAATGGTTGTGTACTTTCAGGGATGTATACTTTTGGCCATCTAGTCTTAAGTTTGGGAAAAGGTTGAGAAATTCCACAGTTTTTAACAGAATATGTGATGGTCGCTCCCCCTCTGCTAAAATGTCTACAACCTTCACTTTAAGGTAAAGGCTTTGAGCAGATCTTGCAACAGAAAGGCTTTTCTAAAAGTTATAGTTCATTTTCAATAGCTGACTATGCCAATCTCCAAATACGACAGTTAGCATATACATTTGGAGGGCATGGGGGTATATTTAACTTTTTTTTTTTTTAAAATAGTAGATCAGGTTCTCCGATCCAGCTCACAGCTATGGCAAAGGCGTATGAACAAGTCACCATGATGGTATTTCCTACTGAACATTTTATTTCAACAAAACAATCCTGATGCAAAATTTCAGTATTAGAAATTATGCCAGCTGTTAGTACTGGAGTGGCATATGCTGCTGCAACGTCCCACTTCTTGGTAGAAGACTACTGGCATGGCTGTAACAAATAATGTGACTAACACCTGCAACCAGTGGTAGCAACAATTACTGTATTATTTGTTCTTCCGTGCAAAAAAAACCCCCTACCCGTGGTGAAATTTACAGAGAAATTTGTGTGCCCTTAGCGTGCATTATAACTTTTTTATGGGTATTCTTAAAATAAATTCTTTGCTGACTGAATAACTACATATCAGCTTGGTATATAATGCAAGGAGTCATGGGCAAGTGACAATAGTAAAAAGAGAACTGGAAACAGGGTAATCTTTAAACTGTAATAAGTTTAGAGAAAAGTACAGACAGTACTAAATTTTAATGTTTGTTTTCCAGATTATCAAACTATGATGAATTTCACATCATCTTGTGATCAAAGTCTTGAGAGACTTGCTGTCATACAATTTCATCCTATCAAGTTAAACTAAAACCAGTACTTCAGCAGCTATTTTTGCCTCTATACTTAGAACTACATGCCATGTTAACAGTGACTCAATCAATTTCTTTGACCTACAAACTCACAAAATAGTATACTACATTCCAAAGCACTAGCAAACAATCACCTGCCAAAACTGTAAACAGATAATACTGGTACATTTATGCAACAACATATCCTCAGACCATCCTCTGCAGTTTTGGCTGCATCACTGTTCCAACATGCAAGTAAGAAAAATATGCAATCAGTAAAATATACCAGGGCAAAAGTGAGCGCTTCAGTGAATCCAGCAGCTGCCAAGTCCAGTCTCAGAAGTTCTGTGAGCTTATTGATGGGGAGCTAAAATTGAACAAAAAAGTTTTCAACTTCCATCTAAAAACAATGTTGTATTCTTTCCTGAGGTGATTCTGCTTGTTACATTACGGTGAATTCACTAGGGAGGTACTATGCTTGTGTGCTTAAAATATTTGAAAGCGTCAGCCGGCTGCCTTCAGGTTTGCCTGAGGAAATGAATCTCCCAATTAGAGATTTAATATGGGCTCACTACTTAAACCCCGTCTTTTTTCAAGTACCAGCAACCACTGGTCTTGGACTTATTCAAATCAGTGGGGCATCTGTTTTGTATCCTATCCATGGTAAATACTTCTCAAGGCAAAGCATGTCAAAATATTTAATTCCTAGGTTCTGTTTTCCCCAAAGCCCTTCTGGCATGCACTAGTCATTTACTGACAACAGAGCATTTACTTGAAGGAGCAATCTTACTTGATTAGCTATGGTGTACGTTTTCGGAATAGTCATCTGAATGTTGTTATAACCATAAGCTATTGCTGCATCTTCTACGATATCACATGCATGGATAATGTCCGCTCTGGTAGGAGGGATTTCAATCTCTATATTGTTCCCATTCCCTATGACGTGTGATTTCAAACACATTCTAGTCAGCAGCTTTGCAAGGCTTGATGGAGTTTCACTGAAACAAAACAAGACAGTAGTAATTTATGGATCTTGCATTGTATCAACTGGCTTTTAAAAGTAATCAATGTTTCTGTTGCACTGCCTTATATCCTAAAGAATCTTCATGCTTTATGGACAGTACATAGACTTAGTATTCTATCAGAACCAGCTCAGATTCTGACTCTTGACAGTCATTTTTCTTTACTTCATAACAGTTCTGTGAAGCCATAAAGAGTCACTCACTTTCCTTGAAAACAGGGGAAGAAGTCTTCCAGAGTTGATCTAATTACCCAAGATAACCCCTGCACTTGTGACAAATTAAAAAGCAAATAAATCACAGTGTAAACATTTTTAAAACAATGCAATAATCAATGTTTTCTAGTACCTTTTTCATGATTAATGTTTATGAGTAAAAATGAAGTTTTCATTTGCAGTAACATACCTGATTCCTATTTTCTTGTTAATGAGTTCAGATTTCACCTTCTCTTTTCGGTAAGCCAGTTCCTAAAAAGAAAGACAAAGCTTTTCAGCATACACAGTGCCTGTCATTTCTACCTAAGTGAATTCAATTTTGACACCTTAGTAATCTAGCTTCTTCTAATTACAAAACTAAATGACAGAAGGCAAGTGTGGAATATTAGGCTGAACTTATTATTTTAAGATAACAGGATTCCTGAAAACATATTATAGTACGTGATGTAAAAGCTGTTCTCAGTTAAGCTACAAGGTCGAATGCAGCGTGAAATCCCTGTTATTGAAACTTCCGATAATTTCTGATATATGCAAGTAACAGAGGTTCTGAAAGGTTTTAGTCACCAGTTCATCCTAAGTCAAAGCCCTAAAGCAGTGAATGGTCATGCATGAGATCTCATGGTCTAGTACAGATCAAATGACTTTGAGGAGGAAAGGGAAAGAAAACTTTCTATTTCCATATTGGCACAGAAATATCTACTGGTATTTTACTTAGAAAGTTTGCAGCGTATTTGAGAAAGTTATTTTGTATGTATTTACTTAGGTGTTTCTAAACTTCTAGGCATACAAATCCTTAAAAACCTTAGCATCTAAAACTTTGGGTATTTTTCTCTCTATTTTATCTAGGGAAGCTTTTTTGGTTATTGTAGAGATTTATGTTTTGTTGGATATCTCTTTGTGATTCTAGGTCTCTCCTCTGTTGATTAAAACTGACATTGCTAAAAGTTAAAACACCACTAGAAAAAGTCTCAATAAGTTTCTTTCCCTCTAAACAGTTTGTACATGCTTGATACATCTGATTTTATGAACTCAACCAGTTCTCTGTCTTCAGTTACTTTCAGGAAACAGGAGGAATTGTTTTCTTTATACTTATTAAGAAAAGAAAAAAGTAAGACTCCGTTACTGCAAAGAGGTCTGTCTGGGACTCTGAATGCAGGCAAACCTGCACTTGATGTCAACACCATGCCTTACAGACCTCTAAATAGTTGGAGTCCATAAAGTGAAAGCCTGAAAAATCCAGTGTTACAAGGTTATTTTAACTGAAGGGCATTAAAGTTTCCAGATCTGATAAGTAAGTTCTGCTGAGGCTGATTTCTGTTGTCCACTGGCTTAAGGCTGAAGACCTCTTCCCGCATTCATTTTACCTGATTTGGAACATGTAGGTTTTAAAGGCTTTAGACACAGATTATGACCTTTGATTGCAATCTTTACTTGTTCCTAAAAAAGTCTGTATCACATGAACTTCAAACCACAATAGTGGTTACCACTCGTATCTTTAAACCCTACCCTTCTTTTTGGAGTACCAGGCTATGTCAGTGCGACTGTATTTTTAGCCTTATCATAAATTTGCAGAGCTTCAGAATGAGTTTTCTAAATAAGGGGAAGCTGGATTTATTTTTCGTGGGGCTAGAGAAGGCCCTGACTCACTAATACACAGATACTGCCAAGCTGAGCTTTTTACACTACAGCTCAGAACCTTCTGCCTCTGCAGAAAAAGAGACGATGTCATTCTTACCAGATTTTGTGTAAATAAAATCCTTTCCCCAAGGATATCATATCACTATGCTTACCGGATAGATGTGGGTCTTCCCATTAGGATAAATCACTTCTGTTGCTTCAACACTGAGAGACACAGAAAAATAGAAGTAAAAATGTTTTTAACACATGGCCCAAATGTAGTATCTGTCTGACTGGGGATTTATACTCACCTGAATGGCTTCTCACAATATTCACTAAACATCGTGACTATAATATCAAGAACAATTTTTGCCTACAAAATAAAGACAATAATCACATTGAAATCTGTCATCTACTGGTGCTGAAGCAGACAAAACATCATAACAAAAAATAGAGGAAAAAATCTTGTCTTACACTCTCTCCATTATTCTATTTAATAACTTAAGAACCAAAATCCTAGCAGTCTAGAATACTAGACTGAATTTTTAAAAATGCTGCTGCAAAGACTTCTATCCAAAAACTTGAAATATTTGGTTTTCACAGTTCTAAACCATGTATATTTTTGCTAAACTCTGTTCTGAAGATACATACAGTCTTTATTACCAGTTGAAACAGGGTCTTCCCAATCTTTAGCCTGATTAGTCATTTCACTGAAGTTCCAAGTGAGAATGTAGGGACTGAAGGACTTTGTGTTGTTTAGAAATATATTATCAAATAACCTAATCTGCAAAATCTTCTGTTTTACAGTTAATATTTTAAGACATTAGTATAACAAAACATAATCATGAGATTCAGATCAACTTTTCAATCTACAAGCGATTTTTTTATGACTCAGTATAGTTTCCTTCATGTAAACAGAACAGCACTATTTTTATTTTTACTGTCATGGCAAGCAGTAGCAAGGTTATTGGTTTGCTTAGAAGCCACTCCCCAATGTGCAAATTTATTTGTGTTGTTAACATATTGTGTGGTAGGATAAGTTTAAAGTGGTGTTACTCTTGAGTGTCAAAATACACACTTTAGGGAAACTATCAATGAATGAAGAACCTATATTCAAGAACAGTCAATTATAACGGCTAGGCTTTCACGCTTCAGCTTTGAGTTATGGAATTTGCATATGGAAAGACTTCGATGTGGCAATTATTTGCACAACATCCCTGCTTGAAAAAGATAACTAAGAAGAAAAACTGTTGGCTTCCTTCCCTCAGCCTAAGTTTTAAGTAGAAGACAAAATGATTCTTTAGGAAGAGTATTGCAGCAAAGTAGGCAGTCTTAGTGATTCTACTCTTTTCAAAGCCTTTCAGATTTAGAAAAAGTGTTCAAGCCCACCCAATTCACTTAAATTACTTTCTTGTACAAACTGAACACTCAGTGTCAATGTAAAGGCACAGTAAAAACAAAATCCAACGAAAGCACAATACTGACTATGGAGCAAGCCTAAATCTGGGCTGAAGGAATTTCACACAGTCTCACAACCTATCCTGCCCTTTTGAAATGGGAAGTCTGCTGCATAAAGTAAATGTCTGGATATTGTAGGTCTTTGTATTGGAGCTCTATGACCTAAATGGAAAACAATGATATTGCAGCATATCAAAAGCAGGAAATATTAACTTACCTTTGTTATATCTGTGCCTGTACATTCAATAAACACATTTCTGGTGTTTATGCTTATTTTTGTATGATCTCCTAAAACATGCAAAGACAAAAATATATTAAGAAATATTATTAGTTTTCTTGTCATGACACTGATACTGACTTCGTGATTCAGAAGGACCATTCTCATCTTCTGCAGCTTAAAAAGCCATGATGTCTACTGTACCACATTCACAATTCTTAACAGAATAGCAGCTCCTTTTAAATTTATAAATTAAAAAGAGGAAAAAGACAGACCAGATCTACTGATGGGGTTATGTTTTCCATTGAAAGACACAAAAATCTACCACTATCTCTGTAACCGGTTGAAGAAACAAAATAACAGAATAGTGGCCATCTGCTGGTTGCAAACTGATTCTGCACCTCCACAGCATCTCATCTTTCCTGGCTCTAGTAACAAATTTGCATTTCATGTGTGACAGGCATCAGAAAGCAGCCTTGGACAGGAATGTATAAAATGGCTTTTTTAAAAAAAGTGATTTAGATTGGTGAATATCTATAGCTACTTCTGTGAATAACCAAGATCTTTTGACACTGCCTGCTAACATACTATGGGTTTGTCTATGTTAGTGATTCAGGTCCTAGCAGGGGTTCCTTTCAGGCATGAATTTGCTTTGTGTCTGTACAGGGATTCATGAGGTGTGTACTGAAGCACACCACCGATGCACTCAAAACTGCTTCTCATCTGGAAGAAGCAAGGTAGAACATACACTTAGGGGCATCACCTAAAGTGTTTCTCTTGCAAATTGGATGCAGTGTCCCCCAGTAGTTGGTTCCCTACAAAAGGGGGGTTCTGTTAGTAAGCCACAAGCAACCTAGGGCAGCTGTACAGAAACTTGCCTTGTATTGCCTGTTAGGTATAGATGTGCAGTGCAGACCCTGAATGAATTTCATTGCTGGTAACCACGCAGCATGGACATATGCAGTCCTAGAATTGTATGGGATTGTGCCAAATCCAGCCTCTTTGTCCTTCTCGCCTTTCATTGCACCGCTCACTAATGCAGATGCACCCCACGGGAGGCAAAGGGAAGCACACGCTTGGGTACACATGGGCATTCTCGCTTCCTCTGTCTGACCCTGAGCAAGTCATTCAGCTTCTGTGTTTTAGTTTCCTACCTGAGAAACTAGGTCACAGCTAGACTGAAAGTTAGGTGCACTGGAAATCTTAAGACTGCAGGATCTTCTATTCCCTTCCCTTTGATGCTGTGCTGTACCTCTTTGCAGATGGAATGCATTCAGCATTTCTGGACTCACTTCAAAGCAAATATAACCTTTCACTTAAGTGCTTGTAGATAATCCAAAAAACCAATACAGATGTTTACTTTTCATTATCTGTTTAAAAAGAACCTTTAACCTGGAAGCTTCTCTCAAATACTGTTCTTTAAAACAGAGACAGGTATTAAATTTAGCTCAACCTTTTTAACTGATAAAATGTAAACAATATTCAGTGATTATACATGGAACACTCCAAAGTTGGCATGAGCCTAACAAGGATCAGACACAGTGGTTGACACCACCTTCAGTTCAGAACAGTTGCTCTTACCAGTCCCTGACACAGAGTTTGAGCTGCCTTTTAAGAAGATTTGGGTTAGCTGTTTAAGATATGGATAAGGTCAATTAGGAAAAATACATTCAAAGAGATTATCACTGCAGATTTTATTGGTCAGGGTAGGGGAAGTTACTGATTCTTGACCTAAATATACGGGTATACTGAAAAATCTTTGTTAAAGGAGTAATTCTTGCCACATCATTAACTGGCTTCAGTAAACATGGTTCTCAAAATTACCCGTAGTTTCTTTTGTATTCAGAGGAAACCCATGTTTAGAAACAATGCAAAAAAGTCTAAACCGATTTATTCTTTTAAAGCCATTAAAGTCTTCTGGAATCACTTGTGTGATAGCAAAAGAAACCACAAGAACTTGTTTACACTGTTGATAAATATACTGGGCTTAAGACCTAGCTGAAAAGTTCCCCACTGTGACCACGTAAAATAGAGCACAAAGAAGACTGTTACAGTTATCGGTTTACAAAATAATTTCTTACCCACTTCTTTTAGCTAAATGTCTGATGAAAAATATTTACATATGCAAACAAAATGCTTTCTTGACAAAGGTTCCTGTCGTAAGTAACCTTTCTTCAGTTCTAGAAGGGTATGAGAAGATAAATACAGAGGTTTGCAATGGGACTTTTACATCCTCTTGATGACAATGAGAAAAGAACACTAGCAGCCTAGGGAGGGAGCAAAAAAATTTGGATGCATTTAAACTGAAAGATGGAAAGAAGACTATATGAAATTATAAGTGAAAAAACTTCCAGAAAACAGAATAATCCTTATGACACATCAATGTTTCTATTGGACACTCTTGACACCCACACAAAATAGCAGCGGCAGTATAAACTAGTCATAAGTAATCTTACCATTGATGATTGGTGGCATGGACAGAACAACACCGTTGCTGTCATAAATGACAGGATAAAGTGGCTTGTTTTCAATTAGGTGTAAATAGTGCCGAAGGTGGCTGTCGGTCTGGAGAAACAAAACACAACCTGAATTCACATTAGCTCACTTCTGAACTTCCACAGTGCTACAATCCTTTGCTGAGAGATTAATAGGAATTTTGAAAGAGGGGAGGTACTTCACTATCAAAAGCTTTTGCTCTCTGAAGCAGGAGAACTTTGAAATGAGAAAACTGGAGTTTTGGTTTTCTTCAGAAGTGTTAAAAATTATTTCTTTTAAGGATTCTCTCATAGATATATAGGCCATGCTGTGCAAACAATGCCCTTGTTCAGCAGAACAGACCCTTCATTGCCAAACCCATGGGCACACATCCTTCAATGGGCACACAACCTTCCTTAGAAGTGATAAAAATTAGCACTAGAATACTTTTAATTCTAAATTGCTGAATACTGCCATGTTTAATTTGGTTCAATATTTACATTTGTTCCAATGACATAGGTATATGTTGTACCAAAAACATCATTTACTTTTAGTCCACCTGATTCCCCTTGTTTCCTAGCTCTTTTACTCATCTTTAGTCAGAGATCTTTGAGAATTTATTTATCTCTATGACCAATATGTGTGCTCCAGCAGTATACTGTACCAACAGTGACAATAGTATAGTTTTCAAATGCTGACATTTAAAGCGGCCCATATAAACATCATAAAATTAGACCTGATAGAATCCTTTCATCGGGATGCTGGGCCAAGAGCAGTGTCAGAAGTTTGAGCCCTTTATGCAGCCAAATTAAAGTAACATTAAAAAATCTGGTATTATTTACCCCAAGCTTTTCTCAGCTTTGTACACTGAGTTTCTTACCAGTGTAGATAGATAAATATGCAACTCTTTTACAGTATTATTAAGAGCATCATGAAAAGCAGTCTTTGATAAATCAGAGTGTTAATATCAAACCCACTACTCGAAGAGTTATGCTTAGCCACAAAACACCATGATGCATCTTTCCTGGACAATAAAAATAAAATATTACCATGCATTTCTCATTAATAAGCAAAATGTGGAATGTTCACTGGCTGAAGCTACAGAAGATAGCTTGTGTTTTATTTTTAAGAACAACTCTTAAAAACAAGGATATAAGAGATGTTAAGCCTTGGAAATTTATCTTTCTGCTTTTAGTGCAACAAGTCCGAAAAATCCCACTTACCCTATACAAATCCATAATTTGTGAAGCTGTGTACTCCTGGGATTGATTCAAGGGCTTGAATTTAATTTCAGAAGGTGCTTTAGCTGTATAAGTAAATGGACCAGAGATGGTGTCCAAATCATGGGTACCTATTGCTACTAACGCTCTTCTCCTAGAAAGAAAGAAGGCAAAATAATGATTTTACTAGTAATATTTGGAGTTCCTTTGAGAGTATCTCATGATGCTCTCTATACTCCTCTGCATTCATAGAACTGAAAAAGTAAAGGGCAATTTTGAGAAGTCTAGAAGTTACTTTCATGAATAATAATATTTTAATGAATGTTAACACACCTAACAGTCAAAGGCAAATCCAACTAGACTGTTGCAAAACGCTTCTTTCTCAACTGTCACAGGAGCTGTAACAGCTATTTATGTTGAAAAATAACGAGAGCAGGCAGAATCAGGCAAGAAAATGAGAAGGATCAAGACAGCTGCTATAAAAGATTTTCCTTAGCACAAATATATTTATGGCCTCTCCACAACAGGGATGTGCAGTCTTAACAAAATAAAATCATCTAGACACTATACACTACTTTAAACTTAAGCACTAACCTGCAAATATTTTGGTGAAGTTTTTCTTGGAGGTCAATGAAACTATCATAACGTTCCTTGGTAAAAGTTATATTACGAAGGACTGCAGCTACAGCATGAGGACGGACTCGGACAGTCTGCAATTTACAACAGCAACACATTATAAATTTCAAGTACACAGAGTACACAAAACTGAAACTGATTAAATGTGCACTTTTCTTCATAAGATCCACTTTTGTAAAATAGTAATCAAAAGGAAAATTCATTGAAAGAGATCAGAATCCCAAGGGAGAAAATAACGCAAACCAACCACTCCTGGCCTGATAGAGACAAGGAGGTTTCCAATATACTGTGTAGTGGCCCAGAAGGTCAATGCACCTGAACTGAGCACCTGAAACTTTGATTTGATCTGCTACTAGGTTCACTCAAAATAATTTGTGTATTGTTCCTCCCCCTCACCTTCCCTAAAAATAAATCACAGTGAGATATTTAAATTTCTTTAGCTCTTGTTCTGCAAGTAAGAGTTTCAGTCTCACTGCTCTTAATAGAATTGGTACTGATACCTGTCTTGCTGGTTCAGAAACTCTCAATAAATTTAAAAAGGTACAGTAAACACTTTACCTCTTCAGTGATAATCAGCCTCTGACCTTCACCCTGAGCTGGTATTATTTTTTCGTACCTAGGCAGATTTATCCTAGAATAAAACCAGAAATAAGTCTGTAACTGAAGAAAAAAGAGTTTCCCAAATGCAGGAAACTTTAGAAATGTATCAACAATTATATGTAGAAAAGTTTATTGGTAACATTTCTTGCATATAAATTAGCTGTTTAAAACTTGTTTTCTATGGGGTGATAAACTACTGAACTAAAAAGGAAGGACTCAAGAAAATAAAGTCACAGCAGAAAAGTGAAATAAATTATTTATTGTGGTATTTATTACAGAGGATCACACGCAACTCTGCAGGAGTTCCTTGTGGAGGATAAGTCTCCAACGGAACAGCAATTGAAAAATTTTTAGAACAGATCCAAAACCCAGTAAGATTCTAGCCTAGACTTTTAGAAATATACAATAGATACTCTCCAGAAGAACATCTGATCTACATGAGATCATACTAGAAATCCAAGCAAGTGGCAAGTTTGTTTATTGACCAGAAATGGACTCCTATGTAAACAAGTAACAAACCACACAAAAATGTCTCAACTCTGCATTACCTTTCTTTAAAGACCTGCAGTCCTCGGACCAACCCTTCAAGGCAAAGAAGATCATAACGGTTGGCAGGGACATCAATTTTATAGAGAATGGTATCAGATGCACCCTTTGCCTTTTCTTCACCTTTTTCTTTACTTATAATGTCTTTCTCAGATGTCTGAAATTAAGGAAAAATGTGGTTTTTAACCAGAAATATCTTAACACTGACAGGACTATGATAGTAAGATAATATAATAGGAAAAAAAAGTATTAATTACAAGTTTAATGATGGAATTTGGATTTATACAGCAAATGGACACACCAAATAGCGGAAATTACATAAAATACGTCTTTCTCAGACTCAGAGATAGTAATGCAGGATACAAAAAACCCCAAACCATTATTAGGATACGAATTTTTTAAAAAGTGATTACAGAAGCAACAGTCTCCAGGCTAGCAGATCCCAGTAGAGAACCAAGACCTTATATAGATCAGCAAATGATTTTGTTGTATCAAGTCTATTTTGAAACAAAGCATAACATATAATGTTCATATATCTTTTGATAAACATCATTAAAAGATCAATTAATTCAAATTAAAAAGCAAAACCAAAACAGGTCTACTTGAATGAGATTTACACAGATACAGTTAACAGCATTAGCAAATTTTCACAAGTATAGAATCTAAATCAAAACTTTAAATATAAATTAGTTACAACTTAGGTAACAATGTCCAGAACAAATACATTTTTTGTGGATATTGCACAGAAGAATGCATATAAACCAAAGCCAAATATCTCTTGTAAAATACGTTCAATACATGATCTGTGGCCATATTTATGCTGCTACATAAAATGGGGACAGAGGCTGAAGACCAAGTGGCACAGACTGCTAATCTCCACGAAGTACAGCATGCACCATCTTGGAATCTCTTGCTTCCAAGGTGTCAAATGTATGTTCATTCTGGGTTTTTTTCAGATTTGAAACACCTGTGTTAAAAGGTATGTGTTACATATTCTGCCCTGTGCTATGGAGATGTACAAGGATGTTTCATGATGAAAAGCCTGCTGCAATACTGCTGAAAGACTGTATAGGTCAAGGGGACCCTCAAGTCTTGTCCACACTGCTTTTTGAGGATACTTGGGGCATGGTATCCTCCAGACCTTGCCTAGACATTTTCTTGGTACAAGCTAGAGGGCAATGGCCAACACTGTACCAGGGAATATGCTGGAAGTAATTCAGTACAAACTCCTACCAAACATAGATGATGTTAGGACACTACATCTACTGAAAAATTAACAAACAAAATTGTTACTTACAATTTCATCAAGCTCCAAACCAAACTCAAAGCAAAGCTCATCAAATTCTTCATCAGCTGTGAAGAAAGAAGGTGAGGTTTGGTTAATAAGTAGACCTCAGGCTTTTAAAGTTTTTTGTGTTTGTTTTAAATGTTCTCAAACAAGGTAATAAATGCTATTTTGGAAAAAGGGGAAAAGAAATTTAAAGAATTTTGCTTATATCTGAAACCAAGTAGTAGTTTCTTCAGCACATTTTGCATTGATTGATGTGTTTCTACAGCACAGAGCTTCTGAGCCTTGGAGCCTACCTTCACTACTAGCTCCTCAGTCAAATTTGTCAGAGTAACTCTGGTCTGAACAGGTAATGAAAACAGGAGGGAGAAACTGGACAGCTTCTGCTAAAAGCTACTTTTTTCAATCAGACACCTTGTCACACAGAAGTTGCATCAACTATGTTATGACATGGGAGTAACACAACCCTGATCTGAAAATGGGGATTTGTGCCCATGTCACAAGACTGTACCAACTCCAGTGAGGTATAGATAAACTGCTGCGTGTCCCTAAACACGCTTTCAGCCAAATAAAGCGTTCTAAAGAGCCGGTGAAGAAGGACTGAATGAAAAGACAGTATTGTTCGCTTTGCCTGTTCTCACCTCTTCCCTCTCTTTGATTTAACCAGTTCCTAAAACAGACACTGAAACCTCAACTAGAAACCACCATTTGCAAGTCCACGGTTCTGATCCCCCGAGTGATTTGGACTCAAACAACATGTATCTGGGCAAAAGGCTGAAGTGTCCAGGGCGAACACGTGGCTTTGTCTGGCATGCCGCGGGCTTGTGAAGAGCAGACGGCTGGGGGGAGCCCTGGTACAGGCACCACTGGTCTGAAGCCCAGCTTCCCGCGAGGGTAAGTTCAGCTCTGTGGACACGGGATGAGCAACGAGCGAAGGGGTGCTGCCCCATCGCCGCCGCCCCTCAGGGGCTCGCCCGGGCCGGGTCGGGCAGCCGGCAGAAGGCGCCGCGGCTGATCGCAGCCCGACGGCCGCGGTGACCGGAGGGGGCCGCCCGGCAGGGCCGCGGGCGCCTCCTGAAGCACAACCGGAGGATCCCCGGAACGCTTCAGCCAGGGGACGCCGCGGGCGGCAGCACCACGCCGCCTCAGCCGCCGCCCGGCACCCCGCGGGGCGTGGGCACGGACTGCCCCAGCCGGCCGCCCGGGAGGCGGCGGGGGGCGAGGCAATCCGCGGCCCCGGGCCGTCCGCGCCACTCACTGTAGGTCCTGCCCAGCGCCTGGAAGAGCAGGTCCCGCTTCACGCTGACAGTCGGCATGACGGCACCCGGCTCGCCGCGCCTGCGCCACCGCCTGCCAGGCCCCCGCCGCACCGCGGCTCCCCCCGCGCTGCCTGAGGGCCGCCCGCTCTTCCGCCGGCTCGCGGCCACCGCTCCCCTCGCTCGCCGGCGCGACGGTGCGGAGATAGCCCGGCCGGGCGCCCGTGGATCCGGTCGCGCCTGTCCGCGGCGCCCAGGCCGGAGGCGGGCAGCGCGCCGAGCGCCGGCAGTGCGGCGGGCAGCTACGGCGGTGACATCCGCCCCTTGGCTGGGAGCCCCCGCGCCCGCTCGGCGGCGTGCTGCCGGACAGCGAGCCGCGCCTGTCCGCTGTCCCGAGGGGAAATGGGTGCAGCGGGACAGCGGTTTTGCAAGTTTCGGGGTGTGTTTTTTGTCAGACGGGATGGGGTTTTTTTGACGATACCGGTCACTGACACCCCGGGTGAAGCGCCGGGGCCGGGAGGGGGTCGTGCGTGTGCCAGTTCAATTAGAAACGGAGGAGTTAACCCCCCGCCACGGGGATGGTCAGTGCTTGGTCCGTCTCCGTAAGGACTTTAGCTGCAGGAGGCGAGGCGAGGGTGCGCGGGGGCTGGGGGCACGGCCCAGGTGCCCTACGCCCGGAGGAGGAAAACCCGCGGGCGCGGCCGTGCGCGGGCCGCCCCCGCCGCCCCCTTGGCTGCTCGCTCTCGGGGGCTGCGGCTCGGCCGAGTGAAGCCGCGCCCTCGCCCGGTGCCTGGTGTCGGTTGTTTAAGCCGGGGCCGGGGCTGCGGGAGCCGCGCCGGGCGGTTCAGTGGCAAGGGGCGGGTGTAGCGCCGAGCCGCGCCCCGCCCGCAGCCTCGCCCGGGCTCTTGTCCACTCCTGGGTCGTGATCAGGTTTGCGGCGGGGCGCGGGGGAGGAAGGTGCCCGCGGCCCGGGGCGGGCTGCGGCGGGGCGGGCGCCTCCCCGTCCCCGCCTGCTGGGGCCGCGCCCGGGCCCCGCTGCCGCCCCGCGGCCGTGGGCAGTGCCGGCGGCGGGAGGGGGCGCGTCGCTGCGCCACAAGCCGGGGCCGCGGCAGAGCGGCGCGGCGGCGGGCAGGTGCGGCGGGCCGGGGCCGCGGCTGGGGCCGCAGCGGGAGCCGGCGGGTCCGTGCCTCCCCGCGCTGCTCTCCCGCCGTCAGCATGAAGGTCGAGTTTGCCCCCATCAACATCCCTCTAAAGAGGAGGATCCAGACAGTCGCCGTGCTGCAGTGGATCTTCTCCTTCCTCCTGCTGGGTAACAGCCTTCCTCCTTCCTGCCCTTGCCCCACAGAGGAAAGGGAAAGAATCGGCTTCTTCCTTAACCGGCTTCACCCGTGGGCATCGGTCCGTCTCACCCTGAGGTTCCACGTGGGAGGAGAGGCGGCCGGCCGGCTCCCCAGCTATCCCCAGGCGGGCAAGAGCATCGCACTTCTGGGCTTGGGCCTTCTCTTCCCTGAAAGCTCTGGATAGCTTTTTCTCTATTTTTGGGTCTATTTCTTTTCGTGGGTTCTTATTCAGATATGATCCTAAAAAGCTACTGACCACGTCTTGTCATTGAGACACCCACTAGGTTTCTGACAACTAACAACTTTTTACTGAACGTGAGCATAAAGGCTGGTAATGCTGTTTTCATTACTGATTTTGTAAAATAACTTTACTGCAGTTCAATAAAATTCTCATTTAACAAGGTGATAAAAATTAACGAGGATTGACAGTGAACTGGCTTAAATGCAGACACTTCCGTAAATTTACGAAATATGTCCTCACTTGCTTTAGGAAGGTGTTCCTAACAATTTTAATTGGTAAACTTTTTCCACTGATTATTCCTCTACAGTGAATTTTCCTGATAACTTAACAGACTCCTATCACTAAGCCTTACTCACAGCAGCAAATCATACTCTCGTGGGTAGTATCTTCAACTTGATAAAATGAGTCACTTGATAAGGTAGACTAAGACTTAACTCTCTGGGACTAGATCCATGGATTGTATAAATTGGGAAATGGTTATTGAATGATCTGTGTCAAACAAAACTGTTCTGAGGTATAGAACAACTGACCACCTGTATGTTACTGGAAGTGTTGGAATGTTTTACAATCAATCGTCTGTGCTTTAGGACTTACAAGGAGAACAGGAATGTATGTGCATGTATCTTCCACGTATATCTTGCAAATATAGTATCATTCAGATGGTGGTCTGATGTCTTTCAGACTTTTTTTTTTTTTTAGGTTAGACCACACATAAAACACTTGGGTGTGTGTGGGAAGCACCTTCACAGATTTATGCTTAGCATTTGGCTGTGTTGTTACCTGTAAATTATATGCGGTTGGACTGTAAACAGTTCGTGTTTGTGGCTACATTGTAAATAGCCTGTGCTTTTAATTTTCTGTTACTGAATTAGCTCTTGGCATGTGTGCTTATTCCAGTCTAACGATTATCTGGAAGTTTAATGGCAGTGGAAGGAAACAATTTTTTATCCTAGCCTGGTTGGTAACGGCGCTGCTGCGGAAAATTTTGTCCTTCTGTGCTTACTAGAAGTGATCGGGCTGCAGAAAATCCACTCTTGCTGCATTTCAGTGGGAGAAGTGGGCAGCTCTTCTGCAGCTGGGGCTGCCTGGGAAGTGTCAAGGAAAATCAACAAGAAAGTGGTCTTATGGCTGGTTACATTGTGAGTGCACATGATCATGAAAAAAATCTGCTTACAAGAATGCTGAATTTTGGTGGACAAATTGATTCTAATAATAATCATAATCATCTGCTGTGCTTTCATGAGGATGTTTATCTTTAGAGCTATCCAAGGTGACCTTGTCATTTAGTAGGCATACCCTTTCAGTCATAGGACAGTCAGAGTGATCTGGCCAAAAAGTTTCACTTAGCTCCAGGCAAGTTCAGATGACTGAACCCTAAATGACTTAAAGAAGTGAAAAATGGGTTGGTTTCTGACGTTCTGGATTGCTATTATGTCTGGAATTTTCAGTTTGGGGTTTGTTTTTTTTTTTTTGGTCTGCTGAGCAGACAAAGTAAGGAAACATTTTTTGTTTGTAAGCTCTTGAATTCAAAAGTGACACTTTCAAATCATGTAGGGGATGCCCCAGTGCAAGTGAAATATTGTGTGAATTCAGCACAGGATAGGTTGGAGGGGTAGGTGTTGTTTGGATGTTGGTATATGGCTGGAACTACTTTATATGAAGCAAGATCTGTAAATTCAGTCTTTCTTATGTAAAAATACCTGCATGTGAAAGCATAATAACACCATGTAACTAATAACACCATATGATAACTAATGATTCATATATAGATATAGGGGTTCTGTTTAGAGCAATGTATAAATAAATAGGGTCCTGGCTCAGTGCTTAAAGTTGTCTGTCTAGGTATGTGGTGAGGTGCCGTAACTTAATAAAATGGACGAATAGGACTAACAGATAAAGTAAGATAACTCTAAAAACTAGTACCCTGAAAGGCAAAAGCTGAATTGGGTAGTGATATCCTTTAAATCCGGGAAGTAGCATGTGAAAATACGATTGGGCACACAGTAAGCCATAAGGAGAACATGAGTCTATTACAACTTAGAATCCATAATGTGACTTGGATAGAAGACTCTGAAAATCAAACATTGGTTTTATCTTCCTGGCTGAGACCCTTCAGAGTAGCTGAATTGAATGAAAAATGCACATTGTGTTGGTCTTTGCCCCTTGCTCTTCAGGCTTATTTTGTCGTAACTCTGTGTCGTTTGCTGAGACTGTGGAATTGATGATTGAAGATGCTGACTTGCTTGTGTGACTAAAGGCTAGTCACAAGTTGGCCTGAAATATATATCTGCAATAGTTGTTGAAGAGCGTGAATCTCATCACCACTTGTAGAAAGCAAATCAGTCAACAAATACTGAACAAAGAGTTACAATAGCAGGGTACAAACAAGAAAGTTCTGCTTCTTCGCACAGTGTACTGGCCTGGGCTGGGTGAGCGCTACAGATACGTTGTTCTGCTGTAGAGCGTAGGCAGAATAAACATGCCTCTGCCTCAAAAAAGCTGTACAGATGTGCACAGAATTTCATTATGTACAAAAGGAACCTCTTTAAAATTCCATGTGTAAGTTCCTCTGCTTCGTTTCCTGCTCTGTACTTCGAGCTGCCAAAGTTCGCCCTCAAGCAGAAAAGAACTTTTCATTGGAGCAGTGATTCTTCTGTTAGTTATCCAGGGGCATGACACCAGAAGCAAAAATAAGTTCAGAAATACCGTGATCTGTATCTAAGGGCTTCTGGATTAGATGAAAGAAATCAACAGTTCCCCACTTTGTGCCAGCTGAAACTGCCATATAGTTTCCTATCTTATGTGCTCTAAGTGCAGCAGGCTAAAGTAGTTTAGATAAAGTTCCGTGAAAAAAAGCAGTTCTAAACGGGCTTTCTTCTTTTAAAAGAAGAGTGTTACCAGCCTGGACTCTAGAAAACTAAAGCTATGAAAACTGAAAAACAGGAAACAATAAGATGATGCCATTTCTTGCCGTATCAAGCAGAAATCCGAAACAGCTTGAGGCTGAAGCATAAAGTCATTAGTGTTTCAGTGCTGAAACACCAGATATATGAAGTTTTGCGATTTCAGAGTGCCTACTTTAGAAAAAAAGCTGAAACAGACCATATTGATAGATGTAATTTTAAGCCTGCAGTTACTGTTACTAGAGGTTCATTGGCTTGGCGAGGGGCTGCCAGCGTGGGGCAGGTCTGTCCCTGTCCCAAGCTCATGCAGCACCCACATCGTGCCTGCCTGTGAAGCTGTGTGCCAGTACCTGCTTGTGATCTCTCTGCGCTGTTGTCTGGCCCGACCCCAGGCAGAAAATCACGTGGAGAAAGGAAATCTCAAGCCTGTAAGTGCTGCTGGACCGACTTGGGGGTGAGAGCAAATAGGTTACATTACTCCCATTTTTGTACTGGAGGTTTCATGGTGCTGCATTGACAGAATAGTCACTGTCGATGAAGGCAGTGGATGTCCCTGGTGTTTAGCATGAAATCTTTGTTTTTAAGCTTGGAAATACTTTTCTTAAAAACTTTGACTGAATTCATTTTTCTGCAGTTAATAGTATGTCTGATATCCTCCTGTTAGGAACCAGTGTAGGTTTTTTGTTTCTTGCACTGTAATTGAGCAGCAGTTTACCCTTGGTATGTAAGCGTGCTGCCGGGTGAGCTGTGTGCCTCAGTACTGCACATCTGTGAGTGAAGGTCAGTGTGCCTCGGGATGTGATCAGTACCTAGGCAGGAGGTAGATCAAAGGGTTCATTTAAAGGCAAAACAATTTAAACAAACAAAAATCAATGGCATTTGGTTTAAGTGGTGCTTTGCAGGAACCTTAGCCTTTTGTTTTTCTTCCTCTCTAATGTACAAAAATCAAATGACAGCGTTTTGGAGAATATCAAGCTAGAAGGTGAGTCGGTGAGCTTTTCTGCCAATTTCTGAGCTTGTGATGTGAAAAGACACAGTGGAATTTGAGCATGTACAAAATCAAATGTCGAACTAGGTAACTTGGGTGGAGTGGTGGTGTCTTGGTCCAGACAATGAGAGAGAGTTTAACCCAGTGATAAGACACCAGGATTTTGTTTTGAGACAAGGTGGTGGTAGAGGAGTATGGTGCATCTTCTGTGGCTTTCTGTTGAGGTCCAGCAGTGGCACGCTGGTCACCCTGGTCTTCTCTTTACTGGGGACCTAGGAAGTGACTGTTGTGAGTGCACCCCTGTGTTTATTTGCAAAATACTTAATAATACAAAATCAGTACATAATAAAAGGTATACTTTAATATGCATGAAGCCACAAAATAATATGCTAAAGACATTGGTGTGTATTAAAGTACATCCTGTTCTCTAGTGATTAAACTTCTGTGCATGTAGCATGTAGGATGAAGCACTCTGTTAATTGAACTTGGCTGGAGACAGTTTTGAGTTGTGGATCTGGCTTCCCCAAAAGAAAAGAAATGATGAAACAGTTGCCACAGAGTGAGATACTGCTGCTGGAATAATAAGCAACTTACATGTTAAGAAAGGTGGTGATGTGGTAAAGCAAAAAATAACCTTTTCCCCAAACATGTCATGATGTTTTGTTATTTGGTGCTGTTTTAATTCATCAGCTGTAGCTGGCTAACTAAAACAGTCTCGTTCTTCCTCAAAGCCTTTTTTTAAAAACTCTTTTGATACCTAATAAAACTCAGCTAAGCTCTGTGAGCCTTCTCTAGCAAGCTGGCTGTATTGCTACTTGTTTTTGTCAGTCTGTGTTCATCTGTCCCTGAAGCTTCTTGCTGGCCCACGAGTAGGGACTGATGGGACTGATGTGCGATTGCAGAGGATAACAGGGTACTTACTGATGCTTGACTGACTGGTATTTCTAGGAATGCTGCCTCTGTTGCCTACATTTTAGGGAGGGAATTTAACCCTGTCTCTGTGTATATGTGTTTGTATCCCTCGAGAATAAGAAGAGAAAAAAGTCTGTGCTGCATCAGGCCAGAGGCCCTGGCTTGGCAACCTGTATGTGAACATAACTGATAGTGGATGCCTAAGGAGAAATAAAAGAAACAGGAGATACGTAGACTAAATTTGGCATGCTGTCTCAGGATTTGGTAATTAGTAACTTGGGGATTTACTGTATCCAGACCACTCCATCTACAAGTCAATACTGCCTAATGCTTTGTATCTCTAGTTTATCAGTATTTGCCAGTGGAAGGTCTGTTTGCTTGGGAACTGGAACCAAATTCCAGAGTAAACAAGCCTTTAAACCAGCCTTCAAACCTTGGCATGTGAGGATTTGTATTTGTTATCATAGTAGTGTTGAAATACAGGTCCCTTGGTAGGAATGGTCAAATATTCTGGTGACTGGATTTCCTAGTTGTGACCAATAAACTGACAAAGGACCTCCACTATGGGAGACTGTTACATATTCAGCAAATGGTGACCTACTTATGACCTTGCTCCTGGAGATGGCTACTAAATTCCCGTGGACTTCAACAGTTTTCCAGTGCAGTTAGTTTAAATGAATTCCCAGCTTGTTCTTTCCTGGGGAGTTTGTATCTGCCATGGGTAAAAAGTGGCAGCAAGTTCCTGTGCTTCTGGTGGAAATCTGTGTCTTGACAGAATCGCACAGGCTAGTAGGCTTTAAACAGGATAGTACTCACATGACGACTCTACTTTTTAAAAAGAGGTTTTCTGTGTAAAAGCTACAGAGCAGTATTCTGCAGAGACATGAACTTGCTTCCTGTTGCCTTGGCAGGTTGCCTCCTCTCAGGTGTTGCCTGTTGTCTCACATCTTCCTTCGGTGGGACTGTTGGAGTCCATTTGCTCTGTGTGTTATTTCATTTAAATTTCTATAACTTTCTTTATGATTTAGAAAGTATTTCCAGAAATTAAGGCTGATTTTCACTTTTTTTTTTTCCTTTTACCCTAATGAAAGAATCCACTAAGCAGGGAAAATAATTTTTTTAATGCCAAAATCAACTTATCAGTGGTACCTTGAGGGATAATAGAGAGGAGCAAATGTTCATTAGGGATGCAAACACCACTCTGCAATTCTCCTTGTGTGTTACCTCAGATGTTCCATTCCTCAGTCACCCAGTTCGGAGGCATTACTGCTATGAAGACTGAAGATGAGAAAAGGACTGTTCTGTTGGTGTGGTTGTTGAAGAATATGCCATCTTTCATTTTTTTCCCTTGTGGCTGTCAATGTAAGGAATGAGCTTTTCACCTTGCTTTGTGTATTGGTGTGCACGTGTACTGATAAAGTCCAGAGAAGTACAATATTAAAAATCACATCCTCTACCTGTGTATTTCCTAGAAAGCCAGAGAGATAAAGACGTCCTGTTTATCATGTCCTTTGTGGGATAAGGTTCAAATCACTGAATTCCAGTTCATTTAAGACATAGCAGCACAGTGTATTTAGAGAAACCTTTGGTAAGGGCATGGCAGGAACTGGCTCGTCATTCAGACCTGTCTGAGTTGTCGAGAAGCCCGGAGGTCTCAGTGTGAGCTGCTTTGGGGGAGCCTATAGTGCCAGTTGGATTGACCCTTGCCACCTAGGGTGCACCTGCACTGGCCGGACATGGTCTGCGTCTGCTCTGAGAGTAATGGCAGGCTTTTCTTCTAGTGGACAGTCTTAGATTTGGTAGCCCTCACAATAGATATTACTCAAACATTTTTGACTCCTTAGTAACTGAAAATGCATTCAGAGCTTCCAGTTGCTGGGATCACCTGTATTTCCTCACCCAACGTGCTGGTTTCCTATTTCCTCTCTCTGTGGTATTTAACTATTTTATGAATTTGGTGCCCACAGCTGAGAGCCTGTTTAATGAGTGAAGCATCAAATGTTCAAACATCATTGGGCAGGACAGCTGCCAGTGCTGCTGACTAACACTATATATAATGTTTCATCCATTTCCTGCAGCTGATGAGTATCCACATGTTGTAAACGGGGAAATGGAGGAAAAGGGATGTAAAGTCTCGTCAACATTGGCTGGCAAACCAGATGTTCAGAGTCCCATGGCAGTGGTTTGTCTTTTAATCCATATGGTTTCCCTTTTCTCCACTGTTCCAGTACACCACAGAGATACTTTCAAAGCTTTAATTAAAGTTTAAGCAAAAAATTATGCTTACAGTCTACACTGGAACTACATCCAAGGAGGCAATGATATAGTAAAGTGCTGAATTCCAAGTTATTCACCCTTTGCTTGGAGTTTGTTTATGAATTTAGGTAAAGTGGTTGCCCTTTATTTACTCACTGTCTTTTCTCAAGGAGAAAACACTGGTTTTGTGCTTAATAAGCTCACTGGTTTTAAGTCATGCACTCCTCTTGCAGGCTGTTAATGGATTGAAATAATGAGGAGGTATGGTAAAAGGAATTATCTTTGTGTGTCTCATTGCAAATGCAGTAATAAATCGGCTTTGTTCTACAGGATGCTGAGTTCCCCTTAGGAAATGCTGACAGCATACTTATCTTCCTATACCTTACATGCACGCAGGAACGTGTTCTAGCTAAAGCAAAGCAGTGAGCTTGTTGATCTGTATGTTTGTCTGCATAGTATGAAATACTGCTATCTGGCACTTACCGCTGCTGATTTAATTAGCTCTCACAGCAAGGATGCTTTGATCAAGAGCACCTTTCAGCTATTTGACAAGGAAACTAATAGTAAAAAGCCATGTGATTCTGTGCTGAGCCAAAAGTTCTTCTGAAAGGAAGGGTAGGAAATACAAATACTTACCATTTTTTGCATAACAACTTGAAATTAATTGATTTGTGGCAAATAAAACCTTGTCATACTTATTCAAACTTAGACCATGAACTTTGGCATCCTGTCCAGATCAGCATTCCTAGAAATTTATATAGTTTCAGGATCTCTTCAAAGAACAGATAAGACTTTTCATCAAAATATTTCTGTGCCCTATTTTGAAGTGTTGCTGGTGTGGGATTCCCAGTGAATTCTCCATCCAGAGCAGTGTTGAGTGTCATCTTTCACCTGCGTTACTTGTCCTGCATTAACAATGTTCCCTAGAACTCATTGTTGCAGCTTTTGGGAGTTTTCCACATCAACTTTGGATGTCTGTGGGCCTCAGTTAGCTGTGGTATTTTTCTAGAGCTCTTACTGAGGTGCTTCTCTGCGCAAGACCAGGATTGCCTGTTTAAGCAGGAAGCAATGAGCTTCTTTACTGATGGTACTGAAGACTGGAGTATCCTTCAAAACAGTAGATTTGATCCCGCTTCTGGGTTTGTTTATGGTTGTTCCCTTCTCCCTTCCTTGGAGCAGATGCAATTCCTTATTTTTCTGCTCATTCCCTGCTGGAAATGGGAATGTTTATCCCTGTTTTTTTTCCTTCTCAGTCTAACCAGCAGCTTTCCTTATTCTGTCTGCTTCCGGATTCTGCAGTAGTTCTCAGTTACCCCATGACAATATATCCATTTTTCCTCTGAAGGCACAGTCAAACTACCCACAAGGGCAAGTTGACAGAAGTTCAGAAAAAATAAGTATTCAGGTTGGAAGAAACACAAGAGTACCCATAGGCCAAGTTAAACTATGAGTTTCAGCAGCTTGAAACCCGCTTGGTATAAGGAATCTGCTGTGAGTTTTCAATGCTCAAGTAATGTCTCTTGAATGAAGCTGATCTTAACTAGGATAAGTGGCTTTTACTGTTGGTCCATCTGCTTATTTCAGAGTTTTCAGTTTGGTAATATTTACATTGTGTTAGCCAAATTATTGCCTGATGTACTTCTGTTATTTTTTTACTCCAGTCTATCTACATTTGTGTTTAGCTCAATACGTTTCAGTGGTGTAACTCCTTTTAGGACATAACAGCATATTGCCCTCATGAAAGCCAGTCAGTTGTGGGACATGAAAAGTACGACTTCTGCTTTGTAAGGTATCATAGGAAAGTGTGTGTTTCATGCAGCTCTTCCTGTTGAAACATCCAGTGAGGACTGGGTCCTGTTTTGCTAGCCATTGTATAAATACGTGATGCTAAAGCCCTGGCTCTCTTGCAAGCCTGGATTTCAGCATCTGCTGAATTACTCTGATCCGTGAGCCTGATGTGTTTTATTCACAAGACAGAGCGAGCAGCCTGCTGCAGGGTGGAGAGCAGCAGGTACTGCCCTACTGTACTTTCAGCTGACTCTGTCCATTGCTGCAAGAGTGCAAAATTCTGCAAGTCCTACAGATAAAATGTTTCCATAGGGAGTTTCCTTGAATAGTTATTTCAGAGTTGAGCCCCAGAGTAACACATTCTATTTAATCAAACAACTTTTTCTGGCTTTTTGAATTGTGTATAATGCTCCTCCTATGTATCACTGTTGTGATAGGATGTTATAAATCTTATTAACCTGGGTCTGAAAGTATCAGGACTTCAAACTGCTGTTGTGTTCCCAGAGCAATGGTGAATTTCTGCTTACAGGTACATGTTTAGAGGCTGAAATGGCACCTTTTGATGTTTTGGTCTTGTCTAGTGCATGTCCTTGGCCAGTCACTGAGCACTGTTCCCAGGCTGCTGTGGCCCCCTTTCCCCTCTTTCCTTCCCTAGCTCTCCTCTTCTCACTCACCAGAGCATCACATCTTTGTTAGCTCTTGCTGTCTTCTTTTATTCTGCCTTAGGTAAACCACATGCTCTCTACCAAACATTAGTGTTCACCCTCACCATGGGGAGAAGACAAGTGTGTTGGTTCTCAGCTTATGCTTTTGTTTTCTTAAAGTAAACCAGCATCATCTTAGGCTTATTTGTCCAGTTGTGCAGTAGTTTAAGAAACATAGACTGAGGTAATACACCCTTGCTGGTGTTTCACCCTCAGTGTAACAATATTCACACAATGTGGAATAAGATAACTTCAATTTGTATGCATTTTGAGTAGCATCTGTAATAAAAATTCAAGGTCTTAAAAGGAGACAGGCATGATTAATGCTGTGGTTTCCTTTTTTATCTCTTGTAGCAGAGTTTTGCTGTGGTTTCTTCGTGATCCTGATCCTGGGCAACTTCTGGTTCCTCGCTGTTCTGTACCTGTTGTGGCTCTACCTTGACTGGGAAACGCCATGCACAGGGGGCAGACGGTCCCAGTGGGTCAGAAGCTGGACTGTGTGGAAGTACTTTAGGGAATACTTTCCCATTCACGTGAGTAAAACATTTCTCACAGAACTGTAAACATTGTAACAGAGACAGCTTGAAGAGCCATGAGCGTGGACAAACATCTAAGACTCATCTTTGGTAAAATTTGAATACTTACTCCAGGGTGAACTTAACTTCTTTTTAAAACATGAGAAATCTGAGATTTAGTGACAGAAAGGGGCAGGGACTGATTTTCTACTTGGACTGTTGGGTCACAAGATAGTACCTCAGCACAGTAAATGCTAGACATGGTATATTGAGACACACCTATTTAAACCTTGTTCAGCTGTAAAATGGGACAGTAGTTTAAAGTGCTCAGAAGGAAACGAACTGTCATCAGTTCTGTGTCCTGTCAATGTTCAGTCTCCATACTTGCTTTTTTTTGAGAATCTTTCTTAGGTAAATGTTATAATATTTTCCACTGTCTCTATTTTTCAGCTTATAAAAACTTCAGATCTGAGTCCAAATCACAACTACTTACTTGGCTTTCATCCTCATGGGGTCCTGGTAGCTGGAGCCTTTGGAAACTTTTGCACCGGTCCAAGTTTCAAAAATTTGTTTCCTGGGCTTACTCCATATCTTCATATCATGCCCATCTGGTTTGGCTGTCCTTTCTTCAGAGAATACATAATGAGTGCTGGTAGGTAAAGGCAGAATGTCTCAGCTGTTGCTCTGTATTGTAGCTTCTGCTTCAAATGTAGGGTCTATTCCTGTACCTATAAATGGTACATAATTTCACTTCAGAAGGATCAGCGTTGGTGCTAAATAGCTTTGTTAAACTATATCACTAAGCTTTTTTTCCTTTCTGAAAAAATTGCTGTTTTTCCCAAGAACTGTGAGACAAAACTACTGAGTATCAGTTATTTACAAGATGAGGAGGGCATATTAATGTATAACATTGTTTAGTCATTGCACAGACATTTGTAAAACAAATTGAGGATGATCTCTTAACTGAAGGGCTTCAAGTCCTACTCATTACAAATATCTTTCTAGTTGGAAGTTAATTACCTACTTCTGACTGAGGTCTCATATTGCAAATTTGTGTAGTTTTGATGGAGATGTAAACTCTAAAGACAGGAACTTTTTCCTCTCTGTTCTGAGGAGCATTTGTTATAAAGGGGTGATATTCATGCCTGGTACGGCAGTAATAAAAAAATAATAGCAAGCAATAAAGTTTGGGGAACAGAAGAATGTATAATGGAATCAGGACTAGTGTTCTCCCACAGTGGTTTAATGCAGGAGTTATTTTACTTAAATTCATTAAATTAGAGCATTTGAGTAAGTATGTTCTGGTGCACAAGAACATGTTTGGGAGACAGAGATCTAGCTCTTATTCCTGACTGTGATGCAGACGCTGTGATTTCAGATAAGCTGTGCAACTGTTCCATTCATAGAAACATACCTGGGATGTTGTTCAGATTAATATCAGAATTGCGTATCCATGTATACCTCAACATACCAGAGAATGCCTTTCCATGCAAATGTTACTTCCGAGAGGATTTTTTTCAGGCTTGTAAAGTTAAGAGAGAGGCAGTGGTGGAAAATGACAATTTTAAACATTGCCTAGCCTGGAAGTCTGCTTTAGACATTTTTGGCATCTAGGCCTACAGGAACAAATATTTACCTGCTAGATGAGAAACAGCTTGAGTAAAAAGCATGCTAAAGAATAGTTAGCATTGTAGCTCATTTTTCACAGGTATGTAGCTGATAAACCGGAGGGGTCCTTTGGTATAATGCGGGTTATCAGTCACATTGTAAAATACTTGCAAAATCTTCCAAGTACTGGGACCCATGCTCCTAGCACACTGTTTTATCTCCTAGTCTTTTGCTGCCTGTCTCTGAAGCCTCCGAGGCTGCAGCTGTCGTCATTGGGAAGAGCAGTTGCAGCACTACTGAGCTGCGGTGTGAGCGAGCATGGAACAGTGCCTTGCACGTGGGCTGACATCTCAGCTTCATCAGGGAGATAAATCTGTCCTGGGGAAAGACAGTGGCTCTTGCTTTCTCTTCCAGAGAAAATGCATGCCAATAGGTGAATGAGCATTACTCAAATTATTTGTGAGTCTCAGGTTAGCTGCAGTTTTCAGAGTAACAGTGACGGTGAAGACATACATGGTAAATGGAAGCAGCTTTTTACTGAGGTCTGAACTAGCTCCAGTAGCAAGCTATTCCTCTTGGTGGCCAGCTCTCAAAACTACATCACAGTCATCTTGCCTTTCTTGTGAGATTTTTGTAATCCATGTTGTAATGTCCCTAATGGGGAAAAAAAGAAGGGAGGTAACAGAAGATGAAGGATTTACTTGGTGACCAAAAGAGCATGCTTTGATACTAACCCTGTAAAAAACCCCCCACCAACCAACCAAAACCAACCCCAACCCCAAACAAAAATCCCTTCAAAAGCCCCCAGAAAATAACACCACAAACTAGACTTGATCTGTAGATTGTCATTTAAACTATATTATTTAAACACAATATAATTAAACGTGGCTTCTGGGTAAATGGTACCGCTATGAGCCTTTGAAGTAAAACTTGTGGCACAAAAGAACACTGGAGGGGTCAGGCACAAATCTGTTAGGGGATTTTCCAAAGCACCAAGTTCAGAGCAAGGTCTAAGTCGATGTTAAAGGCTGGTACAGCAGTGTGCCTCTGATTAGAAGTATCAGGATCAGCAGGAGTACCAGGAAAGCTTCACATATTCTGCTATGTTAGCCTAAGTAGATTGATGAGTGCCAGGTCCTGGTTACCAGAGAATGAGCTGATGCAGTCATCGGGTATGGTACAGGTGAGCCTTTTCTGCTTCTTCTGACGCTGTCATGCCATTGCCTTAGATGGAGCTGCTGCTTTATAGCTTTGAAAAGAACAAAGGGGATTAGCTTGGCACTGTAGATCCGTTTTTGCGTTCACAAGTCCTCTATTCATTCTGTTAAACCCTCTGTGCCCGTATTTATATGCACCTGCTGTGTGGCTTTTGCTGCTGCCTCTCAGCACTATCTGCTGCCATTCAACTCTTCTGTTCTTGGGCACAGAATTGCTCTGAGGGAGAGGTAAGTTGGCAGAAGTGCACACTCTTCCCTGAAGATCTCAAAACTGCTGTGATAGGCAAACAGCATTTAGCTCATCAGTGTGAAATCCAAAGACTTACCTAAGACTGAATCTGCTGCAGAGTGAGGGGGCTGAACCCAAATCTTTGAACCCTGCCCCGTGCTGTAATAATTTTGAAACATCATTTAGATATTTAAAAATATTTCTTAAATTTCACTGTACTTGTACATGAAGATCCAGTGGTCACTCTTAAAATGTTTGCTTCTGAAGGAATGGTTTCTGCATCCAAGGAGAGTGTCTCATACGTGCTGAATAACGAAGGAGGTGGCCATGCGTCCATCATTGTGATTGGAGGAGCAGAGGAATCTCTGAATGCACATCCTGGAAGTTTAACTTTGAACATCCTCAAGCGGAAGGGCTTTATTAAAATGGCTTTGAAACATGGGTAGGTTTCCCATCTGGGCTGCTGTTGTAAGCTTGCTTTGAATACAGATTGATTCTTAAATAGTTCATATTATACATATTAAACCATATAATTAGAATTTGAAAGAGTTACTTGTCTAAGAACATGCAGATGTCTGGCACAGGAGCCTGTCTATCCACCTAGATCCAATCTGGGAGTGTTGAAAACTCCTTTTGACTTTCATAATTTGTAAATTGTAGGTGTTATTAGCATATCTTGTTTTGTTTCAGTTGTTTTTTGCACTAGCAAAGAGTAGGAATTGTGAAACAATATCAGTAAACCTTGGCTGTTATTGCCGAGTGGAGCAGACATGCTGTTTTCTGTTCTGTAAATTGAAGTTCGATAGAAATTTCTTACCATTTTAAGCAAACAAAAAAATTCTAGAAAGCTAAGCCCTGTTTTATTAAAAAACTGAAAATTGTGGTCTAGGAAATTTTTTTTCACTTTTATTCCAAAGAATTATTTTTGAAGATTGTTATTTGCAGAAGTAAGTTTCTGAGAATTTATGGTGAAAATCTCAAGAAAAATGAGCTTATTTTTTATTATCAAACAGTCATCAGTGTGTAACTAAACAGATGGTATTAATATCTTTTGAGTGATTTACACAGTATAACCTATTGTGTTTGTTCTGGACTGGAAACTAGAAATATTGGAACCAATTACTTATCACTAAGCTTTCTGAACAGCTCCCAGGATTATATATTGACATGCAGAGTAATGAAAAAAGAAACCAAAGTTAATCTTGATTGATCTGTAACAGGGGGTTTTTAAGCTATTAACTGGAAAAAAGGTGATCTCCGAGAAGAAGAGCTCTGTAGCTCTGTTTTCACACAGGATGCTTAGGTTCATTTTTTCTAGAAACTGTTCTGTGTCAAAATTCCAAGAGGGTTTCTTATATATACCACTAGGAGTCTCATAACGGATCTGTTCTCTAATAGAAAGTAATATTTTAGTCTAATTTGTATCCAGAAACAACACTTGTGTGGGTTTAAATTAGGACTTCAGTGCCTAAATTAGGACTCCAGTGCCTAAATGAGTCTTCACTCAACTGCTGATTAATACAGTGGGATCCTAAACTCTATCAGTAGCTTTTATTTTTTAACCATAAAGTTGAGAAGAATAATTAGTTGCACTTTTTTTGAGCACGTACATAAATGTCTGATCTGTCAGATCGCAAAGGCTGGTGTTTATCTCTCATCTAAACTGATTTGGATTGAGAAACTAGATACACCTGTGCCTCTCATGACCTTGATTTCAAAAGTATTGCCAACACACAACAACAATATCAGGACACTTACAAAACACAGGAATGGCCAGTTCTTTCGCCATGAAGTCCTTTGTTTCAAAGGATGGTCCTCCTATTTCTTAAAGAGGCTTAGTTGTCTGGAGCCCCCCAGCAGGGTGATAATGCTTGCCTCTGCCCGAGTGAAACCTACGCCTCACACCTTAACCACCAGGCTACAAGTCATTCTGGGGCTGAGCACTGGCAAGAAAAAATGCTTCTATGTGAAATGTAGGAATCCTGACTTCATGTCTACACAGCAGGGCTATGGGACAGTATGACTTAAAGCTTTTGCAGCACTGTCGGTGGTCCTGGGCTCTTGCCCAAAGACTCTGCATCCAGTAATTGCTTCTGGTTTTAACATTTTGTTTCTAACAATTAACAAAATGTGAAACAAGCTTCCAAGCTTCGTGGAAATGAAAGGGTGAGGGAGGCTTGCAGGATGCAGATGAGAACCACCTGCCATCAGTGCCTGTGTATGTTTCTGGTGCTTGTGATCTACAGCATCACATACCGAGAGAGGAAGGGACAATGCAGAGACCAGGGGCAACGCGGAGACCTGTGCTCTCTGGCCCTGGCTCCAGTACTGCCAGCACGGATAAGCTGTGGTTCCTCATCTAGGAACTTGTCAGATGTGGTCTGAATATGTCAGCAGAAATCCTCTGCACTTCTGGAAAAGACACATTGGTCCAAGGTAGTACAGATATCTGATATGAAGTGAAGAAATCCTGAAGACATGAAACAAATGATGAATCAGCTAACTTATCTTTAGTTTCACAATTGTAAGTTACTTATTTCTCTGTCTCAACCTCCTACATAGCATCTTGCAAAAGCCTTCACCAGATTAAAACAAATCCCACAGTCTCCAGGTGCTATTGCACCACAAGATGCTCCTGTTTGTCTTAACCTTGTAGTAAAAAGTAGAGTATTTACACAGCCACAGTATGTACCAGACTTTCCGATATTTCCTTTACAGGTGGCTAGGTGATTATATGCTCTATTTGAGAAAGAAACTTTGAGCAGACATTAGTCAGAATAGTAGGTGGGAGTGGTATTCGGGGGGGGGGGGTCCTCAGGCTTGAGAAGCTGTTGAAGCAGTTGCTTTTTCCATACAGGTGGGTTTTGATTATCCACAGTACTTTCCAGCCAGCAATGTCCTCAGTGCATCCTCTTCAGGCATTCAGAGCTCTGCAGTAATTCATCCTGACAATATTACAGCAATGCTGCTATTTTACAGTAAGGTTTTTCTCAAAGATGCTGTGTGCTGAATGGAGCTAAGATACAGAAGCTAAGACTTAAGTAAAGCAAATAAAACATCTCTCTATCCCTCAGAGGCTGCTTAGGATTACCCTGCTCTTTTTTCTTTAAACTCTGTAGAATACTATTTAATGAAACTAAGCATTAATGAAAAAAGCATACTGCAGCCAAAGTTTTAAATATAACGGTGGTTTTGCCTGTTGGAGACAACTGCACTGATTCCATCCGCCTAAGTAGTTTGTCCAGAAGCTAGTCAGTGCCTTTCCTCACAAGCCAATTCATGAACTGAATAAGAATTCATTAGGCTGTGCAGGAGCCAAAGTGAGTTAGTATAATTTCTGTGGGTAGGATTTGACCTCTGGTAATAATGGATTCAGGCTAGTATTTTTGAAGAAGTCTGGAGGAAGCAGGATTTCATTGGGAATTGTACAGCAGAGGAATTTGGCATTGCACTCATGTCTGTAAGGATGTCTGTTTTTTATCACGGATTTTGTGCTGAAATCAAGTGTGTGCATTACTTCAGTCAAAAGGCAGAGGCAAGCCAAGATCTGGTTTTGATGCCACCCAGCTGGGTTAGCAATGAGGCTTCTTTGCTTGCCAAGGGAGAAAATACAATGGCACAAAGGTGGACTTAGTGAAATAGTGGTGGATAAGATAATAATCATAATTATGATATATGCAGTTACTGATTTTTATGATTATGGACAGTCATAAAAAGTTGTGACGGGTAGCAACCAGCCAAATATTGCCCAAAAGCTAGTTGCTAGTTATATGCCAATCACTTCTGTTTTTTAAAACCCAAAAAACCCGAAGCAGCTGCATATCAGAAATGTTGAATGCCTCTTGCTGTTGAAGTCTACAGCTGCCAAAGCTTTCTGTGCTGGTTACTGTGAAACCCTTTCCACACTGCTGGTGTGAACTGCAGTGCAAGTGGAGGCTGCTGCGGGATTCTCAGTGTGTTCATTGTTTTACAGGGCTCATTTGGTCCCGGTGTTTTCCTTTGGTGAAAATGAACTATTCAAGCAAGTTGCAAACCCCAAAGGTTCATGGCTCAGAAATGTACAGGAGAAGTTGCAAAAGATAATGGGCTTTGCTTTACCACTGTTTCATGCTAGAGGAGTATTTCAGTACAGTTTTGGCTTGATACCTTACAGGCAACCTATTCATACTGTTGGTAAGTTCTCTGTATCTTTTCTAATGCTTTTGCATTAAAAATGCGTAAGGGTGCTACTAATATCTGTATAAATATGTAAGTCTGTTCTAACAGAAACAATTGGTTACTCTGCATCTCAAGCAAGTATGTAATGTTTAAAATAAATATTTCCCTTTTTCATTTTTAATTCCTCTCCCCCTGCAATTAGAAGAGGGGATTCTTTTCTCCCTTTCCCCTCTCTGTCCCAGGTCAAGTCTTAGTCTTCATTTGCAGTTATGCACAGGCTTGTATCCTCAGCAATCCTCAAGGAAACCCAAGGGGTTCTCCAGTCTGTACCAGAGGGCTGTCACAGCTCTGCAGCTGTTGCTGCAGATTCTGGATGCTGCAGTTATTTTGTAAGATTCCTGCCACCTTTCTTAGCCTGGCAGAGGAGCATTGAGAGCGTGCATGCCATGTTGACAGGCAGTTTGGAAGAGAGTTTTTTTCTCCAAAAGCTTTCATCCCTGGTCGTCTACTCTCACTGGAGTGTAGGACTGAATGTCTTTTAGTTTTTCATGGCTTTAACTAGTGCTATTGACAACCACACCTTTAAAAAAGTTGTGCTGGACATCATGTGAAGGGAATATCTGGCTCTCTTTGTATTTTGGATAAATCATTTTTAGACAGGTTCTGAGCTGAGTGAACTAATGAGCCTGTTTCTACAGAAAAGTAAATTGAGCTTTTCTGGTATTCCACAAGGGATGTTTAAGAAGGCCCTCCGTTTCATGGAGGGATGATTTGATTTTAGTATGGATCAAATAAAAATGTTTAAGACAAAAATGTAGCTCCTCTTATGTTAAATTTCCTGCACCGCATCTTATCAGTGCATATAGTTAAATGTTTTAGAAAATATTTCATTTTTAAAGCCCACATTGTGCACAGGCAGACTAAAAATAAAACTTTTTTTTGAAGCCAAAAAGTTTTTGAAGCATTGGAATGAGAGCAATGTATTTTCCGCAGTTTTTCCTTGGGTTGATGACATCAAGACTGTTCTGAAGCTTAAAATATCTTTCAATTTGAGGCAAATCTTCAACACTGTAATATTTACTGCAAGGACAGGGACGGTTCATGGCTAAAGCACAGGAGTGCTTCAAATCAGCAAGACCTGTCTTGCAATAGAATTTGTTGTATGATCTCAAGAAATCCCTTACCTTTGGTGTTCCTATTTCCTCATTTTTGAAAACTATCACTGTGTCCCTTAATTCTCATGGAGGGGTTCTTGGTATGGCTCAACACAGCTTTGAAAGTGTTAGCTCAGCTCCTGAAAGCTACAGAGTCACGTTGAGCTCCACCCAAGCCGGTTAGCCCTGCTGACAATGTGGCCAGGTATCAGTGAGCTTCCTCCTGGTTCAGAAGCTGTGGGTCCTAAAGCAAGGAGATGCAATTCAGCAAAACCAAAGTCCATTAAGTCTGAGTGTTTGGGGCTTGACAAGTAAAGTACTTATGTTTTTCCTGATAATTATTACTGCTTTTCAGAAATAGAATCAACTCTAAAATACCAAATTAAGCAGGTTGCTTAAAGCTGCACAGAAAATTAGAGATTAATGTAGTTTCCAATTTCACAAGAAATCTCCGCTCTTAGGAGAAGAGACTGCTGCAGAAGGTCTTGGGGGTTGTTTGGTATTTACAGTCATGCTTCTGGAAGTCCTGGATTGGATGTGTATTGATTTCACACCCCCTAAGATATTGCTTCATCCAGGGCTGGGTTCCCACCTCTAGCCATGTGAAGTCTGAATTTCAGCACCGTGTGGGGTGCGAGAGCTGTTGGCAGCTGAAGTTGAGGCAGGAAAATGCAGAATCAGCCCCTTTGTGGTTCTGGCTAGGCTTCCCTTCAGTCAACACCATCCAATTTGAAGTGGCAACATCTTGAAAGAGATTTTCAGGTGCATTTGTAAAAGCTTCTGAGGGGGTTGCTTTTCACTCTCTGCTTTTCTACAGACTTCCTCTGTAATCTTGGTTGGGTCTGTTGGGCTCTCAGTGCCTGCAGTGCGAGAACAGCTGTCAAAATCTGTTAACTGAACAACACAAGGAAGACTGAGATCATAGGAAGCTTTTCTTAGCATATTGCAGGCTTTTTAGCCATAGCTTTCTCCAGAGGAGGAGTCTGCCCTCTGGACTTTGTGGAATTACCTCCACGCTCCCTCTTGCTCTTGCTCCAACAGAGCAGGCATCAGGCTTTGTGCAGTGACTGGAGATGTTGGTTGGAATGATATTTGTTGGCAGTGGATGGTTCAAAGACACCCTACAGGTTTTGGGGGTTTTACATGCTACCACTCCCTAGGCTGAGGTAGCCAACAGCATTTCTGGTGCTGGTGCAGCAATACCCATTTTGAATAAATCAGAAGATACCTGTATTTTCTTTAGTCCTATTCATGTGGCTGTGTGGTTGAGGACACCACTGTCCTCTTAGTCATGTCCCTCACATTGGGTAACTTTAGTATTCAGATCAGAACAGAAGATGGTGAGAAGGTACATTTTTTTAAATGCTATTTTGAACTTGTGGAGTATGACCCTGACGGCAAGACAACACACAGCCCAAATCGGGATTGTATGTTTGTTCAAGTGTAAACTGCTACTTCAAGTTAGAGCTTAACTCTCTTCTCATTTGCTCTTTTGCTGCCAAACTGAAATGATGGGTGTTTTTAATTAATTTTATCTGAACTTGAGCAAAAGGAAGTGGAGATGGAGACCCAGGGCTCAGGTTTGTGAAAGGCAGGATCAGGCCCCAGGGCAAGAGAATTTCTGTGTAATTCAGGCACCTCGCTGGGAGTGTGGTGGAGCTGTTACAGCAGGGAGGACAGTTGTACTTTTTAAAAGAGACATCAGTGAGGCTAATGCTGCTTTTGTGTTTGATTTACAGTGGGAAGCCCCATCCCTGTAAAACGGAACTTGAACCCCACCACTGAAGAGATTGAACAGCTACATGCATTGTATCTACAGAAACTAAGACAATTATTTGAAGAACATAAAAGAAATTATGGGATACCTGAGCATAAGTCTCTCATCTTTGAGTAGCAAATTACGATTTGTAATTCTAAACCTGATGGAAGAAAACAGTGTATGCTGAAAGATCTCTTTCTTGCAATGTGTATTTTGCAATTTGTAATTATCCTTGGGAAAGGAATAATTTTAAGGGGATTATTAGATGATTTGTTGATTTTTATCTTACTTCTGGGAAAAAAGAAAAAAAATCCTTAGGGTGTGAGCCTCAGAGCCAGTGCTGTTTTGAGTTGTCCTATTAGGTTCATCTGTACCAGAGACCCCATACAGATGTTTCTACCATATGGTACCTAACCGTAGCTTCAGCAGAGGAAATTGCCCCAGCATGAGATCACAAACAGGAGAAGTATAAACTCAAGAAGTCTTTGATTAGAAGTTGAGAGACTTACCAGCATGTATCAAACATGACATCATGTTGTTCTCTGAATATCAGAAAACCCTGCTGCTCTTCCATAGAAATGAAGGTGTACTTTTTCAACAGATGGCTATTATAAGCCATTTACATGTGAATTCAAGAATAAATAGCAGCTTTCTGTCCTGAATAGGCAGAAGTGTTTTGTCCAAGTTACGGAGCAGAGCAAACCAAACCCTCTGTTAGGAGGAGAACAGTGTGTTGAGTTTTCTGTGTGCATGTATATGCTGGGTGGTGGGAAGCACTGAATGATGTGACTTTTTTTGGACAAGCTGTGCTTTGGATCATTAGTTTGGAAGATGAAGCAGCTTTGGTAGTTTCAGCCTCAGAGGAGCTGGCAGGCACAGGACAGGAGAAGTGTACCGAGGAAACTAGTGGGGGAATCACGTGAACTTTACATCTTGTGCAAATTAAAAGTTATATGCCAAGCACTTTCACAGAAGCAGGGGGAGCCCAGTTTGTTCAGTCTGGTTCTGAAAGGTCACCGAGGAAAGCGTACTTGGTATATGTCTTTTTCTTCCCTACTGCTAGATGTGGGGAAGTATGTGGAAAGCTGTGCTGCAGTGTAACACAGGTGTAGTTGCCAAGGCAGTGTGAGCTCAGATCTAGGGTGCAGCAGGTTAAGAGGATGCTTTATATACAAACCAGGTGCCTAAATTTGAGAGGTTTATGATGAATTTAGATATCCATTTAAGAAAACAAATCTTAGCCAAACTCTTTTTTGGTTAAAATGCCTAGATGTTGGAGATGATGGTGTGTGAAGAGAATTATATTATTGAATTTTTTACGAGATAAATCCATGTGTTTGTAAATGCTTTATATCTGCATATGGACTTTGCAGATCTGGTTTTATCAAAGTGTTTGGTTTGTTTTAAGCAGTTTTGGTACCTGACTATTACATCAATTAGGTGCTCTGATAGGACATGTGCAAGTCTTGTCACGCAGCCTGGGGCATCTGCACCTGGGTCAGTTCAGCACTGGGGGTGCTCCAGGAGTAGCAGCACTGGCTCCACACTGGATACATCGCGTGCTTGCTGGGCTGGAGTCTCCTGTCAGAAGAAACACAGTTGGGACTTTGGGAAAAAGTTAAAACTCTGGAATGAAAAGATCTTATCAAGATGAAGGTCATTAAAGAAAAGAGTGGAAATATCTTGACTCCTATGGAGTGAACTCCTAATGAACCAAAGCCACGTGAATGTATACTAGAGTGGATGTGGGTTGGTCTGATGTGCTGCAGCAACAGGTTGGTTTTCTTGGGAGACCTGTGCCTTCTAGTGCCTATCTGTCATTCAGAGGTGACCAGCACTGAGCCAATGAATCCTGCTTTCGTTTTCTCTAGGATGACAGATGTCTTTCTGGGAGCCAGGGCTGGAATTCATAATGCCTGAAGAAGTAGCCTCTCTTCCCTGACAGACTGCTGTCAGTGCGCCCACAGCTCACCTCTGCTCTGCTTGAGCTTTCTTGGTGCCCCATGTGCTTGCCCTCCCTTCCCATGCCTTTGCTGCCTGGTGTAGACATCTTACTCCTCACCCTCTGTACATCTTTCCCTGGGTTAAGATCTCTGAAGGACTATGTATGCATACAAAATACTGTGTGGTGGCTTATTGTTCAGCAGATATGGGTTTTAGGAGCAGGGCTTGAGAAGAGGAAACACTGTGACTGTGCGTGTTTAACATGAGTTTAAGATCAGGATTGTTTCAGCTCTTGGAAGGGCGTGTGTCTAGGGAGGTCAAACATGGGAGGTTTGATACCTGGGAAGAGGTCTCCCTGGGGACTGTAGTAAGTGATGAGCCCTGAGTAGTTATTTTTGCTTAGCCAGCTGCGTGAAATTTCCTTTGGATTTGTTTTTTTGCTGCCTGCCGTGATGAGTAGTGCTGATTATTCACGAAAGAAGAATTTGGAGTCTGTGTCAGGCTGTTCTCTCCTAGATCATCTGCTCTAATGAGATATTTCCTCTCATTCTCAGTCTGCTCTTTTCCCATTACCTTAATGATATAGACGCTCAGGATGTCAATTTAAAAGAATTAGCGTTGGGTTGAAGATGGGAAGTAACAATGGATCATTGTGGATCAAATTAGCCAAAACTTTTAGGAAATATGCAGATACTGATTTTGGGGCAATATGTGGTCTAGAAGGTACCCTACAAACAGGCTTACCTCTGAATTCCATGAGAAAATTGTGGGCTCTGAATACCATCCATAATTGGCACAGTTAGAACAAGTAGGGATTGTGTTACTCTGACTACTGAAATTTTCATTGCTTTGTAACACAGGAAGATGGCGGGAAAAAAGAACCCAAAATCTCCGAGTTACCTAAATATATAATGTTGCTCAATAACTGCTGCATATTGCTTAGGATGGTCCTTCCAAACTACCTTTTATTAACAAATTGTCTGGTATATCTAGGACTATTTTAAAACAGAGTACCATTCCCTAAACCTTATAGGTGTGGTGTCATCTAAAACACTAACTCTGTGTTAGTATGTAGATTTGTAAAACAGCCCTGCAATACTGAGCTTAAAGGCCAGAGCCCTGGAAGCTGTAGACCCTCAGTGGCTAGTGCAGGCGCCAGTCCTACTGTTGCTGCAGCCACGAGGAGGCTTCCCATGTTTATTAGAGTGAGCATCCACGATGTCTTCAGCTGCAGTTCTTGCTTGAGAAAGCAAGAGCACACAGCTAGTAGGAATGGTGACACCTCCCTCCCCCAGCTGTGATAAGAAGAATGGGGTAGTGCTCAGATTTCTGGTGGGGTGTCCACACTTACCAGGGCCTGCTTTGTGGTGTTTCTCTTTGTGCCTTTTAATGACACAGGTAGTCCCAGGGAAGCTACTCATCTATCAACAAGATAGATGCTCTGCCTCTACACTGTGCAAACAATGCCTCCCCAATGTGCTCACTGTGATGACAGGGCCTGCCTGTTCCCTTGGGGGTGAACATCTCTGCCAAATTTTGTTTACAGAAAGTCAACCCTCAAGAATTTTTACTTTGTGAACTACAAAGCGTATTTTACACTTCGTAACTTTTTATGGTGCCTGTAAAATATGAATGTCAGCTGTTTCAAAGATAGCTGTGGCAAGGAGGTGCAAGATAATAAAGATTTGTACCAAAGTGTGCTTGTGTTGACTGTAGTTCAAATCTGCATCACTGCTGTTGGGTAAGGGCATCATCCCTCGAACCTTAGGAGCCTGATGGAACTCAAGAGGTCATCTGAGACTGGCTATAAGGCCATGGTCATAACATGCTGAGAAACCAGGGGGACAGGGAAGATGGATGGATTGCTTGCTGCAGTCTTCTGAGGCATCACCTGAAGCCTCATTCCTGCTGGCAGTCCCAAGGGGGCTGAGGAAGAAGATCCATGGCAGGGAAGGGCCAGGCTGCAGCAGCCCACAACCAGGAACACAGGGACAAGGCATGCTGCAGGGAAGCCAGAACACAGGAGGGTGGGTCACTCCTTTGAGGAACTGGTGAAATAATAGCTTCCGGAGTTGAATTCAACTTAAGCTTATGGATAAGTTTGCATTTTAAGTGAAACTTGCATTAAGGAGTCCACGTCTTAGTATCTGTACCCTAGCAAGATGAACACTTGTCTGTTGGGAAGAGAAAAACTGGCCACCTTAAAACGGTGATGCATTTTAGGTTTTTTTAGAAGTATGGCAATGTTTATAGTAATAGCTGCAGTGACAAGTAGGAATTGCCAAGTCTGGAATGGCTAATTGTGTCTTGTTACTGTTTTTATTTTTTATGGAACAATCCCACCTTGCATCTCAGTATATTGTAAGTGGAAAACCAGATGAAAAGTGGCCTTGGATTGCTTTGAAGTAGTCAGTTATACCTGCACGTGTGTAAATGGGGTGTGTCATGGTTTATCAATGGATCACCGTCATATCCTGTTTTTGCTGGAATACTAAAAAGCAAGTTATACCTGTAAAGCAAGAAATGGAGAAAAATGAGGAATGGAGAGCAACTGAATCTTCACACTTCTCAGAGTGCTGCAGCAACACTAATCCTGATTACAGCTGCTTGTGATAGGTGGGTGATGTTGCCTCTGTACCCAAGTAGTTGTATCTGGAGGGAATCAGGTGTTCTGAAGGATGTAGATGGTTTTTTCAGCTGATGTTTCTTAAGGCCAGTATCCATGTCGTGTCAGCTGAACTGCTGGAGCAGTACCTGTACTGCAGATCCCAGCAGTCCCTCATCTTTTCTTAGTTTAACAGACAGAATAGAGCTGTGGATAAGGAAATGGAGAAGAGAAAAAAGAGGAAATTTGTTTACTTAATGTAGTCATATGCTGGAGAAATATATTCATCTGAAACAACAAAAAAAAAACCCAAGGTGAGGAACCATATCCTTTATGGTTGCCTTCCATACCCTAACAGTAAGTTTCACAAATAGCGCACACTTGGGAAAAGCCTTTTGCAGTGCAAAGAGGAAGAGGTTCCCTTAGAGCCTGTTGGGATGAAGAAATACTTGTTGCCGTTGTACTCTTGGTTTGGCCAACATCTAACCTGGGTTCTTTTCCGTCTTGGACAGTAGTGACAATTACAACTGTTAGCCAAATGTTCTGTTCATGCAATTTATTTTCAGTTAAATTTTCTACTGACATGACTGGAGCCCTGTTGCTTTTTGGATGGCTATGATGATTTAATAAACAGACCAAGAAGGGGTGCAGCACATTGGCTGTGAGCTTTTCTTGGCTAACAGCGGTCTAATCTTTTCCCTCTGCGGGCAGTGAGCATAATTGAAATAGAGAGGATAGGGCTGTTCACTGGAAAACTGCCATTCTCTCTATTTGTAGAGCAGAGAATGTCCTGTGAAGAGATGAATTACCGTGTTTTCCTGAGGAAATCGCTTAGGACTAATTCTTGGCTGTAATAACATGGATGTATATGTGCTTTAAAATGCACTGGATGCATAGTGGTTTGTTTGTTGCTAAAATTAGTGCTGTTTCTATAAATTTGTTTGCTGCACATGTACAAAGTAGAAGATTGTTTCTACTTAAAGTAAGCATTTTTTCATGATTTCTCCCTACGCACCGCTGCCCAGTAGAGGCGGATTTGAACCCGCGGGCAGTGAGGCCGGGGGGCCTGCGCGCTCCCGCGGAGGCGAGGGGCGGGCTGGCACCGCCCCGCCGGGAGCCGCTCCCGCGCGCGGGGCTCCGCGCCGGCGGAACGCGGGCGGGTGCGGCCGCGGCTCACGGCCCGGGGCTTGGTCCCGCGGGGCGGCCGCTGGCCGGCGCAGGGCAGCGGGGTGCCCGCGGGCTCCGCTGCATGGCTGGCGCCTGGCGAACGCGGGCCATGGCCTAGGCGCCCGCGGGTCGATAAACCCGGGCGGGCCGCGCTGCCCTTTCCAAGTCGCTTTTTTGGCAAGTCACGCACCATCGGCTTCTTTGGCAGCTTCAAGAAAGGCGGGCAGCCCGCGGCAGCAGGGGAGGGAGCTGCCCCGGCGGCTCTGCCGGTTCCCGCAGCGTCTGGGCGGCCCCGGGGCACCGCCCTTTCTCCGCCAGGTGGCGCCGCCGCGCCGCGGCCTGGGGAGGAAGGGGGGTGGGGGGTGGCGGCCGCCCGGCCGGGCGGTGGGAGGGAGGCGGTGTAGATGTAGAAACACTTCGGGCGGTGCATTGCAGCTGCCCGTCCCTCGTCAGGCCCTCGAAGGCGGCGCGCTGGGCGGCGGGTGCTGGGGCGGGAGGAAGGCCGGAGCCGCGGCAGGGGGTCGAGGCGCTGCCTGACAGAGAGGGGCCGCGGCGCGGCCGCCCTTCGCCGCCGTCTGCTTTGAGAGGGGTGTGCGAGGCCTGTTTTCAGAAGCGCTCCCTGCAAAAAGCTCCACGTGAAGCCAGTATAAAGTATGGCTCCTCAGAATCTGTGAAAATTAAGACGCGGAAGTCGGGCTTTCCCTAAGAGCCCAGCTTTGTGGTTTAGCCAACATCAGTGAAGAAATAGTCGAAGTGATGCTGAGTTTGCTTTTAACCTGGCCACTGGAGTCACAAATAAGTATTCTGAGGTGCTGAGAATAGCCAACGACCAGTCCTCAGTACCGAGGGGCAGGAGAGGGTGGGATGTTCTTCAGTTTCTGTCCCTGGGTACCAGGATTTGGGCACGTACTGGCTCACACTTCTAACGCGGGCTGAACCGCTGCCCGTGGGGGGGTTCCCAGCCACCCTGCCTGTGCGTGGCCACGGTGTGGCTCCCTGTTCCCCTCCTTCCTGAGCAGGAGGCCAAGGCAGGTGGGATGGGAGGGGAGAGCAGGGTTTGTCTTGGTGCTTTTGCTTGGGGGAGCTATGGGGCTGATGCGTGCTCAGGCTTTGTAGAGTTAAATGCACTGACTCTGGGCCTCCTGAGTGCTCAGGACTTTGCGTGTTTGTGTTCCTGTGCTGAGGAAGGTGCTGCTGCTCAAATGCCTTCATTCCCTGCTACTATCTCATCTGCTTCCATATTTTTTCTTTCTGGTTCAATGTTTTGTCTGAAAAATGTTTTTCTCTCTCTGACTTTGTAGCTTGGCATTTTTATTCCAGAGGCTGGGAGGAGGAAGGAAGGCAAAGAAAAGGTAACACAAGTGTTGCTGCTCTGGAAGCTATTTGATATATATCATTGCTTTTTGATCTTCAGCAAAAAGAAAAAAAGGCCCCGTGAAAAAAAAATATATTTAATATTCTCAAATTGGAAACTCGTTTACGTTACAGCTGTTTATTTTCCGGTGTGTTCATCCTCCTGAGCCTCTCTCCCAATCCCCACATGACTCCACTGTCCTGTACTTGCCATGTTGCCTCTGCAGGATGCTTTTTCTTCCTCATTTGCAGCTTTCTGTTCCAGTGCTGTGAGGAGTGGCTTGACTAATGACTGACCGATATGTTTTCCTGCCTTCCCTTCTTGTGAAGTCAGAGGTAACTCTCCTCTTCGTCTGGATACCCACTGTCCCTGGGGACAAGCAGAGAGAAGTGGAGTGTCTGGTACTTGCGCTACTGCAGATCTTGCCGTGGTGGCTGAGGCGTCACCCCTCTTCTGCCCGCTCCACCTCCCCGATGCACGTCAGCACTCCCTTAGCAGAGCTTGTAGGACAAGATGTGTGTCCACATCTCAGCCTGGCATCTTACCTCTAGCCTTCATGGAACCGCAGGCTGGCGGCAGCTGGCAGAGGTGTGAGGGAGAGGCAGGCGCAGGCAGGAGTGTCTCTGGCTGCCACCAGGACTCGTGCACATTCACCCCGAGCATCATCCTAGGAGAGCATCACTGTAATGCCACGCATGGAGGGGCCCAGCTGGCAGTTTTGAAGGGAACCAGCTTCGGCTTGATGTGGATGGCTGCAAGTTTAAGAGAAACTTTTGTCCATCCTCAGGCATGGGAGCTAACAGCCAAAGCGTGCTGTGTGAGGTTAACTTCTAGACACTTGTTCATCTTCTGATCTTGGGTCTCTTTTGCTTGCAAAATCTAATTTTTTAGAATACAAAAGACTTGGATTTCTAATGTAAAAAAGGTGTTGATGAGATTTATATTTAATTATCCTTTTTAAAAAACCATAATGATTCAGTTTTACTGCATCTACAAGTCACTTGGAATAAGAATGGCTTTTAAAAATGTGGAAGTTTAGTATCCTGTGCCTTGACTTTCAGCCAGCAGTAGAAAGTCTTATCATATATTCTGTCATTATTACCTCCATCAAACAAAGTTTTGTCAGTTGTGAATTGGAGAGAGAAAAGTCCGTAATTTGACCATAGAATCTGCTGAGGTGGAAAATACTTGTGTAACTGTCATATAATGCATGGGTGGAGGAAATGGGCGTTGTTACTACAGCTCGGTTACCAGTGCTGTCGTATGAAATGCTGTAATCCTGGCTACCAATTACAAATCAAGATAACTAGTGTTATTCACTCCTCCAGAACAGGAAAAGCATTGTTGGAAATCCTGAAATGTTACATGCCATTAATTTCTGGAATAAGCCACATTGTATTTGCACTCTTTTGGGGAATAAGCAGGCCCTATGTAAACACATGTTGCTGCCAAAGGGCATTTTACCTGATTAATGACTGTAGACTAATCCAGTTAGATTGGACTCGAGTTGTGAGAAGCTGAAGTTCCCAAGAAGCCTTCCACCTTTCCACCTTCTCCTGCCCATAGGGATGACTGGCTGTTCAAACTTGACAGATTTCTTTGGCCGGTCCGTATTCATTTTGATGAAAACGTGTTAGGACTTTGATAGGAAAATAGTGACTAGTGGCTTGACTTCATTCTGGCTCTTGTCTTGACATAAGGATGTTTTTCATGGTACAGTTCTCTGAAACTTGAAAAGTTTTTCATCTGGATGTGCACAAGTGGGGCATGGGGTTGAAGCTGACTATCTTGTCTTGAAATGAGGGGTGCAATGCCTTCTTTAAACCTGCCTATTTATCATATCTTGTTTTTGTGTCCACCTCCTACATCCTGTCAGCAACTGGGCACCTGTGCAAGAGGTTTCTGTTCCTGGCACACGTCAGCATCTCCTAACTTTAAGTGACTCTGCCGCTCTTGAAGAGAGTGGTTTCCCTGCTGACAGGCCAGCCTGTTACATCAACTGCTCTCCGAACAGTAGCTGACAGCGCTAATCTGCATTACGCGGGATTAAACAGGCACAGTAATTAACTTGCATAAGCGCTTTAGGAACTTTTGGCCTTTGAATTGGTCCTGTATGTTGCGGTGCAGAACCTCTGTAAGGTGGGGACAGCATGACGGGAAGTTGGGGAGAAGAAAATAAAGCTGAAATTTCAGCCGAAGTGAGAAGGAGAGAGGAACAGCACACAGCCAGCCTGAAAGAGCCGTTGTCATTTTTTGAGGAGTCAAGGTATGCTGAATATCTTACAGGTGTGTTGTAAAGGCAGTATTGTCACTGGTATCCACAGCTCTCACTGAATCCAAACAACTATGGAAGAAATGTCTCCCTTTCCAGTCTATGTTAAGTGTTATTCCTAGGTGAGAAGTGAAGCTGGATCTAGGAATTTACTCCAGTTTTATAGTGTTTACTCATCATAAATCATACCTTTAACTAATTCTTACTGCTATGCTTGGGAGATTCCATTCAAATGTGCATCCCTAAGCTGAACTAAAATGTAGCTATGTCAATGACTTCCCCCAGCCACTATCCTCAGGTTCCGGATTCTGCTCAGTGACCAAGCAAGCATCTGTAGCCTTTAAGGCATCCATTCTGAGAAGCACTACAGAAATAAGTCCAAAGCAACATGTCTTTTCACTGGTGTATGGGAACTCTCAAATGTATCTGATGCAGCTAACTTAGATGTGCTTTGAATCAGACAAACAGCAGGGAAGGCTGAAATTCATTTGCCTGTAACATTTTCTCTTTCTTTGAAAACATACCGTGCCAGGGAAAAGGTCTTGAAGTCAGCAGGAAAACTTGAGAAGATTTCACTCCCCCAGTAGCTAGTGTGTTATTCTGGGTCTTATGTGTGAAGCTTTTTCAGTTTTATATGAGGCAAAAGTGAGGAGTCACCAGCAGGTCAGCTGAAATTTGTAGGGCTCAAGCAAAAAGGGTGGATCCAGTCTGCCTCATAGACCATGTGGGTTTCTTGTTTGTTTGACTTTCATTCTCAGGGTCCTCTTGCAGGCCTCACAGGATGTGTTCTCAAGACCTTTTTGCCTTTCAGGAAGTGTTGTCTTCGGAGACTGGACGTTTCAGAGCAAAGCACTTGAAGTTTTCTCATCGCCCAGACAGTCCCATACCACTCCAGATATCTTAGGAACCATTGAGAACATGCATACTGCTGAAGTAAACAGAAACCTTAGGGTATGATGGACTTCAGCACTATGCCACAAACCTCACGGGAAAGAAGCACTTCAGAGAGTCCTAAAATCTTGTAGTAACCTTGGGAGAAGTTACTTGTGCCAATGGAGAATCAGCTCAAGAGGATTCCACATAGGTACTGACAGTGCAACAACTTCCCTCATGTGTTTAAAACCAAATTCAAATGTCTTCTGCTGGCATCTCAGTCCTTTTGACCAGTTAAAAGTGTGTCTGATCCAGTAGTCTGAACATGGTCCAGAAGTCAGGACAGTGGGTTGGCAAACAGGGAACAGGTTCACAAAGAGCTGAACATTTTGTAATAAACAAATCGGGGTTCATTAATGAATTGCCTTGGGATTTGGACTGGGCCCTCTGTGCCTCAGTTTACCTTTTGGGTCACAGAATCATTACTGCTTCCCAGGCATCTACTGCTGCAAACTCCTAAAAGTGTAGCTAGATACCAAAACCTGCTGGCACTCACCGGTGGGTATGGCTGTGTCACAGGCTGCTCCCTCTGTGGCACCTGGCACCCCCACTTCTAATAACCAATCTGTACAAACACTGGTGTGAAAAGTAGAAGAGAATAAGCTATTTTAGTGGCCTGATCCCGGTGAATGCTAAATTTCCTTGTCTCAAAATCCAGTGCTGAAAACCTGACCCTCACTGCAAGGTGAGTAGCCCTACCAAGAGTATCTTGAGAAGCTCATCTCCCTCTGAAGAAAACCACTCGTGGGTGTGAAAAGCTCTGATTCTTATCTCAGTCTGGGCATGCTGTCAGTGGAGGTAAAACTAGTAAGTGATATTGTCACCAACTTGGGTCTTCTTTTTTAAGCATTGAAGTTTACCTTTGTAGAAGAGACAGTTCTTAGACTCCTCCTTTAGACAATTTTTGTTTTAAAAGCTGGTATAAACTCCATAATTCATCTTTTCTATAAAAGATGTGAAAATGAAACAGACATGTTATTTAGTAAAACCATTAGTAAAAAGGAAAGTATATAAGAAAATGATCCACACTTGAAAGAACAAAACCAAAAGTATTAATGTAACAACATAAAATGACTGAAGTTCAACTAATTGTTTTACAAACTGGAATCCTAAACTTCATGTCTTGTTTCTACAAGAATCTCTTCACCTGATTTTGTATGATGATGGCCTGGCATTCTAAACCTTGGGGAAAAAGGTTATTGGTTTGGATACCTGCATGGAAATACAGTTTAAAAAATGTTTATTGCACTATTTGTCTACAGTCCTTCATGGCAACACCTGGATATTAATGTTGATGTGCTTAATACTTATTTATATGGCATTACTACCAATTCTGCTATCATTATATGTGATGTATCCTTTTCAGTACTGGAAGGTTAGTCTTCTAATATTGCCTGACTATATTGCTGTGTTTGCTGTGTAGGATTTTACAGTGCAAGATGGTAAGAGCTAGAAAAAATACAGAAGACCATGAAATTGGCTCTTTCCATGTAAAATTGCTAATCACATGCTATTGCACTTTTTGCACAGTTGGATAAAAAAAAATCTGATTCTGCTTCCAGTGAAGGTTCATATTGCAGGGCTCTTGTGACACCTGATATAAATACAACTTCTTTCCTTAAGGCAAAGTGGTATTTGTAAAAGGGCATCATTTCACCTGTGTGCTGAGAATTTAAGATGCTCCTCAAAGGCAAGGCTACTAGGTACGATGTTTTCAGCTTCATTCACAGTTCCTGTTCAGCTTGATGTCACTCCTGACCCCATCTACGCAATGGGAGGGCTGCTCTGCCCCGTGGTGGTTGAGAAGCAGCCAGGCACGGCCTCCACAGCTTGGTCAATCTACGAAGGCATCTCGATTGCACTTGCCATGGTGGTGTCCCGCTGGAGTCACCTGCTGCTCACAGTCAATGGGTGGGGTGTGAAGGGGGGTGAACCAGGCCCTGACATCAATGGGCAGTGGTATCAGTTACGGAGACTGACTGGCTTTACTTAATCTGTGAGAAGGCAAAACCAGCTGTCATCAGGAAGTGCAGATGGACAGCTGTGGTTTTAATCGCTTGCATTAAAAAAATATATGAAAATGGAGTGTAGCGTGCAACCATCCCCAGTCCTGGTTCCTGGTCTCCACAATGACTGCCTGCTGGCTTGCTCCCTCTCCAGCCCTGACTGCAGCAGGGGGTTCGATTCCTTCTCTGTTTTAAGCTGTAACCTCAATTGCACATGAAAACTGCACTTTTGGCCAATGTCCAGAGTTGTAAACCGCTTGCCAGAATTTATTAAAAAAACACCAGCCGACCCTCTGTATCGTTTAATCTTTTCTCTGATCACGGACAGTGCAGAGGTACATTTTTAATGCACCAGGACTGACGTTTGATGTAACGCCAATGCTGCTATGGTTTTTCATTATTACTTGGGATAACCTTCAATTACATTTTCAACAGAAAAATAGCTTTCTGTTGTGTTTTCACTGGCAATACATTTGAATTTATCGGGTATTGAAATAAATGATATTGTTAAAAAAGCAGGCAGAGCTTAGGTAAAGCATGACTTCCCTACAGTTAGTTAGATCGCCTATTTTAATTTATAAACATCTGAAATAAAAAGAATTTGAACATAATGTCCAGGTCCTGTTAATGTTTGAAAAGGGCTTTGCAGCCACCCCTAAGCTTTGGTTAGGGGCTTGCAGCAAAGGAGCTACAATGGATGGGAGATATAAAAAGGTATTAAATAAACAGTTTCACATACATGTACATCTATGTGTGTGTAACATGTACGTAATAAAATGATGGAACTTACTGTAGCTAATATCAGCTCCTAACAGCTCTTAGAAATTTCGCATGATGGCTTTTGTTTTCATGAGCTTTCTTAGTTCTCTCGTAAAGCACTTGAAGTCTAACTCAATGGTGTATAAAGCAATCTGAGGGTTGCTATTGCTCTACTATATCCCAGATCAAATTCATGATGAAGGGCAGGGTTTTATGTTTTAAATGTGCATTTGTTCCATCACAACTCTTGTCATTGGTCCTAGGCTTGTTCTACCTTTTTATATGAAGTGCATACCTGGATTCTTAAAAGTATTGTCCTTACAATTGTACAGCAATATTGATTAAATTAAGTGAAATCTTTCAAAATTTATACATACACAAAATTCACCTGGATTTCTGTTCTGATTGGATTTGTCAAAAGTGTCCTGATTCATCACCAATTTCAAACAAATCTTTGCAATGAAATAGGCATAAAGAACTAGAGAGGAGTCTAGATGGGAGTTTTCTGGTTTTAAGTTTGAAGAGTGAAAATCTGGAACCTGACTTTACATCCAAAGCCCACGTGTAGTTGAATGCAGTGACCCAATGCTGTGATTTCAGCTGCTGGCAGATCATTCCCCTCCAATGAAGGCAAGTGAATGAGGACTGAACAAATTAATTCAGCGAGGCTAAATCGTGGCCTTAATTATATGCAATGTAAGGTAATGACAGTCTTAGGCTGTGACAGCAGGTTGCTGGTATTCTCACTGCTCACCAGTTGCTCATGCCTGTCCCCTGTGGGGAAGCTCCGTTTTGTTTATTTCCTAAACTGAATCATTCCAGAAATCTGGCCAAGAAGACGGACATACCCAGAGAGCTGGACTAGCTGAGGGGGCTGACCAGGCTGTGGGCACAGCGGCTGAGAAGGAGGCTCTGGGTGAGCACCCCTTGCCAGAGGAGATGCTCGGTGAACTGAGGAGCACTATCATGGATGTCAATCAGGCATGAGTGTCACCCCTGGATCTGCACCCACCCAGACTCCAGAGGTATTTGGATATAGAGTGAAGTCTTCACCCAACTGGTGTTTGACTTGTGGGGGAAGGGAATTTACCCATGCTTTTTTTAATTCAGCGGTGAGAAAAGGAGGGCCTAGCTTCACTCTTTGGAGCTTGCTGTCACCGTCCGGTGGTATCTCCAGTATAAATGTCTGTTTGGGCCCTGGTTGGTGCTTAGCTCTTCAGCCCAGCAAGAGGTTTCCTGAGCTGGGTGTGGCAGAAAGAAAGATGTTGGGATTTGGTTGTTAGCAAATACAGTATGTCAATATGGATTTGCTCAGCCTTGAGAAAAGAAGGCTTAGGGGGAGACCTTATCACCATGTTCCAGTATTTAAAGGGTCTACAATCTATCTACAAAGATGGAGACTCCTATTTTACAAGGAGTCACATGGAAAAGATGGGGGTAATGGGTACAAGTTATTCCTGGGGACATTCCCATTGGACACAAGAGGAAAATTTTTCACAGTGAGAACAATCAGGCATATTGGAGTAATCTCCCCAGGGAAGTGGTAGATTCCCCAACACTGGACACTTTTAAGATTCAGCTAGACAGGGTGCTGAGCCGTCTTGTCTAGACCATGCATTTGCCAAGAAAGATTGGACTAGATGATCCTTGAGATCTCTTCCAACCTGGTATTCTGTAATTCTATGATTCTGATTCTATGGTTTTTGTTTTGGCATGTAAATATTTTAATTTAATGGGCAATAATACTGTATAGGTGACCTAGTGATGGATTTAAAAAACCCCATAGCTTCATAGAAAAAAGCACAGATCTGTTAAGAGAATTTTTGATTTGTTTTCCTTATTGCAAGCCTCTTCATGTTTCTAAGACCTTGTCTGCAATGCAATGGGCTTTTAGCCTCTGTTTGGATTATAGCAGTATACATGATGCAAACCTCTGGTGCAGATATGCTGCCACTAAGTACACAATGGCTGGAGCAGAAAATACCCATTGAAAATGCAGGGTATGGACAGTAAGGAGAGAAATGAGCGTGCATGGGGCAGGCTGTGAAGTATAAAGAGTCTGGTGATAGTTTCTGTTGGTGTGTTTATGTATTTTTGCTCAGAGGATGAGCTAGAGAGAATGCAAATAACTACCACAAAAAGCAAGGTGGTGCCAGGCAGGTGGTACAAGAAATGGTGCAGAGTCACTTACCCTCCTGCAGGCAAGGATGTCAGTAATTAGCACGCAGAGTAGTGTCTGAAACGAGGTGGCTGTGCCTCCGTGGCTGGTATCCAGCTACGCAAACAGACACACAGGGCACGTCACCCTCCCAGGTATTTACCCACATACCTACAGCCAGGCTGTGAATTCTTCAGTTTAGTAGGAGCCAACACCCACCAAAGCCAACAGGAGTCTGGCTCAGGCAAGAGGGATGTAATTTTGCTATTTAGTTATCAAGTATTGCATCTAATTGAACCTGCTGCAGGGGAGAAAGGCTGATCTTAAGCTGATAATTCCTTGTTTAGATGTCACTTAAAATAACTGGCTTTGGGGAGCAGCAGTGCATCCACTGATCCTAGTGAGAATTGTTCTCCTGCCAACACCAGCTGCAGGTCCCAAAATTACCACTGAGAATGACATCAAAGGCCCACTACCCTGTCTTTTCCATTACCCATTAAAGGGCTGAATGAAAACCAACAGCACGAGCTGCTCTGAGCCACCACGAGTTGGAGAACCGGACTTGGTTTTAACTCCCCTCCCTGTCTCATTTCAGCACAAGCGGTCAGCCAAGGGTTAGCCGAGCTAAGGGGCAGGGAATGCAGCTGTTGAGACATGATCCTTAAACCTGTCATGAAGAGGGGCTATTACCACAATTAGTGCCAATAAGATGGGATACAGATGCATGAACTTCCCATTGGTTTTTAAATATATCCAGCTTTCTGTGGATAACCACTTCTTCGTCAGTTCAGGATATCCGTAACTAGCTCTTACTGTCACATTTTGAAATTTTAGCTCATGATGAAAAAATAAGAGCATGTAGGGGGAGGTGTCACTAAAAGCAAGTGATGAATCCTGGCACTGTCAGCATTTTGGATGGCGTGAACACGTCTCCATGCACTCAAGGGCTAGTAATCTGTATGCTTGTTACTCATCATCATGTGTCTAACCATAACTATGTTTTTAGTTGCATGGCAGCAGAAATATGCATGTTGTTTTTCAAGTATGAAGAGGCCTTTTCCTTGCGGCTGGAGTCTCCTGTGCTAATTTGCCAGCCTCTAAACTTTGATCCTAGTCTAATGCAACTGCTGTAAGATCAAGGACTGTGTTCCATGTACCACAACAAGCAATCAAGGTGAAGAAAAAGGGCAAAGGTGATGGAGAGCAGGGCTTATGGCAGCTGAGTCAGAGCATGTGTAGTGTCTTAGGAACATCCTGCTCCAGATAAAGTTGTACATGAGGACTACAGTTCTTGCAGGAAGGGAAAAATCAGAATTTTCAGGGGACCCAAAAGTTTAGTTCAACAGGAGGATTACCTGTGTATTGGCCTCTCCTTCCCTGACACCAGTTTTGTTGTGCTCTTTTAAAGTGGTGTCGTTTAAATGTAACACCTTCTTCTTGAAATGCCATTGGCAGTTTTCCTGCCTGGGTTTCCAGCTGGGTACAGCTGGGCTGCTCTGCAGCTGGCACTCCAAACATGACTTCTTAGGGACTTATGTTAGCCAATTCCCATGTTATCACAGCATATATAATTTTCCTAAATCAAGAAGGGTTGTGTAGGCACTAAGTGTCTCTTGAAAGCCACATTGTAAGCTTAATTTTTTTAAAAAAAATCTTTACTTGCACCATAGAAAATCTAAAAACTGTTAACAGCAAATCTAAGATAGTATCCTTTGCATTCTGGATTCAGAGCCTGTCAAGTTTTCAAGCTTTGTTTACATAAGCATGGATGTCTCATTGATGGTTGTTGTTTTTAGATGAAGACTAGTTTTTCTTTTGTACTTGACTCTGGTAAATGAAACATAGGAAAACCACAGGCTGACTGTGAGGGCTAGAACTGCTTTGGGAGCACTGCTTTGCAGCAGATTGGGAGATCATTTGGTGCCTTAGAATTAAGAGTGTAGCTATTTAATATTCCTCTAGGGAAAAGGTATAACTAAATATAATATCAAACTATTAAATAAGTGTGATGGGATGTAATCTGTTCCACAGTGCATGATTCTTTGTATATTTGCAGAATAGTACTAATCAACTTCTAAAATCAAACTGCAAGTTGGATTTTTTTCTCACTTAAAAAATAACTGCTATTTTCATGGTGTAATGACTATGATGTTAACTTCCATGCTGTGTGCTGAGGAGGAGATGGATGAAGTAATAAAAAAAGTATAAAGGGCTTCATGAATTGGTGTTGAAAACTGTTAAAGATAGAAATAAAGATGGATTAGTTAAGCATCTTTTTTTTCGAGGAGTTTTGTTCTTTGAGAGAGTCAGAGGAAACTTAATATTGCTATAAAATCTGGTATCCCTTGCACAAGAAAAATAAGGAGGTAATGAGGAGAGTTTAAAGCTTTTTAAAATAACTTTCTTAATAAATATTAGTTCTCAATTATTTGTATCATGCTTTCTTTGCCTCAGCAGGAACAAAGCAAATGACACCTAATAACATTTCTTCTAGCTGATCATATCCTAAAGGCATTCAGATTTCACACATTGATTAGATATACCATGATTTCAGTAACTGCATTCATTATTCACTGTTATATTTACATCACTGTTAATTACAGTATCACTAGAGTAGTCTGGTTGTCTATTACACATTTAAAATCTGAAAAAAAATGGTGCTCTAATTTATTCTAAGAATACTGTACACTAAACCCGCCCTATAGTTTGCAGACATTTGTAACACATCAGTGTACTACAAATCTATTGCTCTTATTACTTTAACGTAAGAGATGAAATAGAACTTTAGGTGTGTAATGACTTAATATTTATATTTATGCATATTTTCGAGGAATTAATAAATTTATTTATCCTCCAGAAAGCATAGTTCATTTCTACTTGTTTATGTAAGAAGCAATTATTGCCAAACCCTGCCATGGTAAACAGCAATACCTTGCTACAACAAAAAATAATGCTGTTGCCTGTGTTAATGTCCTACTCTGGAAGAAAAGGGAGCTGACTCAGTACATGCAAGTGAGCTCTCAGAACCATCTCCCAGGAACAAAACAGATTATGTGAGAACATGAACTTGGTGAGCTGTGCTAATGACTATGATTTAAAATTGAAGGCTTTTGCCTTAACTAGAGAAACAGATGAGACAATAATGCCTTTAAAAACAACCCAAATAATAACTAAATGAAGTGCAGATACAGTTTAAAAATTTTACGGTAACTAGGTGATCACTAGATAAGGTATGTCCATTTTTTTCCCATGCTGACATAAGCGTGAAAGCTTAATATATTAAAAACATGCATTTTTTTGTATATAGGAGGTCTCTGTGAATAACTGCACTATCGTGTTGCCAGTTGACAGCTGGCTGCACAGGAACACAATGATCCTCGTCTGCACTGAGTACTGAGCATATTGTGTCCTTCCCATGCTTAACTGGCTAGCAAAGACCTGCCCAAAATGTATTTTGTGAGTTATCTATAGTTTGAGAGGATAAATTAATGTTCGTTGTCTTCTTGCCAAAGGTGATGGATATTCAGACTGGGGTTAGAACTTCTTGGCATGGGCTGCCTCCAGAAAGGTCCAGCATACAGTATTCAGGAGGAAATGCTGCTTGTGTTTAAACGGGATCACCCTTTCAGGACCTAAGACTTCTTTGAATCATGATGTTCTCCTGCAAATGTAATATTCCTAAGGGAAAGATTTAGGAGAACAATCCCTTAAAAGTGTTCACATAGAGAGTATTTGTTGTTTCTAATTTTTTATAGACATTTGCATATATTCTACTTTAATTTCTTAGAAATGCTCATGTCTTAGAAATATCAGAGGAGAGAATGCAGTGTTTTGAAGAACATGCTTATGATCCATTAGCTGATCAAGTAAACATTTTGAAGTGATGCAGATCACGGTACACAGATGTCCTCTTTATGTGCTGTTAAGCAAGTACAGTTGTAGGCTTCCTCACGCATAAACTGTTTTCCTTAATCTTAATCCTGCTAATCCTTAGACCTTTCCTGTGTCAGGTGAGGATGAATGCTCCGTGAATGCTCCGTGTGCTCCCAGATATTACCGACCTATTTTCCTTAAAACCAAACTACCCTATATCTGAACTCAGAGTTTTTATCACTTTAATTGTCAGAGATCACAGTGTCTTCAGTTATTTATGCCTTTTTAGATTTCCTTCAGAATAATGCCAAGATGTGGGAAGATTTTAAAATCATACTTTGATTATGGCACCTTCAGCTATGAATTCTCAAATATGACCTTTCTCTTAAATCCTTCCTTCTTTATTCTCTGCATATTTCTTTTATTCTCTGTATACTTTCTGATTTTGCTTGTTACCATGAGTGCTGTTTTGTTTCCTAATGCTTTTTATATGCTTTTTAATATGTTTTCTAATATGCTTTTATAATACAGAATAGAATGTTAGTGTATATTTCAGTACATTAGTATTTGATTTAGAATTTATTTTTCTTTGTTTTTAAACCAGTGATCCCTTTCTCTGGTATTGCAGTGAGATAGCCTTAAAATGTATTGAATTTTGCAATTACTCTTTATTGGGCATATAACATCCAGCTGCTAGTGAAGTTCTATTTGATTGCATGCTGTTTCTGATACCAGAGTTTTGATATCTAAGTAACTGCTATGCAACAAAGGAGTATGTCCCTCAGTCAAAATTAAACAAACCTCCTCTTACCATTACTGAGGAGTAACTTGAAGAGTGAAGGTTCCCTTAAGCTGTAGTTTGTATGGATTGTCTGATGCAATCAGTAAGGAACAATGTAAATGTATAATTGAGCAGATCTGACATTCTGCTCAGCATTGCCCAGAAGAACCCATGGACATAAAAACTCCTGAATAATCCCTGGTTTTACACATGTACAGATGTCATAAATGAAGCTTTAAGGAAATAATTAACGTTTTTCCCCCCTCCCATCTGCTATCACCGTGTCTCAGGTCTACTACTCCACTGCTGGAGGGTCTCCAAAGTGCTCTACAGAGGCATGATGGACAAACTGCACTAAATACGACAAACCATTGCCTTGCAGGCGTCAAGCTGCAGGCAGCCTGGCAGTGATGAGCATGGCCTGAAAAATTGGACACCTCTGCGATATCCCTAACTTTTTGAAGGATCACTATTTCAGTTTAGTGAAATCAGTAGGATGGCTTCCTTTCCATATCTCTGGTAGGGGGAAAGGAGTTGCTCCCTCCTATACAAAGCACACTGAAAGCCATTCTTTTGAAGTTTCACAGTTTTATCGAAGCATTACTGTACTGCACTACAAAGGAAATCCAGGTGTGTTCAGTGAACTCGATTCTTGTGGACTAAATTTCATGGGTATTAAAATGATTGATTTGTTAGGCCAAAGTGAAAACAGATGCAGGTGTTAGGATTCAAACAGCCCCAGATTCAAAATCAATTTAAGGTATAAATTCATAATGCAGTTTGAATAATCAGACTCTTGAGTGTACTGATTGACAGCACTTTGTTGTGAGTCACAAAACACGATTTGTACACACCAGACCTGGGACTTACTGCAATAGCTTTCTTTTTCAAAATATATACTATACTTTTGGTTCTTACACATCACAAGATAGACAGCGCAACCATCTGTTTGTGTACAGAAGTTGCTTTTGTTTATTTCCAGGAATAACTCCTCTATAGTTAGAGGTTCATCTTCTAAGGAACCTGCACTGTATGCATTGATTGATTGATGCCTGAATGATTTCACAGCATTCTTCATAGTTCAGGCAGGACTCTGAATCCTTTCACTCCCATCTTTATAATTCTGTATTAATTTCCAGTATAATCAAGTTCAGTATAAATTAATTCAGTACTGTTACACTTAGTCACAAATTTGTGTCTGAAATTTGATTTGTTCTGAAGCACCTTTGTTAATCTCCACCTAAAATGCATTCATTCACTGTCTTTCTCCTTCTCAGCTTGGAACTTCTCCTGTTGGTTAGGATTCTCAGATTTAAATCTTGGAAGTAATGTTACACAAATATGATGGAGTAGTAGTGACTTATTTCATGATGAAATAAAATAAATGAAACAGCCTTAGACCCTCTCATGACAAAAACGTGCATTGCAGATGTGAGGGAGAAGTTCCACCATGAATGGGTTTGCACAGGAGACAGGTAAATGGGGGACCTTTTCCCAGAACACATCTGGGGTACATTCACGCACCTGATTAAGTCAGGTGCTTCCCAAACAGCCAAATACTTGGTATTTTACCTCAATTTTCTCAAATAACTCCAAGCATCTGACTCGCACAAAAGCCCAGATTTCAGCTTCTGTTTTGGAAACCCTTGGCCACATTTGTGTCCTGCTTGAAGTCTTAGACTGTAAAATGTTTTTGTTTTATGAAAACATTGCACAGTAGTTGACTAAACAAAACCCATTAAATGAAAACAAACTATCAGAAGCATTTGCAGCATTCACCTGCTGCAGAAGGAAAACACTCTTGGATTGTTTTAGCCACTCACGGTCACGTTACAGCGTTTATAACTACCATCTCTATCTGTAACACTACTTTACCATGTTTGTTTATTCAGAATTGCAGAAGAAAGCAAGTTTGTCCTGGGAAGTGGCTTTTTTGCTTCTTCCTTCTCAAGTATCAGGTGGACACAGAGTATTCCAGACAATCTGGTGAGTCTTACTAGGGTGGTCTTAAAAAGCAAAAGGGCTTTGTGGCCAGTGCTGCTTCAATGAAGGAGCAATCTTCAATCTGTGGTGTGCCCAGGAGAGCCAAGGCTGGAAGGGGTGTCGGTGGGCTGGGCTGCAGTGTGCCCAAAGCATCTGTGCCCACGGAGCAAAGCCCAGGGGAACAGTGAGGTGCCAGGGAGCCCGGCTTGGGTGGCCGCTGGTGTACAAGCAGTGTGGAGGGCTCAGACATGGACTTGGACCTGGGCATGGATATTTTTATGGTCTGTTTGATGATGAAATTGTACCGTAAGAGGTGGGAGCCCCTAAGGATCACTTCTTTTCTGCAGGCTTGAGCCACTGTTCATTGTTTGATGCTTTTGATTCCTCTTGGCTGCCTTTGATGCTGTCAGCTCCACTGTAACGTTTCATTGGCCTAGAAAATGACAAGCGGCTTTCGAGCAAGAAAGTTCAAGAGCATAAATAAATTCTATTTTTAATCGTGCCTCTGATTTTCCGTGGGCGGCACAATTTCTCATAGCGTGGTGGTTCCAGGGTGCGGCAGTGTTGCAGAGCATGCCTTGCAGCTTGTTTTACAGATCCTAACCTATTTATATGTTTTCCCCTAGTTGGAAATTTCAGTTTTGGAAGGTTATCATACTATTAATACCTGAATGGCACTCTGATTTATCGCAGTAGGTTGGCAATGTACCCGTGGTATGAGAAAACACAAGCGAGGAATTTAAAGAAGCATTAACAAAGCTGAACTGTGTCAAGTGGTGATAAATTTTACACTCTACACTTGATCACCTTATTATTAATGTCATCAATCTCTGTCTGTGAAAAGTGGCTCTGGGCATGCCCATATTACCAAATGTTCTACTAAATAATTAATCAGATGGGGCATGTTGCCAGAGTTTGCTGCTTTCCCGTTTAATCTTAGCAACTTACTCATTTGTTCCTTTATTTGGAAATAAAAAAGCTTCGCAGATAAAAATGAGTCAAATGTACTGATATGTACGTGGAAGCTATTTAGCGTTGAAACCTCATGCTGCTTGCTCTAGAAATGTTTTTTCATCTTTTAAAACAACACCCCAAAATTAACAGTTTGGGGAATGATCATTTCAGGAACACAAGCTGTTTCTACTGCCAGCACCTGCATCCCAGCTGGCTCTCCCTGCCCCTTCAGTATTAGCTCAGCCCTCTCTACATTTTAATAGGACATTCAAAATGCCACACTACCAGGATATCTCTAGAAATAGAACATTATCATTCCAGTTTAATTGTTTAATTAAAAGTGTCAAGCTGGCTATTGTTTGTAGCTAAAGCAAAATAAGTTCTAAGCAAACACTTTAAAAATGTTATCTTCTTTTTAGTTAAAATTCATTTTAGAGCAATACTGTATTAATTTGTGGTGTTCAATTATTTAATGAGTCATGAAGAAAGTTTGCTAATTATAGAGTCATTTATTTTTCACGAGTTCGAAGTCTACAATGAAATAAATTCTATCCAGACCACGAGCTTTGTCCTACCCAAGCTCCTTAATTGTCTCTGTTATTTCACATAAGAAGTCAATTTGGTTTTAGTTTAACCATATGTACCTTCTTGAAGTACTTAATTGTTTGTGTCCCTCCAGGGATTTTTAGCTAAAAGCTCTCACATCTGTTTTATCTGTGACACTGTTGTTTTCTTCCCCCTCTAGCTTCTACCAGAGTATCAGTAGGCAGCAGCCTGCTCATCAAAGATTAATGCCAACCTTCCACACATATTTACCCATTCATAGACTCTCTTCTTTCAGTGTGGCTCATGGTTTTGTTTTTATTAATTCCCCCTGGATATTAGTTAGAATTGGCCAAATATAACATTGGCTTTCTGTTCTCTTTCCTGATTAGTCAGCTGACTGTATTCCAAATCAGTATTTTCATAAGATCACTTGCAATCTTCCCTGCTATTTACTACTTGCTATTCATTCTCGCTGATCAAAACATATGGCAGTGGGGTTTTTTCCCCTTGACTGGATGCCTGAAACTTTTTAAAGGGGAAAGTGAGAACAGTCAGTGAACTTTTCCTTCTGGAAATTAAAAAAAAAAAAAAAGCCAAAATAAACCCAAGAATTTGTGAATACATGAATGTGGTTAGTAGGAGCTATGAATGTTTTCACAGATACTCCTTTCCTACCTGAATGCTCTAGGTGACACAAGAACTTCGTTCCTGCTTTTAATTGTGCTATTGTGCCTTTTTATTTAAAATATTAATCAGCTATTTTAACCTGTTATTTCCTATCATTGTGTGTAGCTTGTATAGGAAAGGTCACTGTCTCCCACAGTCATTGGTGTATGTGTCTTCTGCAGTGTAAATCTCTTGTTATAAATATTAGGTTATCAATCATTTTATAGGTGACTATTGTGGCTACTATAAATCCCCAAATTATTTGGTTTCCTTACATGATACTCAGCATAGACTCATACAAGAAAAGTGTTACAGTGTACATGACACATTACACCAGTATCTTCAAAAGCCCTGCTCTGTAGAAAACTACATTTAAGCAGAAAGTTGTAGGAAAATCCCTGATGTCGTCAAAAGCTTTGCCTATGCTACATGTAAACATCAGGAAACTATAAAGAAGCTCAAGAAAATGCTGAATACATGTAGGAATCTGTTTAAATCAGTATGTTGTTGTTTGTGTATATATGTTTTTAAACCTTAGGTGTCTCTAAATTTGAAGTTGCTTAATCAGTTTGGGCTGCAGATAATCTTTCACCTCTGCTGCTGAGCTCAATTAGGAGCCACAGGGATTGCCAGGGACCAGGCTATCCAGCCTGGGGTACTGTCTCCAGCACCCACCAGCACCAAATGGTGCAGGAGAAAATTTAATAAATGCTATTGTAGATTAATGGATTGGACACAGTTTAGTCTTTTTAATCATAACTCCTTAGAAATTTGTTGAAACACTAATGAATGAAAGCTTCAAAACCTTTTAGGATTTACCTGTTAGCTCTTGGTATTTTTGTTGTTATTTGAATGGAATGCACTGGAAAGCTTTCTGGGACATAACAGATGCTCTGTGATGAATGTCTGACTTGTGGTCCAACACACAGGATGATCCTAAAGGGTTTGGATGGTTGGTATTTGCAGGGCAATGAACGTACTTCAGCTTCTTTGGTGTCTGTAACAAGCTTGCAAGCTCCTCAGTAACAGACATGTAGCTGTTATTTCACTCCAGACAAAGCTGGTAAGGACTGGGGGACATCAACACCAAAGGCCTTACAGTTTTTCAAAAAACATCTTGCTGGGGTGGTATGTCATCATGAGCTCATCATCTACCATGAAGACTATTAGGGATACAGCCAACAGCTGTGTTGATTTAGAATAAGTATAGCTAGTTACACAGTTAGCTTTTCAATTTCAAGTAACTCAAAAGTTCAGGTAGACTTGAAACATGTACAGTGATGCACCCTGTAATAAAGATAAGGCTGAAATACAAAGTTTACAACAAATCCGTATTTTCTTTTGGAATCTCCTGCTCATAAAACTTGATAGTGTCCAGATCTGACAGTTTAATAAGGGTCACATTTCATTTAAAGTTGTGGATTCCATGCATTTCTCAAAGTGAGGTTTTTGCCCAGGTATTTTACTGCTGAGTTGCTGGTGATTACCTGGGAGCAAACATGAGAACAGAGAGTTCAGTGTGAGATCCGATGCTGAGCAGATGAGCTCTGCGCTGTCCAGTGCTTTATCTCTCATCTTCCTTTATGTAAAATTGCTTTTGTAATTTTATCCTGAACCTCCTTGCCTTCAGTGAAATGTGAAAGATTGCATGACGCAAATCTAGGACTTCATTCCTTGTGCTAATATTCACATTGTATTTATTAAGTTTACTCTGTCTCTACCGATGTAAGTGAATCCTTTGGCAGAAAGCCACCTGAATTCCCTCCTGTTGCAGAAATGCCCACATTTTCCACCTTTGAAAAATGAGTTTCTTCTCTTTCCAAGTCTGCTTATCTCTTTTCACTTTTTCCAGTGAGTGTGAAGCTATTTTAAATATAACCTCTCCATACTCCTACCCATATTTCAGTTAGGATAATGACCTTTATAGCTCAGATAAGTCTTGTGAATAATCTTTTCCTGCTTTTTAGAACTGTCAGTGGCCATCTCTTCTGTTCCAGTTCTGAATGCTTGGAAGCACTTTTTCCAGTAACTGAGGTGACTGACTTAGTTTAGAAGTATGTACCTTGTTCATTTGCTTTTAGTAAGAGTTGGTATATTCCCTGCCACTCAAGGACTGTGCAGACGACCACAGAGGCAAACAATGCCTCTTCCTCGGAAATATTGTTATCTGTGAGGGGAAAGGAGAAAGGTCTGTTTGTGAGACATACGCCTGTTCGTTGGTCAGCTGCATACTTTATGAATGGTACAAAGTAACTCACTGCCTGATGATCTGTAGGTAAGGTTGCATTCAGACTACTGTCCTTTGCATTGCAATTCTACTCTTCCTTTCCTTGTGCTGTGCTGCTCAGCTCGCTGGGCTGTTCAGCCCTGAGGACAGTGTGACAGGAGCACTAGACCTGCACAAATGGAGGAAAACAAATCTAACCCTTGCAGCAGTGGTGGCTGTCACCACTGCAGACACAACCACACAACCCACTGCCATTAAATCTTTCTTCTGGGCTTTCAGAACTTCTTCCCATTTGTTGTTTTCATTTTGCTTTTCTTTGGCAGGTGCTCATTTATTTTGTCTTTCAGTATTGTAGTATACCAGTCAAATTTAAACCTTTAATTCTAAAGGAACATTTGCAGGATCTGGATGAGTCGATAGAAGAGGTTCTCAGTAACTGTTAAATAGGAACCTAGCCTTGAGTGGTACTAACCTAAACTTGCTCCAAGTAACACCAGCTTTGATGCCAGTCGATGTGAAATGAGCAGTCTTTGTTCAGTTCTGTCAGCAGAGATCCACGTCACAAACCTCTGCAGCAACTGCCACTAATGACACCTTAATTTAAAACCTCAAACTCTTTAAAATCTTAATGGCAACCTCAAACCCTGAAGTTCTTGCAGCAGCTCTGGATTTTACAACTACCCAAGCAGCTGGGCAAGTGTAGGAGGCCACGTCTCCCCAGCTCGCTGGGGTAGGGACCATCTCTGGTGAGTTGCGGCCTGTGTCCTCCAGAGCTCCCCAGCGCTGCCCACTGCCGGTGGTGCGGGTGCAGATGCGGTCTGGCCCAGGTGAACACCTCTGTCTGGCTGCTGCCTCCTCAGAAGGAGCTTTAAAAGTTCAACACTGTAAGTTACTTTGTTCAGGAGACTTGTCAAAAAACCACATTAACAGGCATCAGGGCTCCAGCCAGAATGAGGTAACAGTGCATATTATAGAATCATATCCTAGAATGGTTTGGGTTGGAAGGGACCTTAAAGATCCTCTAGTTCCAACCCCCTGCCATGGGCAGGGACACCTTCCACTAGCCCAGGTTGCCCAAAGCCCCGTCCAACCTGGCCTTGAACACTGCCAGGGAGGGGGCAGCCACAGCTTCTCTGGGCAACCTGTGCCAGGGCCTCACCACCCTCACAGGGAAGATTTTTCTTTTCCTTATACCTAATCTAAATTGATGCTCTTTCAGTTTGAAACCGTTACCCCTCGTCCTATCCCTACACCCCTGATGAAGAGTCCCTTTCCTGTAGCCCCTTTAAGCACTGGAAGGCCACCAGAAGGTCTCCCCAGATCCTTCTCTTCTCCAGGCTGAACACCCCCAACTCTCTCAGCCTGTCCTCACAGGGGAGCTGCTCCAGCCCCTGATTGTGGCCTCCTCTGCACCAACTCGAGCAGGTCCGTGTCCTTCTGATATTCCTGCACCCCAGGCAAACTTAACATTTTACATCATCCACACATTTACGGAGTTACGCCTCACTAGGGGAGCTCCTGCCAAAGTAATGAAATTACCGGCGGACTAGAGGTAACTGACAGGCATTTCAATGGAGACGAGGGACATGCAGACTCAGGCAGGAGGAGACTCGGTAATTTCCCATCGCGGTGACCCCGGCAGCCCCCGCCCCGCGCTCGGTGAGCCCTGCGGCTGGGCCCCGCCTCCTCGGCGCGGCGGCGGACGCGCATGCGCAGCGCGGCCCCGCCCCAGCGGCCGGCCCCGCCCCAGCGGTCGGCCCCCCCCCAGCGGCCGGCCCCGCCCCAGCGGCCGGCCCCGCCCCAGCGGCCGGCCCCGCGCCCTCGCCCCTCCCACCGCCGCGGGTGACCTGTAGTAACCCCGCTCGGGCGCAGGCCCCGCCCCTCGCCATTCCTGGGGAGCCCGGCCCCGCGCGCCACCGCGCTCCGGCCAACCAGGCGGCGCCGTGCCGCATACGGGATGAGGGCGCCCGGCGGCGGCGGGCTGCCGAGCCGCCGCTGAGCCCAGGCACCGGCCCAGGCACCGGCGCGGCGCGGCCGGGGGCGCGCACTCGGGCCGCGGCGGGCAGCAGGCGGCCCGCAGCCTGCGGGCGTCCTCGGGGCCGGGGCCCGGTGAGTGCGGGGCTGCCGCGAGGCCGGCGCGGGGGCGGGAGGGGGGGGGAGCTGCGTGGCCCCGCGCCGCCGGCCGCGCGCCCGGCCCCGCTGTGGTGCAGGGCCGCCGGAACGGGCGGGCGGCGCCCCGCCGGGCCTCCCGGGGCCGCGACGCGGGGCGGGGCGGCGCGGCCTCCCGCCGCCTCCGCGGGGGCGAGTGCGGGCGCGAGTGCGGGCGCGGCGGCCATCCGGGCCGCGGTGGTGCTGAAGCGGCTCGGCGGGGAGGGGAGGGGGCGCGGCGAGAGCCGCCCGCGGCCCGGCCGCGCACCGGCGGGTCCCCCTGCGGCGGCCGGGCGGCCTCCCCGCCGCGGAGAGGGGAGCAGCGCCCGCGCAGGGTGCCCGAGCGCGCGGGAGCGGCTTGCTGGCTAACGAGTGCAATAATAGGCAGTCATAGGCGCTTTATTCTAATGCTTTTCTTTGTGTTTCGGCTCTTACGTACTCGGAGGTGGAGGAGGCACGCCGTGAGTCACCGAGCCGGCCGGGGCCGGGGGGAGAGGGCGGCCCGGCGCCGCCTCGGCCCGCCCGGCAGGTGACCGCCCGCCGGTGCAGCGCGGTGGGACGCCGTGTCCCGGCCGCTTGCCTGGTATATCCCAGACCGCGGGGTTCGGTACCGAAAGTGCGTCTGCGTGTGCTCTTCCCTCTCGACGTGCGGCTTATGGGCTGTACGTGCGTGTAATGTGAAACCAGCACGGTTGAAGGAGGTATGAATCAGAGTTTCCAGTCATATCTTACTGTTTTCGGTCTGATTTCTAGGGCTTTGGTACTAGATTTAGTGCTGAGCTACCTGCCTTTCGTGGACTCGCTCGGGAAAGATAGCACTCGAAGGGACGGGAGAGAAGCGGGTGTTAAAATATTATTTCAGATAGTTCCATCAACAGCTTCAAGTTCAGTTTGTGGGACGCAACCACATCTTTGGGAAATAAGCAAACAGTAATCTTCAGAAAAACCGAAATGGTGACCTGAATAGAAATAGTTGTAAGGTAGTTTGAGATTTTTTTTAACTTGCTGAAGAAATAGCTCCCATGAAACATGTAGTAATTATGTACAACTACTTTATATCTTTTTTAAAAATGAGAAGTACAGCGTTTTGTGTAGAAGTACCAGATGAATATGGCTTTTTTTGGCCTATGAAATGGGTTTGGTAACACAGAATGTGAAATTCTTGTCTTCATATAGCCTCATTCTCTAACTTTAAAAGTGCTGTTACCAGTATAGAATTTCTGAAAAAGAGCAAAAAGAGCAAAATTTGAGTACTTTTCAAAGCCTATTAAGGGTAAGGGCACTCATTTTTACTAACAATATTTTAGATTATTATAGAAGTCTTACAGAGTATTTGAGTGGACGTGAAGTTTTTTTTATTATTTTGTTTTAAGCATCATGTAAAGAAAAAGCACAAAATGAAACCAAAAACATTTAAAAGGGATTTTTGTCTGGTTACGTTCTGCTGTAGAAGTAGTCTTTCTCCAGAGTGGACTTAGCATCTCATTGTGCAAAAATTCACTATGTCATGTAACTTTTTTTCTTTTCCTGGGGGCAAAAAGTAAAAGTCAGAAATGGTAGCTGCATTATCAGGTCTTAATTATGTCCTAAGAGAAAGGTAATTGTCTGGGCGCACTCATAAGACTTTATACTCATAACCATATGCACCACTGAGAGAGCAAGCACATCTCATTGTATTTGCCTGTCCTGTGTGCTTTGAAAAATTAAGGAAATACATTGTTAGGCTTGATAATTCCTCCTTGTCCTGTGGATTTATGCTTCAGGAATGGCTGAAGCTGAACATTGTGACTGAAAGACTTCATTTTCTTTGTAATTGTTAGTCCCTAGAAAAAGGAGGCATGTTCGGATTTCATGCTTTATGTGTTCAGTTTTCATGGTTGGCTGACAAACTTGGGTGAATCTGTTGGATCTGCCTATCTGTGTGGTTGAGACTTCTGAACCACATAACATGCTCAGCTTGTGGTATGGATCCAGTCCCTTTTTGCTGGTCAGGAAAGCAAGCTTCTTACTAATGGAAACAGAATCCCTTGGAGGGAAGCAGACCTGCCTAATTTATTCTAAAACAGCTTGTTCGATCCTCCATAAGCTGCCTCTTGGTTCTGAAAGTTGTACCTTCTCCAAGTGTCCCATTCCACTCGAAGTAATTGTACAGATAATAAACCTCAGCCTCAGTATTATTCTGTATATTTCACAAGTCATGTATCTGTTGGTGTTCTGTGATATTTTGAGAGAGATCTATCTGTGTACAGGGATAGGCTGTTCATACCTGTGCATCTGCAGTGCTCTGGGGCTTTGAAAAAAGCCCTGTTAGTGTCCTGAAGCAAGGCGTGTGGAATCTGGTTCCTCTTTTCAAAAGTGTTACGGTCAGTTCCCATCTTCCCTGCTCCATCTCTCTTGCTTGGAGGATCCCGATTACGTAAGACCACCAAGTAGAGCATGTTGGACTGAGTATGCTGGTATGTGTAACTTTTAAATTTATGACACTTATTTTTCATAGGCAATATGGTTTTAAAATTTCTCAAATTGAGAGATCTGATTCAGCCTGGAACCTAAGAAAATCAGAACGGTATTGAAAAACTGAGTCTTTTTGAAGAACTAGAGGAAATGTCTTCATGCTTGACTTGAAGCATGGTGTGCTCTTGCTAAACTAGTGAGCATTTAAGCCATTGATTCCCTTAGTGCTGATGTAGGGCTTTTATTCTTCGTTTCTGTAGACCAGTGAATGGTTTGAGCCACAATCACACTAGAGACCAAATTTTTTATCAGTGAAATGTCAAGACATCTGGAACAAAGTAGCACACACGACTCAGGACAAAATGTGAGAGAACTACTGATAAAGAATTCTTGTTTATGGACATCCAGCTATGGAGTAAATTGCTGGAAGGTAGTAGGAAGAACTGAATTCTGAATGGGTTAGAAATCTACATTCTACTTAAAAATATATGTTCCAGTGGAAGAGTAACTAAACTAAAACCTGTCCTGACAAACAAGCTGTTACTTACTGCCAGTGACAAAACCAGAGGAATAATGCAGTCTGACGCAGTGTTCCCAGACCTTAAAGACTAAGTTCAGGTGGCCTCAATTCCACTCAAGCCCCTTTTCTCAGTCAATGGAGAAATCTAGGTGGTTTTGGAGAGCAATTCAGAGAATTTACATAAGACGCTGAATGGGGAGCTGCCTGAAAGCCAGCTAATAAGAAATAGGAGGCAGAAGGATTTATGTGGAATTTAGGCCATCTGAATATGGCCCTAAGATGCGACTTAGTACTACTAAGTAAGTTGTATTAACACTAAGAAGACTTGGCTTCGATTTCTATCCATTTCATCTGCTGCTGATTACTAAGCAAATTTACCATTTAAACAGTTATTTAAGCGTGGGGGCTTCCTGGCTTTGTTTCCTGGCAGGAGTAACCCCTTGGACCAGCACAGCCTGGGGCCAGCCTCCTCAGGGAGTAGCTCTGCTGGAAGGCCCTGGGGCTCATGGTAGACAGCAAACTGAGCGTGGGGCAGCCATGTGCCCTGTACTAAAAGGAGAACAGACAGTAGGTCAAGTGAAGCAATTGTCCCCTTCCCCTCAGCGCTCATTAGGCTACATTCAGAATACAGCATACAGTTGTAGTGCTCCTCAGGACAAGGGGAATGATGATAAACTGGGGTAGAGCTCAGTGGAGAGCTACCAAGATGGTCTGGAGATGTGAGCTTTTTGCCTTATGAGGAGAGGCAGAGGAACTGTGCCTGTTGTTAAACCTGGACAAGAGACAATTTGGGGGGCCCTTCCAGCACCTATGGGGCGATTTTCAAGAGAGTGAAGTCAGGTTCTTCACAGTGGTGTGTGGTGGGAGGACAAGAGACAGCAGGTGTGAATTGGGAGTCAGAGGTCTGTCTTCCCTCTGCGTGACCGACCTCACAGTGACTTGCTGCCCAGAGAGGTTGGGCGGCCTTCTTCCACAGAGTTTTTCCAAATCCAACTGCATAAAGCCCTGACAAAGCAGGTGTGATCTCATGGGTGACCCTGCTTTGAGCTGGAGGTTGAACCAGAGGTCCCCTGAGGTCCTTTCCCACCTGAATTATACTGTGGCTCTATTTAGTTTCTGCCCACAGAGCAGTCGCAGTGGAAGTTTCTGAGCAATCTTATTTAGGACTGCATGTGGTCTGGCAGTGCAGGTTTGAGTGCAAGCACTCAAGCCAATCTTACGCAGCTCTCAAATGGCAGCACTTTATTTGTTTAATTATGCAGTTAGCGTTGGAAGAACTGCTCTTCATCCTGAGATCCTGATCTACATCACGGTTTGCCATGTACTAAAGCTCAAAGGGCTCTCGAAGGTTTTGGTACTCTGCTTTGAGATACACTTTGGTATCTAACAATTTTGAAAATGTTAGAGGAAGTCACCTGGCTGAGACCATATCCTAATCACACCTCCTGAATGGCTATTACTCAATCCAGAACTATAGAGGGGAAAAGTGCAGCTCTCTGAAGGAAGCTCAAATCTAATTTTGTATGACCTTCTAAATCAATTAGAGACAAGTTCTTCAAAATTCAGAATGGTTTTGGAATCAACCTGTTTCAAAACTTGCAAGAATCTCTACTGCTCCTTGGGAAGGAATTACACATGTCCCCTCATTCCCTAAGTGAGCCTGCAGCTCAGGGGAAGTCAGGGTGCTGACAGTGTTTGTAATGCCATAGGAGGAGGTGCTGGCAGTTTGTCAACACATGTGCATTGGGAAGTCATGTTTCTCTTGGTGTTCCTGAGTCTTGTTAATTACGAAGATGTGCCAGTTAATTACAATATCTGAAATGGGACAAGCTGGCTTCTCAGTTTTATGGGTTTCCTGGAAGGCAGGGAAGATAGGATTATTGAAAGTTACTGATTTACAGATTTTTCACTGTTGATAGTGGAAAACAGCAATAACAAACTGCAAGCCTTTTCCTATTTCACTTAAAAACTGGAAACCTAGTGCTTTGGTTTTTTAGGTACTGTGTAAATACAATCTTTACCCTGAAGGCATGTATCTACTGGATGAAACCAGTATGAGACCTGGAAGGGAAAAAGCAATAATAAAGATTACAAGTGACTTGCTGAAGATGAAGCAGCAGAATAGCAGTAGTGCTGCATTGCCAGATCCCATTCCCCATCTATTTGCTGTGTTATGTTATTGTCTGTGTAGAACATTCTCTCCTCCTGTGGTAAACTCATAAGGATACTGTGAACTGAAAACTATATAAAACAGTTTTTCTACATCTTTAGAGGGAAGACTTTTCTGCCTCTCCCTTACTGCTGGGTATGCAGTGTGCCTCATTTTGTTCAGGTTGACTACTGAGAGGTGCAAGAGACCCTCAAACATCCACAGGAAGGTTTTGCATGAGTTCTTTGCTTCTTGACCAGAAGACTTCAGAGCAATTGGTGCAGTGTCATGCATCAGTGTACATGATGATGTAAGGTTTATTGGATCAGATGTACACTATGATTACTACCAACCAAAGTTTTAAGACAGTATCAGAATATAGGCTGTGAAACTGTTGTCCCAAAATGGGGGTTCATCACCCAGTGTGCAGATGCCCAATTCACACACAGGATGGAGGTATTTTCCTTGATTATGTGAATGCACATGCACTGGTGCCTGTCCGGAGACAGCATGCCATGGTTCTGAAAACTGTGACTGTTTATACACACATGATGAACACATCCGTATTCAATACGCTGATACATATCTAGTGTCAGTGATTGGTCATAATCTCTGTGCTTAACATGACAATTAGCACGAGTGCCTAGTTTGCCTTCTCCACATCTTTCTTTTGAGTCTCAGGTGCCAGTGATCCATGGGTCGGTGGTCACGATTTCCCCGTGCTGGAATTACCTTCTGCCCAGTGTCCTCGTAGTTTAGCAGATGTAGGCAGGTTGATGCAGCTCGTTCTCTCTACTTCCCATTGATCCTGCCTAGGCTTCCACTTTCTGACCTGCATATACACTAGTGGATTGTTTCAAGGTTAATCATTTGTTTCTACCATTATTCTAACAGCTACTCATTTGGTTTTACACTGTTTCTAACAAAACTGACCTCTAACCTTTCAACATTTCTTTTGATAATCTGACATCAAAACAGTAGAGCATGGTCTCTGGTTGTTTCACCAAACCATTATTAAAATCAAAGTTTATGGGCTCATTCTGTGAGAACTTATGAAAAATGTGGAAAGGGGAGCATCTGTGGTTAGTTTTTTAAAAGTTAGATGTATGTGTAATTTGTGTTTGGTAAAGAGGATGTCTGTAGCCTGTGTTTTGAGTATGTGGGTATGGAGGAAGGCAGACGGGAACAGGAGAAGCAGGAGGTGACAGCTTTGCAGGAGGATTTAAGTGGTTATTGTAGAGAGATGCATCTGCTTTTTTTGTCTGTAGATATTGTAAAGATTTATATGTTTGACGAATGCTGAAGATGAGAGAGGTAAGGCAACAGGCGTAGGAGGGAGACCATGGTCCCACTAATGCTCGGGCAGGGAGTTTGGTTGTCTGTGTGACAAAATGTATGTTCAGTCTGTTCTGCAGCAGTAAATCCATAAACTACTTAGGAAATTCTGTTGCCAGGGCTTGTCAGTCATTTATTAGTGCAGTTCAATTGTTCTGAAGTATTACTGCACTATATTGTTCTAGGGAAACTGCAAATAGAGAAATTATTTTCCTAATAGATAGTTTTGAGATGCCTAGAAAATATGTTCTGGCTCTGCAGTGCTGAGAACTATGTAGATTTCTGCCCCACCCCACCCCCTTTGAGGGCGAAGATGCTTATGGAGGTTTTTATCTAGTTCTCTTATGCTCTGCACAAATAGCTTAACCCGATAACATGCAATATATTTTGAAAAAACAAGGTACAAATCCACTTCTCAGTCAAGTGTAGCAGGGCTGTGAGCTCGTGTGTGAGTGTCCTAGCCACAAAGCCAAGGCTGTTTGTGGGTGTTGGGAGGTGATGTGAGCGTTTTTAATCAGGAACGTTGATTACTAACTAAAATTGACATGCATAAAGAAACTTTTGACAACTTTTGTTTTCAAAAATCTGTCATTTACCAATAACATGTTTTATTTAAGCTCTGTCCACATCCAGTGTTATGCATTCACATAGGCCAGGTCCTGGGTTTGAAAGAATGGAGAGATCTGCTGGCTTGACTTTTTCTTTCTGTGCATCTGTAGATGTGCTTGCATCTAAGATAACAGAGCCTAAGAGTACAGTGGTTGAAATTGTGTATATTTTAATTACATCATGAGCTTAATCTTTCATGTTTCTTTGAGGATTTTTTTTTAGATGCAGGATGTAATTATTTTGGTTTTTGAAATGTCAGTGGCTCATGAAACAGATAAAATATGTTATTTATATTCTTCTAGAAATATTTAATTGTTTATTCAGGACTTCCAGTTTGTGAATTTGTGTTACTCTAATCTGACCATCTGTGTAATACAGGCAAAAAGAAGTCCTGCAAATGCTGATGGTAGTATGGCACCTTTCTTTTTTAAAAAAGGTCAGTGTTCTTGTTTTAAAAACTTAGTGGGTGAAGGCTCTACGCAGCCAGGCTCTTCAGTAATTTGGTCATGTTTACATAATCAGAGTCTAAGGGTGTGTTTGTTTATCCTGAATAGAAAACCAAGATTCCCTTCTGCTAAAAACTCCCATCTACCTGCATAGTATTTGTGTACTCATTCTGAACTACTGACTTGAATTACCTTCTGTGAGGACTTAATTACCGGCTCACCTTCATCCCTTCCAGTCCATATCTGTGGGCACTGGATATTGTCCTCTGATTTTTTTCAACACCTTCATTTGTAAGCTTTATTTTTAAGAGTGACACATAAGGACTTGGATCTGAGGATCATGTTTCTTCACATAGAATAAAATGGCCTCTAATTTAATGAATCCTTGTTTTGTGTTTGTTTCATGTTACGCAGTTGTTGGGCATGTTCATAACTGATCCTGCCTTGCTTTGCTTACTTATCAGGTTGTCCTGGTACACTGTTACTTCTAATGTCAGAAAATAGGATGATATCTCAGATAAGCAGGGCAGGCATCCTTAGGCTGTACTTAAATAAATTCCAGTGCTGGATTTTGAACAAAGGAGTCGTTTCCCCAAGCAGTATAGATATAAAACCTAGATAAAGTAGCTCTTTAGGAAAACACTGAATTTGAAATATTTTCTTTTTCTTTTGCTATTTTAAAATTTCGTAGTATTGTATTCCCCACTGTCTGTAGAATGTCAGACCAGTCAAGAAATACAAACCTTATAAAGTGGTTTGCAGTAAAACAGCCTGCTAGTCATTCTGTAACTTAAGCTTTTGTGCGATGCCCCATGGGTCACCCCATACTTTTTGAGTGCAAAGAAAGAGTGCTGTCTGCCCACAAATACATGGGGGAGTGAGGTTGAAGCAGTAGCAGCTGAAACGTCCTTCTGTGGTAGCCTTCCTGGACTTAGTTCAGGAACCATTTTGGCTATGTTGCAGAGAACAGGACTGTGCATCTGTGGCAAAGCTGGAAAAGTTCCTAAGTGGCTTTCAGGTGATGTTCTTTTTGGCAGCTTGGTATTTGTGGTGTCATGCTTATATCCATAGGAAACATTTGTTTAAGTCCTGTTTCTATTGGTTGACTCTGTGTGCTGCATTTTTAGTGTCATAAATCATAGTTTGGTTTAGTTTGAGCCTTTTTGAAATTTGGAGTTAGCTGAGTAATTTTTTAGTTAGGTTCTGAAAAATGCTAGGAGAAAGGCAGTTCCTGTGCATTGCAGTATAATTGGGGTGTATGTTAAAATATAACGTCTTGAAGTATTTCTGTTGAAACAGCTTGAGTCAAGGGTAATCATCTGTAAACCTGTGTGTTTAGGAGATGAGATTTCACAGATACTAATGTAAACAGCCTAAGAAACAGAAGACTATGGTTTTGAGAATAGATTTACAATTTGTGGCAGAGGTAAGATTATTAAAAGGGTACTTGAAAATTGCATATTCACAGAACTTTGAGCAAATTTCAATTCTCCCTTTCTCTTTGGGCTCAGGAAAAACTTCATAAGTTATTTTCTGTTTTTATATAGTTGTTAGCAGTGAAGTACTGCTTTTGGTATGTCTTGCTTAGTCCTTGCAGAGAGGACTTCACTTCAGGAGGTCTGAAACACCCAGTGAGTCTTGTGCAAGTGTTGGCTTGAGGCAACACTTCTGGAGTCTGTGATCTTTTTATAAATCATGTTCCTGTTGCTTTTCTGCTCTGTGACCTGGGAGGGATCTCTTCATTATATTGAGAGTGAATGTTAAAAAACAACAGTGTGAAGCGTGGAGGTGGAGTTGGGAGCCATTGTCTTTACCTGAAAAGGTAGTGGTCCCCTCTGAGGGACCTGTGACTTCCATCGCTGGCCATAGGGCTTTTGCTCCTGTTCTGGAGATGCAGTCACCACAGTGGAAAGTGAGGGGAGAGGAGATGTTCCTGTGGGAACTTCTTCATTAAATATTTTTGGTAGTAAATCCCTGTAGATGACTGGACATAATGATGTTAAAAATCCCCAAACCAAACACACCAAAACCCAAGCAATTGGAACCTGAAAATGTATTTAACCTTCAAAAGAGAAGGTGTATTGAAAATGTTAACAGCTTGGCCTTTCAAATTAAGTGGTGAAACATCCCATTTTATCATTTTGATAGCTTTGATCATGTTGTGGTTGTTCTTATTCCTTTGACATGTATTGTAAAATTCCCTTGAAAGTATTGTTCCTCTGATGTTTTTCTTGTGAGGAACTTCTCTAAAGACTTGGAATAAATAGTTTACTTTTTCTTCTGAAGTCTGTATCATCGTTTCGTTCTCTCAGATTTGCTTTGTTACGTGAGTGTATTCATCTGATACTTGTTCTTTAAAGAGGTTCTGGCTTAAGGTTATCCCTAACAAAAGCCTATCGAATAAAGAAGAAATGTTACAGAAAGAAGGTAAAGACAATATAAATACCTGGGCTTACCCAGATTTTTGGAGCTGGTCACCTGGTATTCTTCCAAAAGTGAATGTAGGATAACAGGTAATAATTTTTACTGTCACACTACATGAACTCTAATTCATCTACAAGTAAATGAGAACATTTTTATGCAGTTACAGTTTCTGCTAGAGAAAAAAAACATAAGCACCTTTACTGCTAAAAATTTCTGGTATTGTTATGTTAGATTTTTGTTCTGATCTGACAAATGACTAGAATACAGCACACAACCAGATTGACTATATGGAACATCTATTTCTGTTCTGTTTTTTTTAAGAAACAAACAGACCTGTTCACTACTTATCATTTCAGATTTCCCAGCAATTAGAGAACTGATCTAAGGCTGTATTTTGTAGTAGAAAATGGCATATTAAACCCTTCTGGTGGTTCCGTTCCATTCAAATGGAAAGCAGAGTCTGCCTCCCAGTGGAAGTACTTGGGAGGATTGTCTTAAACAATTGGAAAACGATTGTAGGAATTTGGAGAGTGAAAAACCGGTAGTGATAACTGGGCTGTTACTCCACCCCTCCAGTAGTCAAAGTAATGTTGAAGCTTCTGGTTTATTTTTATGCAGACTTTTTTTATACTGCATGTGCAGTGGTATTGGTGTTCTTGTTTTAAGTGCTCTTCCATGTTTAATTTGTACTTGTGGTTTAAGAATCTAGCAGAATACTTGGGAAATTGGTGGGTTTGTCTCTCTTCGACAGTTAATTTGAAGATACCGAAGTCACTCTGAGGTCTTCTCCAATAGTAAGGTACTTTATCCATTAATTTCTTTGTTTCTCTGACAAATGTAAAACCACTTAATTTAGTTTGGCATTAAATACCTCCATTAAATGCTGTAGTAATGGCTTATGAGAAGGAATTAAAGCAATGTATTGATGATAAATCCAAGTGCCTGAAATGAGTAAGACGCTTGTTTGCCATGAAGTAGTATTATATAGTGGGAAGGAAAGGAGACAAAAGGTGTAGCACCACTGGATTGTGTGCCTGGCATGGCCATTACTTTGCTGAATGACTTTGAATCAATGTTTTTATCACACTGTTTTCTTCTCTGTATTAGTAGTAATAGTGATGTTAACTTCTTGGGAAATGCTTTCAGTTTTGCTGACAACAACTGTTACCTTATTGCTGTATTTTATTACTCTTATCATTGAAGATGTATTCATCAATCCGTTAAATATTTAATCTGGTTTTTATTAGTTAAAAAAATAACTTAAGGAAAACAGATTTTTAAATGTTTTAAATAGTAAAATTTCTGAGATGCAGAATTGCATTTTCAGCTGATTTTATTATCTTGAAGGGGTATTTCATCATAGGTAATGGTAGCTTTAGGAGTGTCAGTTTAAGTGTTGCTCCTGAATTAGTGCTGGACCCATTTTGATTTAGTTTTACTTTTCACCTGTAACAGAGTTTTAAACTTCAGTTTGTAGCCCATGTAGTCAAACTGTGCATTGAAAGTCCCATAGTTTTTTTTTGAAAAATAAAGCTGTTCGTCTACTTTGTCACTTTAGCTTTCAGGTCCTCATAAATATCTTCGTTTCGTTAGAAAGCAGAGGATAGATTTATGAACTAGAGCCTCTCACTCTCCTGCAACGTGCAGTGATATTTCATACAAGTGGGGCATGGAAGTACCTAGAAGAGGTTGATGACAAATGGATGTCTTTAACAACCATTTACCATTACCTTTTTAGAAGTAACTGGATATACCAAGGATCCATTTAAGAGAAAGCATAGGTCTTTGCCCTCAAGAAATGTTAACTGCTTCTATCTAATTTAGTTCTGTGCGACCACGTTTGTCTCCCTGTTGTCTGCCACCACTAAATGTGATTTTTATTTCTTTTTCCCCCTTGGTGTAAATGGGCCTGCTAAAAGGAAAAGAAAACATTTTGCAAACTTTTCTAGATAATAAAACTATTTCCTTTGTCTCAAGATTTAGTTAATATAATAGAAGGTCTCTCCTTAGGGTAAAGGACTTCTTCGATTCATGTAATTCCTACCATTTATAGTATGTTGGGGTCTAACAAGTACATAATTTATTAATCCTAATAACATGTCTTCTGTCTGCCTCCTAAGGAAACAGGAGTATCATTTTACAAATGTAGCATTGAGATGTGAAGGACATAAATTAAACCCCTTTGTATTTATAAGAATGTTGAATAGCTGACATCCAGAGTTTAAAGGTATTTAGGCTGCAGCACTTGAAACCACCAAGGTGAGCTCCAAAAAAAGTAAGAAGTGAGATCACTAGTAGTGAGAGCAGAAAGTTAATGCTCCAGACCACAGTGTACTTCTCTGATCCCACAGTGTACTGGTGACGACCAAGTCATGGCATTTTGTGTATTGGTCTACACTTCTTTTGGTTCTCCTATAGCTGAGTAGAGGTTTGATTTACAGCATGGCTTCTTCCCTCTCCTCCTCCAGCTGTGTGTTCCCTCTTTTTGGTGGCATTGACGCCTGTCTATTCATGAGTACCCAGTTTGAGGTAGCAGAAGAATAACTTCTTTTGTAGTGCTAATTTTCTGTTGATTTAGGTGCCTGCAGTGACTCACCCTAGGCTCGAGTAAGTACCGAAACTGATACAAAGGAAAATGCACCCTTCTGCCCTGAGAAGGAGAGGGTTTAAACTGGATCAGCAAGCTAATCTGACTCATTTCTAGCCATGCAGGCACTTGTGTGTTGGTACAGTGGGGGGAAAGAGATGGATTATGTTTGGGAGATGAACAGTCTTGTTTTTATTAGCAGCCCAGTGTTAAATCTGCTTGAGCCAAACTGAAACCATACCCTCAGGCCGTACACTTCACGAGCAACTTCAGCTGCCCCAGCGCTCTGTTAAACATGTACCTTGGAAACTGGTTGGTTCCAGGTCATGATGTGTCTTTCCTGATGGTCTGTGCGTGCCCTCGTGTACTTTGCAGAAACACACTCGTACTCCTGCATTGCCATCAGGACCGGAGCTCAGTTGTGGATTTGTTTATGCTGAAGCCTCATGGGGGTCAGTTGTGTGAGCAGGAGTGGAGTGCTGAGGTGGCCGTGTCAATCTGCCTGCGTGGGTTTGTGATCCCCAGCAGAGTGACTGGAGGCTTTTAAAGAGCCTGAATATTCAGCCCGGGGTTGTGCGAGAGGTGGGTCACAGCAGAATGCTACAGGGTGATCTGAACAAGGTAGCTCAAAGTTAACCTAGATTTGCTTGCAGATAGTAGTTATTCTCCTCACATCCAGAAAATCTGCATCCTTTTGAGAGAAAAGCCATAATCAGTAGTAATTTTGGTCTCTCACTATACCTCTTTTTGTGCAAGCTAATAGCAGTTCCCAACTAGTATAGAGGCAAGGAGGGCAAAGTACAGGGAGAAACAGATTATCTTTTGTTCAGAACTTGGAGTGAGAAATCAAGGACTGGAGGTGATGTGGCAATTAATTTCATTCTGGGTCTGCCTGCTTGAAAAGTTTCCATGAAAACCTCCTGCTGAGTGTAGGTCAGACTGCTAGAGCCATGCAGTCCTGTTCTCCTCAATCTTTCTTTAGTAAGGGCTATTTAATAACTAACAAGACTTGTGTGGTCAGGTAGAGCTGTTGAGGAAGGTACCGCTGCTAGCTGTGTTTCCAGTTGGGTGGTGGTAACTGAAGGCTTGGTGCACTGAGCAGCTTTTTTTCCTCCCTGTTGCAGGCAGATGGCCTTTTGGATAGAACGGGATCTGTTCCCAACTTGACTCAATAGAGGTAGTCCATTTTGGAACAGGGTTTGAGGTCTGCCTGGTGAAGGGTTTTGTGGATGTTTGAGAGGTGTGTGTAAAGTCCCCCTGCTCTAGAAGTGGTGCTGAGATGCAGGCAGAAACCTGGAGAAGGGTGACATGGGAAGGGTAGGGAGGTTGGAAGATAAGCTATTAGGGGACAAAGACAGTGTTTGTGATTATATGGAAACCACTGGGTCTGGGAGAGAAGAGATCACCAGGATGGCTTAGAGGGAGCTGGGCCCTGGGGAGTGACACAGGTCCTGCAAACAGTCCCAGGGCAGTGGCCCTCAGGGGATGCGGGAGGCAGTGGGGAGGAGAGCGTGAGTCAGGGAGCTGAGGTGGGTCCTTGCGCTTGCTCTGCTGTCACTTCAAATTCAGGAAAATGTGCTGAGCACCAACTCTTCTCTGAGGACCCAAGGCATCCATTTCCACCGTTCTCTAGGGCTTGTTGGGATTTCCGTCCTCTCCTGTTTCAAGAAATGTGTGAAAACACGTCTGCTGTATCTGTGAGGAACATCTGTTTTCAGATATAACTATGTCTTAAATCCATATTGCAAAGCAGATCTTCTGCTTAGATGGTGTGCTGGTTTTGGCTGGGATCAAGTTAATTTTCTTCACAGTAGCTATTATGGGGCTATGGTTTGATTTGTGCTGGAAATAGTGTTTGTAACACAGGAATGTTTTAGCTGTTGCTGAGCAGGGCTTACACCGAGTCAAGGCCTTTTCTGCCTCTCACCCTGCCCCGCCAGCGAGGAGCCTGGGGCTGCACAAGAGGCTGGGAGGGGGCACAGCCAGGACAGCCGACCCCAGGGATATCCCAGACCATGTGGCATCATGCTCAGCACGTAGAGCTGAGGGGAGGAGGAGAAAGGCGAGGATGTTTGGAGGAGGATGTTTGGAGTGGTGGCGTTTGTCTTCCCGAGTCACTGTTAGGTGTGATGGAGCCCTGCTGTCCTGGAGATGGCTGAGCACCCGCCTGCCCATGGGGGGTGGGGAATGAATTCCTTGGTTTGCTTTGCTTGTGCGCTCAGCTTTTGCTTTAGGTATTAAGCTGTCTTTATTTTAGCCCATGAGTTTTCTCACTTTCACTCTTCCGATTCTCTCCCCTATCCTGCTGTGGGGGAAGTGAGTGAGTTGCTGTCTGGTGCTTAGTTGCCTGCTGGGGTTAAACCAGGACAGATGGGTGTACATTTAGGATCCCTTCCTCAGCAGCATTTGTTACCTCAGGCTTTACCTCACTTCATACATAGTCAAGGGAACTTCCTTCTGAAGCATAGCCTGTTGCTTCTGTGTACGTTTAGTTTTCTATTTTTATATAGATGAGTGCATGAATATTGATAAATGAATAATAGTAATTTGAGGTTTTTTAGATCTCTTTGTAAAAGAAAAGCTCACTTGCTGAATGCTAGCAAAGAAATGTTTTCACTGGCAGCTCTAATAGTGAATTCCAGATGTAGGATTTCTTAGTGTTGTTAATGTTGCTTTTTAAGTCCATATGGAAACTGGTAGAGGCTAATTTTTGATACAGGTAAAATTCTGTATTATGGGCTTTGTTATATTGTCTTGAGTACTCAGATTGTGAGTGTTTATAATGAAGCTGTCAGGCAGTACATGAAGATATTTAGGGTTTTTTGTCCAATAAAGCCTAACCCTGTAAATAACCTTTTGATCCTCTCTGTGAATGTTAACAAATCCGGTTCTTTTTGCAAGATTCACTGGTAAGAGAAATGCAGTGTGTGTTCCTGTGACTATAAATTGTTGATGGAAATAGTTTTTTGTAAGGGTATCTTGGAATCTCCAAGTTTGAGTTTGGGTAATTTTGTTTATTTAGCATGCCTGAAATCATGGAAGTCAAGAAATGGGGCAGTAAGCACCCTAAGTACTTACCTCAAACATAAATAGTCAATCCACTGAAACTGTTTTCCGGAAAAGATTATCTACATGCGGGCTGAATAGCTGTGTAAATAATAATGTTTGCTGATGGGTAATAGGTATGGAATGTTTACATTTGCTGTGTATTTTAAATGGGCATTGCTGGCACAGGTTTTTAATAAGGACTTCGTTCTGCAAACAGCAATAAATAAAACCTTGGTGTATAATAGAAGTCAATAAATGTAATGATTACTGTTTTATGGAGTCTTTTTATAAAGTGTCCAGGAATATTTATTACTCAAACTGAAATGTATTCTCTGCATAGGTGGATATACAAAGTTACGTACATTTTTTTCACCCCAAACAGTAGAACCAATGTTATACTGTGTTCTGGTATCAACTGGAATAAAGTTAACTTTCTTTCTAGTAGCTGGTACAGTGCTGTGTTTTGAATTTAGGATGAGAATGTTGATAACACACTGATGTTTTAGTTGTCGCTAAGCAGGGTTTATACTTAGTCAAGGACTTTTCAGCTTCTCATACTGTCTGGCCAGGGGAGGCTGGGGTGCACAAGAAGCTGGGAGGGGACACAGCCAGGACGAGCCAAAGGGCTATTCCATGCCATAAAGCATCATGCCCAGTACATAAACTGGGGGGAGTTGGCCAGGGGGCACCGCAGGTCAGGGATCGGCTGGGCATCCGTCAGCGGGTGGTGAGCAGTTGCATTGTGCATCCCTTGTTTTGCATATTCCATTATTATTTTTATGATTATTTTCCTTTCCATTTCTGTCCTATTAAACTGTCTTTATCTCAACCCATGAGTTTTACTTTTTTGTTCACAGTTCTTTCCCCTGTCTCACTTTGGGGTGGGCAGTGAGCGAGTGGCTGTGTGGTGCTTAATTGCCAGCTGGGGTTAAACCATGGCACGCTGAAAGACACTGGGGAGTTAGAGTTTGTCAGGGGGGCAAGTAGCAAGAGTTACTGAATTTAACTAATGCTCTTCCAGGCACCTTGATTATACTGCACTTGAGTACGAACCATGAGTAACTATGCTGTGTGTAAACAGTTTGTTTTATTTTAACTTAGATGTAGTGGGCCTAGACTCTCCCAGGTAATATAGTGCAGTATTAGATAAGCAAAAGCTTTTATTTATTATAAAAGACAAGTGAAAGAATGGAGGATATGTTTTGTAATTGCCATATTTAATGGGGATTTTCCATTTTTAGATTTTGTGCAGTTGCCTGTGACAGCTCCTGTTGAGTAAACTGAGACGGGAACATCTTGTATCGGCTGTTGTACCTGTACCTGCCATGATGAGAAGTTGCATAAGGTTTCTTTTTCTTGTTAATTTATGCTTTTATTGTAGTGTATTTATTATAAGCAGTTCAATTAGTAAACACATTCCTTTAAGGATTTTATTTTTTCTCATTTAACAAAAGTATTCTTCTAAAACTAAAGGGTATAACAGTATTAGTATAAGTAGTATATAGGGCCAAATCACGGATTATGTGTTAAGCAGGATCAGTCCCGAGAACTGCCGGTTTACTTTTCCAGACTCATGAATGAGTGTGTTGGTTGCTTCTTCTCTTTGCTGTTGAAAAAAGTGTGTAAGTTTTTACTTGTGGCCTTACTCTTTCCTGTTTGGTGACTACTTTGTGGAATGGAATTACATATAAACTGAAGAGCTATTATGTGCATGCAGAAACATTTGCTTGCACAGTTTTTCTGTAATTTGTATTCTTGCATATATTAGCAGCTCTTTCCTCCAGGATGTAATCTGCTAACCCTTCCTGCATCACTAGTCATGGTTTGAACGCTGATTTCTCAGAACCCCAGCAAGATTATGTGAAACTAGAATGAGTGCATGTTCTGTAAGAACATGAGTGTTTACAGCTAATCTGAAGACTGAACCACTATATTAAAATATTTTTCACGTCATGTATTTTTATTTATTTACATCATGTATTTTTATTCGTCAGTGGTTAAGCAGGAGTTACTTAAGAACAGTATTGTAAAGGCAGTGGACTTTCTCTTTCTTTTTCTTTTATGAAAACTGCTTAGGATCATGTTGTCTTCTGCTTTCTATTTCCAGACCCAAAACGTGTTTACGTACCCTCACTTTATGGTCAAAATCAGTGTTACACTTCCAGAATTAACGATGTGACCACAAATTGTATTTTAATGAAATTGTAAAGCCCTGGTATAGTATTTCACAAAGTCTTTGAGGGCTTTTTTTTGTTTCATATTTTTTTTAAAGGCAGAATATTAAACAGCAACCAGTGCATCCCTTTCAAGCCTTTCAGATTTTATATAACATTGAAAATTTCCCTAAGACTTTTAATTTTCAAATCAGTCCTACAAATTGCTTATTAATTATGTGTTTTCATGTTGAGTTTTTAAAATACCATACCTTAAAGGTTCAAAACATCAATTTTTATAGACAAAAATGCATGTGCAAACATTGTATCTTAATGAAAACAAACATTTTCATTTATAATGTCATTAAAACTTTTTTTTGGAGGTTAAATGACCTTTTATTTTAAAACCCCCCAAAAAACAACAACAAAAAAACCCCTAAAAAAGCATACTGTCATGTTCAGCTGCATTGGCTTTGCTTGCAGTAAAAGGTAACTGTTGTACTGCTAGCACTCTAGCCTCAAGTTAGGGGAAAGTTTTGCTTCTACGTTGTCAGAAAAATTATTTTTTTATTGGATGCATAGTGATCCCTTTAGCTGACTTCAGTGTTCTTCTGCTGACAGTGGCAATGATAAATCTGTTGGATGAAGGCATTTTAAACTGCACCTCCTGTTTACCTGGAATTTTTCTCTTCAGTAGCATAGCAAACCAATAAATGAAATGACGTGTTAAAATGCATCTTGTGTTCTTCAGTTATACAAGAAAAGAGGTGGAGCCTTTACATTGCCACCAAGGAACTTCCTTTGTGTTGTGGCTCAGCTCTGTTTAGAACTGCCACCCTACAAAGATACGGGAACTTACCTTTCTAGTGAGAATACTAGCATATACTTTTCTTGCTTGTTCAAAAAGGGGCTGCACTTTTCCCACTCCCAATTAGTGATAATTACAATTAGTTACAGGCATAGATGCTCTGTAAATATCACAGTCAGAAATCAATTGCCAAGTTTTTATACACTGGCACAGGAGCATTCTCTCTTGTTAAAGTTTGCTGTCTCCTACTTGTAAGAAAGAAAAATGGTGTCTTGGCCTTCAAGGCAAGAAACTGTGTTTTCAAAAGATACTTTATCATTAAAATTACATTTTAAGTGAAAAACTATTTTTTGTAAGAGTTAATTTTTAAAAGAAACTATTCGAAATGGACAACAGAAAGAAACTGAAAAAATTAGCAACTTACTCAGGGTAACGGATGTACATCAGAGTTCTAGAGCTGGATGCTTACTTTTCAGAACCGGGATGATGTTCCAGAATATTTCTCCTTAGGCTATCTTCTTGGAGTGTTCCTTAGACCCTTTCTTGAGATGCAGCTGTTATGAAATGGTGGGCATAGTACAGTTTATGATTTGCAATTTAAAGTAGACATTTCCAGTTTTGGGGATTTTGTGCAAGGCTTCAGGTAAGACAGGAGAGAGGGCTTGACATGACACCTTGGTGTGGTTGTTTTAGAAACAGTGGAAAAGATTCCTCTCTCCTGAGGAAGGAATAAAGCTGTTGGGTAACTGCAAAATCAGCTGCTATTCCAGAAGGGCTCAGTGCCTCTCTAACCAAGAAAAGTTGTGAAACCCAGAGAGAATATTTTTGAACAGGCTCAACTGTTTGTCAGACAGGGCATTTTTTTTTTTTAGAACAGTTTTCCAAAAAGTATTAAATCAGTTGCCTTAATTTTTGCTTGTAACTGTGTTTGGTTAAATCCTGTTTCTGCTTAGTAGGCGTAGAGAAGTTCTCCACCTTTAAAAGGAGAAAAAAAAAAATGTGCCCCTTCCCCGAATTGGGCCAGACAAAATTATAGAACAATGAATAACTTCTAGAAAAACAGGTGAACTTTTGTTGTGTGAACTCTGGATTCAGCTTTAAAACGTCATGTTCTATGCTGTTATCAAGCACAGCATAATTTTTCTGGACTGCAGTAGCTTATTGGCTGACACATGATTATTTCCTTTAAGTATTCTTCAGTGGCAGTCTAAGAACATAAGTCTCTTCAAATTATTACTGAATTTACCCTTTAGCCTATTTAATTTTTTATTGATCATCACTTTTTGCCTTTGATCCGAATATTAATACATTTACATAATGTATTAATACACTTCTGTATTTTTTTTAGGTTTTTAAGTCCCTCTGCAGCTTGATTCAGTAAGTCCCTACTTTGAAGAGCTTCTGTGCTTTATTTGAATATGTGTCTGGGTGCTTTCCAGGATAGACCCTGATGTTGCTTGGTTCCTTCAAACTGCCTGTAACGATGCACTATGTACTGTTAACAATGAGGTTGTAGCAACTTGTTAGGGAAGAAGCTGATGGTGAAATCTTTTTGCTTGGAGTTTTGAGAAATTGTACAGTTTAGAGAAAGATGGAATTAATCTCATCTAACAAATGAAGGATATTGGGTTGATCTGTTCCCAAAAGCATCTACAAATCTAAGATTCATGGAGGAGGGTTTCCTTCCATTACTATTGAAAGATCTTACATGATTTAAATGTTACTTTTTCAACTAAAATTTTTTTCATTAGGCTTTTCACAGAGTCAATGAACGTAAGATATCAGCAAAAAATTAATAGAGTATTGGCACTGTATCTTATGAATGCAAACTTAATTTAGAAAGAATTACCAAAGTTGTGCATCTTCTATACACATCTTTATTAGTTCATTTATAGTATTGCTTTTAGTACAGTTGTAGCAATACATTTGAAGAGTTAACTGAGCGAAGTTTATTTATAGTTCATTTTGCTTTTATGTTCAAAACACTGATTTTTGTAACTGGTAGCTTATTCACTGTGGCAGAAATTAATCTTCAGCTGTTATGACAAGTGTTCCTGTTTTCCATAACAATTTTAATTATTCTGTTGGATTTTTTTGATCTTTAAGATAGATGGCATAATTTGTCTCCACAGTAGAATACATTACAAAGTTGCATCATTGTGTTCTTTAGATATGATAAATGATGTTTTAAAAAAAGTCACAGTTAATACCCTGGCATCGTTAGGGATCCTGGAAAAAGGTACACATCTTTTCATAGTGCCATAGCTAGGATTTGGGGGATATTTCTAAGCCATTTTCCAATATTTACCAGATATTACTTACTGTCATATTTATTTCTATAAGAAGTGTGCCCGCTGCATACTAGTACTGAGGCTGAAATTGTAGGACTGATGGAAAGTCCTTAGGAATAAAAGAGCCATCAAAGTTTTGTTGCATATAGGGACTTGAGGGCGGAAGGTTAGTTTCTTTCTCTTATGTAGGTCTCCCAGTCTGTATAATGTTTGGAAAGCATTTCAACATACTTAGTGGTCGGGGTTTCCATGTACAGAGCAGTGGCATTACTTGAATTGTTAAGGCTCTCATGGAGGTTGAAGATTTAAGGTCAAAGGTCATGAAGACTGCTAGTGAAGATGCACATGTAGGTATTCTGATGTGGTTGGAGAGAATGCTGTAAATTGTATAATCACATAGCATTTTCAGATAAATACATGCCATTCACATGTCAATTAAAAATACAGGCCCTGAATTCCTCTAGGTTCTGTGTTTGTGAAGTGTCCAAAGAAATAAAAATATTAGTAAGTACTGCAGGTCTGTGAAATGGGAATGGATTAACTTTTCCTTGTGGACTGGTGTCTTGTTTCATTTGTGTTAGGAGTTAAGACTTCTAGCCTAATTTCTGCATAAAAAGACCTATTGGGATATGGATTGTAATATGTCTGAAAATTACCCACCTGCCAACAGCTATAGAGTTTACCACTAAGCTTTTGTTTTCTCTTTTCAGATCTTTTTGGATCTCTAACTGATCTGTGTTTCCAAACCCTTCTGAACCTTTGCAAGCAGCCAAAATGAAGTTGAAGCATAACATCAACCCTCTTCTCTTACACTTTATAAACTTTATAATCTTGGTGTACTCCTTTGTAACATACATTCCATGGTACATATTTTCAGGATCAAGGCAGGCTATAGCAAAAGCCAAGCAGGTTAAAGCTAAACCTGTGAATAACAAGCCTGGGGGTGCGTACAGATCTGTTAACAGTCTACATTGCTTAGCTTCAGTTTTATATCCTGGATGTGATACACTCGACAAAGTTTTTAAATATGCTAAAACTAAATTTAAGGACAAAAAACTCTTGGGAACACGTGAAATCCTAAAAGAGGAAGATGAAATCCAGCCTTCAGGAAAAGTTTTTAAAAAGGTAAGTCCTTTTTTGCAGTCTACCTTTTTCAAAGTGTATTTACTCTCTTTTGCAACACTTCTAGTCCAGTAAAGTAAATCAGGGGAAAAACTTAAAAGTTTCTCTGCTTAAACATCATGAGAAGAGTTAACTTATCTAATTCCCAGTCTTTCATTACTCATCGTTTAAAACAAATCTAAACCTTTGTTTTGCATTCTAGAGTAGATAACCTTTTTTTTTTGTTTCAGTAAGAGAAAAAATATTTTAGGGTGGGGTTTTTTTTTTAATATTCAGCTGATGATGTAACTGGCTTTAAAGTGTTCCTTTTAGGTGAATTAAAAAAAAAGTCCCCTTGTGTTATTCTGAACTATCATCAGATAAATGTAGAAGAATTACTAGATGCCTATACACAGATGTGCCTTTCCAGTAGATTTAATTGTAACTTAAAGATTTACTGTTTTGCCCTGTGAATTCAGAGCTTAAATGAAACTTTTGGAAAAGGATTGCACAGACTTTAATTCTTTAATTGGAGGAGTCTTTCCCCTCCATCTCCTTCTCTGCTAATCTGTAATCATGGTGTATGGGGGAGATATAATTTCAATATAAAACTCCGTTGTTTCAAGGGACTGCCTTTTTATAGTCTTTTGCATTCAGGCCTGTGTTGTCACTTGCTGCTTTGTATTTGTTCAGAGGCATTAAAAATGCAGTTTTGCCTGAAGAAGCAAATCAGGATACCATTAACATGTATGTTTGTGGATATGTGTTAAAGGTCTGCAGTTCTAATCCAGAAGTTAACTACACGGCTATAAAGACAATTTTTAGTTCAGATTAGTTTTCCTGCAGAAGAAAAATTTATCTCTTCATATAGTAAAGGATTCCTTAAATGTGGCTAGTTTTAATTCTGATATAGGAGTGTAATGTTTAAAGTAGAATTTGATTAATATCACAATACATGGTAAAATTTAGTTCTGTTAAAATCTTTATAGAAGCTTTAATTGTTAGTTAAACTTCCTATGGAGTTCATTTTTCAGTATGAAGGAAATGCTGGGAGAAATGGGTACATATAATCTTTCTTGGTGCTGCCTTGTCCCATAAAGAAGAGGAAAGTTTGTTATACGAAGTGGACTTCCAAGCACAAATCAGAATTTTGTCTGCCCGTGATCTATTTTTTAAACACAATTAGAAATGTAGGGTGTAAGAACTTAGGAGTTTTAGCCTTTTCCGTTATGCAAGCAAAGTGTTCTGAATATTGGAAAGCTGAAGAATGTTGGTGTTGACCTACTTAAATTACTTGTTTGTAAGTATTTAGATTTAGGAATTACCTAAATTAGGTAATTTTGTCTAAGCTTGACACAACAGTTCATTATATTTGATTGCCATACTTGCCCTCATGTTATTTTGTTCCAAGTTGTGGCATTATTACATAAGTCTACTTTTTTTTTTTTTTTTTCCTCTATTAAGGAATACAGTGTTTCTTAATACCTTGTAACATGTTTTAGCAAGTGAGGAGAATTGGAAAATTTCACAAGATACCTTGTTGATTCTAAATGTCTGAGTTCTTTTCATTTTTGTCTTTCATACCATGCATCTTTTTATTGCCCGGTTCCATTTAGAAAAGGCAACTTGTGGAGGTTTATTTGGTGCAGCTTTTTGAAAAGGTTTATGACAATTTTAATTCTTAAATATAAGTGCATATAAATTCTATACCTATAGGAGTTGCAAAACTCATTAATTATTTTTTCCCTTTCAGAAATTGAATACACTGGGAATAATTGATGCATTTTTGAGGTCAGCTGCAAGTCAGGCAGATCTGAATGTAGATCATTGCACTACCTATTATAAGATGTCCATGCAAATTAAAATGGTCTAGATTAGCCTAATTAATGATTCATTAATGGGATAAATGTATATCTCAGAATAAAATATTAACCTTTTGATTCTTAGGAGAACTAAGTGTACTCACCCTTCTAGCTAAAATTATTTAAAAATAGATATTTAACATCTTTAAGATCAGGTGCTGCATTAATTTTTTTCCAAAACCAGTGATATCCCAGATAATCTGTAATTTCTTGAATATTTATGCTACTATATTGTTAAAGAGATTTATTTATCCCTGTGTTGTTGCCAAAGTAGCAGAAATTCATGGTTGTTAATAAAGTAGAAAAATTTGCTTCTGCCTATTTATGTTTTATAATATTTCATATGTAGTTAGTTTTTCTGCTTCCTTCCGTAATGTCTTTTAATACATGGATTAGAGAGCATACCTAATACTAATTTCATAAAATATGCATTTAATTCAGGGTAAGATAATGTTGAAAATACTTCAGCGATTAAGATGTAATTAATTGGAAAAATTAATTTAAGCAGAGTTTAAATTTAACTATGCCCAAAAGATGAGCTTTATTCTGATGGTTGATTATTTTACGTCATCTTAGTTATAGGTTATATTGTCATGTGCTTGCTTTTATATATGTTGGTATGTGGATTTTGCTTTGTATGTGTGTTCTTTTGTTGGGTTGGGGGTGGGGGGGTGGGGGTTGTTTGTTTGGTTTGGTTTTAAGAAGGGTTTGTAACTAAACCCAGAATTTATGGAAACATAATAAGACATAGTGGGGAAAAGTAAACTGGATTTTGGTAGGGGAAAGTGATGCATCTAAAGCCTGTGAGACTTACGTGAAACAGAACATTGGCAAGCACTTGGATTCAGAATGTTATACATTATTGCTGATACTGAAACTTACTGTGAAGTTGCAGGAAGGTTCTTGCCATGCCAAGTCACTGAGTGGGAATAGTACCTTATGATCTTGAAAAATGTAGGGTGCTATGTAAATAATATTTTAGGGTGGGGTTTTTCAGAAGTGTTCAGCTGCAATTCATGATTTCATGTGAAAGGTCAAAACCGGACATTTCTAATAACGTCCTTTGTATTACTTTTAATATACTTTCTACAAGAAAATATATTTAATTCATGATCACTGGTTTCATAATTGTAGTCAAGGTTCTTCAAGTGTTATAAGCTACTTTTAGGAAGACCGTGAAAGGTAACTGAGGTCAGGTAATTTAATGACTCTACGTGTGCCTGCAGCTTTCTTGGGAACATTCTGTGATACCTTCACACTGAAAATTTGAATGTGGTTTCCCTAAATTTGAGAATAAAGAAATGTTCACTGTGCAGCAAGTATTCAGTCTCTATACTTTGAATTTCCAGATATTAATACAGCAAATATTTTTCCAATGCATTAAGTAACTCAAATATTTTTTAACTTGCAGTTGAAGTATGTTTAAAAGCTGTTGCACTAGAGGGCAGTATTTTTCTATTTAATGTAGTATTTTGAAGTGAACATTCAGAGGTGCTGTCTCTTCTGATTTAGTGTTTGGTTTTATGTGTCTGTTTAATCAGTTCTTGATAATCTTGACTTCTTGGGCCCTTCTCTTGCAAACTCTTGGACAGTTACTTTCTTTACACGTGTAAGTAGTTATCTAGCAGAAATAAGTTCTGAAAGCTGTAAAACCTTTATGAATGTTTAAAAGATTGTGGCACTTAACATTAGTCTTAACAGCTGTTTACAGTAGAAACTGTACATTGGAAAATATTACCGAAAGCTACTGAGGGAAGGGCGGGGAAGGGAGATGGACTTGGAGACATACTCAAACATAAGGACGGATGAGAGAAACCTGCTCTGTGTCCTACAAAAGAATCATATATGCAGAAGAAAGGGACATATGGACAGAGGCAGTATATTAATGTGTCATAGGAAGGGAACAGAGAAGAAATGCTGGGCATGGGGAGGAAGGGAACATGGGAAATTAAATACATGCAAGGCAGCAGGAAAAGCAAGAGTCAAACCAGGTGCATTGGAAAAGGTCTTCTCATCTGTTTTCACACACTAGCGTTCTTCAGATACAACTGTATTTCTATATACAGAAAAATAGCTATAACTCACAGTGCTATATACATTCTTTCTGTGCAACTTCTAACCTTTTAAGAAAGGAAAGCACTGACAAGGCCTTCTTTCACTATGTTATACATCAAACTTGTTTAAGCAATGAGGAGAAATTATTTAAGTGAATAAAAAAAGGGAAAAAAGCAGAATCACAAGTGTTATTCAGAAAGATCCATTTTTGACCTTTTAATGATTTCTTATTCTAACTTCAGTGAGTTATGTAATAAATGGTGGAAATTACCAAAACCTGTTCATTTATGGATTGGCAAACTTACCAGAAACAGTAATGAGAATCTGCTTGTATTTCTTGACCTAATTATTTGAGAGCAGTATCCCTGAGGCCACACTAGGTAGAGTACAGCAGTGGAAAGGGTGTTGTGCCGTAACTGCCGTAAATTGTTCTCAACTGATGCGCTTGTCAGGACTTTCCAGATTTGCCAAAAATACTGCCTTTGGGGGAAAAATGTCCCCAGTTGGAATAAAAATTCCAAATTACTGAAATTTGGATGGACAGGAAGAAGTACAATATTTTCTTTGGAAGCAGTAAAAGTTTTCCACACCAGAAATACCTTGATGTGTCGAAGCCAAAAGGAACTCCCTGGTCCTTGTCCTTGGGGAGCTGTAGCTGTGAGCGCTGGCAGCAGTGCGAGTCCTCTGCCCCACCGTCCTGCCAATATGGTCAGGCAGCACTTCTGTGATTCTCTTGCCAGTTACAGCAGAGAAATTCAGTGTGATGTTTCTTCTCCAGTAAGGTTTTTGGCTCTGAAACAGCCTATTTGCCATTGAAGCTGAGTTGCTGCAAATAAAACAGGAAAACCTGTGCAGGTATTTGTGGAAGAAACTTGTGGTTTTTTTTTCTGGTGGAATTGCTAAGTATTGCTGTTGTTGGCAAGTTATTGTTTTTTGGTTTTGTGAAATATTTTCCCATTAAAACATTTGTGACATTTCCAAGCAGTTGCACATATACCTGTCCTGAGTTAAGAAAGGTTTGTCCTGCTAAACAAAGTAGGTTAGTGAGCAGTATGCAGGAAGGCTGTAGTAGGAGCAACTCAGTTACCCAATAGTAAACTTCAACAGTTTGAAAAAGTGTTTTGATAAAAGAAATATTTAGATTTTATTTCCCTAGTAGAGGTTGAGAATTTTCAAATTCATTTTATTAGGGAGGTGGATGTTGAGATACAGACTCATTAGAAATGTAGTGACATGCCAGAAAGTTGTTAGATTTTACAGCCCACAAGTTTGAAATTTAGTTAAAGTTCATAAATGAAATGTGGGGGAGGAGGGAGAAACTTGCTTTTCAAGCTTTTTTTTAGTGTTTGCTTGCATTTATTACTAATGCTGTGTAGTTAAAGGAAATGTCTGAAATACTTGACTAAGAAAAATTCTATTTTTCAAAATTGTCAAGGTGCTTGTATAAATAGATGGGTAAGGTATAATTTAAAGTCTGAGTTTTCAACATAAAACATCCTCATAGTACATCTGTATAAGAAACTATCTAGGATATCCTCAAAGAAGGATTCTATCACTCAGTGAGAAAAAAGTATTGCAAGGTACAAGTGCACACACAGAAACCTACAGTATATAGTGACCTGTAAATGCAAATCCGATTTTACTGGGCACCAGCTTTCCCATACAGAAGAAAAGTGAGATTGCTTAATGTTTTCCACATGACTTTTCAGTACTGAGTTTCCCGTTTAGTCTTCTGTTGACTTTTGTTTTAACAGTAAAAAAGGGGCAAGAAGATTACTCCTCTTCCTCCTGACGTTTGTTTTGGAACAAAGGGAAAGGGATTTCACAATTTCTGACTGAGGACACATGGATATGCTACTTTCTGGATTCTACTTTCCCTTTTTTCTTGTTGTTTTACACTAAGAATGAATGCCTAAATATCATATTTGTGTAGGAGACTTGTAGCCCAAATATCCAAGAAAGCAAATACAAAGAATATATCGTACTAGCTGGTGCTTGTCACCCTTTACTTAGCATAAAATACAACTTTGTAAAAACTAAAGGTATATGGGTCAGATAACCATGGCCTTTTGGAGGGCTTCTGAAGCTATGAAAAATGATGGGAATCATGTGCTTTTCTAATGTGAATATAGAAACTGAGGTGCTAACGTGTTGAGATATTGCACTATTTGTGTTGGAACTTCCATGGTCCCTGTAGTTTTTGGAAGAAAATTATTCATTTTCTTGAGTAAACTGCTGTTATAATTCAAGCAAATATTACTTCAGACATCTGTGGTTTCTTCATGTGGATGAAGATATAGTATGGCGTTTGTTAAGGATTTTCGTTTTCTAAATTGAATTTATTATTCTTATTAGGTCATCCTTGGCAAATACACCTGGCTTTCATATGAAGATGTATACATTAAAGCTGTTAATTTTGGAAATGGCTTAGCAGTATTGGGTCAGCAACCAAAGACTAACATTGCTATCTTTTGTGAGACTAGAGCTGAGTGGATGATTGCAGCACAGGCCTGCTTTATGTGCAACTACCAGCGTAAGTATGCGCCTTTTCTAACATTTTTATGTCTTTTGATCTTGCAACACAATCTGAAATAAACTCTTTTCTTACTTCACTTTATATAAAGCTTTCTTAGTATATAGAACATATAAAATTACAAATAAAAAATACTGCATAAGGTAGAGACTGCGCACTTCATAGTGTTTATTAAATAGAGAAACCTGTATCTGTTTGCAGATGGAGTATGGTTTCAGTAAGTATAGCTTGCTCAGTGAATTTGAGAGGTTTATTTCCTTTTAATCTCAAATCGGTACAGATTTCTAAGTTTCTAAAAACAAACAAACAAAAATCACACATTAATTCATTGACTTGGTTTCAGGAGTTGACGTCAAACCTTCATCTCTTCCTGTAAGTTTTGTTTTAACTGTGTGTTTTGTCATTTCTTCAATTTTGATTTTGGTTAGAGTTTATCATATTTGTTATCTCTAAAAAGTGAAAAGGAGTAAGTCCTGACCTTATTTTGGAGACCTCTTTCTAATTAGAAAGTTGCTTAGTAACTCCTTTACTAGTAAACTGTAAGTCGTTCCTTAACACAAACCTTAGGCTGAGCTGACACATTTTTCTTAATTCTCTCTGCCTCTTGACTTTCTTATAGTCCATTGCATATCATTTAATGCATCCTAATTTAACCTGGGTGCTGATTTGAGATTATGCTCAAGGGCAAGCTTGAGTCCAAGTTATTATTTCAGAAACCTACCTTAAGACTATGTTTAGTTTTGGTGAGCTATTTAAAGTCAGTCTGTCTCATTCATAGTATCTGTTTTAATCATACACTAACTGGATCCTTAACCCTGGCAGTGGACTGAGACTAGGTTCTCTGCCCTGGGCAATACTCCTCATTTTCTCATGGAGTGACCATAAGAGAAGTGTCTTTTGGGCTCTTCTGTCTGATGACAGTCTTAGTCCTATTCTGTAATTTCTAGTTACTGATCCTTTAGTCTTCTGCTGTTTATTGTGGAGACCAAAAACTGTGTTGGGGCAGAGCTGAGTCTGCTCAAGGAGGAGGAGGTGCTTTCTTGGCAGAATGTGTGGACTGGGCAGTTGCAGGCTCTGTTGGAGAGGTGCCTTTGAGGAGTAGCAGAACAAGGCAGACTGACTGGAGATGTCCTTGCACAGCTTTGCTGCATAGGGTAGAGACAGATGCAAAGCCAAGTTTACTTCCCTTTCACTCAAGCCATGTAGAGGGCCACAGCTGTATCTGAGGTACATCTCTGCCACAGTGGGAAACCTGCTGTATACCCTAACCTAGTCTGAGTGTAGGCACAAGGGTATGTGTAAGAGCTCTAGGCATGAGAAACCTATTGAGTGCTGATCTCAACTCAGTATAGGAGTTGTTTTTGCAAATGTCTGTTTCCTCATCACTTCTTAATATGTCATTTACCTAACTGTAAGCTCAGCCTGGCTGGGTTCTGTGATGCTCTCAGGGGGACATTTCTCATTTTCCCACCAGGCACTCTAGAAGCTGCTTTTCCTCACATGCTTTGGCCTCTTCTCTCCCGTGCTAGATTTTCTCTCCTTCAATAAGAGATGGGCTGCAAAAGCCAGATGTGCAGAAATTCCTGATTTGCTAACTACCTACACTAAAGATATATATCAGTTAGACTTTTTTCAAAATTTGGAAGCAAGCCTAACAAGCAAATTATATCTTAAATGGTCCCTCTCTGCTCTAAGCACGAGTCTGTTTCAGTTTGAGGAGCCATATGTTCATGAGTATAAAGCAGTTTTCATTTAATTAGGTCTTTACTGTGGGCCTGAGTGCTTATTTTATGTATACCTTTACGCTGTATTGTTCCCTCAGTTTAAGGGTGGGATTGGTTACAGGATGTATTGCCTTAGCCCCTACCCTTTCAAAATCAGCTTGCTTGCCTTCTGTGATAACTGGGTCTGTGGACAAGGAGAAAGTGGATGTTGTATACTGTGACTTGAGCAAGGCCTTTAATCTCCCATAGGTCTGTACAGCCAAACTATTCAGATAAAGACTGGCTAAGTAGATGGTAAGATGGATGGAAAATTCATTGGATATTGGCTGAAAGGATTGTAATCAGTAGCATGAAGTTAGTTGCCAGCTCTCGGGGATTGATACAGAGTCCAATACTGTTTAATGTCTTTATTGAAGGCCTGGATGATGGGACAGTGCAAACACAGGAGGTCATAGCCTGTAGCAAGTTGAGGGGAGCAGCCAGTACACTGGAGGGCAGAGCTGATGTACAGAGGGGCCTGTAAACAGGAAAAGTTGGCTGGTGGGAACCTTGTGGAGTTCAGTGAAGACAGTTACAAATTTCTGTGCTGGAATATCTCATGCACCAGTGTAGGCTGGGGGGCAGCTGGATAGAGAGCAGCTTTGTAGAAAAGGACTTGAAGGACCTGGTGAACAATAAGTCAACCATGAGTATGTGTAGTGCCTTCTTGCAGCTAAGGCCAACAGCATCCTGGGTGGTAGTAGCATGAGTGTAGTGGGCAGGTGCAGGGAAGTGATCCTTCCCCCCCTTTTGGACACTAGTGAGACCACATCTAGAGTACTGTGTCCAGTTTGTGGCTTCCCAGTAGGAAGGAAGACATTGACATACTGGAGCAAGTCCAGTGGAGGGCTGCCAAGATGCTGAAGGGGTTGGAGAACGTGACATATGAGGGGAGGCTGACAGAGCAGGGTCTGTTCAGCATTAAGATGAGTGAGTTGAGATCTTGTTGCTGTCTAGAACTATCTAATGGGAGTGTACAGAGAAGATGAAGCCAGATTCTGCTCAAAGGTGTGTTTTGATAAGACTGGAGACAACAGGCACAAGTTGAAACATATGAAAATTTGATTAGATGTTAGGACAAACTTATTCGTTGTGAGGGTGGTTAAATACCAGAATAGGAGCCTGGAGTGATTGTGAAGTCTCGATCCTTGGAGATACTTGAAACTGGACTGGTCATGGCCCTGAGCACTCTCGTTTTGTGCAGGTGATCTTCCCAGGTACCTTCCAACCTAAATTCAGTGATATTTTTGGTCCTTTCTTCAGTGAGTGACTGCTGTTGACTTGCCTACCAGAGCAGAAATCTGCACAGGCTGTTCTCAGATGAGATGCCTGTGTTGCCTTTAAACTACATGTCTCATACCATGTCAGTTCTCTTTTATCACTTTTGAGTTGTTAGATTCCTAGTGACTATCCTGGGAATAAAATGCAAAGGCTTGTATAAATTAATTTTTTTCTGGAAGTGATGTACACTTACAAATCCTAGGAAGGTTTCATAATTTGAGGAAAAAAAAAATTATCTGAGATAGTGGATGGATGTCGTGTGCAGAATGGTATGCATGTGTTTTTAGTTTTGTTGGATTAATGTTTCAAATTCCCTTACTGAGACGTGCTTCAGCACACTGTCTGACGTGGTATTTAGCATCTAAGCTGTATGTCATCTTATGTGAACTTGGCTGACTTGTGTGTTAGCAGATAATATTATCATGCAGTATTTGTGGTCAGTTTGCTGAATGAATTATAAAATTCAGATGATGTTGAAGTGTGGCAAGACATTGCTGAATGACTTATATTAGCATTTTTCAGTTTACAAGTTTCACAACAACTAACTGCTGTGGTAGTGTTGTGACATTCTTTCCAAATGGAAGTGTATTAAATCTGACAGTATGTGCCCAGAACTGATGTCAAGAGAGCAGGTTCATCTGCTTCATACGTAGTGTTGGAGAGAATGCCTTTTGTACTAAAGAATTAAAATGAAGAAAGTTTGTTTTGGAGTACTTGCACAAACAGGTAGTTTTATGATTAGAAATATTTACTTGATTGTAAATTTCACATTGTTTGAAGTTATCAGAGTCTTGTATTTGCAGGAGGTAGAGTGGGATTGCTAGTAAAAATAGAAAAAAAAGTACTAATATGAAAACAGGTTTTCTTCCAAAGTATCTCCTCTTCATCTCTGTGAAGAGCTTTTCACCAGTGTGGACAAATAAAACACCTGAGTACATAACCAAATAATGAAATAAATAGGGAAAGTTATGTTTCATTTTTCAGTCACACCTTCCTGAAGCTTGAGCAGAAGTGGTTTTGTCAGAATAGATTTGGCTAAAGCCTTTAAAGGTATATTTTGCTTTTTATTTTTGATTTATGATGGATGCCAGAATGACTCAGTTTAACACTTTGGTTACACTGAAATAAATGGCAAACATTCTATTAATTTCTTTAGGGCAAGGCTTTGTTTTTGTATATTAGCTGGCAAGTTTAGTGGCAGTTAAATTTTCTGTTTGTCAGACTTCTAGAGCAGTAGTTCAGATATCAAAGACTCAATTTTACTATTGCATGTGTAAAGATGAACACAAAAGATAATCCCCTTCTCAGTATGTTTTCAAGCGAACAAGGAGAGAAAAAAGTTACCTAAACTTGCCTGAAAAGGTTTAGGTGCCAGGATGGAGAAGTGAGAATTTCATAGATCAGAGTCATTGCTCAGGTTTTTTTCTCTCCATGGTATCAGTACACCATCATATAAATGGTATCTCTCTCTTTCTGGTTAGCTCTGTCATATAGCTCTAAGTTGTCCTTGATGGACTTATTTGTGGATAGGTAATCCACTACATAAATGGTTATTTCAGAGATTATACTTTTCTTTCCAGGCAGTGTGTCGTTTTGGTTTTACTTGTTGGCTTGGGGAAACTGAATTTCTGCTAGATGTTTATATAACAGGGGTCACTGCAGTAAGTAGAGAGAGCTCGTGGGAACTAGCTCCCACCAAATTAAAGAAAACACAGTGCATGTGCATTTGCCCTGCAACAGTTCTGAACTATGATGGACTGTTTTAACAAGGAAAAAAAAGTAGAGGTCAACTATTTACTTTCTTGTGTAAGAAAACTGCTTTTGAGTTCTTCCTTAGTATGCTACACTGGGTTAGTAACTGCCTGGATTTCAAATCTTAGCATACAACATTGTTTGATTTTATTTTATTTTTTATTTTTGCTGCAGTGAACATAGTATAGTTAAAGCCATAATGTACAATGGGGTGTCTTATGTTTTTGAATATTCAGCTAAATACAGACTAAAATACAAAAGAAATTCAGATACCTAATGTGACAAAACTTCCAGCACTCATGTAATTATTAATGATTGTGTTGATTGACCTTAGCTTTTTTGAGATATTCCTCTTCAGCATTCTGCTTGGAAAATGGGAAATTATTGCTTTTTGCAATACCTTTCTTCCTTTTTGAGCTGCCTTTTTATTGTCTCTTCCTTTTCTTTTCTCATGCAGTTTCCATTAAAATGGCAGGAAATTAAATATGATTTTAAAATTGTTAATGTAAAATTATTGCGGTTTAACACTCTATTGCTAATGAGCTGTTATTAAATACAGGAAATGGCATTTCTAATAACTTCCTAACTATTTTCTTTCCTTGTTATTCTGTATTTCTCATGATTTAAGTTCAGTGTCTAATGGTTGTGATGATTAAAACTTCTGTGGTGGGTAGATCCTGGCTGGATACCAGGTGTACACCAAAGCTGCTCTGTCACACTCCTCCCTCCTCAGCAGTACAGGGGGGAGAAAATATAATGAAAGGCTCATGGCTTGAGGTAAGGACAGGGAGAGATCACTCACCAATTACAGTCACAGGGAAAACAGATGCAACCTGGGGAAATTAGTTTATTACCAGTCAAATCAGAGTAGGATAGTTAGAAATAAAACTAAATCTTAAAACACCTTTCCCCCCACCCTTCCCTTCTTCCCAGGCTTAACTTCACTCCCGACTTTCTCCTACCTCCTCCTCCCTATCCCCAGTGGCACAGGGGGACAGGGAATGGGGGTTGTGGTCAGCTCATCGCGTGTTGTCTCTGCTGCTCCTTCCTCGTCACACCCTTCCCCTGCTCCAGCGTGGGTCCCCCCCCAGGCTGCAGCCCCTCAGGCACAGGCTGCTCCAGCGAGGGTCCCCCCGGGGTCACAAGTCCTGCCAGGGAACCTGCTCCAGCGCGGGCTCCTCTCTCCACGGGGCCAGGGGCCCTGCCAGGAGCCTGCTCCAGCGCGGGCTTCCCACAGGGTCGCAGCCTCCTCCGGGCACCCCCTGCTCTGGCGTGGGGTCCCCCCCGGGCTGCAGGTGGGTCTCTGCTCCCCCGCGGACCCCCCTGGGTGCGGGGCACAGCTGCCTCCCCACGGGCTGCCCCACGGGCTGCCCCACGGGCTGCCCCACGGGCTGCCCCACGGGCTGCCCCACGGGCTGCCCCACGGGCTGCCCCACGGGCTGCCCCACGGGCTGCCCCACGGGCTGCCCCACGGGCTGCAGGGGAACCTCTGCCCCGGGCCTGGAGCGCCTCCTGCCCTCCTCCTGCACTGACCTGGGGCTCTGCAGAGCTGGTTCTCTCCATGTGCCGACTCCTCTCTCCTGGCTGCAATTGCTCAGTGGGTTTTTTCTCTCCTTAAATACATTATCCCAGAGGCGCTACCGCCGTGGCTGACGGGCTCGGCCTGGGCCAGCGGCGGGTCCGTCCTGGAGCCGGCTGGCATTGCCTCTGTGGGACATGGGGGAGGCTGCCAGCAGCTTCTCGCAGAAGCCGCCCCTGTAGCCCCCTGCTACCAAACCTGGCCACACAAACCCAATACACCTTTATTATGTTGTTTTAAATAGATGGGAGAATGTGATAGCCACAGCTTTATTACAGTGTGTGAGAATCTGCTGATGACATGTATTACAATGTTATAATAATTTCTTATTAGCAGTCAATTGTAAAAGGCTAGTAACAGAGCATGTAAATTCTGAAAAGAGAGGTCATGTAAATGAAAGCTCTTTTCTTTCCTGTGTAAAACAGGACTGTTAAACATTGTATTAAACTGAGAACAGATGCCTACTTTTAAAATGGTTAAAGCTATGAAGGTATGAGAGTGGATCTAGAAGGGAATTACATAACCTAATGTGGTTTTGGTGCCTCTAGTTAGACCTTGAAAAAAAGTAAACAGTCACATAGATGGTGGTTCTTTATTCCTTCTGGGAGTAGCTGAAGATTATGCTGTATTTGAATCCTTGTAATACATATTTTTCAAAACATAAATCTATACCACCTTTATGTTGGTTGACAAATATTTTTACTGTGTTGCCGAACAGAATAGGTTAATCTCAGCCCTTTATCATAAACTAAACTTGAAAGCGTAACATAGAGATTCACTGTTTTTTTCCCACTTTGTGTTTCAGTTGTTACTCTGTATGCTACTCTGGGAGGCCCAGCAATAGTACATGGGCTAAATGAAACGGAGGTCACCACCATCATTACTAGTAAAGAATTGATGCAAACAAAATTGAAGGTCAGAAAACTGTTGTCTGTCTCTTTCCAGTGTACCTGTTCATTGTTGTTAAAAAGCCTGGTTCCATTGTATGGAACAATGATTTATTGCCTTTCTATAGGACAGACATGTCTGTTTAGAATAAGATTTATGTATCTGTCTTCATGTACAGAAAAAACAATAGTTAGCCTTCAGTGGGATTAGGCTCCTCAATGACTCTGGAGAACAGGATGAGCAATTTGTCCTATTGAAGAGCTGCAGTGCTGCCTGGAACAACATCTTTACAATAAACTAGTATGGTTTCTGGGTGGGTTTAATACCTGTAAATTTAACAGTTGAAGCAAATGGGAAGAACAGAGAAATGTATAAACTCTATATAAATAGTTAAACATGATAATCTTCCTGATTTATTGTTGGATGTTTTCCCAGCAGAGAATGGATCTTAAATCTACAGGTGGGTGCTCAATGAGTTAGAGTTGTTCTCCAGTACGGAGGAAAGCTTATTAAACATTAGAACAGTCAATTACTGACCCAGACTGGATGCATTAAGTGCAACAACTAATCAGCATGAGTTTCATCATCATGTGTTCTGGGGGAACTAGGCCTTTCACATTAAAAACTGTGCTCTGTTGCTGAATTTTTGAATGAGAATTTCCCAAACTTTTTTTTAGGTTACTAGATGAGAGTATATGTACAATGCAAATTTATTTCAGCTTGCAGTAAGATAATTTCTTCTGTTATGATAATTACTTCTTCTACTAGAATATTGATAAATGTTTTAGAACTCACATTTTTGCTTGAAATGCTTAACTAATAATTTTCTGTGTTTTTGCTAGCTGTTGCTTATTTTAAATAGCATAGTAATAATCAAGGAACAACATAAATATTACTGTGAGCTCAGCATCGCCAGCTTCTCTCAGCGTTCTATGAATATGGAAGGTCATTTATCTCTACTGCAAATCATTGCAGTCATATTTGTGGGCTTTTCTTGAAATAAGACCCAGATCAGTAAGTAATTGGAGAAGTTTTTGGACTTCTAAGTGAAAAGTTCAATCAGTCCTGCAGATCTACGTGTGGAAAGTTTCAAGTTTTGCAGGTGTTTGACATAGACAAGTTTATCCTCTGATGTTTTAAATTATCAAGTATTTTATGTCAATGTTTTTTTGTAATGAATACAATAGATGTGGGTTTATTGTTGGGTTTTTTTGTTTGTTTCTCTTGTTGGAACAAGATTTCTGAACGCCTGTTCATTTTCACAGGAAATTGTTTCTCAAGTTCCACTGCTGCGGCATATTATTACAGTGGATGGCAAACCAACAACATGGTCAGAATTTCCTAAGGGTGTCATTGTTCATACTATGGCTTCGGTGCAAGCTATGGGTGCCAAGGCAGATACTGGTAAGTTATCTCTTCTTTTTATTTGGATCATCTCATTTGTTGTCCTACTTTGACCCTGTTGAATAGACTTGTGGAAAATGCAGATCTCAAGAAGTTATGCAGTGGTTAACCTTTTATCTTCTGCTTTTTCTTTAAATAAAATCTGTGGGGTTTTTTGCTTTGATTGTGGTATTTAAATAGCCAGTTAAATCCAATAGAACTTAGTCACTTTTATTGCATTTCTGAAATTATTAACCTAGTGTGTAAATTTCTTGGAATCTATTTCCAGTCTCTGTAACAGTTTTAGAATTAAAATTCAGAATTTCAGAAGGCGTTTTAACTTTTATCATAACAAATTATTATTCTTGGCTCTGAAAAGCTGCTAAACCTAGTATCTTAAGATTTCATTATATTCAGTAGTTGCTTCCTTCTGTTCTCATTCTTTGTGTTTTCAGAATCTTTTAACCACTGAAGACACACATGAATGTTGGATTGGATTTTATTTTAGGAGTAGGGTGGGTGGTTAATCCATCTGCTGTTCATGTTTAGGGGAATGACAGGTTTGCTCCACACATCGTGACCTCTCAATTTCTTTAAAAGGTGGTTTGCCGGTTTTGATGTACCAGTTTTATGTACTCTTAAAACTGTTTCAGACAACACAAAAAATTAGCGCTATAATTCATTAGCTTCTTCAGATTTATTATGTGCTATGTGAAAAGGTGTCTAATCCTTTTTTCAGTCTCTTAAATATCACATGTATATATTTTTAGGTATACACTATAGTAAAGGAACATCATTATCAAGTTAACCATTCACAAATTGTGGACTACTACAATGAATTGTTTATGGCCAAGCATGTTCAATTAATACGATATTAAGTATTAGCTGCTGCTTATGGTTTTTTTTCCTCTGTTTATTGTGCAGGATTCAGTGAGTGGGAAATTATTAAATATGCTTTCACTCTTCTCATTCCATGTGTATATTGTGCCACATATATTGCACATTATGCAGTTTTTCCTCTGAATAAACACAATTGGTTTTGTGTCATCTTGCTTTCAGAGCAAGTATTAAAAAAAACCCACTTTAAAACTACTGAACTTTCTTTAAATATTTATAGAAATTAGACCTCATGTTTGCTCAACAGTGTCTTGCTGCAGGTGTTGCAAATGAGGCAGCGTGTTGTTCCCCTGCCAGGGAGCACGTGAGACAGTACCTTTGCAAACAGGGATTGACCCTGTGGCAGCATGGAAACAGTGCAGCATCCCTTCCTAGGGGTGTGAAGCTCAGTGGCATTTTAGAGGAGCCAAAGCTCAGCCCATCTTTCTCTCCTCTGCAGGAATATGGGAAACATAATAGAAAAAGTGTTGCCATGGTAGACTAGGACAATTACTTCAAGTATTGCTCAGCTAATACAAAGAAATTCCTACTCTTTGTGAAAGCACTTAAGCTTGACCATGAGCTTTTCAACTGAAAGCAAAATGTAATAGAAATAGTCATGTAGTGTTCTATTGGAATGACAGCTGAAATATGTTAGTATATCAGATCTCCACGTCTGATAGGCACTCCACACGTTATACATTCTCTTTTTTTAACACAAATTACAGGAAACAAACCACAGGCCCGGCCTGCGCCCTCGGATATTGCAGTGATCATGTACACAAGTGGATCCACAGGAGTTCCCAAAGGAGTTATGATCTCCCATTGCAACATAATTGCTGGGATAACTGGAATGGCTGAGAGGATTCCAAATCTGGGGTATGTACCAACAGTTGCTTACTGTCAGATAAAGAATTGTGTAGTTGTGTATAGTTTTAGATTAATTACTGTGTAAAATATTAACTGGTTTATGTTGCTTTGTGACAAATCCTACTATGCACTGATGTCTAAGCATCTTCCAGTACTGAATTAAATGACATGACTGTTACATGTGCAGTTTGTTCTCTTGTCTTCTGTGTGTGGGCAAGACCAGGACACAAAAGCCTGTGAGGCCAGCTTGCACTGAAGTGGTTGAAAGCCTTCCTAAGCAGTGCTTCCTTTGGTTAGTGTTAAATTCTGTGGTTTCTTTCTGTTTGGTGCAGTTTTTAATCTTGTCCACAGAGTTGCCTTTGCAACACATGGTTAATTGTCTTGAGATGAGTAACAATCGCACTTTGTTCGTGCCTTAAACCTGCAGTGTGTACTGTGCAACTCTTGAAACAAAACCCATATTATTTGAAATATGTTCTCAAGCTCAAAGGCATTTTTCCACTGTTCTGCAGTAAGCTTTGTGTAAATTTATCTTAATGACTCATTTGAGGACTCTAATGGTACAACACAAACCTATCTTTTAAAATCTTAACAGGGAAAAAGATGTTTATATTGGCTATTTGCCTCTTGCCCATGTTCTGGAGCTGAGTGCTGAGCTTGTGTGTCTGTCTCATGGATGCCGCATTGGTTACTCTTCACCTCAGACGTTAGCTGACCAGGTATGTTGTAGATGTAAGTTATGTTAAAAAAAAAAAAAACCACTTAATTACTCACACCACATCTTTGTAATATTTCTTTAAAAACAGTGTAACAAATCTTCTTTTCTACAATTCATGAAACGGGGTATTGGTGGTTATGACTGGTACTCTGGACTAGTTTTAATTGTTAAAATGTAATTTAAATGAAAATGATTGTTTGAAAGATGTGCTATGTCACTTAGTTTCTCATGTTAAAAATCTTGAATGTGTCTGCTAGTAAACTTGTTCTTCACTTTAGTCCTCTAAAATAAAGAAAGGAAGCAAAGGTGATGTTACCACACTTAAGCCAACCCTAATGGCAGCTGTCCCGGTAAGAAACTGAATTTTTAAAATTATTTTAAAATATAATTCAAATTTTCAACAACAAAATTAATGCAATGTTCATTTAAATAAAGAAGGTAGAACCTTTGATGTTAAAGTAGCTTAAAATAATATTTTGGGTGTTTATTTGTATGTTAGGGATAAACTTTCATCATATGAGTGTCAACGTTTTCAAAGTTTAAATAGCTATGAGGATTAGATTGCCATTTTAATTAGTCATCTATTGCTCATCATCATAAATAAATGGAGTAAAGATAGTTGGCAGCAGGCAACTTGTCGTTAACTAGTGCTCCTGCTCAGATGTTTTATTTCCTTCTTTGTGTGAACATCTTGCTATCTCTTAGCAATAGAAGAGGAAACAACCTGGGAGTGGGATGTCATCTGAAACGTACTAAAATTTCTAGATCATGTTTCCTTTTTGTCATACTAAACTTAGGATTTCTGTTTCTTTGAGTTAAAGTTTATCTTTTTATGTAACTAGGAAATTATGGATCGTATCTACAAAAATGTCATGAATAAAGTGAATGAAATGACTAGTTTTCAGCGGAATCTATTTATATTGGCCTACAACTACAAAATGGAACAGATTTCCAAAGGTTACAGTACCCCACTCTGCGATAGGTAATTTTATTTTCACTGGCACCAAAAATAATGCTTATCAAAGTTTTACCACATGAGCAGTATCTCACTTATTTTTGTTGCTTTTCTTTGTTTTAATGTTGACACTTTGAATGTGAACAAGTCTCTAATTAATTGAAACAACAAACAAGTTTGTGTGATAAATTACCAGTAAATATATAAACCCAAGTGTTATAACTTGAAACTGCTAGGAGTTTTATATTCATTGTGTTATTTTAATCAGGACTTTAATAATGGATTTATGCAGTTCTTGTGTAAGATGGGAAGTCTGATATAGATGGCTGTAGACCACGTTTTCACAGAAGTGAATCATGTAATATCTCAAGTTGGAAGGAACTCTAAGGATCACTGAGTCCAACTCCTAACTTTAGTGAGACTTCAGATAAGTGCAAAATTTATACAGCTTGTTTAAAGTATTTTTGAGGAGAAAAATCACAGAACTTTACTGTGTTAGTAAATCTAAGTTCTCAAAACATTTAATCCATATTCAAATTAGAATGTGGAAGAAAGCTTAGAAATCTGTGCTTGTGTTTTTGAAAACTTAAATGTGCTCCTTCAAAGTTTTCCTTGAATGCCATAGAGATGTATTTGAAGGTGGTGGAAACTTTCAGTTTAGATACAGAATTCAGTGTGCTCTTGTTTTGGTTTTAAGCAACAAATACATACTCTTATATTTGTATTTTAGCCTTATTTTCAGGAAAGTACGACTGCTGCTAGGTGGAAAAATTCGCATCCTGCTTTGTGGAGGAGCTCCGCTCTCTGCAGCAACTCAGCGGTTTATGAACATTTGTTTCTGTTGCCCTGTAGGACAGGGGTATGGATTAACTGAATCAGCTGGAGCTGGCACAATCACGGAAGGTTGGTGTCGGTGCATCCCGCTGTGTGCTGTGGTCTCTGCAGAGCTCTCTGCATGTACCATCTTTGACAGTCTCTTTATTTGGTGTATGCCACCATACATAATTGAGGAATACAGAGAATTACTTGTAATCATAAATGTATAAAACAGTAGGAGTACCAAGTTTGACACATTGTGCTAAAGCTGGTGACCTACGTACAAAATGAATGTTCTCATTTGCGACAGAGAAACCTGTAATAGTGTGAATGGGATTTGGCATTATTGCACTTACCAGTTGAACTGAATAAATTATTTCTAATTTTGGTGAGTATATTGAGACATTAGGAAAATAAAAAAATGGAATACAAAAGCCTGCACCAGATTTCAATTTCATATAGCAGAACTTAATGGTTTCACTTGCCTTTTAGTCCTAAAGTTTCACTCATATTCATTGGTGGCAGGAATGGTCAGAGCTTCTATTTTTTGGCAATGGCGTGATCTACCTAGGAGTTGTATCTGAGGTTCATTGCTAGATTATGCTGAATTGTAGAACATGTACTGTGTTCCTTTGTGACAACACAAACTGCTGTGATGTGGTTTTTATTCCAAGAAGTCTTTGGAAATGGCTTCTTCAGTAGCTTGGGGGGAAAAAAAAAAGGTGGAACTGTAATACAAGTGATGTAGTCTCCAGTGAGGCTCTTTTGGGAAGGTGCCCAGATGCAGAAGTGTTTGGGATTGAGACTTCAGGAAGGTGAATCAAAATATAGAATCCCTGAATGGTTATGAAATATTGCTACTTATTTCGGAGTTCAGCAAACACTAAAATTGTTGTGCCACTTCTAAAGCGTGATCCACATGGACAGTTTACTATCAAAGCTGTGTCAATATGACTAAATACAGCCATCTATTCTCTTTGAAGGATAAGGATTTTACCTGTATTACCTTGATAGATTCATTGGTTCTCTTCAAAGTTGTTCTATGAATTAAAGTTCAGAAACAAGTAGCAGTTAATTTTCACTAAATAAGATGCATGACAAGAAAGATTTTTTTTTTCTAATCAGTTTTGGTAAATTCTTTTTCTGAAAAGTGCTATTTTTTAAATTCTAGTTTGGGACTACACTACAGGGAGAGTGGGAGCACCTTTGGTCTGTTGTGAAATCAAGTTAATGAACTGGGAAGAAGGTGAGAACTTATGTGATCAAAGTATACTGTATTTGTAAGAACTTTATATAGCTATTTTTCTAGTGGGCTTTGCTCAGTGGTAGTAATTAGAAGATTATTTCTTGGCTTTTTCAATTTTAAATGCTACTTCTGCCTATAGAAGTTTGATCTTGGAGGAGAAATATGGTAAAAGAAATCCCTCACTGGTTTTTAAACGTACAAATATCTAGATGGAAGCTATCAAGGCAAGTGACATTTGACTAGGTTGTATTATGACACTCTGGCTATACTATCTCTTTTATTCCAGTCACTGTGATTGTATATGCACATTGTATAAATGTATACAGCACTGTACCTCTTTCTGATTTAGGTCAGTATTCTTGCAGGACAGGGTGCAGGTCTTGTACGTTGTGTCTTAGAGGTGCTGGATTCAGGAGACTTCAACTGAAGTGTATACCACTGAAAATCATTTTAAAATAGTCTTAATATTAATAAAATAATATAAAATTGGAATATGGAATAGAAACTTAATGGGTGTTATATAAAATATATTTAATGAAGTTTGAAATATATTTAAGCTATTTCCTTTCACTATAGGCTTTTATTTATTGTACAGTAGAAATAATACTTAGGATGTTTTGGGCTAATATGAAACCATATAGGGTTTTTTCTTGCCTAAATTTGAGGCAAAATTTATTTTTTTTTTTTATTTGAACCTGTATGAAGCTGTAGAGGTGGCATTTGCCGTGTGTGTGTGTGTGTGTGTGTATTTCACTGTTTGTAAACACACAGGCTGATTAGCTGTTTATATGTTGAAAAGAATTGGAACCACCTCTTCTCTTACTGAACTATTTGGTAACAAGTGGTAAATTCAGCTAAGGACTTACTGAAGTGTTTAGTTCTATATTTAACTAGTAAAAATAACAGGAATTCTTGCTTTGAATGTATTTTAATTCTTGTTAATAAAAACTGTACTTTTAGGTGGATATTACAACAGTGATAAACCATATCCTAGAGGTGAGATTCTTATTGGAGGGCAAAATGTGACTGTGGGCTACTACAAAAATGAAGTACGAACCAAAAAGGATTTCAGTGTTGATGAAAATGGGCAGAGGTGGCTCCATACTGGAGACATTGGAGAATTTCATCAGGATGGATGTCTAAAAATTATTGGTGAGTTAATAAATTCAGGTGAACATATATATATATATATATACACACATATATATACACACACACATTTTTCAGGACTGATAAATACTGTAATTAACCAAAAATCTACATATCTTGGCATGCAGTCTGAAGCCCTACCATGTATCCCAGGGAAATTCTGAAATATTAATATCAATTTGATTGTGTGTTTTAAAAGCTGTTTTTTAAAACAATTGCTTCCTTTTAAAACAGTCTTAACATTGACTCCACTCTGTTAGTGAGGCTGGGTAGTAATTAGTTAAATATAAGCTAATAGAGCTAGATAAGCTGCCTTACACTTTATAATTTTGTAAGTAGAGAATTTGATTCAGTGAAAGAGCTCTTTTGGTAATATGTGCTCAGGATTAAATAAGCCTTTTTTTAATCTTTCCATTCTTTATAATCAGAATGTCCCTTTGTCATAAAGGAACTAGGGGAAAAAATATATTAAGGTAAAGGTGTTATACATAACCCTGTGACAGGCTCATAATTCTTTGACACCTGCAGACACAAAAATAGTGCCCTATAAACTATCAGGTGTCTCTCTTGAAGTCAGTGGATGATTCAGGGTGCTCTTTAATCCTGAAAACTAAGCTTATCTGGTTTATTTTTTGAGAAGAACCATAGGTCCCATTGCAGCTGCCTTGCACTGGTCAAATATATCAGCTACAAGACTGCCCTGTCTGGTTGCACAAAGCAGCAGGAAGGTGTATAACAAAGGAGAGGTACTCCTGGCTGCCATCACAGAGGGGTGGGTAAGGCCTTGTAGTCAGCTTTGACTTCTTTGGGGCTATATACAATAAGCTCCAGTAATTTGGGCTTTGTTTGCGGTTCCTATTGTGTTTCATATAACAGGTGGACAGTTGCTCTTTAAATACAGATTTAGCCTGGGAATAAATAACAAAAAGTCACCAAATGGTGCATCTCCTGCCTTAGCGTCTGGACCAGACAGCACAAATTGTGTGCTTCTAGCCAAACACTGGTTTTTGCATAATCCTAGTTGTCTTCCATTCACATGACAGTGCTATAATATGTGAAGCGCTGTTCTAAAGGCAGAAAATTCATAGAATTGAAATGTATCTTGTTTTTATGTGATGGACAGATTGATTAAATGCAAGGTCTGGAAACCTGGTATTAAATGTTTCTGGTACATTCACCAAACACGAGTCAGATTACCCTTTGGCACTTACACATATATTTCCAAAAAGTATAAAATCAGTGTCTAAAGTTTTGTGTTCTGTAATTAAAATTTAATTCCTTTTTTCCTCAATAGATCGTAAAAAAGATCTTGTAAAACTCCAGGCAGGAGAATACGTTTCTCTTGGCAAAGTAGAAGCAGCTCTAAAGAATCTTCCACTGGTAGATAATATTTGTGCATATGCAAGCAGGTAAGAGGCAGCTGATACTTTGTTACTGCTGTATTCTTTGTCTGTCCTACTGAAGCCATAAGCAGAATTTTTTGTTGCTGAATGTGTGGAATTTTATAAACCAGTTGAAACAGTATTTTACTTACAATACAATGGAGTAATTTCCCTCTATCAAAATTAAACCAACTGAAATGTTTTTATTTTTCCTTTCCCATTTTTTCGTCATTCATTGGAAACTGCCAAGAATGAGTCTCTTCTATTCCCTTTTTCCCAGTCTGAAAAGCAGTTAAATGCTGACTGCATTCATAACAGACATCACTGAAGCATGTTAGAGTTTATTACCTGTAGAAGCCCTAGGACACCTTGTTCCTTGCTGGTTTTAGCTCTGTCCTGACCTGTTCTTCAGAGGAAGTACTGCTGCTGTTCAGAGGAAGTACTGTTATACTTTAGAGAAAGGTGGGGAGAAAAAATCACCAACAGCCTAGAAGCTGGCTTGCGCATTAAAAAGACTTTAACCCCTGCAGTACACCAGCAGAAGCCTTGAAGCTTGAGAGAAAATGCTCAGTAAATTCTATGCAAACACACAATTAATAAATGGTGGTCAAATGTCCTTTCTATTAGCTTTTCCTGTGTACTAGTAAATTAGGTATATCAGGACTCAAAACATGTCTTAAGTTTCTATTTCTAGAATTTCTTACCCATGCATAATATAGATTTACATGTATAAATATACTTCAGGTGGTCTTTGTTTCCTGTTGTCACTTCTGATGTTTGGAAAGTCGTTTTGAAGCTTCTGAACAATCAGACTCTGATTTCATGTACAGCTAAAAAAAGCCTGACTTTCTAACTTGAAAAAGGCCAAGACAAGCATACCAGAGAATTGCTCAGTGGTAATAAATACAAAATTAACTTTTGGTTTGTTCACCTGGTTCTCTGTGGTATTTTTATGTGTTAACTAATGGTAGTAATCCTGTAGCTTCACTTTTGACAGGTTTGGATTAATAGGGTAACATGCATTGGGTATGCCACTGCTGAGAAAACTTCTGTTATATTAAGCTTTATTTGTGGTTTTGACCTGTTGGGCAAGTCTCATGTTTGCTTGCTTTGACTGTCTGAGGTTATGTGCCTGTTCTGAGCACCCTCTATAGTCTATGGATAAAAAAGGTTCCTACAGATGGTGATTTCTGTTGTTCTAGGATTGAAGTTCACTATTGGAGTTGTACTATCAAATTTTGTGTAAATTTTGCCAGGTCAGCATAACATCGGAGGCTAAAATGCACTTGTCACACAGGCACTTGACTCTCATAGTTTGTGTCTTGTCTATTACATAAAAATAGGAAAACCTGTGAGCAGTTTTTAAAGGCAGTTTACCGAGTCCAAGTACATTCCAGATTGGTTTTTATGTGGCTGCTGTATTTCTTCTTAATACTTTCATGTGTGTAATTTAGCATAAGTAGCCCTGTAATACAGATTCTCTGAATGATTGTCTATATGCACATTTCATTGTGGGTATGTACTCAGCAGCATGAGCTCAGAGACTTTTTGTTTGCAGTGCCTATGACCTTTCTTATATCCTGTCTCTCCTTATTTTTGCCTTGGTGGCCTCATATGCAAGAGGGGTCCTTCATTCATTCGTAGCTTTTCTATCTTCCACGTATAAAAGGACAAGGAGGGCAGACTTTCACAAAGCGGTTAAGTCTGTGAGCTTAGATCTTGGGGTGCAAAGCTCCTCTGAGCATGGTAGCAGGGAATCAAAAGTGTTTGAATGATATCGCTGTTTCAAAAGCTATTTAAATTGACCACTTCAGACAAAATGCTGAGTGAGATAAGGAGTAAAATGTTTGCTGAAAGGAATCTTGAGCAAAGCTCCTTCAGAGGAGACTCCTACTGTTATATCAGCACTTCACCCATCCAAAAGGCATTCAGGGGGTCTCAAGCATCACATCAGGAAAATGAGTAGTTCAGTTACCTGAGGAATGAACAAACATGGCAAAGAAACCAAGGGAGTTCTCAGCAGGAAGCTCAAGGAGAACCGATAAGGACCAGACTTTACAGAATAGAAATGGTGATACAGACATGTAGCACCACTATATGTGCCTTTTACCATAGGTCTGAGGGCCATACTCGGGTAGGATCTCAAGCACAACAAGGGAATGAAGATGCCTAGTGTAAGACACAGATTTGGGCAATATTTCTTAGCATGGAGGAGATAGACATCAGGACCTCTCTTTATTCAAATTCTGAAAATGTCTTTCTTCTTACTGCTATTATGAAGAAGCTATCATATTCAGAAGATCTGTAGAAGAAATAGTAGTGAGGGGAAGTAACTGCTCCAGAGAGAAGATACAGTCTTCAAGATGCTTCAAGAAAAAAAGTGCTTTAGCATTTGAACTGCAACAAGCGAAGATATAACTTAGTGGTACAGAATGAAAAGCTACACATTCCAGGAGCTGTAAGTTCTAAGGTGCTCTTGCTAGGAAAAAGCATAGTTGGATGAACCCTTTTGTCCAAAGGAAGCATGCTTCTACTCAAGAGGCTGAATTTTAGATGAATCAAAAGTTTGAGGCTTACCCAGCCAACTGATTACTTGTATATGCTGCTTATCCCTTGAGGCACTGGTGGTATTGCTGGATGTGACCTTAAGCATGTCAGAAGACTGCAGAAACCAGGGATGAAAGCGCTGGTCCTTTGTGTTGTGGATGCCTTCATACATAATCCACACACATTACAGAGTAGACCCTAGACCAAGTTACAAGGGTTCAGTACAGAGGTTACCATGAGTCAGGGGGAGGGAGGGGGGATCAGAGAGAGGCAAAGGCAGAGGGTGAGATGCAAGCCATAAGTGATACTGGGGTTAATCTGTACTGCTTACATTCCTAATAAGAGGAAAATGAGAATGGTTTCAAGTCAGCCAATAGGCAAAGCTTGTTGACAGATAATGCCAGGCAAGCCTGTATTTATAATGGACTTCTGTGCAGTCTTCACAGCTGCTATCAGATGTCCATTATAATTCATACCAGTAACAAAGGAAAAATTGTGATGTACAGTAACCAAAAGGGTATTTTAAAGTTAGTATTTTGAAATTATCTTGGAGACTTTAAAGGATAAGATAAAGTTATCTCCATACCAGGGTTAAGGTTCTATATTTTTGCATTAATGATCTATCTGGTGAGGGTTGAAAAGATCTAATAAATCTGTAGTTGGTTAAGGTGGTACAGGACCAAAAGTACAGTGGAGGACAGGATTAGAATTCAGAGCAAGCTTGACTAGATAGAGATTTTCTTGAAAATAGCAGTCAGTTTAAAGAGGGGAGATATAATTACACCTAAATAAACTGCAAAAATACAGGATGAAGACCACCAGCTGGTAGCAGTTCTGTAGAAGCTGGCATGAGTCAACAAGTCCCATGCTGTTATAAGAAGGTAAATAATATGGCATAGTCAGATGTATAGCCTGTGATATGCACAGTGATCTTTGTGCTCTACCAAGCATTAAAGGGTCTGAGTTCCACATGCGATGCTTCAGAAAAGGTGTACCTCTTCAAAAGAGTCCAGGAGAAAAATGGGAACACCTGGTCAGAGATCTCTGATACATGACTTAGGAGGAAAGGACAATGCTTAAATTCCTAAAGAAATTTAAGAAAGGAAGGAAGACTAGAAAGATGAGAAGAAAAAAAAAATAGTAACAGTCTGTGAACAAATCAGTGGCTTCTGTGGAAAGGAGAGGAACATCTGACTAATGGCTGTATGAAAATACAGCTAATGCAAACTGCAGAGAGAAAGAGTCAGGAATAGTCATCAAACAGCTTACCAGTGCTAAGAATAATGAAGTATTTGCATTAAAGTTTGCCTAACGTTTAAGAACAGGTTAGACAAACATCTGTTAGATGCAGCTGACCTTGCTTCAAGGCAGGTGAGTGAATTAGATGATCATCCAAGATTGCTTTCATCTCTCTGTGATCTGCCTTGTTAGAATGTGTAGAGTTGCCTTGTGAGGTTCTGTTCATGTTTTCCCTAAGGTTTACACCATTTGAAAAATCTTAAATACCTGTTTCAGTGTGAATTATGCTTCAGTGTTTTCCAAAGATTTTGAGATCACAGCTTCGTATGTTCTAGGCATACCAGGAGCAGACAAAGATTGCCAACACTAGAGTGAGCGTATGGACAATCACTTGAAAGAGAAAGAGAAGCCACTTCCCTTACAGAAGCAGGCGTCCTTTGAGATGTGTTGTGCATATGCTCATTCCACAACCTGCTCTCCAACCCCTCTTCACTGCAGTCCTCTGCTCCTCTACAGTAACTGGATTCTGCAGTTGAGAGGAAACTGAGGTAGGGAAGCCGCACACCAGTCTTCATACCGGGAAGCAAAACATGAGGAGAGGCAGGGCGCATTGACATCGTATGGGTACTGCTTCCCCAAAGCTTTGAGCATGAGACACAGTGGAATATGCATATGGACAGCACACCTTGAAGCAATCCAGTTGCTGTAAGGTAAGTAGCTTCTCTTTCTACTTACTTTTAGCAGGCAAAGGTAATTTGTGTACTATTTCAGAAAGATTATCAGGTGAACAAAAGCCAACTGTTAAGAGCAATATCTCTGTATGAAGTGCAAACCCCTCAACTTGAACTGTTACTTTTGAAGATGTGTTAACTTTACAAAATTTATACTAAAGTACATTATACTTCTCAGTTTCCATTCTTATGTCATTGGATTTGTTGTGCCAAATCAAAAGGAGCTTGCAGAACTAGCTCGAAAGAAAGGATTTAAAGGAACCTGGGAAGAGATCTGTAATAGTCCTGAGATGGAAAAAGAGGTACTGAAGGTGCTAGCTGAGGCTGCCATGGCAGGTAAGTAGCTGGGTAGATGGTATTAACTTTGTCAACTGTAATGTCTGTGAAACAGATAAAAATATGTCCTTGAGTGTATATATTTCATAGAATCTGTAGAAAGTGAAATTTTCATGAAAAAAACCCCAACAACAAAACATGACTTGAGTCAGTCCTTTTGGTTCATGTAAATTTTTTTTTTTTACCATGGCCAAGAGCTGAGGAAAGAAGATAAAACCAGGACAAACTTAACGAACTCAGTTCAGTACCCTATATATATTTGTGTGTGGCACTATTTACAATATCCTGTAGCATCTTCTGGCCTTAGCTGCTGGTCCAAAAGAATGTGGGTCATCTGTAGATCCATGATATGTGTGTTGGATATTTTGCAGTCTCCCATGCTACATATCTATGCATAGTTGAAATAAGCCCATGGTGACAGGGGCTCTTCTAGCTTCCAGTGACTTGCACCTGAGGGGTTTCCTAAACATGAAAGCAGGGTCTTTGTAGTTAATAATTTTCAGTAGACTTTTCTTTCATTAACTCTTCTAGATGTGTTTTGAAGCTATGTAAATATTCTGCCTCAGTTCTGCCTCAGTAACCGTACTGTCTTGTGGCAGAGTTGCATAGCTCAGCTGTGTTCGTATGAAGAAATGCCTCGTTTGTTTTTACCCTGCCATCTGCTAGTTCAGTTTGGTTCTGCCGAGCTCTTCTATGGGAAGAGGCAGTGAACGCTCACAATGGCAGTCATGACTTTTTTCAGTGTCAATTATACTTCCCCTTCAGCTGTATCTTTTTGTGCTAATTGGTTGTAATCTATTTAGCTACTCCGGTGCAGAATTAAACAGTGGCACAGTGATATTTTGTACTTCCATAATAATTTCTGCCTTGTTTTTGCTTTTGACAATTACTAAGCAATGAGCTTTTTTCACAAAGCTGTCAGTTATGACAGCAGAATGTTTTTTTTTTTTTTAAATGGTCTTTGTGGATGTTAAATTTCTTTTTTGTATGCATTGTCTTTTATACTTTTCTGCAATTAATGTTTTCTGCTGTCTGTTTTGCAATTGCTCAGTATCATGATGTCCCTTCTGTACATCTTTGCAATTTGCCCTCGTCTTTTCTACCCTGGATAACTTTATGCTTCTGACAATCTTTGTCTTGTTAATCTTTGTCTCTTCTACATATTACTTGCCAATATATTAAACTCTGATTAGTATATTTGCAGACTTCTGTTACAGGATCATACTTTTAGGATGCGTGCAGTCTTAGTACTGCAACAGACTTTTTTTCCTTGCCCCATGTCTCGTAGTCCATTTTTGTTCACTGCCTGGAGCGTAGGGGCAAAGTCATTCTAAGAAACTGCTGCAATGGAGAGCATGTCAAAGTCGCTTTGCTTTGCTGTGCAGCACTAACTGTTCTAAAGAGAATTAAATATGCTGTTAAAATTGATGAAATGGAGTATTTAATCCTGAGGCATTTTTACACGTTTTGATGTTATGTTTTTGCTTTTCACTTTGATATTATAGGCTTTACTTTTAAAGTAATATTATGATTTTTAGTGATAAATAGCAAAAAAAAACCCACCCAAACCCAGTGATTTAATGTCAAGGGGAATAAAAGGCATAGGAAAATCTAAAAATGGCAGGTTGCACAGCATAATTATACATTTGTGGATTATTTTTTATTTAACCTGAAAATAGATTTATTTTTTTAATATTGCCCATCTGTTGATTACTTTTAGTTGTTTTTCTTCTCTTATGTCTGAAACCATAGCAGAAGCTCTTGCAAATGATAGTGTTTTGTGCTAGAGGTATAAACTGTTCTGTTTCAGTAAGGGGAACAGCTACCATATGAACTGACTTCCCTTGAACAATTTGGGACCATCAGGAAGAAACACAACCCCCCGACCCCGTTTTTCAAGCTTAAGTAGTATGGATTTTAAGATTTTCTCTCCAGCAGATGAGTATCATAACACCGATACAACAGTGTATATTTTGAGGATGTCACTTCCATGCACTGAGGCTTTTCTGTAGTTAGGGAGCAGCACGGATACCCAAAGAGCTGGGCCTTATTTCATGTTTCTGTGGAAACTGGAGAACAGTTACGGGTGGATCCTGTCACTCTACTTGTGACCACAGGGGTTTTCAAAGTAAATACGGGGAGGGGGGTGGGGGTGTTTGAGGAGCATTTCTGCATTTGTCATGTGCTTTTCTGTGTGAGAATACAGTTTCTCCTTTTGTGCTTAACTGTAGAAAAAATGGTTACATTTACGTTTTGTATTAAAAATGTTTATTTTTACAGCTAATTTGGAGAAGTTTGAAATACCAGTAAAAATTCGTTTGAGCCCTGATCCTTGGACCCCTGAGACTGGTCTAGTGACAGATGCATTCAAACTAAAACGCAAAGAGCTTACAGCATACTATCAAATGGACATTGATCGAATGTATGGAAAAAATGTAAAATAATTTTTTTCTGCACCACTTTGCTACAATGAGCTTGGATCAAATAGGAAATACTTGAATTGCCTGTCTCAACACTTGAGATCGACACACAAAACCACCATTCCTCATTTGCATCTTAAACTGTTATTTCTGATAACATCACCACAATGACTGGCAAGTTTAGTAAAATGTTATGGCAGCAAACTTGTGTCTGTCTCCTTTTTTCCAGTTTTCTCTGCTACCTTGTCAGTCTGTGGATTTCCAGAGTCTTTTTGGGAAACCATGATTCTGAAGCCTCAACTTTTTAAGCATTTATAAATTCTGTATAGTTTTATTTGTATCTTTAAAATTTGGATGTATATAGAGAGAACTTGGCTATATAAGAAATGGTTATACTGGGGGCCTTTTTTTACATAATTATTTAAAGATAAGGAGGTATTGATGTTGTGACATTATGTACATTGAAAATGCTTGTAACAAGATCATTGTTGAACAGAGGACCAGGTTATTTGCTGCTGTGTTGTTTTTCTGTGTAAATTTGAGAGAGAAAATGTTTGACATTCCAGCTTGTGTAATACACCTTCAATATGTGCCTAATGGTTACTTTTATTTTTATCTGAAAAAGAGAAGATGGTCATGGCACAGCTCTGCATAAAGGCAGGTACTCTTGCAGGTGTTAGTTAAAGCTCATTTAATAGAAGAGATGATATTAACACAGTAGAAGTTAAAACTAAGGATAATCTCTCAAATACAGAAACTCCTTTTTTAAATAGCTCATGACCATTTCATCCAGTAGTTGAATTGTGTAGGGCTAATAAGAACTCTCAGCTTTAATTTCACTTAAAACTTTGTAGGTTTGACAGTGTCCTTTTAGCAGAGAGACTGGAACAACTTTTGTCTTTTCTCATTATGTTTGGACATTACACTGGGTTTGCTCTTTCGTTTTTTGTCAAAAGTCTGGCAAGACCCCTGTTCTGCCCTTGCTGCAACCCAAATCTTACAGAGGGGATTTTTAAAGTCATAATGACAGTTATGTTCTCAGCTCACACAGTGCCTAGCTGCCCTTTGTGCCGTTAAAAATCTCCCATTAATTCTGTGTTCTTCTGTTTAGCATTTTTTGGTTTAAAACCAGATATTTGAATTATTTGTCAGCCAGAGTTATTTATGTTGCTTGGCTTGTTACACCCAGTTCTTACTTTGGGAAGGAGTCTCAATTTCTGTTTTACTATACATATGTGAACATTGTTTGAAGAACTATGGGGGCTCCTTTCTTCTTCAGCGGAAGTGCTTAGATTTGTTTCAGATGTGAATTTTATTTTCAGAATATTCCTGGAAAGAGTATTTTTGTCAGGGTTACATGAGAATGTGAAAAGGCATAAATCAGTCAGCTTTGTGATGGAGCAAATATTAAAATGGCTTTAATTTGGAGATCATACTCTCATGTGTATCATTTATTTGTAGTACTTAAAATCAAGGTCTTGATGCTCACTTGGCACCCTACTATGGTAGCATATAGCAGTTCTGAAAGGCAGAAGCGTTGTTTGGGGGAGGGAGTTCCTGCTCGTTAACATTTGTGATGTGGGAATTTTGGGAGATGTTTGATATACAAATTCTCATTTAAAAAAACCTGAAATATTACTTAAATTAACACTTTCCATTCATTAGGGAAAGCAGTTTCATAGGAGCTGAAAGTAGGTTCTTTGTACTTTAGTTTTGATGAAACGGTGAGATTTGTGCTGTATTTTGTTATGTTGCCATCTCTCCCACTATTCATGGGTTTCCCTTGCTGGTGTCTATGAAAAACTGTTACCATTTGAATTTTGGTGTATCTAGTCAAATGGAAATATAAGCAACAAAAATAAATCAAAACTGCATTTATGAAATTAATGTGTTCAGATATCTAGATCATAAATTAAAACCTTCTGGCAAATAGAAATAAGACTCATGTTGGAAAATGACTGAAGAAGGCGATTGTGGGAATTGCCAAGTCTGTAGGGAAGTGTCACACCATATATTAGGTATTACTAATACTTAAATATGTATTTGTGCTCCATCAACAAGTTCTTAAATAGTTTGTGCTCAGCAGAGGATGTACATTGCTCAAATATTTTTTTGGTGATTTTTTTAGTGGAAATTAATAAATTGCTGAAGTACTATGTATATCACTTGGTGCATTGTGCAGATTTAAGAAAATCTGCTTTTGATTGATTCAGAAGAAATCTGAAGTTAGTATTTTGTTCTGCTAAGGATTTAAATCTACTTTTGGATAAATTGCATAAATGAAACTTAAAATGGTTTGGAAATAGTTTTAATTTTTCTTCTAATCCAGTCCCAAGATGAGGTTGCATTCTAACTGGATTTGAATTTACAGTTAAGGTTTTTTATATTTAAAACGGATGTTGAGATATATTTATATAGTTCCTCCTCCTTTAGACATCCGATTCATTGTGCACATTTATTTCTTCTACAGAATGTGAAAATAAAGCAGTTCATTGATTTTAGTCTCAGCATTGGAGATAGAAAGACTTTTAAAATATTTGTATGGGCTTAAAATCTTTGTGATGAGTATGGTGTGTTTTTCTTCTGATTTATAACAAAAGGCAGACTTTAATACTGCTAGGTTCTGAGTTCTTCCGTGTCCTGTTGAGGCCACCTGGCCTGTGGGTGCCCACGCTTTTCATTAGTTGAGCAGGGCTGTAATGGGATGGTAAGTCACAGCTGCTGCTCAGGTGTAGGGCTTCCTTGCTCCAGCAGTCTTAGGTCTTAGCCCTGTAGCCTCCTATTCCTGTCAGATACTTTTGGCTGCCACCATGTTCTCACCCTGTGCTCTTGCATTGCTGAGCAGAAAGACAACTTCAGGAGTCTGAAACCCTGTGTAGATGCACTGCATGCCAGCCAGGAATTTATCTGGTCTTTCCCTTTTTTTTTTTCCCTATCTTCCCATGCCCAGTGTAAGAACAACAAAAGTACCTGCTGGAATGTATTGCACATGTCCTAAAGGCTGTGGACGGTTGTAGAGTAAATTAGGAAAAGCTCATGGTTGGAAGTAACGGTCTCCATGTGGGGAATTTTGTAATGGAAAGAGCCGTAACTTTCAAACAGTCTTGCTGAGTTCAAACTAAGAACAAGGGGCATATACCTCACCTGAGGGGCCCCAAAAAGGGGGGAATTTTTAACAAAGCCTTTGTAAATAAGAATTTCCCAGGACTCTGATTCATCGGAAATTGTAACTACTTATTCTGTTGTGAAAATCTACATATTTCGCTATAAAAAGTGACTGACCAAGAAATACCAAGGATGCTGTCAATCTCCTTTAAATTCCTACCGTTATTTAAAAATATTTCAGGACTTTAGGCTAAATTCAATCTAAATGTCATAAGTGTTCTTTGCAGAGAATAGTGTTTCTGGAATAGGTTAGGAAATTTTAAAATTACATGTCAGAAAAGACCGTGTAATTTGCTGCTGCTACTGCAGTTTACACAAAGCAGGACCGTACCTCAATGGGAAGCTGTATCTTAGCAGTAAAATATTTTGCTGAAATGAAAAACAATGTAAAACTGAAACTGAGAACATAATGCATACCTATGTCCTACTGGTTTTATAGATAGTATGCAGAGAAGTGTATGGAATTGAAACCATACATTAAAAATGTCCTGTAAAGCTTGTAAGTTTATGCAGAAATTGCTATAGGACGTAATACTCCTTTGCAATAACCTTTATCCTGCTAAAATTCACAAGCTTTTATTCTGTACTAAAACTACATCTAGGCAATGCAGCATTTCTAATTTTTATTAATGTAATGTATTAACTACTTTGGACTCTATATAAAATTGTGAACATCTGTTTCTTTACTGGTAAGAGGAACAATCTTCAACTTGCATACACCTAGGACCAGGCTGAAACGTTAATTGAATGACCAATTGTATAGTATTGTAATTGGTTATTTAATGTCAACTCATTTTTTGATGTGATCTTGGTTGTTACTCTGAACTGCCTGAACATTGTATATCCTAATTGAGTTATATTGTATGAATTATTTATTTGTAATTGGATATCATGTTTCAGAAATAAAATTAATTTCACAAATCAGGCCCCATATGTCCATTTTTTTAAGTGGCATTTGATTTTTATCTGTCTGAGCCTAGATAATTTATGTTGTAAATTAGTGAACTTAAATCATGTTAGTTGAGTATGTGGCTGTTAAAGAAGGGTAGTGGGTTAGGATAGTTCAAAATGTTTTTTACCAGGGAAACCCATTTGGTGGTAGGCATGTCCTTTCATTTTGCTCCCTGCCTTGCATTGCTGGTAAACTTTTGTGAAAGGCTCCACCCTTGCATTGCTTGGTTTTGGTATCTTGACAGTTTTCTGTGTTAATAGCCATGTGCTTGTGCTTTGAGGGTAGTGAATATTCTGGATGACTGCTCAGCCATTTGTGCTATACAGATACTGTGGATGTTTTTTTTTCTGTATATTAATACAGTTGGTAGTGAGTTTATATTTATGGAATATTACCCTTATGCGCAAGGCTTGCCAGGTCAGGAGTGAAAGTGATTGATAATTAATGTAGTGGGAACTTGGCCAACTTGTGTCTTTTGAAACTGTAATTTCAAGTCTTGTCAAATATTCAAAATAAATGTGATAGTTTCAAGGTGAATGCAGACACACTAGTTATCCAGCAAGTCTTGTTTTCCACTATTGGAAAGTTACTGTCCTGCTTTGTCTATTTTATTTGCATATGATCTGCCATTTACCCTTTTTTTAAGGGCACTGGCTATGGTAATACCTTATGTAAAACTGTAAGCTTCTGACATTTTTTTTTTTTTTACCATCCAGGTGTACTAGGACTTACATTTAGTGTTTAATTTTACTTGTTTGTGGGCTAAAGTGTCAGATGCCAAAGAGATGTTAGATACTTGCAATTGGACTTCTTAAGAGATCTTGAGCACTTAAATTTAAGGTTTTGATTACAAGCTCACAAACCATTGCTGGTAACCATCCAACCTGGAGACATCTCAACTTGACAGATGCCTCTTTCTTCTTTTTTTGGGGTCTTTATTTACAGGTTCCCCAGATGCCTAGGGCCATAGTGCTGGCTAAATGTCAAGCCTTCCCTGCTGCATATCTGATCTTTATTTTTATCCCTTTAATCAGGCATGAGAAGGCTCCAGCTTCCTCCAGATTTTCAGTTATATTTTGAAGTAGTTGTTTGTTTTCTTTCCTTAAAAACTACTGGTTTTTTAAGGTTGAAAACTTTTTGTTTCACATTCATTTAGGATAATACGACACGCTTTAACTGATTCCCCCCTTCCCTCCTTCCCCTTAGGCATCCACAGCTGCTAAAATGTCTTTAGGGGGCTCTTTAATACAATAAAGAGAAGTAAACAAGTTCTGAACTATTATAGTAGGTAATTTATTTTAGCAACTCATTTCAGAAAGGATAAACGTAGCCATTTTAGGAGCCTTAGTTTTCAGAAAATAAGGAAACCATTAGTGGCACAGGATCCAAAATAATAGATAAAATAAAATTACAAATAAAAACTGAAGTCCTGAGTTGCTATTGCTGTCTACACCAGAAAAACCTAGGGGAGCCAGCAGGGAAAGGGAGTACCCAAATAGCTGGAAAAGTGAGTGATTAAAAAAAAAAAAAAAAAAAAAATACTTAGGAATAACATTTGTGAAAATAATACTTCTGTGTATATACAATTTCTATCTTGGCATTAAAACCAAGAACAAGGCCTGTGCTACACCCCTGCACCTGTACCTGTTCTTGCGTGCCATCACATCACAGCAGTTTCGATGCTGCTGTATGGAGCAGGCGGCTGCAGCGGGGCATCCCAGCCAGCTGTCACCAAGGGGAGGGAGGCGTGCTCCCTCCCGTTTTAAAAGTTCTCCTGCAGGCAAGAGCAGATGAAAGGTCTTTCCCTGGGAAATCATAGGTATAAAGTGGATTTGCCTGCACTCAGCAAGCTAGGGGACCAGGTGATAGGTGATTTTCTTTGTGCTGGGGAGCCAGTGGTAGAAATGTTTCTTTTTTGGCATGTAACGTTGAGTAGTTTTCACCTGCCTTCTGAGGGGCCAGTGAAAACTGGGAAATTACTAAATGTTACCAGGAGAGAGAGCTTTTGCATGCGGTTAAGGGAAGCCAAACTTTTGGGCCAGCACTGGTGTGAGTGGGCACACACATGCCTGTGCCTGTCTAGGTGGGATCCAGCTGCCGCAGCTGGAGGGACAGCAGGTGCGGGGAGCTCAGATTTCAGAGAGTATTTGTAAATGTTTGCTCTCCTGAAGCTACTGAGTATTAAAACATGTACCTGTAGCTTTCAGCAAGTAGTGTATGTAAAATTTGAATCCCAATTTCATTATATATTGGTTTAAACCAAGCATTTCATTCCTGCTTTATGTGCAAACCCTTGCTTAGCTGTAAGTGCCCATCCACCTAACATAAAGACCTTACAGCCTTCACACAGGGCATTGGGCCACTCGTGTCTGCGTGTGGTCCTGGACAGGCATACCCAAACTGCTGCCTGGTCCCCAGTATGAGATGGCTGGTAGAAAAGCAAATGCCATTTCCCTGTTGGGGTAGGTGGGTTATGTTGGCTGTGAACACACGTACCTGAAAGAGTGGCGCAGCTGTTGGTAATGAAATACTCTACTCGTGTAACTTCAGGGTTATGCAGCACTGCCAAGTGCAACAGCAGGAAAAAAGCCCCATGCCACATTTTAATCCCTAGTCCCTGAATATCCATGTATTCTGATAGACCCTTTCCTACTCTGTTACAACAAGTGTGTGTTTGGGGGTTTTTTGTCATTATTTCCAGATACTTGAGAGACAACTTTATGAACACAAATGGTTCTAATGGAAAAGTTCATATGGCTTTCCATTGATATGTCATCACAGTAACTGTTTGCCAAGAGGCCTGGTAGATAGTGCCTTGATCCCTCTGAAATGGCAGGATCTTGATATAGGTCCTTATGCTTCTATAGAGTATCTGCTACTTCAGGCTCCTGGAGGGGGTGGGGGAGAAAGCATCATTTTGAAATACGAAAATATGAATAGCAAAAGAGAGTGCCTATTGTATCAAATTCCCATACAATTCACTGTATCCCACACTGGTAAAAAGTCCCAGATGCTTAGCTAATTAATACAGACTGTGATTTAGAGATTTACCTTAGTGATGCTGATCAGATGCAGTTAACTTTTGTTGGTTTTTTTTTTAAATAATTACATTAGGGATCTTCCTTGCAAGTTTGCTATTTTGATACCTTTCCTAGTGCCATGTATATCTACAGTTGTTTTTAAAGATTAAGTGTATAATTTATAAGATTTAAGAATGACTTGGAAAGCAGAGCTTCCATTATTTAGTATAGTTGGAAGATAGGTTGTGGATGTTTAACAAGCTGTATGGAAACTAGTTGCTAAAACTTGTTAAGCATTTTATGCCTCAGCAGTTCTCTGGATCTCACCCACATTTACTGGGTATTACTGCCAGACTTCTTGGAAATGAGGTGGGTTTGCTTAATTTTGTTGCAATTCAGGGCTTGGTCTGTTCCAGCTATAGTAGTGTAACAAAATTATCAGAAAGACTGAGAATGCCAGTGAGCGATCTGCCCTGTTCAGCATTGCATCCTCTTTCCTCTCCCTTCTTGCCAAAGTTGCAGAAGAGCCATAGAACAAGTTGGGGGAGGGGTCAAGATGGGCTGATAAATTTGTGATTTTGTGTAACTCCCCTGGGCTATCTGCATGTACGTGTGTACTTACGCTCGCTGATATGCACAGCCAAATGTTGCATAGGTGACCTGCAACAGGGCAGGATTTAGGGCCAGAGTTTGGATTGTCCCTGCCTGGTGCAGACCAGCATGGAGCTTCTGGAGGGTGGTGGTTTCTGCCTGCTTCATGTCTCACCAAGGATGCTATGAGCAAAATGTGCTAATATTTCTTTTCAGAGACCTATTTTTACTTGAAGTCTTGATAAACTTGATAAATACTTCTTTGAAAATATTTCTCATGTACTTATCCCTCCATGTATTTAGTAATGGATTATCTGATGTTTTCCAGGAATGACAGGTGGCGGGCCATCTTGTAGGCAGTGTGTTGCTGATGGGGAGTGTGTCCCCAGGGCAGGTGTCCTTCTGATGCTAAACCCAAGGAGCTGCTGTGGCTCTGGATAGTCTGACTTTAGTTTGCTCAAATGCAGTTGCCCTTCCAGCTACAATTACAGTGTTACCACTGAGCATGCAGAAGAGTTTCTCTGCCCTCACATGCTCCACAGTACCCCAGTCTGCTTGGTTTGTATTTACTTCTGTTTATATTAATTGATGTGCCATTGATAGCGTGTTTTGCAGTAATTTTCTTAATGTTTTCATAAATAGGTGGGACTTGGGACTTTGTCCAGAGTTTTTCCCAGTGGTACAAAGGCATACTTACTTTTAAATCATTCTTCCATTTACTTCTATCAGCTTTATTTTGTGTCAGTAACTTTTCTTTATATGACGTACTGATCAGATCTTTCTGGTGTGACCTTTTCCATAACTGATGTTTTGTCTTTGTTAATTGTTTTACAAAATTTGGACTATATTAGATGTAGATACAATGGATTGCTTGCAAAGGAGGGAGGCATGATGCTCTCTGTAAATCTTGATTGCCAGAGATTTCTAGAAACAATTTTTTCTAAAATCCTGGAGCAGTGAGCCTGTCAGTGACTGTTGCCTGGAGCAGCCCGTGCTCAGGGCAGTGTGCAGGTGTGTACTCCATGCTGCCTTTGCTGGACCTTGTGGGAGGGTGGGCCCACTGCTTATCAGGGTGGAGACAAAAGACCCCGGCTGGGAAGTGCCTGCAATGGAAGCAGGGGCTCCCTGTCCTCGACCTCTGGTTTGAGGCTCTCCAAATAGTCAGTGCTGCAGGACTGCAGCAGCCCCTGCTTTGTTGGGAATTAGAAAACCTGATTTAAAGATAATAAATAATGTTTTACATTATCCTGACACCTTTCTCTTTGCATAGTCTAAATATCCCATAGTTAAATCTAAACAGGGCAGAGAATTTTCTCGTGATGTCTTATAGTTTAGTTGGCTACAAGAGTGCTCCTGGTGAAAGGATGCTGCCCCCTTCTCCATTATCAATCCCTCTGTGCTGACAGCACTTGGTGGGTTTGATGAACTTGCCCATTGCCCCTCCATACAACAGTCAATACTTGGTTAATCACCTCCAGAACTGCTCATGAGCTGTTTTGCTCCCCGGGTGCATGGGAGAGATGCTGTACCGTGCTACCAGGGACCTGCTGGATTTGCTGGCTTATGGCTTTCTTCTACACTGTGTATGTTCTCTTTCTTCCTTTCCCTAGAGACCTTCCCTGCTCCCAGCACTGCCATACATCTTTGCAGAGGGCAGAACTCACGTCCCTCCTTCCCTGGCCCAGCCGGGGCTGTGGGGCTGTGCCCAGGGAGCCAGGCTGCCGGCCTGTGGCTCGTGGGCCACCGCCTGCCCTGCTCCCGCTTTTCCACGGTGCTTTGCTGTGCGGTGTGTCGGCGGGGGCACAGCAAGTAGAGGGCAGTGAAGCTTTATCACTTGGTTGCAATGTGGCATTCGGCAGGACCAGGCAGCCCGTGGGCTCCAGGATGGGCAGCGCTGGCCTGGCTGGGCAGGGTCTGTCCCAGCTCCTGGGCTGCTGTGCCAAGGTGCAAAGCCAGGCCGGCTCTCCTCATCGAGCTCCTGGCCGGGCACAGAGGCGGGTGAGCCAGCACCCTGCTGGCGAGACTGCCCCACACTCAAATGCTGTCACGGGAGATTAATCTCACCAAGTACCCAAAGCCTGTGTTTATCGGCCGGCTGCGTGTTTTGCAGCCGTCTACGCAGGGCACGTGTGTGACAAGCAGTGCTGACATCAGTGTTTCACTCTGCTGGACTCTCACGAAAAGCCCTTTTTGCTTCAGCCCTGTCCGTCCCCCAGCCCTCAGCTCTTGCGGCGTGGGATGGGAGGTGCTGCCGTCATCTGCGCCGGGAGCCGGGGTCGCAAATGGCCACGCAGCCTCCTCTGTGAATCATGTACCCTGGGAGAAGGAGCTGCTGATCTATCCCAGCTACGAGCTGCTATTGCCATCTCTCCATAAAGATCTTTTTTTCTTCCTTGAGCCAAAAATGGTATATAGGGAAAATTGCTGTGCTCTGAATCTCTGGGTGTGCTGTCAGAGCGCAGTTTATTTCAATTACTGTAATGTGACAGGTTCTTGCACAAGAATAATGTGGACGTCAGGTAGGCAAAAAATGTTAAATTATGAAGTTGTAATAAGTTGTCTGGTGGTAAACCAGACAGTGTCCCCCGTCCCCCGCCTTCTTACAGAGCTTCCCTGTGTGTTCCACAATGGAAAATATGCCTAAATAAACTTTTCAACATTTATAGTTAGATCAGCTACAGATTTTCTGTCTTCTTTTTTTTTTTTTTTTTTAAAGAAAATGGAGACTTAGCAGAAGACAGTGTTATCCAATCTTAACCAGCTTGGAAATTACCCACCCTGACAGAGCTTTTTGAAGGAAAGGATTGTCTAAGGTGCAAGAAACTTATTTTATTTACAACAACTCTCTTCTCCTTAAGGAAGAAGCTGAGATACTTTGAGTAATAGAAAAATCTGTCTAATCCTGCCTGCTGGGCCTGTGCTTTGGGACCCCTGGTGTGTGTCTGCCCTCGGCCAGGGACTTGTGCGGTGGCTCAGCTGTGGCCTGGGGCAGGGCTGCCCCAGCAAGTGTGGGGACATCCCTGGGGGAGGATGTTGAGCCCAGGATGAGTGTCATGGGGGCTTACAGACATTGTGCTCCTCAGAGCTTGGGGCGTGGGGAGCTGCAGGGCTGGTGCCACTGAGTGGCACTCAGGGATGGAGAACCCAGAGCAGAATAGCTCTGCTCATTTGGTGCTGCTCACATCAGGAAACAAAAAGTTCTCCCCAGTACTTATCACCAGCAAGCCCTTGGCTGCAGCCATGTGTCTGATTCTCTCAGAGTTACTTGCCACCTGACAGTAACTGTGACTCTGTGGGAATGCCACACAATCGCTCATGTCTCAGGTGCCTTTTGGAACTGGTGTCATTAGTAACAACAGCCACAGCAATGGGTACTATGGAGGTAAATGGTTTGGGAGAGAAATCTGCAACATGGGTTTTTCCTTGCATATGGAAAGAATTTGATGCAGCTGAAGGAAATGTAGGTAGGTAACTTCTCAGTCCTGCTCCAGGGGTGACCAGCAGGCAGGAGGGAGGGGAGCAGCTCTGGGGAGCCCCAGCCAGCGGGTGTTTGCCAGAACCTCCCCTGCGGGACCTGGTGCAGCTGCCCAAGTTTGGTTTTACCTCCCATGTGGGGAGCAATGTCCCGCTCCATGGGCTTGGCCCTGCTCGGGGGTCGGGGGGGGCCGGGCTGTGTCTCAGGGGCTCCCATGGCCCGGTGTGTGCCGCGATAGGTGCCTGTGCAGAAGTGCTGCCTGCACGCTTGGTGGGTTTTGCCGCTGATCACAGCTGTCAGGCCAGAGGCCCCGCTGGCGTTTGAGAGCCCAGGAGACTCCCACCTGCTTATGACAGGAGTCAGTTTTTTCCCATTTCATAGCTTTAGCTCTTTAGATGAGTTTTTAGGGTCCAAGCCAATCTGGAATAATTGAAAACTGCACTCCAACAGCTCCAAGCATTTGGATTATAATTACTTCCATCTGTCTGTCTCTGTTTACTTTTTCAAGAAAGCCCTAGTAGTATTCTGAACAGCTTTATTGTGCTAGAAATTTCTAGCCCACTGTGATTTGCAGATTCCTGTGCAGCAAAGCCTTAGAAAGTCTATTTGAGACCAGGGGCTGACGCCATTTCACATGTCCTTTCCCACCTCAGGCTGAGACTACAGTGTGCTCCCTGACTCCTTTCACCTTTTATTTAATTGAGACTTAATTTTAAAAGTGTTTGTTTCTCTTCCATGCTCCTATTTTATTTTTTGCATCTGTTTGTGTCTCCAGGTTTCCTATAGTATCCGTTTTGCCCTCTGGGTCTGACCGGAGCCAGCCACATTGGCAATGTCATGGGGCACACTGGCAGTGAAGGGATTTTCTTTCCAAGGAGCTTGCCCGTGCGTTTGCCCTCCATTGCTGCCAAGCGTGGCTGTGTGTGGTGCCAGAGCAGAGCTGTGGCATGCTTTCCCACCTGGAGGCCACAGTCTGTGTTGCCACATGCAGCTGGTGCTGAGTCAGGGCTCGTGCCAGAGTCCAGCAAGGCCAAGGGATCTCTTCCTCCTGGCATCAGGATCCTTTGGATTAAGCTCTGTAAGGGCTCATTTCTCCTAACCAGTGTCTTTCTCCAATGAAGGATCCTGGTGTTGTAACCTTTAGAAAAGGCTTCAAGAGATTATACCCAGCTTTCACTATGAAATAGTCCAGCTTTGACTTTCATCCAAGATCCATCTAAGAAACCCATTAGTATCTTTTTTGCCCAAATTTTTTCTTACACTGATTTTTTAATTTTGTTGCTAAGACCTTACTCATAGTTTTCAGAGACAAACAGATAGCTTTAGAGATTTATCAATCTCCATATCTGGTATCTTACCCATAATTTATAAATCTTTTGAAATTAGGAAGGATGTGTAGACCAGTTAAAGACCTCCTTTATTAAACAAGTAGATAGAACTTGTCGATGTTTTTTTCTCGGTATAGTGAAACTTTAATTCTCTTCATCTGCTGGCCTATTTTATTCTGGAGCTGATACCTCAGTCTGTCTCTAGGAGTTTTTTGATGTGACCAGACATCACTTCTGGAGGTGGCTGCAGAGGTGGGAGCTGTGAGCTGGAGCAGCTCAGCTCCTCTGCAACTGCAAAGGCTGCCCACCTTAGTCATGGGGTCCCCAGCCGGTGTGTAATGCTGGACAGGTCAGCAAGTATCATGGAGCCATTGTCAGTGCAGCTCCTCTGGGAGTGGGTACTCTGGTAGCACTGGAGGGAATCAGTAACTCACCACATCTGAGGCTGGGATAATTAATTTTTTTTCCCTATTATTTTCCAGGCTAATAAACTGAAGTATTAGTAGTTTCAAAGCAAAAATCTCTACTGATTTTTTTCTACTGGTCCCTGTGATGATCTTAAATGGGAGCTGAGTATCTTGGGGCACAATCTGTGTTCATACTCTGAAACTCCAGTGTAAGAAAATATGTCTGACAGTAGGTATGAAGGATGGCAATAGATGTTTATACTATTTAAATATTATTTAAGTTATATTTAAAATGTTACTTGGGGGTGATTTTTGTGCTTCTTTTTTCACAGCTTTGTTTTGATTTTAGTCTCAGCTGTGTGAGTGGAGGTGTGTGGGCAGTGAGATGTGCCGGTGTGTCCGTGCTGCCCAGGGGCTGGCACCCCAGGGAGACGTTTGCCGCGGTGCCTGGAAGCCAGTGACTGGCTTTGCCCTGCTCCCGTGCACAGCATAACATGCAGTGTTTACCTCCTGTTTCGTTTGTTCTAGTTTGTTTTACTTCTAAGGACAGTGTCTGTCCCGCTCTCACTCGCGGCGCTGAGGGGCTGTCCCGGGACGCAGTGGGTGCGCAGTGGAGCAGGGTGGGCTGCGGGGCCTGGCGCCCACGTGGGCCCTGGCGGCAGGACCTCTGCTGCCTTGCCACATCCCACCTGCCTTTAGGCCCTGCTGCTGCCTGCAACGATTCCTGCTCTTGCTGCTGAGCTAGTCAATATTTGCTTTTCTTCTTGGTAAGATCTCCGTTTCTTTGCTGTTGTCACTTTGAGGTAGGGTCTTTGCAAATTGCCTATTTGTTTATTAATATGTCAACACACACACTCTGTTTAGGATCCTGAACAACTTACTCTGCGTTTCACAGTTGAGGGGGGCTTATGCATATGTAAATAAAAGTAAGTTTTCTTTGTGTTCAACTTTAGCTTAAAATGCCTATAAACTAAATACTCCAGTAGTTGTAAGTTGCCCATGAGAGAGCCCTCAGGACTTGGTGATCATCCCCCAAGCACCTCAGGGAAGACCCGGGTGTGGAGCATAACCAGCACCTGAGCAGGTGACACTGCTGCGGGAGAAAGGGAGCCTGGGTGGCACAGGCTTTGAGGAGGACACCTTTGGGGGGCAAATGAAAACACTTGTTTTAGCCACCCTGAGTGCTCAGGGAACTGGCTAGTGGGGTTGTATAAATTGGGATGTGGGAGTTATTTTTAACCAGTGATGCCTGAGAGTGCAGGAGAATCTGTGTGGGAGGATGAATCATAACCATGATGGGGAAGGAAAAGGGTGGACAAGGCTGCTGAGTTGCTTCTGCCCCAGGCATAGAAACCACTCACAAGTGCCCCTAACCCCTTCAAACCAGCCATCTTCCTGCAATCCCACCAAGTGTGCTCTTGTGAGTGGAGGAAAGTATCTAAATATTAAATGTACATCAACATCCAAAACTAAATCTTGATGAGTTCTGTGTGATTCTGAGTCTCACAGAGAGATGGCTGAGCAAGAAAAGCTCTAACTATGCAGACAAAAACTTAATTGGTTCTAGAAAAATATGCTTTAAGAATTTCCACCAAATCGAGCATAATGTATCAAGGTAGAAAGAAGATTTCCACCTGTGGAGTGTGATTGTCTCTCTCCATCCCCGGTGCAAGCAGGCAATGGGGCTGTCCCAGTGCTGTGAGCCTGTTGTAAGAAAGGGGAGACTTGGGCATGACCAACATGGATCTTCTTGTTCAGACCTTGTAGGGCCCACTTACTCACATGGCTGCTCTGCTAAATGTGACTCCTGTAGAAGAAAGGTGGATTATGCCACTGCAGCCTAATCTGTAAAACCTAACCCTTGGCAGATTAGGTGACCAGACAGAAGGAAAGCAAACTCCTGCCTGCGTGGATGGATGCACACAGCTCCATTCTCTCTCCAGCCAAATTTGTGCGCTGTGTTGCTGGTGTGAAGCTGCACCCTGCCAGTGCCTGCAGCCAGACCTGCTGCAAAGGCATCATGGGCCTTGGTGCCTGCCTTTGCAGAGTCGTAGACCTACTTTGTCAGGGTAAATAAGAAAACCCCACATAGCCTAAATCTTATCCCATTCGCTAGGGTTTGAAGAGTAGGTTTTTGCGCCAGAGATGACTCGGGATTTTTCTTTTCAGCCACTAGAGAAAAAAGCCCAAACCTCACAGGACTAATAGATTGTGGCAAATGTTTGTAATTTCTCAGTGAGTGTTATAATCGCACTTGTGTGCAACAGATGACTTTGTGAACAGCAGGGACGTTTGCATTCCTGTAAATGTGAGAAGCTCATGCAAGAGCAAAGACCCATGGTTCTGATGTGATTCCCTCGCATTTTGGATATAGAAAAAAGCAACACCTTTAAGTATTGTAAAGAATTATCTCCCAAGTTCTACTTTATTTATTTTGAAAATATTTTTAATGTCTTCACAACAGCAAAACAAAGTTTAAAAGTCTTTCTCTCTTTTTTATCTTCCCTTTGTATTTTTCTTGCTGTAGAGAGGAACTCCTGACCTCCCTGGAGGCTGTGTGCCTCCAGGGCATTGACCCAGTCATACTCTGCTTCTCAATCCTGGAGTGACTTGTCCAGAGACAGAATGAAGGGCACAAATCAGAAATCTCAACTTCTCAAGCCCAGGTATCTCCACAGCAACCTCGGAACAAAATGTGTTGGCTTGGGGCATTCATACCTTGTTCATTTGTCTGCAGTATTGTTTTCATAGATGTAAGGATATTATTTTTTTTTTTAAGCTGTTTTGAAGGCTAATATAACTTTAAGTTGAAATAAGGTCTGAAACAAATCTCTATCTGAGGGAAGGATAGTCTTACTGCTACAGTAGAGATTGGGCTGTTGGACACTTATTGTGTCAGTGGTTTCCTGCTAGCCTTGGTCTTAATCTCTTCTCTGCCACTGTTACCTTCTTTGAGTGGTAAACACGTGTATTGAGTGTTACACCAATGCAAAGCATAGAATAAACAGCCCTATAAACATGGTGGTTACTAAATGTGTTTAGCTTTTGCTCAGTCTCTGAGACCTATGGGGACCGATTTCCCCACTGTCGATTTACTGTTGCAGAAGCAGTAGCATTTCGGAAGTGCTTTGACAGCATCCTTGAAGAAGAGTAGGGTTAAAAATAACAGCATTTCTATTTCAACCAGAGCAAAATAATGGGGTGAGATGAGGCTGGCTGGAATTTTTCAGTGTCTCTGAGCTCGTCCATGCCAACCCCACTATCTGCGTGCTGCGGAGCCCTGGGTGGCCTCTGCAGCAGTGCTTGCCTCAGCCCCAGTGCTGGGACGTGGCTCCCTGAAGCTTTGCCCTGTATGAACAATTTCTGTGCCCTTGTCCGAACCTCTGCTCAAATCATCTGTGTTTTGAACTACATGAGAAAGTGGCTGAGAATTGTAGGGGCTGTGTTGTGGGCTTCCAGAAAAGCAGGAGGGACCCAGCTATGGATGCAAACAGAGAGAACACTTGCTTAACGCTTGAGGGAGAAAATGGTGCAAACAGAGAACTTGTGGTCGTGTCCGCGTTTTTAAAATTTTATTGGTCTTGCTAACTCAAAGCAACTTGTGCTTCAAAATTCACAACTCAGATCCCTAAATGATTACATTTAAGAAAGTAATGGATTTGGGGTTTTGTTTTCTGGTTTTCTGAGGCATGCAAAAAGCCATGGGCTGAACTTCTTCCTTTGACTGTAAGAGCAAGCAGCTTTTCTCTCTTGCCTTGTTCTTTTCTTATAGCAGTCTTGAATCCTTCTGAAGCTCTTCGAAAACAAGCCAGCAGAAGGTTTTAGTTAATGCTAATGGGGAATTAGAAGCATGAATGGTGTCTTGGCAACAACTGAATAGCATGAGATGAGTATCTCAACACTGCGAGGTGCCTAGTTAAACGGGGGGGGGGAGTTTATAACATGGGCCCAGCTTAGGGGTGCCTGTGGATCACACAGACTGAGTCCTGTACACCGCCAGTCATGGACAAATTTCCAGTATTCATAATCCTGGTACAGAGGATGTTTCCTGCTTGGTTTGTCCTGTAAAGTAACTGCCTCCTGGGAAGCCTTTACCTTTATCTTTAGAAAGGCAGTAATATGTAGTTAAGGGATCTTCATTTGATTTTCACTTGTGTTTAGTGTATATTAATTGTTCCCACTTCATTGTTATAGCAATAGAAATCTAATACATTTTGTCTGTAATTTACTTTATTAACAAGATCTTGCATTTTCTCCATTTGTTTTTAAAGCTAGATTAAAATCTCTCCTAAATTTAATTCAACAGAAATGCTACTGAAGTTCTGTATTACCTATGTGTAAGTGGCTACATTATATTTCCTTATTAATTAAAATTATGACATCCAGAATTCAGAGTGTGTTACCTGCCCAGTATAGCCTCTGGCTTTCACTATCATGACAGTATCATCTCTGTGGCAGCGTTTGTTTCTGGGCATTGCTCATAGCCATGGCAACGTGGGGTGATGGAGGTCCGAGCTAGCCCGCGTTAGGGATGTGGCAGCTCAGTCCCCCTGTAGTTGTTATTTTTAACAGTGCTACTGCAGTCTACAGCACTAGTCTAGCGCGTGGGCTTTTCCATGTGATAATAAATGTACTTGGTTGAAACTTGACCAGTTCTGAAATGAAGGGTTGAGTAAGATGAGAGAAATGAAATGAAAGTGCTAATAAATTAGGGAGCAAAGCGTAGACTCACTTTACCTATAAGACTTCTAAAAATATTTAATGTATCAAATGGACTGCTTTCCTGAGCTAAATTACAGAGATGACCTAGGCAATTTATTTGAAGTGTCTGAATACTGGATACCTGAATCAATGTCTGTATCTTTTTTTTTTTCTTTTGAGATTCATCAGACCCTGAAACCACTCATGAGGGGGAAAGGAAAAAACAAAAAACCTAAAAGGACAACTTACTGTTCTGGCAATGACCTAGGCTTCTCCTCACTGAGCTTTCCAAGGATGAGATGGGACTTCTTACAACTTTCCTTTGTATGAAGTATTGAAGCCAGTTGTGATTTGCTGGGTACTGATGACAGGGTCTGGATGAGTTGTTTTTGAGAGAAAGGTGATGGCAGAGTTGTACCAGAGACTGGCAAACATTAAACTGTGAGCCCTGGAGGTGCTACAGCAGTGTCTGCATAGGGGACAGATTTGTAGTAACACAAATATGATGGTTTGGGGCACTGAAGAGGTGACCAACCCTCATTGCTATTGACATCGATGGGATACGAGGTTATAAGGCTGTCAACTTACAGAGCCGAGTTAGTTGGAATTTTGTCTAAGAAAGGATTTAGGTATTAAGCCTAAAGGGCAACGTATGATTCACTTTATAGAAAAACAAACCAACGCAGCAACTTCAGTGGGAAATGACCCCTGTGAGGATTTGCTGTGTCTAACTGAATTGAGCAGTTCACAGGCTGAGCCTGTGCTTGTTGATTTGCTGTAATCGAACAGATACTTTCTTTCCTTAAATCAAGTATAGTGGGTGTCCGAGAGAGAGTGCTTCTCAGGCTGCACGGGGGCTGCGAGATTCCTACTAGGAGCAGCAAGGTCCGTCAGCCTGGCCCTACCTCCAGAGAGCTGCGAGAGCCGGCGTGGGCTGCAGCAGAGGCAGGGCAGAGCCCCACCAACACCGAAGGTAATCGGCCTCTGCATTGACTGTTAAATCTCCTGCTTCTCTGGCGATCGAGCTCCCGATTTAGTAACATGCTATTCAGGCTCAACAGTCAGCAACAACAAAAGCCTGACCCCTGCAGAATTTCTAGAAATTGTGATTCACAAAAAGTGGTGTGGTGTCCTCAGGGGTTTCTGATCTGTGCTCTGTTTTGAATGATTTAGCAGCTGCTTTTTATCCTTCTCATAACTGGAAGACATTAATTTTGTTTTATTCACTCCCACATCACACAGGAGACCAGAACAAGATTCTTCTGCCCTCTCTGCTTTAAACTTGCAGCCTGGTACAGCTCATCACCCAGTTTCATGTCAATTTTGTGCTGCCTACTCTTCAGTTTTCTTCTGCAGTTGTCTTCAGAGAGTCAGCTTGATATTTAAAAAAATACTTTATAATAGACCAAAACATTGATGGGAATTTGTTTTGGTTTATCTTGTTAGTTCTTGGGTTTAGGAAAAAATAATGACGTATATAGATGTGTTGGTTAGTTCAGCAACAAATCATAAAGCTTAATTGTCAAGGCTCCTTAATCCCAGATAACTGGGTTTTGGGGCTGTTTTTTTTCTTTTTGCTTATGCTGTTAGTTAATCCTAATGCTGAGACTATTATACCCACAACAATTAAATCTGCATCCACTTTTTCATTTTATTCTATTATTTACAAACACAAATGAATTCAGATGAACATTTTCTAGGTCTGGGCTCCAATCCAAGTAAGATAAACCAGACAATGAGAACCTGGGCAGGGAACCTTCCAGAGCAGATGCACCCGTCTCTGCTTGAGAATGAGCAACTATTAAAAAAAAAAAAAAAAAAAAAAAAAAAAAAAAAAGGTCTGACTAAACTATGGCTGAACATTTATGAAAAGGCAGAGAGTTAGAAGAGCAGGGCGCACTGGCTGGAAGCATTCCTGGAATGTGCCTTGCACCAGCCCCAGCGCTGGCAGTGGTGGGGGGCAAGGGGCTGAGCTGCACCCCAGGGAGGTTCAGCAAAGAGAGTTTATCTTTTGGGAGAAGGAAGGACCAGTCTTGGCAGCTCTTTCCTGGAGTGACGTATTGGGAAAACACTTGGAGCTTTGCATAGCTGTCCTAGCTGTGTGTGCTTCTCAAACTTAAGGGGTGTGACTGCTATTTCAGGGCTCAGCAAAATGTGAGGTATCTTGCTGCAGACAAACACAGTCCTGCCCCAGCAAAACCACAGCAATGTTGTTTGATATGACATGTTATAACTGGAGATGTCAGAGAAAAGCCACGGGGGACATGGATGAATAATATGGATGTGTGGTGCTGAATAATATATGTACACGTTAGTATTTTTCATTGTCTTTTAGTGTTATCTAGTATCTTCTTAAAAACTCCTTCGTATCTCCATTTTCTCCCTACCCCTATATGCGCAAGCAGGTAGATTTTAGAGGGGTTTGAAGGACGTGCTTTGCCAACCTGGTTTGTGAAGACGTTCTGATGGTAAAAATGAGATAGCATGGGAGAAATCAAAGAAGAGGGACAAGAGTCACAGATGAAGGTGGCAAGAGCTTTCTTTCAGAAGGAGGTAAGCCCTGAAATGTAGGTAAGGACTACATAAGTTGCAGTTTTCAAAGCAATGGCTTCCAGTTTGCATCTTCAGTTCACAGTTGAAGAGTTTGATATATGAGTCACCTCTTGCCTTTGCAATACACCGAGCATGAAGCTGAGCCCCTGGGGCCGAGGGAGCCAGCCAAATCATGTGGTGCTACCTGGGCGTAGCGAACCTCTCCTGGGTTTTGGCTGAGCTGAACTGAATGGCTTGTGGGGTGGAGGTCAAATCCATGCAGAGGAATGGTCAGAGATGGGGACATGGATGGGTCATGTGGAGAAGTTGTGTGGTAGGGAAAGGGAGCGGGCAGTTGGAAGAGACGCTGAGTAAATGGCTTGTGTGCGTCCCCTACCATGATGAGTGCAGGCAGGGATGTCCTGGGGTCAGCTGAGCAAGTGATGGTTAAGAGAACCAACACAAAATTTCCACATCCCATATTTATTGGAAAATGGGTAGCAGTGTGTTGAACAGTTGTCATTCTTCAGGATCCTTGCTGAAGAAAGCAGCAAACAGATTCCTTGCTTGCACTGCAACAGCAAAGGGAACACAGACCCTGCTGTGCTGAGCCCTTTCATCTGCCGGAGCACCATTTCTCTTCCCTAACAGGATGATTTATGAGTAACCGCCATACACAGCTACATTTACAAATAATACAGCAGTTATGTTGCTTTCAGGAACTCCTTTAAAGCTTCAGTTTAAGTATTGATTAGTACTCCATTGATGCCTGAACACTCAAATGCTTATGAAAGAGTCGGGAAATCTTGTGAATATGGCTACATCAAAATTCTTTAGTTATGCGACTCAAAGGAGTGTTATTTCATTCGCTGTCTCCAGATGTGGGTGTTTCTGTATTTCCCATCTGGAATAGCAATAATTTTTTTCCCAAACACACAGCATTTCCAGAGCTTGTGAGGAAAGCACAGGATCTCCTGTATCTGTGCAGAATTCCCCATTTCCTGTCACTTCTTAGATTCAAGTGAAATACCAGCCTCATATGAAGAGCAAAAAGACCACACAAGACCACACGTTGTTTACTTTGTGCTGATTATTCACATGTCATGAGCAGCCAAGAGAGGAGAGTGTTTTCCCCTAAGTTCTAAAAGCATAATTCCATCAAACCGATGGTTGTCTTTGCTTTAACAAAATACATCCAAGAAGGGATGAGGTCTCCCCATTGAGATATAAATGCTTGCACTTGAAAAATACATCCCCTCCGGGTTCTTTTATCTCTCGCAAGTAAGTCGCCCCTCCTTAGAGTGGGCATTCATGTGTTACTAAGTTTCTTTTATTTGGTATAACTTTTTAAAAATTAATTTGGCAAGTTAATTTTGATTCCTTTGGTCAACCTTATTGCACTGTCCATGTGTGCTCTCTCCCCTCTTTCTGTTCAACACAGGGCACAGTTTTCCATGGGATGGCATGGCTGTGGATCCCATGGGGAACACAGCAGTGGTTCCCAGAGACCTGTGTGCTTTCTGCCTGTTCAGTTTGACGCTGTGTGCACCCACAGGGTGCACCTAATCTGCAGGATGTGAACTCACTGCACTGATGAAGGGAATGTCAGGAGGGCTTCTTCCGCCAGACTTTTCCCTGGGCTTTCCCATGTGTCTTAGAGCTCTCTTGAAATTCATTTGACTCAGAAAGTATGGGAAGGTGTGGGGGCTGTTACATCAATCAGGGTCCTGCTAATGGAAGATTACATCATTCAAGCTCCATCAGTTGTCCACACAAGGCTGGATTGCAAGTGCTTGTGTTAACTGAAAGAAATGAAGCTTTTCTATCAGTTGCAAAGGAAGAAATCCTGTTCTGTTAAAGCTGGCATGACCCTACGTTGTGTACAACCCATTCTCTGCATTATGCTTTTAAGGACTCAACTTCTGCATACTCACAGCTGTGGGTCTGCGGACTAATACAGAAACACAGGGACAGATCTCAGCTCATTTTCAGGAATCATCTTGACTTCTCGTATCCAGGCACTAAAGGGGAAATTCAGACCTTACAGGAACCAAAGGCCAACTGTAGATGGGTTCATTATTTGAGACTGGGAGCTCGGCCTCAGGTTTTAGAAAGAACAGCTTTGTGCTTTCTCTGCTTTGCCATGCAGAATCCCTCCCTTTAGAGAGGAGACATGTGCTGTTGCTGCCTCTCTTGCATACTTTCTGTCCTCTTTGCTGTACATCTGAGGTTCATCCAATCGATGCTATTTGCACCCCAGATTGCTATTTTGTGCTTTGTATTATGTTTCCCAAAGCAGACTTTGGAATAAAAATACAAATTGCTGTTCTGAGTATTTTATGCTCTAAAAGTGAGTACGGTCAACAGATGCCAAGATGTAATAAATCAAATTGAAGTGTTGTCTTAGTTGTTTCATCATGAAAGGGGACTGGTGTAGAAAAAGGCAGTGATGAAATCTAAACTGCATTTGCAATCCTGTGAAGATTCAGGTCAACAGGTTTGAGAGCAAAAATTAATGGAGTGTGATGTTTGCTGCAACAGCTACAGTAAATATGGAGGTTTCACAACAAGAACTTGTAGAGTGTTACAAACACAGATGATGCTGAGTGCCTGATGTCGTGCAAAAGCTCGAGGGCCTTGAACATCAGAGGGAGAGAGGGCTCAACATCTGGAATCCATGTGAAAGTGAAAAATCCCGTATGCGCTGAAGGTCACTATGACCTGGGATGCTGTGCTGACATGGCTGTGAAACAGCATGGGCTGCTTCTTACTTTGTGAACAAATTTTCCAGGATTGCAAAAAATAATAATGAAGAGAAATGTGGCTTGTTCCTCTGAGGTCTTGCAAGTGCTTTCACGTCAGCTGGGCTGGACGTGTGCCACTATGAAAGCACTATCTGTCCCTTTCATCTCTGCTCTGCACCTATTTCTGAGAGAGAAGAGTGAACGTACCTCTGCATGTGTTTTCTCTCCTCAGGAGGATGGAAGATCATTGTGACACTTGTGCTGTATTCTTTATTGTGTCATGAGTGCCTTAAGGGATAGAATTGCTTTTGTGGTAAATGTCATGATGGTCTCCCTTCCTTTTTTCAATCTCTTTTTTTGAGCAATCTGTATTCAACTGGTCCTCAAGAGCAGTGTTCATAGAGAGTAATATGAAATACCACTTGCATACTGGCAGGTACATTAATCTCTAGGCAGAAAACTTGACACAGCCCATGCAGGAAGCCAGACTGGTACCTTGCTCTGTACTAGTGATTGTATTCTTCATGCTCACCAAAATCCTGCTGGATTCAGGGGGAGTTCTGGGCATGCATCTAAGGCATTTATTATGCAAATTTATGCAAAATTTAGACATTGCATGTCTAAATTTTGGGGTCTTTAATTTTCATACATCAAGAAACTGTAAAGCTACAATGCTATGGTTTAGTAAGACTAAGCAACAGCTGTCTCCTTGACTTCAGAGTCTGTGGTTTCCCCACTGGTTAGATTTTTGTCTGTTTGATTTTCTTCTCAAATTCTTCAAAGTGTGGTGGACTTTGAAAACTGTTGCACCTCTGTACCAGTGCAAGTGAAGTCACTGGGTGTGTGAACTTAGCCCCGTTCATTTCATGAAAGCATCCTGCTCCCCTGTTCTCCTTGGTTTCCAAATATTATTTTCAAAAAAGCCCAGGGCAAGATGACCAAACCGTGCTGGGTATCCACACAGCCAGCAGAACTGAGAAGCACAAATTGATTAACTGGAGGGAGGCATGAATTGGCAATGAGGGGCAATAGATAATGGGTAGCTGCTCCTTGGGAAGAAGGCAGCAGAGTTCCAGCTGAAGTGAATGCAACCTAAAAAAAATGTTTCCTGGCATGAGGGAATGAATGCATGCTTCCCTATTTGATCTTCAGTTATGTTTAACTGGATAGCTAGATGCTTTTCACTTTACACTGTGCAAGCATCTCTTAACTTTTCCAAAGATCATTCTCTAATTTCTGATCTGTAGTAAGGTGAGAGTTCAAGTCAAGCATTTGAATGTTTATCCCCTTTATTTCTTGTGGTTCTCAATTAGTGATATATGCTGAATTTTTCAGATCATGAAGAATCTTAAAATGAATATAAAACTGAAGAGAGATTTTCATGCTGCATGAAGAGGAATTTTTCAAAAACTCTGAATATTCATATCTCTTCACCTACAATTTGTTTGTTAGAAACCTTCTCTAATGTAAATCAGAATGCTAATTCTAAGATTAGAGTCAGAAGCTCTTCAGAGAGAGGATGAATAGTCCTACATAACTAAGGCACCTTTCCATAGTTGGAAAAGTGAGCACTGTCTCTTCACTGATGAAACAGAAATGTGTGCTTGGATTTGTCAGTGAATTTCTTCTAAATACTGCTGATCAAATTTAGGTCTTCTTGATTTATTTTAATGGCACCCAAAATTTAGTATGTTGCTAACTGTTTTAAATCCCAGACAGAAGCAAATATATCAAACACAGTTGATTGCATACAGTGCGACTGAATCTAACATTTCACACTGACAGCAAAGAAAGATTTAATTTATTTTGTTTTTAAAGATAGTGCACCCAATAGATAATTCTATTTGGGAAAAAAAGAAGATGAAAACTAAAAGAAGAAACATTTCAAATCAAACATACTTATGTCCTTTGTGCCACATCAAAGGCAAAAGGTAGGGTAATATGAAATATAAGTTTCATTTTATTGTCTAGAAATATATATTGATAAAATAACTTTTGTAACTTGTCTCAGCTACAGGAAAGAGAATGATGACTCACATTCTCATATCAGTCACTGAAAAATATTTTTTAAATGCAATTTCTTGTTATTGGTATCATTAGAGTTACCTGTTTCCACTCTGTTTCTAGTCATTCATAGCTTTCTGAAATTCAGTTTAGAGGCTGAAAACAAATGCCTATCCCAAAACTCCAAGGGTCCCACAACATATGCCTTAAGTAAATGCTAAATTTATTGTAAACTGTTATTACAGATATCACTGAGGTTTTCTGTTGCTTGTCATCCCTCAGGATCAGAAAACAATTTGCCTTACAGATCTTTGTTGTATGCTTGGAGAGCAATTGTGATACTCCAGACGTGACTTTTGGGAAATCTCTTGCCACTGCTACAGTTGAGAGCACTAGGGCAGATGGCCACATTGACTGTGAGGTGCTTCTGAGCCCCGTATTTGCTACTATTGATAAACAGAGAGTTTTTGCGGTTCTGGGTGTAGGGGATGCCTGAGAAACTTGAAATTTCATGATCTGCCATGAAGATTAAATAAAATTTAAATTAAAACAAACTAAACCTTGAAGTTGGAGAGAAGGCTGATGCATGTTTTCACCAGTGAAGACTGTAAGGTAGCAAGGCAGAGTTGTAGCATTTTACTAAGCTTTTCCCAGTTAATAACTGGGCAGAAGGTTACTTCCATTCAATATCTGGATGATAACATGGCATACTGTGGATGACACCGAGAAAATTGCCACCTTCCTCCAGAAAATGCTTGTGTGAAGTATATAAAAGATGTCATCTATTTCTGCAGTACAAAAAATAAGGAGGAGTGATGGAAAATGACACTGAAGTTAGAGCTGTGTGAGAACTGCTCAGATGCCAGCCCAGACATGTGGTTATGCTGTTGTGCTTATGAACACAACAGTTACTACCTTTTCAGGTAGTGATCTGCAAGTGCATTATGATGCTGTACCCTCACAGCACATGTAATATCTACGAATTATTAGATTCATTTCACAAGTGGGTGAACTGAGGCATAGAGGCATTAAGAGCATAAAGTAAATCTCATAAATTTCATACTGTAATTAGGCTTGTTAGTGAGGAGGCACGTGGCTTGTGTTGGGCTGCTACTCTTTCCCTCCTCTGGGAATGAGTGCATGACTTGCTGCTTTTGAACTACCTCTTTCATTCCAACACACTCACAAGCTTCACTGAACATTGACTCTGAGTTGCACGGAGCTTGAAAGGAGCAGGTGCCATTCCTGATCCAACATTCACTTTCGGTGAGGTGCTGCCATTAACTTTAAGGGGCTCTGACTTCAAGGAGCTTTGGATCAGGTTCTTAGTGAGGTGTGTGTTTTGCAGCAGGACCAAAAGTCAGTACATATATCTCAGCATCGCAGGTCTTTAAACACAAGGCAAATCAAGGGCACAAACATCCCTTTCATTGTGTCTTCCTTTATGGTGTCGAACTCAGCTCTTAGTGTCTAATACTGCTTTAGTTGAAATCATATATGTGAGTGAAAAAAAAAATTTATCATCTTTGCTCTCCTTTCCTAACTGCAGTGTCTGGAAGGTCTAAATCATAACTAAGTGAATATCTGCATGGGCAAAACTCTTCCCTCCTTTTTCTCCCTAGCCGTAAATTCCCAACCACTACTTCCATTAAAGGTCTATATGCAGGAAGAAAAAACCCCAATCCCTCTATCCTTCCCATTTCTCTTTTCTGTCCACTTTTTTTCTGATTTTCAGATGATTACTCCAAAAATGCACATGCTCAGATACTCTTTAGAGTGATACTGTCAGCACACACTTATCAAACAGGGTCAGATTTCCATAGGAGTTAGCCCTTTAACAGTTGTCTCTTGTATCTTTAGTCTTATTAACTCACTAACTGGAGAAAGAAAGATAAATGTAGCATCAGACCATGGATTATGCCCATAATGAAGGGTTAGGCATATATTTTCCATGGCAGCCTGCGGAGAGTCATCTGAGTCTCTAAGGATGTTTCATGTTGTCTTCATAATGGATTCTGTCTTTGTTCTGGCTGTCCTCAAATTTTTATTTGGAGAAAGGGTTCACATTATACTATCCCTTAAACCATGTTGTGAAGAATTCCTGCCCCAGGGGATGCCTCAAGCCTCCACTTTTGCGTCCTTTGGTGACGGAGGTTGCTGCCACAGAAGGCTCTCTAGGAGACATGGACCTTGAGAAAAAAAATCTGGCATCAGCAACTATGTTGTGACCTTTTCATCACTGGAGTGCCTGGCTGTTGCTCTTCTCTATCAGTCTGAATGTCTTCCAAACGGGGAAAATGGAAGGTGGGAGCAACAGCGTGATGATTATTCTTAAATGTAGTAGCCTAGGTTGGGATTGATTCAAAGAAGGTGAACAAGTGACTGGCAATTGCTGAAATTGGAAGATATCGGTAAGTTAAATTTCAAGGGAAATTCTGTTAAGTTTGGGGAAAAAAGTTGATCTCAAAGGAAGGAAGAAAGAAACCTCAAAACAAAAAAAAAAGCTAGTAACCTTAACTCTAAAAATTAAATTATTTCAAATTAAACAAGTATTTCTGCCATGATCAATGGTTTTACAATATAATTTGCAACAAAAGTAATGTTGAAACACAAGACTAAAAGGCTCAAATTTTCAATTTTCTAGGTCTTGTTTTCAGACAAAAATATAGTTTCTATAGGGTTCAGCTTGAGAAAGCTGACTTATGGCACCAGTAAGCAAGTGGCCTGTTTTTCAGGTGGTTATTCCCCAGTGTAGTCTTATTCCTTGTCTTCATGTCTATAGAAGGTTCAGGGATTCCTTCCAGGCCTTTTTAAAATTAAAGTGTTTTTTAGAATCATGGACTAACAGATGGAGAAGAGTTGTTGTCATCTGCTAGCCAAAGTAAACATAACTGCAAAGAGTTTTCGGCAATAACTATGCTTAATTATGCAATTCAGTCATCTTGCAGTTGAACTTCAGGGGATTGCATCAATCTATGGATGTACTCAACCAGTCTCCTTGTGCTCCTCTTGGGTGCTGCAGTTCATCTTGGTCACATTGCACAGAGCTTCACCTACATGAAGAATGTGAGCCTTTGGAGCAAATAAGAGACCCTATTTGCACCTGTGGGCACCTGCAGAAGAGCCGGTCTGCCTCTGCTCTGCTGGCGGTGGGAGCTGTGGGGTGTCCATGCCTCCAGGTGTCTGAAAGTGCTCTTCATGTTGAGGTGAGGGATGACCTGTGTTATAATCAGACAAAGCCAATTTTTATAAAAATATATAATTTTATTTGGGTTCAATCAATTTTGGGTGAGAGGCAATAGGCAAAGCAGCGCTGGGTGCATGGAGAGCCGCAACTCTGCCACACGCACCCCGAATTTCAAAAAACCCCGCGTTCTTATACTCTTGTGTCATCGTCTTTAACCAGTCTTTCTCATCAGATGATTGTCCTGCTCTTTTTCATTGGATCATTTGGGTTGCTGGGGTGCATGTCCTCCTCCTATTGGGTCTTTTGAAAATTTCGAAACCTTGGTCTCTTGGCGCGCTTTTCTCCTATTGGATTTTTTTTTTTTTAAAAAAAAGCCTCATGATCTCATCCTTTTGGCGGGCTTTTTTTTTTTTCTCTCAAACAGAAATTACTTATCAGTTCTTGGTGGAGTTTTTTTTTAAGGCATAGTTACATTGTTCCCATCTAATGTTAGGTGGGGTTTCGGAGACACGGTTACATTGTTCCAATCTGAATGGCCCATTTTACATTTAATTGCCTAACATTTACAGGTCGTTCAAGTGCACCATACCCGCCTTGCCCAGCCCAGCAGATTAGTTACAATAGTTTTTATTACAACACCCACCCTGCTTAACTTAGCAAATTAGTTACAATAAATTATTACACCTGTGTGTAACACTGATGACCAGAGGCAGCGGGATGGGCTTTAGGTGGTCTTGTTCCCAGCATCAAGCAGCTTCAGAGCTGGTGTCATGGGTACAGAGAAGGGATTTCTCCTTGTACTGAGCCAGTTTTCACTGACCCAACAATGCTGGGTGTTTTCTCACCATCCTGTGAAAGTCCTGCATAAAAGGGTGTCGGTAAAACCTGACACGTTTTTAATCTTTCAAATTCCAAATTTCTGGAGCTGAATGGGGGAGAAAAAATATCACACAGAGCTAAGAAAGTTGTGAAATAAAAATTCCCCAACGTTAGCTAGAAAACCCAGAAACTTGCTCTGGGTTCTGCTTTAGCCTACCAGTTAATATGCTCTTGCTGCCTGCTCAGTAATTTGTCGGGAACAGGGAAGAAGAATCCAGACTTGGCAAGCTGGTGCTGCAGACAGATTTTTGTCAGATGAAATCCCAGTAGACATTAGTCCAACATCAACAGCTCCTGAGCTATCACATGGGAATGCGCAAGGAGATAAAACCAACCTCCTAAAGGGTGGATGCAATATTTTAAGGGGCAGAGAAGGGAATCAGGCTAATATAATTCTTTTCTTTTATTTGTGGAGTCATTCAGAGAAAACTATGGAAAATGCTAGTTCCAAACGCAGATACTATTCTGTATTTCTTAAATTCTTCACTTCATTTAAAATTGCTTAACTACTCTTTCCTGCCTTTTCCTACATGTGAATAGAGGTTAATCTTATCTGCCTTTACCTCAGAGGGATTGTGAGGGCAGAGTTTGGAAAAGAATTTGCCGTCTATGCAAAGAATCCACAAGTGACTGTAGGGGAAAAAAACCCCAGACCTACCGTTGGGAAACTCCAGCACCAGCCGACTGCTTTCTGGAAGTGGAGTGTTCTGTTACATAAACATCCTTGAAGCTTTGCAGAAGGGGTGACATTCACATGTGGGGCCTGACTAATTGGGCTTTGTGTGTGAAGAACGGGGATGGAGAGGATAAGGAAGTGAAATCCCCAAGGTGCAAGCTGGGCCTCCTTCTTCCCATGGCCTGTACTGTTGCTTACGTGTTGAACAGGGGTCTCAGAGCCTCCTGTACCACTGAGCTGATGACTGGGAACTCTGTGGGCCCTGCGACCCAGCCTGCATCCTAACTTTGCCCTCCCCAGCGGTCTGGGAGGCATCCTGCTTGGCCCAGCAGCCTGCTGCAGCAGCCTCCAGCAGTCACTCAGAGAGCCTCCCTCTGCCCAGAAGTTGTTAATTCCCATCATACTAAAACCCGCATTAACTCAGTGTTCTATTTATGTATAAACAACATGCAGACCATGTAGCTCTTGGCTGTTCCTACGAACAGTGGGAGATGGGAGAAGGGGGCTCCTAACTTCAGGAGCTCCAAGGTTCTCCCTGGAGGAGTCTGCACCCTTCCACTGGTTATGTGGGGAACCAGTCCCATCGCTGCTGCTTTGATGGCATAAGTTAGGTGGCACCAGCACCCCTCCATCCAAAACTCACTTGAGATCCAGGGCCAAGTTCTCCACAGCCCCACTCCTTGTGGCAAAGTGGAGCTGCAGCACAAGTTGAAAGTCACCACTTTGTTTTGCATGCACTTTGTAAAGCTTTGTCACTAGTCCCAGGCAAAGAAAAGAACCTGTTTCCTCCCCCATCTCTTCAGGGGAAACTGCATATAGCAGGCATGTAAAGAACTTGATAGTGTCTACTCCAAAGTTTGCATGAATATTTTTCTATATTTTATGACAAACATAGAACAATGGTCTGCAGGTTTTTATTTTGCATAGCAGCTCTCAGGGTAACAGGTTGGATTTAGCAATTGGGATGGCCATAATAGGAACAGATTCACGAGCTGAAAGAGCCAGTGCTGAACTGGTTAGGAAAGAGTAAAATCTGAATTCCCAACTCTTTTTCTTTTCACAGCTGTTAAGAGTTCAGTGGGTTGAACTGCAATCCTTCAAGTTCATCTGTTGACTCCAACACAAAACTATTATAAACTGTGCCTCTAAAACACGTGATGAAACATTTCTTGAGAGCTATTTATTCCAACTGCAGCAGAGGAAAGTTTTCAGAACACCCGGCATTTGGTAGAGGAAAGGTCTCTTGAGCTTTGCAAAAGGAGGAATTATTTGCATACCAACGTAAGTTGCTTTTTGATTTTTTTCCTGCATCATTGAATAAAATAATACTTCTTTTTTTCCCCCCTTTGGAAACATGGACAAGTAACACAAAACTAAGTGTCTAGCAGAATATTTCTGTATAGTTTTCTTTGTTAATCATGTGGATTGGGAGTTTTGTAATTCAGCATAGAACTTGACATGATTTAAAATTACGTATTTTCTTCCCTCTGATGTTATCTGTATCTGAATAACAGTTCATTCACAGTATTAATGCAGAGGTATGATAGACTGCAAGCTTCAGTCAGGTGTGTGTTTTGCAAGCTTACAAATTACAAGTAGCAAGGAATAGTTCGGGGATATGTTTTTTTTCAGATGTTTCTTTTACATCCTTGATCTGAAGCTTGATCTTATATATACAAACACATTCTCCTCCAGGCTTTAGCTGTGGTAAAACACTTTCCATGCTGAAGATGGACCATGCGAATATGACTCAAGCCATGCTTGATGCTGAATCGCACAACACAGAGAAGAACGGCAGCAACGAATATTTTTACATTCTGATCGTCATGTCTTTCTATGGGATCTTCCTGATAGGGATAATGCTTGGCTACATGAAATCCAAAAGAAAAGAGAAATCGTCCAATTTGCTACTGCTCTACAAAGATGAGGAGAGAGAATGGGGAGAAGCTGTGAAGCCTCTACCAACCATATCGGGGCTGAAATCTGTCCAGATCCCCATGATGCTGAACATGCTGCAGGAGAGCATGGTGCCGTCCCTGTCCTGCGCCATCTGCTCGATGGAAGGCAGCAGTGTGAGCTCTGAATCCTCCTCCCCAGATGTGCACTTCACCATCCAGGAGGAAGTGCTGGATGCTGAACTGGGGGAAGTATCAGAAACGCTCCTCAATGAGAGCAGTGAGGGATCTGCTGAAAACATCCACAAGAACTCCTAGCACTTGCAGGGCTCCCTTGATCAGCTGCCAAAGTGTGAGTGGAGCTCCCACTAAGAACTTGTGGTTCTAATTTCCTGACTTCCAATGTACTCTGAACAGGTATCTGTGCCCCTGGGCCCAACGTGTTCCTGAGAGCTGGCAGGACAGGGAAGCAGTGGTACCCAACTCCAAAGTGTAACTTGCACATAATTGGGATGCTTAACTTTAATTTTTCCATCATTATTTCTTACCATGAGAGATAAGAGCAAGGAGAATGTTTGGTTTTTTTTTTTCCTAACGAGGTAACTATTACTGGCATGTCTCTGTGTATTTCAGAATTCTGCAGGTATCTGGGAAACATTTAGGGAAGTTACCCTAACACAAGTGTCTGGTCGTTAAAGATGATGGATAATGCTCATTCACACAAACGTGTGGTAGTCTAGAAGTACTTTTACTGTGGTTTTCTTATAACAAACCACAACCAACAGCAGATTTGCTCAATGAGGCCTCATAAGATGAAAATGTGTTGATTCTTCACTGAAGAGAGATTGCAGCATAGCTGGAGACTGGCTTTAGGCACAGAAAGAATCAAACAAAAATTTTTTTTAAAAAGACACTAAATTTCTAGGAGGTTTGTAGAGCCCAGTTTCAGATCCATGCCACTGTAGCTATCTTAGCTTAAGTTGTACCTGTACTGGCTGGGTCAGGTTCATGAACTTCTGCTGCAATCCAGCCTTTGACTGAGTTACTAGTAGGAAAAGTGGTTCTGTTTTTTGCTTTTGTATTTTTTAAAGATATGTACATTTGATCACTAGAGGCAAAGATCTGTAGGTTAAAGAAGACATTAAAAGATCTTTGTTACAAGATGTAAGATGTAGAAAGGTTTGAACAAATGCTGCTCTGTTACGCCCCCTTGAAAAAAAGGTGGAATTCAGAATAGAATTTAACCTAGCAAGGGTGAAATCCTGGCCCTACTGAAGTCATCAGCTGAGTATTCCTGACTTCAGAGGACATGCACAAGATTTTCTGCTTCTCTGTTGGAGTTAAATTCTCCATTTGAGGTCAGTACAACTGTACCCATTTACATCATTCAAGAATATAAACTTTCTGCTCTATTTAAGCCAGTGTAGATAAACATTGCATTACATCATTTTTTTATAATCAGCTCGCATTTGACACATGCATTTCTATAAAGTTATTAGTAACTAGTTTTTAAAACCACCACAAACTCCCTATCCCCTAATTTAATGGTACTGTGATTTTTTCAACTGCTCATGAAATTAGTTACTAAATTATTGCACTGTTGAAAGAAGTAAGAGTGAATAAAAATAAAATAACGAATATTTCAATCATACCTTATATTTTATAATAATTTATTACAATGTTTGGATTAGTTCTGAAGCATGAGAGCTGAAGAGCCTGAATCTAAAGCATTGCACAGCAAAATGTATGCAAAATGTCTCCACATATTTCCTGCGCTAAAATAGCTCTGTGATTTATCCACTGGCATTAGAGCTTGAGAGACAGCTTGAAAAATATGAATGCTGAACAGCAGAAATGAACTGAGGCAAGAGTCTTCTGTACTTCTGCTGTTTAGAAGGGAGAACTCTGCTTTTGGCTTGCAGGGTCAATATGGTTTAGCCTGCAGAGGTATCACTGTCTCTCTCTAAACACAGGAGAACAACGGCTCCATTGTGCTCAGAAAGGGCCTGATTCGGTTCAGACTGAAACAGTGGGAATTTTTCCGTCCACTTCAGTGAACTTTGGATCAGACCATATAAAGCTTTTTGGTAGATTTACTCCAAAAGGGGCTGTTTTAAGTTTGAAAGAAGCCAAATTAACTTTGGCATTTTGCCTGGAATCACTTGAATCCTGAAACTTTCCAAATGAGACTGACATGCGCAAGTTGTCACATTTTCCATTGCTTTCTCCTTTGTCCTTTTACTTTTGGTATAAATGTATTTGTATCTGTAAAAAACTGATGTATATAATTCCTAACATTGAGTTGTATATAATTGTCTCATGTATTTAAAGTTTATTGTTTCTATTGGCACTAATTTTTATTTAAATAAAGAAACACGTTTCCTGGAAAAGTTTTCATGTTTGTTCACTATGTCAAATAGGCTTCCAGTAATGAGACTGGGCAAAACTTCTAGAGGATCCTTTTCTTAGCCTCTTTTTGAGATGATTCCTTGTGTTGGACAGTACTGCAGTGTTGCGGGCTGACCAAAGGGCTCAGCCAGGCGTTCCAGATCTGCCTCAGGTCTGTGCTGGTTCTTTGGGGCACTGGGCAACTTCCTGGGGCTCAGCTCCTGCCCCTGTGCAGGCAGGGCTGCAGGGGTCCCAGAATCCTCCTGCAAAGAGCTGGGGGTGCTGGTAAGATGTTGAGGAGGCTGGCAAAACTGGCAAGCTGCTATGAAAACTTTTTTGTCCCTTATTCAGCCTCTTGAGAAGTCTGCATTTTGAGTTTTGGTTTTAAATTTGCACTGTAGCAAATTGGGTAAGCTAGGCTGGGGTCATGGGCAAGTATCTGACACAGGTCTCTGTTCCCACTGGATTTCCGATACTGGGCCATGGTATGTAGTTGGCTTTGTCACAAGCTTTGACCCTGGGTCTCGTTGCTGCTCTGCCATTCCAGCATTAGGGACAAGGGGACATTTCAGGATTCTGGCTCCCAATGCAGGGCGGAAGTGTTTAGAGGCAACTCTGCACTTCCATGTCTCCTTTAAGCTGTGACAGTATGTGCAGGGTCACAGGCATTGGCATGGGGTGATCTGAGGTTATTTCAAAAATCAGGTTGCTATAAAGTTATATCTGCTCGCTTTCCCACAAAATCTGTTCCCCTGTGCTCTGCTCTCTTTACTCACTCCCTATTAAATAATTCTGGGGCCTGTTCACAAGCTTCTGTGGACCTAAAGCTACCCATCAGCAAGACTGCATTTCCCTCCGGCAATGTAATCTCCCGGGACACCCACAGTGTCCTGGAATAGCGGGTCAGTAACGCTGCATCTTCTACATTTACCCATGCTGCTGTTTCAGTGTTTCCATTGCCACAATAATGAATCAAGAGACTTCTGACAGCAGTGGTGATAAGAAGGAAAAACAGAACGAAATGTAAATTACAGCTCTGCTTTATGGATCAAAAAGCTAGCTTATTCCAGTGGTTTCTTGTATTAAATTGAGCTGCTATAAAGGGAAACACTATGTGCTTTGGGGTCTATTTACATGGAAGTGATCTAGTAAGCAGGAAAATGTGGTCACCTTCTTGCAGACTGTGATGGAGCTATCCTTGGCCCATGGGGTTCAAGAAAACATGCATGATAGTTTGGTATGTATTTGTCTTTGTCCTAGGGCATTTGTCTCTGTCTAAATTAGTATTTTGATGGCACCAGGGGAAAAAAAATGTAGCAGAAATATATTTTAGCTATAAAGTTAATTGGATGTGCAACTGAATGCAAAGATGTTTTGAAGACAGCCCAGTGACCCAAGACTACCAGGTAGCTATTATTGAAAAACAAGTGTCGTTAATCTTGAAAAGCTACAGATGGAAGGAAGAAAATTGCCCCTATTAAGCTTGTTTAAAATCCTTCTGACTACTAAGGAGTAAAAGGTCATTTTGGTTTGGTGTTTTTTTTCCAAAATGACAGACATTTCCAGTGTGCTTCAGTAACTGAGTTAAATCAGATTCAGAGCAAAGAGATCTTGGCTTGAGGGCAATGATAATTGACTGTAATTTTGACTGAATGGGGATGATTTTATTTAAAAAAATGCGTTCTTTCTTAAAAGAACACAGCAATCAGGCTTCCATTTCTTGGCAGTGCAATACCTCTTATATTTGCTGGAATAGTTAACACGTATCACCATTGATAGAAGAGGAAAAGATAGCCACATGTGGCATGTGTACATGGTCTGGCTCCAGGACCTATTGTAAATAAAAGTGACAGCTCTTGAGATTGCCACAGGGGATCTGTGGTGATAGCTGGGTGATTTAGAAGCCTAAATCCTGCCAGTGGATTGCATACAGATGCACCTGTGAGGTTACTCATTCAACAGACCGAACCTGCTGAATAACTGAAGTAGAAATGCAGAACTTGTCCTTTCCCCAGGCACAGGGTCTCACAGGCTCTCCCAGGACTGCTGTGCTCCGGACCAGGGAAAGAGTTAATTGGGGGGAAGGTTAAAGAACATGAGGGAATCCAGTTTCCAAGGACTGGAGTGCAGTTCACAGATTGTGGTAAATATGGCCAGGAGCCTCATGTGTTACAACTCATTGCAAAACTTCTTACCCCAGCTCATCCCTCTCACAGTGGGTTCCCCTGGATCTGTCCCTTTCCTGGATGCACACTCACACCTACCCAAATAATCAAATCAGTTCTCACAGGGTTGGAAAGGAAGGGAACGGATAAACTCTAACAGTCATTTCTGTTTGTCTTCAGTACATGATGTTGGGCAAGGACAGGTGTACTGCTTGAAGACAAGGAACACACAGGTCCCCAAGGCAGACTGCACTTTTATCAAGGCTGTTTCAACAAAACAAGGTTAAACCACCTGTCTTTAATTTTAATCTAAATATTTCAAGACCCTGCAAAGATGGAAGGAGTCCCCACCGTGTGATAGATGAGCATTCTCAGCGACGCTCCAAGTGAGCTACAGAACAGTCCAGTTGGTTGCACTAGTTACTGTTGTGCCAAAGCTTGGACCGTGCTCTCCTGTGGTTGTCAGCCTACCATGCTCACATTGTCCTAGTGGGAAGGTGATTTCTCTCTGAGTACACAGGTGCATTTTAGATTAAAAATATGAGGTTTGGATCTCAGAGGCATAAAAGTTAATAAAATTGTTTAGGCTACTGGTTTTTAAGCACCAATCATATTTGCCTCTGTGTGTTTGGTTGATTTGCTTTTGTATTCTTTCTGTTTTCACATGACTCTGCAGTTCCTACTGCATACAGCCAAAAATAGCTGTGAGATGAGCCACCTTCTCTGTATATTGACACTTCTGTATCCATCTCAACTAGGGGAGAAAATGGAAAATAACACAAAATCAATGAGTACCAACACTTAATTTTGTTTTAGTTTGGGTTTGGGTAGGGTTCCAGTTTGTATTAGGCTAGGTTAGACTGAGGCTTTTGCCATCCAAATAAGTGACTAGAAGAAGGATAATAAAGGCTACTGAATGGGGCTATGTTCCCATCTCTCTCCTGGAATAGTCTGTTTAACCGTCCTGCACTTCACTTGACTATCAGGTGACATCACTTATATCCCTGTCTGTGAGATACGGTGCATTCTTGATAGACATGAAATGCTTGTGATTCTCACATGAAAGATATGATATAAATACAAAGCATTTGCCCATCTAGGAGCAACAAACTTTGCTTTCCTCAGTTCTATTAGATGCTAGCGTAGCCACTGGCAACAAATGACAACTGCTCACATCTGTGACTATCTGAAAGAATGCAGCTCATCCCACAGACATCCTCAGGTTGGCAGCAGCTGTGTAACAGGGCCTTTTTGCTTGGCTGGTATGAGAGAGGAGGTGCTGGTGAGCAGCAGCCCTGGGATGTGGAAGACTAAATTCAGTTCCCCCTTCTGCTCCAGATTCACTTTGGTACTCTGGAAAATTACTTGCTTTGGCTAAGACTCTCACTTATAAACTGTGAAGAAGAGCACACTTTTGCTGCCCAAGGCTGATGTGAGAATAACTACTCTGAGAATTTCAGGGTGCTGACTTCTGATGGAAAGTGAGAAAAGATAGATGAGTTGTTATTCTTTGTACTCAGAGAAGGAACCACAACATTAAAGAACTTCATCTGGTGTAAACTCCAGTGGTTTAGCTGAGGCCAGCATGTGATGCCTCCAACCTCTGCAGCTTACCTATGACTGCAGGCCTGGAGCAAGCCTGCTGCGGTGCTGGTCCCCAGCCTAGCCCTCCTTGGGACAGCTGCGTCTCATCCCAGCAATGCAAATGTTAGCTGAACAGTGCAGGAGAGAGGATGTGAGACACACATTGTTCACAAGAGATTTTGAATTCTGTGCTAGAGGATGCACAAGAAATGGTCTTTCTTTCTCTTCAGTATGAAATATAAACCGTGCACCTCTACAGATGTATATCCCTCTTCTCTCTCCTCAGAACACAATAAACTGATCAAGCAACATTTCCTGTAAGAGTAAAGAGAGGAAAAGTGTTACTGCTACTATTTTTTAATAATAGGCATGGAGCTATGTAGTAGCAGACTACCCCTGAATGTTACACAGACTAGCCCCAGTGGTGCCACTTTCAAGGCCTTAATGGAGCACCATCTCATAATTTTCCTTACAAATACCTGATGCTACAAAAAGACCAGTTGCCATTGCTGATCCTGTCAGCGACAACATCCCAATGAGTGTCAGTAATTACTTTGTAGCGTGCCACACTGGGAAGCAGTGAATGCTCTTGACACTTGTAGAAGTGTCGAGTGGTGCCAGGACTGGTGAAAACCCAAGCACTACCAGGAAATTTCTCCACATGTGATGTTTCACACACAGCACTGTATGAGAGCACTGTGGAAAGTCTGGGGTTGGCATCCTGCGCATATGTGTTCATTTTGATGCATTGCAGAGGATTTTACACCAAAGGATGCTGTTGACTTTGGTTAGATGGGTGAACGTTATCTAAGGAATGACAGTGAGGCACATGGGTGATGTGACAGTAGTACCTATCCATATTTACCAAGGAACTGCTCCTTGTGCCTTCACCAAAGGAAACAGCAGCAACGGCTCTGTCACATTCTGTCACCCAGGGTCTAGCTGATCAGTGTTAAACATAATTAACTTCAGTCACATCTAATTAGCTGCTCTTTGGTCAGGATGTGTATCTCAGATGGATTGTCACTGTAAATTTTTTTTCTCCTATATTCATCAAGAATGAAACACTGGATGAGAAGGATTGTGCAGCTTGCCTCTGCAGGGAGCCATCATCAGGGAGGTGCAAATGGCTGCTGACAGAACTAACCATCATTGGTGGTCATCATGCTGCGGTGCCAAGTAAAACTGTTGCCATAGGGCTGGCTGCTCAAGGTTTTTACTCCTTCAGGTGAGCTATAGATACTGTACTTTATATTTGGGTGGATATTTACATACTTAGTTATTCATTATTATTATTATAATAAAACTCATGAAGGACATTCAAAATATCACAGGATTCTTTTGGTCAGTGAAAAGAATTTTTTCCACAACTTCTCTTCCATGACCTTTAGTTTGTCTTGTGGAGTCCTATTATCAGGAATGACAAGAACATTATATTCATATGGAAAGAAGAGAACATAGCATTCATATGGAATAGGCAGAGCTTTGGGATTAAATGTGTCCTGTATAGGAATATTTGTGAGATACATGTGTGCCAGGGAAGGCTCACAGACCCAGGAGTTTAGAGTAAAAGTACTAGACTCTTTGAGTCCTTGTATTTATGATGTCTAGACAGACAGTGAATTTTCCCTCATTTTTCTGTTGAGAGCTGTGCCAGTTTGAACTGGGAGAGTCCAATAAATGGACTTCTATCTGTATGTATTTTCCTGAAATGCTTATTTCCCCCCCCCACTACCATTTTTCTACAAGACTCTAGTGCAGGGAATTTATTTTTTCAGGGTTCTCCTTATCTTCTTTCTATTTTCTGCATAAAAGACATAGCTTAGGGCACTTAAGTCAGGTTGAACATGATTTTTTCTATTCTTTGGCATTTTCTAATGTTGACTGCTACCATCTCTTTTGAGTAGCGCAGTACGTGCTTTCCTAACAGCTATACACAATTCACATACTGACATATGGTTAACATCAAGTTTATGGGGGCCTGGAAGCACAAGGGATTGTGTTAATTTTTCCTGTTATAAAGCGGGGCACAGAATTTGTTACTTCTACTGTGGGTCACCAGTTCAAATGCAAACCCAGGACAGGACTAGCCAAATTTGGCGTGGGGAATTGATGGCTTTTGCAACACTGGTTCTATGAGACTGGTACCCTCAGCACACCAAAAAAAAGTAGTTTGAAGACAAAGAGGAGACGTTGTATGCTTCAGCCTGCAAAAGCAGCAGCAAGCCTGTAAATTGGGTGATGTGAGTTAGCTACTGAAATCGCTGGCTGGTGGGGAACCGGTAGAACCCCCTCCCCACTGATCTCCAAGCCAGGTCTGGTGGGCTGGGGGGAGCAGTGATGAGCACTGTCTCTCCCCAGCCAGTATCTGCTCACCAGAGCACAGTCACAGCTGGCACCACTCACAAAAGGCTCTTGGGCCATTACGGGGGGAAGGTACAGGGGGTGACCAGCCCCCTTCTTATGCTGACCCTGATTTTGGAGAGGGAGACCTTCTCCTCATAAATGTTACAGGCAAAGTGGCATCAGGGTTTGGTGAGGGGAGGGGCAGGTTCCATACAGGATTTGGGGAGATAACCCTACATGCCCCCAAACCCCTCCAAGCCAGGAAGTTGTCTTTCAAAAACAATGTCACTTCCTTTCACTTTTTTTTTTTTCTTTTTGTTCCCTCCGGGCTCTGAAAACATGCACTTTATTGCTACAGAGCAACTTCCCTGAACTCTATCTGGAAGATTAATGGTTTACTGAAGAACAGGCAGGATTTAGATTGTCATCGAGAGACCCATAAAAGTAAGCATGTAAAAAGTGTTATGGAAACAGAGCGTGGCCCTCTGGAGTTTTCAAGGGTGGAAGCTGAGCTGTACACATGCCCTGCACCCAGCTCCTGCACCCCTTTGCTGGGAGCACATGCAGAAGGGTAATGAGAGTCATTATTTGTCCTGGAAATTAATTAGTCCCTTGTGATGTAATTTGCTTTAAGTGCACCTTTTGTTGATTTCTTTTCCAGGCTAGCTGCTGCTTTGTTTGTGTGTGTGTGTGTGTGTGTGTGTGTGCATCTCGTACGTCATTGGGAACACATTAATGGCCGTCAGGAACATTTCTTTTGGAATCCTCACAGATATCCCTAGTGATCCAATTTGAAGCATTGCCTGGAAAATGATTAACTCCTCTCTTTGGTCTATAAGGGATAGGATTACACAAATCTGCTCCACCACTTCGGGCCACAGCCAGCTCATTCCTGTAGACATCCTCATGTTCCTCTCCAGGGACCTGGGCTTTTAGGGAGTCCTGCACGTAAGCTATTGTTGCATCTGAAGGCCAAACTGTTCCATTTAAGCATGGGTCCATAAAGTGGCTGTGCTACAAAGCCCTAGGGAAAGACTGGGTTGCAAATAGCCAGCTGAGCCGTGACAGCGAAAACAGCACCCTGGTCTAACGTCAACTACCCCCCTCAGCCTTTTATTCCCCTGCTTTCCTGATCTTTTTCATGAGATTCACTATTGGTGATATTTTTTATGTGTGGAAATAACTAGTTCATATGTAGGCTAAGTGCTGTGAGGTTTGCTATGTAGCTAACGTGCATAGTTACTGTCACTGTTCACCTAATTATTGAAAATTGGCTGAAGTTCACTATTTCCCCATGCAATTGCAGGACCTGCATGTTAAAGCACAGGCAGGGCTGAAAAATGAATGCTAGGGTTGTAATGTCACAGTTTGCTTGTTTAGGAATGGGTTTCTTTAGTTAAGGGTTTAAAATAGAAGCTCTGAAGATTTGTTAGGACAGCTCATTCTCGCACACATAACTGTTCACTCCATTACCTTCGATCTAGCATCTTCCCCCCTGTACTCCAGTTTCCATAGGCTCCCCCACCCTCTCCAGCACTGTCTGTGTATAATATATATTAGTATGTAACAGTAGAAATAAAAGTAAAGTAGTAAAACAAAACCTATTTCTTTAGCTTTGTATACTAATTATCAACCAGATAAAGCAGCAGGTTTGCTCTTGGCTTGTCTCACTGGAGGGAGTTCCCCTATGAACAGCCCCAGAAAAGCTCCAGTGGCACTGCACCCCCCCCAGGATTTCAGGCATGCCAGTGGGTATCTCCTTGCACTGAACCTGTTGGATTTTTTTTGTCCAACCCACACCAGGTTCCTTGCCTTCAGTCACAGATGTTCCAGAGAGGGTGGGTTAAGCTGCAGTCTGTCTTTAACCTGCCTTTCACAGATGCTTTTTTTTTGCACTTTTCTTCTCACTGTGCCCTGGCTCAGCAGGACAGGGATCGGGTCACCCTGACACCAGAGCTTTGCCCCATGCAGGGCAGGCTGGGGGCCCTGAGGTGTGCCAATACCCCCTTCCACCTGCCATGGGGGACGAATCTGTCAGGGATGAGGGAAGTCATTACAGAGGCAGGGCAGACGCATCATGACCATGCAATTGCCTTCTCATGGTGTTTCCATGCAGCCCGATGGCTCTTTTGTTTACTTGTGTGGAGCAACTTGAAGTTATTGAAAAATTCTCAATTACACCGATAGACACTCAGAAGAAACTGTCAGGTGATGAAAGCCATAAAATCAGAATTGCTGCCTTCAAGCAAGGGTAGTGAGCAGCATGCAGCTCGACAAGGGGCTGCAGGTGCCACAGAGGACTTGCAGCTCCCCATTGGGGATCTCTGAGAGGTTTTTTTTGGGGGGGGAGCCTGAACCATTGGGTTTTCAGTCCCTCAGTAGCCCAATGTCTCTACCCGAGGCCATTTGCACTGGACGGGCCTGGGGATGGTGGTGGCCCCAAGACCATGGCGAGGGGCAGTGGTGGGCGCCTCCCCAGTGGGGCTGAAGGAAAGTCCCGCCAGGTCAGGCTGGGGTGGAGGGCACTGCATGGGCCCACCAGCCGCCAGGCTCACAAGAAGAATAACAAAACCTGTGATTTGCTTTGTAATTGCACCTCTCAGGTGCCATTGCTCACAGCTTTATGCTTTTTCATACCCCCTGAGGCACATTATTACTCCCTAGCAGCCAAGGCACAGTACACTTTATTGCTTAATTACATATCCCCGGTCTGAGTAACGTCTCCGGTTGCTAGGCTTTGTCAAGCCCTATTAACCGATAGCATTTGCCTTCCAGCTCTGAAAAGCCTGGTGAAAGATGCACTGAGTTTATTCAATGGACATTTTATCTTTGCTGCATCTTTAATACAAATAGCTCTGATGTCTGCTCGCCCTTTACAAAGCTCCTTTTTTGAAGGATAAAACTGAGAAGTTTGGTGAATGCCTGCCCCTGTTACTGGGGCTGTACTGCCTGGTGGCCGTGCCCATGGAGGTAGAGGAGGGACATGGCCAGTCTGTGGTGGCAGTGGCTATGGTCTCAAACATGGCATAATCAAAAAGCAATTCCTTCCCACAGACTGAGGTCTGCTTCAACTTTGCCTTGTTGATATTTGTGAAACGTCTAATTAGGTGCCCTTTCATTTTGCTTTGTGTCTGCGGATGATACTGTGTCGTCCTCTTTTCTCAGGAGTTGTAATATTTCCAGTGACTTATGAAAAGGGCAATTCTGTCAGGGATTTTGTGACCTTTAATTTGAGAGAATGTAGTTCTTGAGGGTGGCTGTGGTCATTTTGTCAGCTGTGTTCCTCGCAGTGATAATTTTGTGATGATGGCCATTCTAGAAAACCAGGCTACAGCTTTCTAAGTGTGAACTAAGGAAGCCCATAGTGAGTTCCTTTCTATCCAAGCTGTATGAAAAGATAACCTTACCTTCTTAAGTTTACTGTTGTTTAATGCTTATAGGGAGGTACCCCAAACGAGCCAACTGGCCTGAAAAATCAGAAGAAAAAATTCTGGTGAATAGTAAGTTTGTTGGGAAAAATATATTTAGGTCATCCCAAAACTATTTATGAATTGAGGTCAAATTTTCTAACTAGTTACTCCTGGGATTTTATTTTTTTCTGGGAGTGGATTTTTCTTCACTGTCATTTTTTGCTTTTACTTAACTGAGGGTTTAATGCATTTGCCCAGAAACTGGGAATCCCTCAGAAAGTTCAAGTCTGCGCTTGGGTAGCACTGGATAATCAAATCTCACTGATTTACCAGCACTCTGGAGTATTTTAGGAAGAAAGGGCAGTACACCCACGGTTTCTCCCATTGGACTTGTGTCCCCACCATAAAAAATATTTATTTCCTGAGCCAGAGAAAAAGAAATGACAAATACTCCCTAGCCCAATGGTCAGCAAATACACAGAAGCAAAAACATTTTGAATTTCAGTTCCTGCTCCGGTGACTATAATCTGTATAAAATTGTATGAGAACATCATGACACTGTAAGATTTGGTGGTCCTGTACGCTGGCAGCCATAGTGCTCTCATATGAGCTGTGGATTCCCTCAGAGCCCAGGTAGAAATCAGCCTGCATCCATTGCTTCTCAGATTTATTTGGGGAATTAAATACCCTATCCTCCCTTTTCTTTTGCTGTTTATAAGAAGCAAATGTTTCTGTTGAAATAGCTGTGTTTCAAATCAAAGCCATGGTGGTCTTGCTTACTTTGGTGAGGAAACATAAACTTATTAAAATTTGTAAATCATCTTTTTGACTAAAAGCAGTTACTTTCTTATGAATCTGTCAAGGTGGGGCATCATTTGCTAGCTGCTAAAGGAAGGGATAAAAAGAGCAGCTCAACTCACAGAGCTTGCAGTCTAAGAGAGGAGATATGGTAAACAGAGATGAGACAAAGTAATTTGGTATGTGGTTTGGGTGACATGGGTCATGCAGGCAGGGAACTATAGGCAGGTATTAGTCACTTGGCAACTGTGTCAATAATTAAAAACAACCTCAAGACCATAGCTGGATCTCATTCACTGTTTCAAAGTGCTTGTCAAAGGTGCTGCTAGCTACTACAAACTTTCCTAGTGCAAGCATAAGGGAAATATTCAGCTCATGAGACAGAGAACCATTTGACCTCTTTTCTTCTCAGTCTGTCCCATGTATAGAAGAAAAGGTGGGGCTAGGCTAACATTTATTTTTCTGAGAAGAAACCAGCCTGTCTTTAAGTTGTTCTTCGGGTTTTTCCATCTGATTTTATAAATTACATGTTATTTTACTGCACCCTTAACTGGAAACAGACCTAAGAGTTTTGATGAGAATATGTCCTGTCTTTTTCTTAGTAGCTGCTAGTACTGGGGAAGGTGCAGTGGACGGAGTGTCAGGGAAAAAAATCCTATGAAACGCCAACTGTTAAGCACAGGCTTTTGGACCAGCTTGGGAAAGAGAGATTGCTCATAGTGGTCTCTGAAATTTTGCTCATTTCCTTATACATCTGTTTTTACTGGGAAAAAGAAAATTCCTTTCAAAGTCAGGAAGGATGAAAATACTAGGCATAACCTCTAAGAAGGCCTGAATTTCAGCTGCATCTCTACAGGTGATTCTAGTTAGCTAACGGGGTCAGCTAATACTGCTGCAGTAACATCTCAAAGTGGTAGTACTTTTCTCCCCTGTCTGGTCTGATCCATGCAGCAAACAGCTGAAAAGTTGCCCCATGATAGGTATGGTAGAGACTGAATGGAAACTTCACAAATAAATTTTAAGAGGATTGCTGCATCCCTGCAGGGTTCTGCCTGCACACTATCATACTGGGAAGAAGAGGCAAAATGGCCCAGAGCGTGGTGTCAAAGCAAACAGGACACTATATAGTGGGTTATATACTCTACTTCCCTGTATGAAAGACAAAGATGTTCAAACTCACCATGGGATAGAAAGGAAGACACTGATCTGAGCTGCCAGATCTGGAAAGAAGTTTGGACACCTGTGAGGAGGTGGACCCCGTGGCTGTGAATAGGCTTTGGGGCATAACACAACAGCAGAAGCATGAGGAAGTAGTTAGGAAATCTGCTCTCATTTTATAACATGCTGCTTCATTTTGAGGTCTCCTATACAAGTGCTGACCCATTCTAGCTGGATGAAGTTTTAGTGATCAGGAAAAAAGGGGTCTTCTTGGTTTGGACATCTTGGGTTGAGGCTTTGAAACATCTCAATCCTTCATCAGAGTCATCTGATTCCAGTTTAAACAAACAGCACCCACTCTGTCCTTGGTTGGTAACAAGAAATAGAGATCACCTGTACGTGTCAGGAGCTGAACCATCTTATCCCCGCTGCATAAGTAACAGGTCTGTCTCTGACATAAACAGTTCACTGAGATACTAAGATGGTCCAGAGCTCATCAGTTTGGATATTTTGCATATGAATGTCTTCAAGGAAACTATTACACAGTTTTAGCCTTAGTGGAAGTAGCAGTTGCCTGATCATTCCCCGTGTGCACACAGGCATCTGCCTGAATTTAGCACAGTAATTATATCTGCTATTTGCTACCTCAGATTTGTTGCAGATTAATGCCCAGCCATTGAACTCTAATTCCTGTGTATGTTAGGATGTGTGGATGTTTGAAGGGAAATGTGTAATATTCTGACTTTGCATCTGTAAATGAATGTGCAGCTTTCTTTAATTACTGGTTGACAGAGAGAATGCAGGAGCCAGCATAACCAGCAGTTCCAGAGTTTCTCTGTAAACAAAAATAGACAGGAGGAAAGCAGCAGCTTGCACTGGATATACTCTCATAAATTCAGTGAGTAAACGCACAGGGTTTGCCTTATGAGCTGCCAGACCACTGACAGTCCCTAACCCTATGGCACTGCAGAAGTGTCAAAGTTCACTCAATGAATTTACCTGCTAGCACGTGTAGCTAATATTCCTGTTTGACTAAAAGTACAAAACCCATTGGACAAGTCATTTACAGGTGCATCACAAAGATTGCACAGGATTTTTTATTTTTTTTTTAATTCAAGAGAAGCCTAGAATAACAAGCTAGTCAAAGGGGAATTTTAATGGGATTGGTCCCAACAGAAGTTTAACTAGGACCCATGGCTCACAGACAGTATCACCAGATGAGATCCTTTCTTTTTTGTCTCCTAGAGACTACAGCTGTTTTTCTCCTTCCAGGGCCCCAGGGCACTGATCACCCTTAATCTCCCCAGTCAGCCTCCCTGGGGGCCTTCTCCCCCTCCCCGATCCCTGCCCAGGATCCCCCCAGTGCAGCCTTGGCTGGGACCACCAGACCCTGCCCAGGATCCCCCCAGTGCAGCCTTGGCTGGGACTACCAGACCCTGCCCAGCTCTGGGCCAGGCTGTGGGTGCAGGGCTCAGGGCCTGGGGCAGACCAGGTCAACTGTGGGGGCTTGTCCCTGTGGTGTGCTCAGGGACTGACGGCCCCAGCCTGGGTGGAAAGGGAGCTCCTGGGTTTGTGGTGAGGTCCCAGGTGAGGCTGCTCAGGGCAATTAAGGCTTATTAGTGCCCTCAGTGTTTGGAGGTCTTCTCCTACAGCTCTCCTGTTCGCTTTCAAAGGAAGGTGTTGTTTTTAAGTACTGTTTCTGTGGCTGAAGGTGTGTTTGGTTCTTTCTTGTATCCTATGTTTGCAGTTTTTTTAATCTTATGTGGACTTGAATATACAGTTGCTATAAGAAAAAGTCAGGCTCTTCTGACAAAGGAATTTGTAAGTGTGGTGAGATATGATATGTTATGGTATCTTAGCAGTAATAATCCATCTCTGTGGGACAAGAGCTTTGCAGATTCCCAGTCCTACTCAGCCTTAGGGATGTTTGTCTATAGATGCCTGTGATACACCAGGAAAATGTGCCTTCCATCTACAGGCTGCTCAGAACCAGTGGAAGGAGTCACCCTGGTAGCTTGTTTAGGGCAGGTCAAGCCTAGGAGATCATGAAACTTGAATTCTGCTGCTGATTTGTCTGGAATGGCTGGGAAGTTTCTGGTGTTTTGCATGGCAGTGTGTTCTCTGTGCTGTAAACCCATGGTTTGAAACCTCATGATTTGCCACATTCAAACGTTGTGTTCAGTTGTTTGTCCCACATACTTGCTGCGTGACCTATGGACCAATGTGTGGGTGTGTTATGTCGTGTATATCCCCAGCTGTGCCCAGTTCACAGGGGATGTGTGCATATGGGATGCATTTTCTTGAGAGCCTGGTGTTTCAGCAGGAAGAGCTCATGCTTTTGAGCTTTGTGGCTCCCTACTTCAATCCTTGGTTTGGCTAAAATGTCCCACGGTGGTGCACTCAAAGCTTTGAGGTTTGCTTTAGTAGAGTAGTAAAGTGCAGGACAAGAGGGAGCAGGAGGCAGACTTGCAGGTACTGCAACACAAGGCATAATAATCCTGCTGCCACAACCACCCTAGGTTAAGTCTAGCTTCCAGAAATCAAACATAAACCTTAGTGTGGATGTGTGGATTTTCTGGTTGTTTTTTGTTTGTGTTCTTTGGTTTGGTTTTGGGGTAGGTGTGTTTTGTTTTTTTTTTTTTTTCTTTTCCTGGAAAGCTAGAAGTATATTCAAACCCACTGACAGGCGTTCCCTTTCACTAACAGACTCTGCTATCATCACTTAACCTGGATAGAGGTTTTGTGGATAAGTATTTCACTAGCCTTTAAAAGGACATTAAAATTTCTAAGCAGAAAAGTCAGTGAAAGGTGTTACAGCTGAATTTCAGGTTCTTCAGTAGATTTGGCTTTTATGGGTTTGTATGTGCATGTGTGTGCACTCATCTCTATATATGTATGATCATATAGTGCAAGAAAAAACCCTCTGATATCAGGGAATGTTACATCAAAAAGTTAAAGGGTCATCTGAGAACCAAGGTGGTGATCTAAGTGTGCTGCTTTGTTCAGATGTTTCATATGGAACATCAAGGCCTGTGAGAATGGTAGCTCTGGCAGAGCACAGATTTCTTGAGTCTCTAGTACATGCTGCCTTTGGGAGGTGGTGGAAGGAAAAGACTTTTGGAGCACAATGAGCAGAGACACTGAGATGTGGCAAACTGAAGGTGGAAAAAATGCATAGCTTTATTTTCGGGTAGCGTCTATGGGCCATGTTAATGGGTCCTCCCTGTTCCATTGCTTTCCAGGCTTTTGTGTTGCTTGCTGACTTAGGGTAGCAGCTGCCACCTGGAACTGGAGGGAGAAATTGTCAAGAACAGCCCTTGTCAGTGCATTGGCCTTTGGACACTGTTTTTATATGAGAGATGGAAAGCTCCCTGGAAAAAAATACAAAAACATAATTAATACCTGGAGATCTGCCGTGAAAAACAATGAGTAGGCAGAAACCAAGTCTCAGGATTTATTGAATTACTGGCAAAAGAGGCTCAAGGAAATGTTGAAATTCACAAAAAATTTCCCAAAGCTATTCTTCATCAGAAGTTATGAAAATGACAAATTCTCCTCAAAGTTCATATTGTCTTGCTTTTTATTTGTTGTTCATGTTGCCATAGCACTGGAGCAGTATGCAGAGGTAAAAGGACTATGCTATACTGCCCTTGCTGATGCAAGCAAGCACAGTGCCACCACATCCCGTCCCTGCCCCAAGTCCCTGCAGATAGGAGAGTTGCTGCTTTGTGCAGGTATAAGCTGGCATCAAGGTGTGCTAGAGATACTCAGTAAAATTGGCTGCTGTTGTTGTAACCTCACTATTCCCTGTGCCTTTCATTGTGTAATGACATCACTTTGTCCCTGTCTGAAGTAGGAGATGCCACCAAGATGCTGCAGTGTGGGAAACTACTGCTGCTTACAGAGACCAGGTGCTATGCAGGTCCTGGTGCTCATAGTTTTCCTCTCACAGACACTGCATGGTTTTTGGGAACCATAATCATGGCTGAAATCCCCACCTTGCTAGGGGCACATTCCCTGGTTTTATTCTTCTAATCAGATTTTTATTAAGGTCTGAAGTTATTAAACTGGCCACTGTGGTATGTGGCTGAGAAAGCGCTGAGCAAGTATCAGGATGCTGAGGGACTATTCTGTGCTTCCTTTGCTTTTATTCTCTTCTGTATGGATCTATTATAGGGTATTCTTGGAGATACTGTGCTAGATGGCTCTTCTGCTCTATCAAACAATAGCCAGTTTTATCTTCCTAAACTTTACAGACATACCTTATCAAGGGGGTGAAAAAACCCCTACTTACACAGAAAAAGCTTATTAAAATATTTACAATAATGGACCAAGATATTGTGTTACTGATGTTGTAAGCTGCTAAAATTCCTTGGTTAATCACATTATGGTATTACACATTGACTTTAAAGGGATTATTCTCTGCTAGTGCAGTTTGCATCCTTCTGCAAAAGTGGAAGGAAACATTTCTTCATGTACTGCTAAGCTGAGCAGAAGTCGCGTACAGAAATTCTTGACCTGATATGCATGGAAACACAGAATGTCAACCTTTTGAGTTACTCAAAAAGTCTTGAAGATTGAGCATATGTGAGGCAGTAAAACTGCATCTCCGTGTGAAGTAGCTTGTGCAAGCACTGCTGTGTGTGAGCCAGAGACTTGCAAGCTGTTACTGGCTTTGCAAATGAATGCTTATGTAAGTCATGACTTACAAACAGTTTGACCTTTTGCAGGTATACAGAAATGCAGATGCAACAAAAAACAGGTCATGGGGAGAAAAAAAGCTAGTCACACCTGTAGTGAAAGCAGGTTGTGACACTGCTAGAGTTTAGCCCACTGGTAAGTCTGTGGATAAATGTTTCTTATGTAGTGACTTTTAGAGGTGGGAAGAGTACTGTCTGAATTAAGAACTGATTTTTAGCTTGTCTATATTATGAAGATTGCCTAAACTGTTAAGTTCCTTTTTAGTCACTTTTTTCTAAAAAAGGATGTGATTCCTTATGATGTGACACCTTCAAAAATAGGTCAGTTCTTAGATATGCAAGTCATAAAGAGTAGCTGAAGCTTGCTACCCTCAATGTGACTGAAATAATTGTTTAAAAGTGAAGAAGGATTTTTTTGGGTTTGTATCACATGTACATGTAAATAAAGGACCTAGATATCTCTCTTTGCTATAAAGGGGTTTTGTATCACTACAGTCAAAACCTTCAGGTCTGGTAATGACAGAATTCAAGGAGCTCTGCCACCACAAAGGCTCTGAAGTTCCTGGTCAGGTTACTTTTAGAAGATCTTGGCTTGCTCAGACTACGATAGCAAAGCATACTGCTAAAATATGCCCTCTGTCTCAGCTGTCGTGTTGTCTGGGTCTGTTGTGTCCTGGCACCACTGCAAACCATGGCATATGCTGAGAGGGGTTCTGTGTGGTCCTCTGGGAAGGCTCTCAGGTGACCAAAGGGGCTGAATTTAGGTAGTCATGACGTCTCCAAGCTCTGGATAACTCCAGCAGTTTATTGTTCTGTGGGTATAAATGGTGCCAAACAAGCAGGATACACTGATGGTGCACTGTGTAAGCACAAGGCAGAACTGGGGAAGGGCACTCAAAGTGGTATTTACTGATAATAGGCAGTGGTTCTCAACCTTTGGTCCATGGACCCCTGGGGGGGCCGTAGTGTTGTCATAGGGGGTCTGTCAAGGCTTAAAGCAGGGGTGGGGATCGTCTGGCCTGCAGCAAGCACTGCACCTCCTTCTCTCACAGCCCCCTCCCCTCAATGCTCCTCCCGTACTCAAGCGTCTGCCCTCGCCTACCCTGATGTGCTAGTGTGGCTGGTGGAACCCACTTTAATCAGGTGATTTTTTTTCTCTTAAAGACATTTTCTTAACCCAACAGTCTTCTTTAGGGCCACAACAGGGATGAAGTCTGTTCCTCCAAGTGGTGGCCCTGGACCCATAAACAAAAATAAATGGTAACTGAACACAGACAAACAAGGGTGGAGGTGAGAATTATTGTGAAAAATTTTCATCAAATTTTAATGTAAAAATTGGCATCAAATTTGAAATTGGCACATTAAAATACAATAAAATGGGCCATTTGAGCAAGAAGAGCATTGATGCTATTATTTCAAATTCATATGGAATCATTGCAATAAAGATAAGTAGGAGTGTGTGCATTAACAGATCAACTTGTTTCCCCTTCTCTCAAAATTTGAAGACCCTTCATGAGAAAATTGAAAAAAATATTTGATGCAGTCTAATGCTTTAAATCTTGAATTAAGTCTTGGTGGTCCGTGACCACAAAAGGTATTTAAAGGGGGTCCATGGTGAAGGAGAGGTTGAGAACCCCTGATTCAGGGCTTATGCTATAGGTCCCTTGTGTACTGTTTTAGTACTTCTAACATTGCCTCAGAACCAGTGTTTGTGAAATTTCTCTGCTTGTGTGCAGCAGTCCTGAAGAATTCAATTTCCTGGGCCTGGTGAGAGTGGCTCTGATAGTTATGTGCATCTGACAAAGTTTCCCTGTTCTTGTGGGTTGGGGTCACTGGACATGAGTAGCAAAGCAGGCTCTTTGGACGTTCAGTGTTCATGAGAGCTATCAGACTCACTGCACACAGTGTGAAATGCACCTTTCTGACTTGTCAGGTATGTCACTGTGGATGTCCCATGCGCTCCCAAGATGTCTCTAGTATTCTGTATAAATAAGTGGTATTGAGAGCCCAGATCTATGAAATGTAAGGATGATGTTGAGAGACTCTTTTATTTGGTTTCCTGGTGCTCTGCTTTTTCCAGTGACAGAGAATGTTATCATGCCTTTTCTGCAGACCTATCAAGTCTTACAAATGTCATTCTAATCTTAAAATTCTCGCTCAAACCCAAAGCACTCTAAATTTGAATTCCAGTCTGTTAAAACTCCTTACACTTCTATCATTTCTTCACTGACTATGCAGAATCCTTCAGTTTGTTTCATTCTTAATAATGACCCACATGGCCTAATTGTGCAGTCGCATAGTAGACTATGTATATATAGACCTTATATCCTGCTAACCTGTGTAATGTGATTTGTGTCCTGAGACTAAGCTGCACTTCTGATGTATTTTATGGCTATAATTTAAAGATTCTTGTAATTCATGCCTATCTGACTTTTTCTTAGCTGAGCAGAAAGTCTGAGCGAAAATAACTAAAAAGCCCTAGCAGCTTTATCTTTTGGGGTGGAAGAGTGTTAATAGGTGCAGAGACACTGCTGCCTTATTTCATTGGCATGGATGCTGCTTTTAGGTTTGCTAGTTCCTGCTGCCTTTTAAAATTGAACTGTCTCTGCAAATATGATTTTCTTTATTCCATTGTATTATGACTTGGAGACTATTAAATGTCTAAAGAAAACCTATAGATCACTTAATCAAGACTGCATTGTAGATATTTAAATGCCTAACCTACAAAGAATTCAACAGGAGTTAAGCACACTAACATATTTGAAGGTCTGAGTCTTAGTGCTAATGAAAGGAACTGGATGATGCTTTTTTTACCTCCGGGTTGGAATAGAAAGGTATTTTGAGTTTTCCCTTGCTCACCTAGTTCCTGGCCTGACCGCTGACTTCCCAAGGGAGGGACAGAGAATTGTGTTGTGCATGTCACAGGAATGGACGTTGCTGAAGCAATGGCCCAGTCCTCCATTCACTGCTCACTAGTCCCTGTAGAGCTGTAAGATGACAGCTCTTCAACTTGTCATAATGCTCATAGAGTCAAACCTGAGCCTTCTGCTCACCAGGCGTGGTATGTGAGTGCAACGAGAAGAGATAAGTCTGGTTGGTTTGTTGCACATTCTGCTCCCTGCTTGTTGTCTTTTACAGCCCTTCTGATAGTGGTGATGGATCCCGTTTGGGGGGGAAGTTGGTTATTATTGAGTTGCTGTAACTTTAGCTCTGGGTTTTGTGAACCCTTACATGAAAGAGTTTATTTGGAGCTCTAGGCTAATGCTTTTTTATCACCAGGGAAGATAATGAGGGTGTATGAACTAGGGGAGGAGATAGTGCTCTTTAAGCAGCAGCAATTTAGAAGAAGCTACATCAGGCTGAGGATGGTAAATACCTTTAGCATATGTACATGCCTGATAGAATGGGTTATTCGGTGATACTAATGTTTAAAAGAACCTTTTTCCTGTCATGAACTGCCTGGCTCCCTTTCCCTTGGAGCTCTCGGTGTTCACTGTGTGAATTGATGATGTGTGTAAGATCAAATTCAACCTGACAAAAGGAGTCAAAGGATGTGAAATCCTCCCTTTCCCCAGCCTCCCCTGTGGGCAAACAAATATAATTTTACCTTAGTGAAAAGTTATTTTGGTAAGGATTGAGACTTCTAGATTTAGTGAAATTACAGTTTTCTGCATGTGGAAATAGTTTGGGCATTTGTGTAGGGAATTTTTTGTTTTGTTTTTCTTGCATGGAACTACTTGTGATCCTTAAGGTGATGTATTAAAGGATTATTCAGTGCTGGCAATTCATTCTTTCCTGCCCTTCTTGGCAGTCACCTTTCCCTGAAAACTAGGCACCACTGGTCCTGGGATCAGGCAGAGGGGTAGGTCTAGGAAGTGGTTTTGCTTTCCTGCTAGTGCAGAGATACTATGACATTTGGAGAACAAATATGTAGGTTAAGGAATAAACCCCACTGCTCTATTTGCTTCTAGATACTTAACCACCATCTGTTAGCTAGGTTGTCCTTGTTTTTGCTTTGGTCTTATACAAAGATAGAACTAAGGGCCACAATACCTACCAGAGTAACTAACTAAAACATCAGTTAAATGGCAACAACAATGCTGAACTGGACTGTTAAACTGGAGGAACTGCTGGGGAAAACAGGAGCTCTAACAGGAACTGGTCCATTAATTAAAACTCTGCAATAAGTATAGTCATTGCTCTCGTGCTGGTTCTTTCTATCCAAACCCTGTGACTAAGCAAAAGAAACACATTTTGTGTGGTATTTGTAAGCAGAAAGAACTTAAATGAAAAATAGGGGGAGGTAGAAAGAACGGGGTGTGAGAAAATGAAGGATGTATGTGGGAACAGAGCTAAATTTTTTTTTTCTCCTGTCTGAAATAGCCTTCATTATATAACCTTAAGAAACTTTGCTTTTGTATTATAAGACATATATATTACAACATAAATTTAGACCAGAAAACATGTGGGTTTTGGCTTTGCTACACGGTTTTAGGTAACACAATGTTTAAGCTTAGCAACCTTTTAAAAAACAAACAAAAAAACCCAACCCTGAGGACAAACCATTTTGTTTGTTTACCTTTGGGAAGGTATTGCATCTAATCTTGATGTTCTGTACTTTCCCTAGACAGAAGTAATGTGATCCTACTAGGTATTGCTTATAGCTAAATGTAATGTTTAGTCCTCAAACTTTTTGCTAGTCCTACGTGTTATAATAAGTTTTACCAGCCAGCTTGGAAATTTCCTCTGGTGAGTTATAAATGGTGTCAGCATTCATATTTGCGTGGGTGAAGGGAAAGATCTTTGACTCTTTCCAAACTTGGCACATATACTTCTAAGGCTAATGTTGCCTTTTAATTGCATGTTACATCACTATGTCTCCAAGCCTTCTCTGCATATCTTTTTCTGTGGGACAATCTCTGCTCCTTCTTGCATGTGTGCTGGCGTGGTATAGTCTGACTTGAACTGTTTCTCACAGGTTTTGTGATGCTTTCAAATTGTGATGTCAGCAGAAGTTTTTGGAACAAATCCATAAAAATGAGTAGTAACAAATTGTCAAGGCCAAATGGTATAACCGGGGTGTTTTGAAGGAATTCAGATATGAAATTACTGACCTGTTAACTGTGGTGCATAATATATGACTTAAATTAGCCCTGGTGCCAGAGGAATAGCAGATAGCAAATGGATGATAGTTTTAAACAGTATCTGGGAAGCTAAAGATCAGTAAGGATGACTTTCTACAAAGGAAAGCTATTAGGTAATTATAATAATAAAATTAGTAGACATGGATATACTGAAGAGGACCTCAGTCTTTACACAAAGAAGCTGTACCTCACATCTCATATTTTTGTAAGGCCTCAAAAATTAAGTAGCTAAGTCTCAGTCTGACTTATGTTAAGAGTACTAGAACTTCTTAAAAAAACTAAAAGCCAACCAAACAAAAAGCCTCAAAACGCACACGCTCAAAATTCCTCACCGAGATTGATTTTGAGAGTAAAGCATTACTCTTTCACAGTGGAGTGGTTGGCAGTAATAAAAAAGGCAAGAAATAAAGTTAGGAAAAAACCTAGGACAGTAGGAGAAAGCAGCATCATGCCACTAATTTTATGGTTTATTCTTGCCTTGTTTTGATCCTCTCATAGTGTTCAGAAGTTTATGTGAAGATGTAGGAATAGTGATATGCAATTCTTAAACTCAGAAGATATAATGTGAGTTAGAGGATGGGAAAGGCAGATCATAGCAGTTTATAAAATCAGAGGAGGTATGGAAAAGGTGACTAGTGAAGGCATATTCAATATTTCTCATGACACGAGGACTATAAGTACATAATGAAATAACCAGCTGACAAGTTTAAAACAAACAACCCCTCCCCTTACTTTTTCCATAGAAACATAATTAAATGATGGCATGCCTTGCCACAGGATGTTTTGAAGGCCAAATGATTCAAGGCATGATTACACAAATCAATGGAAGACAAAAAATCCATGAAGGGCTCCTCAACAGTAGATACAGTCTCTGGTTGAGGAAGTTCAGAGCTGGGAGGATACACTAGGGAAATATTATTGTATGCTTGCACTACTTTCTCTAGGCATCCCAGCTGCTGCAGGGGAAAATCGGCAGATTAGATGGATCTTTGACCTGACCCTGTACATGCAGTGCTGCTGGGGAATCTCCCTGGTCTATTCCAAGTGAGCCTCTGTCCTCCCCCAGATTTCTGCCCTGTGAAAGTCTGGCTCCTGTGGATATATGTAAAGACAAGAGAGTAAAAGCAATCTTCTTATTTCCTGCAAGAGGTTTTCAGTGTCCTCTGTCAGGTCTTTTCACACATCAGGGCAAAAGGCGGCAGCTCATCTCACCTCTTGTTTTTTTAATACAATGTGATAAAATAGACTAAGCCTGGTGGAATTTCCTTTGGTCCATTAGCTGCAGAGCCAATCTGTTTGATTCTCAGTTTGCTTCTGTAGCATGTTTTCTTACTGCAGTTAATGTACCCTTTTAAGAGAGAGTATGCTGCCAGCTGATTTTTTTTTTTCAGACTGTTTATCCCCAAATTATAGATTCTCTGAGGCATATATCCTAGGAGTGAGTCCCAGCACAATAAGCATGCCAAAAGCTTGTTTTCTCTTTTAATAATAAAATTAAACTATGAACTGAAGGGTATGCAATATATTTGATTTGTTTATGATGTTGCTGTTGTATACAGCATCATTTAAAAGGGTTTTTTTGTGTGCTGTTGTGTGTGGGGGGGGTTGGTTTGGGATTTTTTTTTTTTAAACGGGAACTTAATTCTCACGTTTTTGAAACAGCTGAAAGGAGATTTCTCAGACTTTACAGAAAAATATCCAGTAACCAAAAATGGAAGATTTCATCAAAACCAGTTGTTTGAGCAAAGCTAAGCATGGCTGAGCACAGGGGTTTTGCAGCCTTCATAGGGTAAGGATATTTTTATATATGATAGCAGCATGCAGCACAGTGGGGACTTCTGAGAGTCCATTACTTTTAACGTTTTCATGCACACTAGTGATAATCAGTTATGCAGATTTGTTGAGGCAGGTGACTAATTAGACTGCTTTTTGTCTGTGACTCTCCAGGAAATTAACTTTAATTTCCTATGTGCTATTCCTAAAAAGTCCTAATAATATTCAAGTATTACAGCTTCAAAGTAAAAGAATCTAGTCTGTGTAGTTGGATAGCATATGGAAAATGTTTAAATTGGTAGATTAAAATTAATCTGCGTTCTGGTTAGAAACTTCTTGAACAGCTGTGGAAATCAAAAACAGATGAGTAATTGGATCTGCTATCTTTGGGAACAGAATTCAGTAGACAGTTTTAATTTACTATACATTTGAATGCTCAGCATGATGATGGGAACACGGCTAAAGCAACGAGCAGGAGTTTTAACGAGGTGGTAGTTGTGCTGTCTTTCCAGGCTGGTGGCATCCCTCTTAGGTAGTCTTCGATACTTTGCTTGGAGCTGGGCTGAGGAAATCTGTACTACTGCTGTTCTTTTTGAAGTTCCCTGTGGCAAATACCCCAAATTTCCAAAGAATATTAGCCAACAGGAAGAGAGTATATTTTTAATAGTCTGTGTGGACTCGTTCAGTATGTGACTGTGCCTTCAGATGGCAGCTTTTGGGCACTGCTGCCTGGAGGCTGTGGTGAGGTTCTTGCAAAGGGCCAGTTCTGTGGCGGGGGGCTCTTTCTGAACGGGCAGGCGAAGCTGTACATGCTGTGCTCACCTCTCGGGTGGGAGGCTGTGGACACTGGGTAGGTGTGAACTAGGGAATCCTGACTGTACCACCCACCGTAGAAATTAACTGATCTAGCAGTGAAAGGCTCTACTTGTTGCTTCCTAACTGAAATTATAAATATCGTGGGTTTGGAGTTTAAGGGGCAATGAATGAAGCAGAGCAGACTTCGGAAGTTTTCACTTTGTATAGTTTTCGTTTATACAGCATCTCGAAGAGATGTTTCCTTACTGATTATTTAGCAGAGTTTTCTAAAGAATCATGCTTATTTAAGAAGATATCTAAACTGCAGATTGTTTTCCCTAGTGAGGTGTGTTTATGGTATGAAACTTCTACTCTGAGACATGGTCTGCATACAAAGTGTGCCTTGGGGGAAAATGGACATCTTCACCTTCATTGTGTCCAACTTCCTAGCTGCATGCTGAAAGGTAAAGGTGAAAGACGTTGGTCTCCTTTGTTTGTCAGGCACTCCCATTTTATATTTGTGTGTCTTAAATTCAAGAGCTGTGACCCTTGGCTTATTGCTGCTGCTTCTTCATAGCTCTCCCTCCTGCATTTGGCTAGGTGAAAGGGGGAGCAAGTACCTCTCCAAAGGTTCTGAGAAGTGACTGATCTGTAATCCTGCTTTGCCAGTAGGTAAGCATGGTGGTGCAAGAGAGGTGGCTGTAATCGTATTTGGGCAGTAGATAAACACAACTGTGCAAAAAAGCTGGCAAAAAGCCATTTTCAGTCTTCCAGATCTAGGGTTTGCATGAAAGGTGAGCAAAATTTTCTCATCAAAAAGCTTGTCATTGTGTGTTAGTCCCTCCCCATCCATCTTGCGTACTGTCATACCAGGCTCTCGACGAGATGCCTGAACACAAAGGTTCATGTTTCAAATCTCTTCTCACTTTTATAACCCAACCATCATGGCTTTGAGTGCTCTGAGGTATATTTTAGCAATAGGACTTTGCAATCTGCCTAACTCTTGGTTTTGATGTGCAGGAGGAGGAAGCTAACTCTGTTATATTAGTATTTACAGATTAAATCAAAGTGTGGTCTAGCAAAATGATTCACTTGAGAGGCTCTGATGTATTGTGACTCACTCTATCGGTGGTGTGGAAAAATGATGCTCTACAGAGCTTCATTTGAAGGGGAACTGTTGCTCAGTCTCTGTACCTGTGCTGTGGCTTACACCTGGCTGAGCTGGGGAGGCTTGGGAGAAGAAAGGAGTTGGCTTCAAGTACTTGAGGTTTTGCTCAAATTTCTGAGTGCTCCAGTATGAGAGAACTCACATGGCAGAAATTAAGCTGTAATTGTCTCTGAGGCCCATAATAAACCTGATTTTCTCGGCTAGGTCTGGTGGTGGTCAAAGAGCTGTCCTGGGGCTGGAAAGAATTGCATGGGTTGGTACTTCTCTAGGTGGGATTTGGTGGGGCTGTGATGTCACGTGGCTCAGGGGTAGTTGCTTGTGGACAGCTAGAAAGCCTGCTGCCAAGTTATTTGAGGAAAATGCAGGCTATCTGTGTATTTGCTGTACTGCTGCGGTTTTCCAAAATTAAGGCTGTGTTCCCTTTCCCCTACTTAAGATTTTTCTTGTTTGTTCCTCATCCAAAGATACTTTTGAATTAGAAATGATGAGCTTGTTCAGGGAACTAGAGCTTTTGTGGACAGCACTCTTGTGATTTCTAAGATTTTTTGGCTGGTAACTTGCACTGTTTTGTTTATGCTAAAACACTCCAGGAGTTGGTTTGTTTGGAGATGGTGGTAACTGCTACCACAGAGTTGATGGTAACTGCTTTTGTCTTTGTGCTGTATGAGTGGCAGTTTTTGTATAAAAGATGGCAACCCTTGAAATGTGCTGGGTTTGATATTGCTGAGGTCCTCTCAGAAAATCTTTGTTTACATATAAAGAAATCCCCCCACCACTGGCCCCTTCACAAAAAAAAAAATAAAAATCTGAGTCTCAGTGAAGTCAACAGTGCAGCCACCACAGAAGGATGTTAAGAGGAGATTTCACACGGCTACAGATTCTGGCTGTCTGCCCTAGTCATAAGTAACACTTTAGTATGGTGAAAAGAGGCTTTTAGAACCTGTACAAACTTAATATATTATGAGAGAATGCATCTCTTGTCTGTCTTTTTTTGAGAAATAATCAAATTCCCAGATTATATCAAAGAGGAGTGAGTGCTTACTTAAATGCAGTGCAAGTGGAGTCTACTATTCTCATAGTTGATGAGGCATATTTACTTGGTTGAAAGTGCATTGAGTCACAAGGAGGCCTTGTACTGAAACTTGTATTTCACCCACCCTTAACATAAGAATCTGATAAATTAAAATTTGCATTAATAAAAGGAAAAAGTAGGAATTATTTTCTTGATACCTCCCACCTTCCCCATTTGCCCTAGTTTGTATTTGGTCAAACCAGGACTGCGGACTCAGCCATACTGGTGTGTATGATGCAGAAAATTAAAATCGGGGTATAGGAACTGTCATGAAGAACCAGAACCAGTATCCCTTGCCTGGTATCCTCTGATGACTGGAGGGAATAAATGTTTCTGGAAGTAGTATTTAAAAAAAACAAAACAAAAACCAACAAAGAAACCCCCAACCAAACCCCCTACCCCCCCAAAAAAACCCCACCAAAACCAATAAAACATCCCCCCGACCCTCCAAGGCATATATCGGGTAATATTTCACCTTGAATGTTCTCCAATTCCTTTTTCAATTTTTCTGTTTCCTTTTTGAGATAGGGGAGAGTAAAAAGGAAGGAGAATACTGAATTAAATATAATGTGCAACATGTGAAGGGTGAGTTTTGACTAAAACACATTTTCTACCTCTTTATGTCAAATTCCTAATGCTTGCTTGGGTATTTTAGATACTTTCTGACAATCTATCTGCTATTTTAGGTGTTACCTGCAGCAAAACTTGGATAATGGATGCAAATACTAACAGCAAAAACAGAGATCATCACTGCACAGGGACAGTTAAGGCTGCTTTTCAACCATGTGCATTACTATATTGACAATAAATAGTATTTTTCATTTAATGACCTAATTAGTTAATACGGGGAAATTTGAGATGCTTCATAGTTAGGCTTAGGTTTTAACTATCCAGAATAAGGGGTGGTTCTTCTCCTTTTTATTTTATTTTTTTTTTTTTAAATGATCAGCAAACTGTCTTGCTCTGTGTTTCTCTCCCCATTTCACCTTCTCAGATTGTTTAAGAGAATTTTGAGTAGCACAGGTCCCAGTATAGATTCTTGGAGGACCTCTCATAACTTCTTTCAATCTGAAAACAAAATCTTTGGTTTTGTCATTAAACAACTTATTAATTCTTGAAAGACACTGTTTTATCCTACATCAAACTCAGAGAGCCCACAGAAAGGTAGTGGCCTTTAAAACCATTCAGAAATCTAAGTCAGCATCTTTGGGGGAAAATCCTAGTACAACACATACTGTGGTTTACCTTTATTAACATACTGATCAATTCTTCAGAGCATTCTGAAAGACTTCCTAGGCATCACTTTGTGTTTGGAAAGCTCATTGTTTCTTCCTTATTAAATCATATATATCCAAGTATCTTTTGATTCTGACCTTTGTTATACATTTTACTGGCCTACATAAGCAAAAGTTAAATTCCTTGGTCTGTTATTTGCAAGAACATCCTTGAGCCATTTTACAAGGTTTGCAGGACACTTGCCTGCTGCACTCCTCTGAAGGTGAGAGAGATTTACGTGACAAGTTACACACCGTAGCAGCTTGCAGAATTTCATATTATAGTTCCCTTAGAACTCCTGGGTGAATATTCTCTGGCCTTGGCAATTTATGGCTGTTCATTTTACAGAGCTGGGAAAAAGCTGCCCCTTTAACACTTTGATTTGAGGCGGTTCCTGAGACTGATTCCTCAGGCAGACTGGCTTAGTGGGTGAACCTGCCTGACCTCCTCTGTACTGCACACAAATGGAAAGAATTCGTTAGTTTTTCTGAAATGGGCTTATCTTCTTAAGTGTTTATAGCTTTATGATCTGTTGGCTTCAGAAACTTTCTGGCAGCTTCCAGTATGTTTGAAAAAGTTTTTATTAGTAATCTTTATACCTATAGCAAGTTGTACTTTATGTGCCAAGTAGAAGACTTTTAATATGCTTTTACTTTTAACTAGACATAATGAATTCCTTTTTCTGTGTTCTCCATCTGGCTATATCTTCCACATTTTGAAATGTCTTTTTTACTTTAATAGCAGTCCTTAGTCAGATGTTTAACCACACCATCTTTCTTCTTATTGCTACTTTTGGAGTCTCTTTCTGTCAGCTGGTGATGAACTTGAAAGCCTTTGTGTAATACTTTTGAATAGCCTCTCTGCTGCGTGCAATCACCCTACTCTTGTAGCTGCTCTTTTGAATTTTCTTTTAACTATGATTTCCCTTTTTCATTATAAACGTTAATATTCCTATAGTGGGATTCTGAAGTGTTTTCTCTCATGTTGTTAGAATTGACTATATTGTGGTCATCAAACAGCAATTTTTCTGTGATTTCCCCTTGAACAAGATCTTGTGCTGATCTGCGAATCACTTTTTATCCATTTTCTGAGGTTATTTGAAAGGTTATTTCTAGGTCTGCTTAAACCTCTGAATCATGCCACCACAAGAGTTTTATTCAGTCAGTACAGAGGTAGCCAAATTTTCCCCATCTGGTCAGCCTTTGTGGCCTCTCTAATCCTCAGCACCATTTTCTGGTCACTTTTGCCATCCTGACTGGGTTTGACCTCTGCTTTAGTTGGATACTGTAGGCAAAGTCTATACAGGAATAGTGTTTCAAACAAGAGATACTCAGTGGCAGGGATTTTCTCTGAGTTCTGTAACTATTTAAAATATACTGTGACCACCACTACTAGGAAGATTTGTTGTCATCCGTAGAGGAAAAAATACACTTATTCAAAAATTTTTCTGAAATACAATGCTCTGCTTTAAATATTATGTTTGAAACTGACTTCAATATCTTCAAGAAAAAAAAAAAAAACACCCCAAAGTGCAGATTGGAAAATGCCCAAGCTTTTGAGAAAGCTCAGATCGATGCATTGAAGCTCACCCCATCTCCACAGGGATAGTTCTTCTAGTGTTTATCAGTTAAATAAAGCAGAAATAGAACTTCTGTAGTGGAGAAAATGAAAGGCATTTTAGAAAGCCACAATTAGCTGCTCATCTTATGATCTCTGGCAAATGGTTCCTGCTGGAGATGCCATTGCAAACAAAGGCCAATTTGCTCACTGACTTTCTAGCATAGAATAACTAATTTACATCATTCAGCAGAGCTGAAAGCAGCTGATGTTATTAGGAAGAAGGAGAAATAAACAATTGTTGTGAAATGAATTGAACAGTGTCTTTTGCCAGGGATAACTAGACTGAACTTTGACACTTCTCAGGCAGAATTACAGTGATACTAATGAAAATTGCATAACAAACTAAAATACTGTGCAACACATGAAATGCATCTAGCTTTTATGGTAGACATTGTGTAGCTGAATTGTTCATTATTAGTTAGCTCAATTTTCTGCAGTCTTGGAAAGGCATATGCATAATTTTGTACTGTGTATGCTGCCTGAAGTAGAGTCCAGGAATAACATCCGTAATACTGCTTTTCATTATTTCCTGATCAGGACTTGCATATAGGCCTGTTTAATAGTTTGATAATATACTATAGTCATTATATATCTAATGGTCATCATATATCCAACACTTAAATGCAGAAGCCTCTGAGAGGAACACAGTTTTTGAAACAGCATATAATGACAGTAAACAACAGCCTAAGAAAACAGCAGGTGAAGAAATTCCAGTCTACAAGAAACAAGAACATAAGAACCTTCATTTCATTCCTGGTGCCTCCCCAGCCCAGCATCTTGTCTGTGACAGTGACTGAAAATGGATGACTGTCGAGGGAAGAGTGCGGGACCAAAACGAACATGTACAATTTCCCTGTGACTGCTCTCCCAGGCTCCCACCTCTCTCTCAGAGACTTCCTGAGCCAGACAGAGCTTCTGTGTATTTAACATTCAATAAATCTCTCTCTCATGAATATGACCAGTTTTCTCTTAAACACTTGTAAACTTTTATCGTCCACTACATCAGAGTAGAGTTCCTCAGCTGAACTATTCATGTGAAGAACAGCTTTCTTTTGTTTAATCTATGGAGGAGAACCCTGAGATTTATTTTCCAAGCCTGTGACCTCTCAGCAGTTGGGCTGATTCTGTGACTAGAATGACTAGGGTCCTAAAATTCGACAGCAGATAGGTGTTATGGAGGTTGAATGCACATACTCCTCAAGGTGAAGTTGGAATAGGAAACAAGCAGTTCCTATGCATTCAGTCAGTGTCAGAGAACTGTGATTACTCCAAGACTCACACTGTCATTCAGAAGAGTTCAAAGTAGTGCATTTGCAGTAATTGCCCTGGTACTGTGTTGGGTATTCCTCACGGGTCAGCCTGACTACCAGATTTAAACTTGGTCTGGCAGGTCAGCAACATGACCTAACCAGGTTGTGAATTGTGGTGAACACATGCTACATAGACCTGGAAATGAGAGAAGTGGGAGTGAAATAAGCACCTGCATGAAAGCAGAATTATTTTTATATTATTTTGAATCAGACTAGTCATCAAACTTTTGTATGACAGGAAATTAGCATATCCTGTAGTCTTGGAAACCAGTTGTTATGTATTTATCTTCTCTTCTGAGTTTTTTGGGTGTTTTCCCCAAAGATGTTCAGTTGTTGCTCTGTGCTTTTTTCTCTTGACCTTGCTGTTGGATCTTGACTTGCTTGTCAACATGGAACTCTTTGGGTAGGCTTATTTTTTTCTAGTCAGTGGTAGCTAACCCATCTGGATCCATGGTCTATGACTAGAATCTAAGCTTAATTAGTAATAAAATAAAAAATAATATAAAAAAAGCTGGCCCACAGTGAATGAATCTGCATATTCTCTGTTGACTTGGAATCCAAATGAGAAGGTATATCCACATTGAACAAGGCAAAAGTGTTTGATAAACTAGCAGAGAAGACAAGATTGCCAGTGTTTAAAATCTGCCTCTCTCTTACTTTAAATGCAATCCATTAACTCATGTATTTTTTCTTAACTAATATTCAACTTTAGTTGGCTTACTGTATATTCAGAGGAGCTAACTAGGATGGTATAGCCTTTTTTAATCTTTTTTTCCTCTATAATATAGACAGTATCTAAAAATTAAGGAGAAAATAGCAGAACTTCAACCAGTTACGGAAACTTCACCTCCATTAAGAAATTACTCCAGCCGATTTCAGAATATTTTCTTTGGCAACAGTACATGGGCTTGGGTGTATGAAAGAGAGAATTTATCTAAGGGGAATGGTTGCATGGGATAGCACTATAGAGACAGTGCTCCTTACGTATTCACCTTATCTGTGCTTTCAGGCTTAGCTAAAACTAGTATTAAATACAGTTAAAGCAAGAATACCACACTAGTGTCCATCTCTGAATCAATAACAGGGTTCAACTTCTATGGTTTTGAGTATGTACACATTTTCACATTATTCACTTCTGCATTAAAAAATATAAAGATTTTCACATAGGGTCTACTGGTATCTGATTGTCAGCAAATTTCTTCAAATCTGTTTGCAATTACTTAAGGAAAAAGTGTTTCTTCTTAAGAAGAAAGTAAGAAAAACAGTGTTTGTTTGAAGAAACAATAGAACTAAATAGCTGACAGGAGAAAAAAATTAATACAAATACTAAATGAAGAAAAAAATGAATGGCTCGGCTATCCTAGAAATTCTGTTTATGTCTTATCTTAGGTTGCACTTTTATTTAGCATCCTAATATATTTTAAAGTAGATTTAAATAAGTAGCTAGCATCTTTGTTTTCAGTGAAAATATGTAAAATTGACTAAACTGTCACCATGATTTAACATTTGATTTGCTGGCTGTAGTTTCTTGTTTTGATTGGTTCCTTCATAAAATGTTTTCCCTAAGCAAGAGAAAGTGATACTATTTTTCAGTATCAAAATCGTGAAAACTTTCTCTCTGTTTAGGAAAATGTTTGCATTGCAATTTTACGTACAACTACTTAACAAAGGTAAAGAAGATAAGATTGCTTGGTCATAAACTTATCTATCTCAGCCAGGAAAACATTATCTGCTGCCAAAAAGTACCTTACTCTACCTGTGTAGAAGCCAATGGAGTTACTTAGGGCAATCAGGCTGAAGCACTATTGAAGAGTGTCATGGCAAAAACTGAGATGTTTGACTCTTTAGGGAAAACAAGAATCCTGGACCTAATCATCCCCCCACACTGAACTTGGATGCATCTCCTAATCTTTTTTTTTTTTTTCAGTAATGCACCAAATCATAACTACTTAGTTTCAAATTGTATCAGGTGTTAATTCTTGACTTAAAACTTCTCATCCTTCACCAACTAAAATCGATTCAAATGATTAGTGCAGAGAAAGAGTCAGACTTTCAGCTGGTTTGAACAAGCCTAACTACATTTACTGTCCAGTTTTCCCAGACTTGCAACAGCACAGGGTGATCAAATCCTGGTTTTGGAAGACAAAAGTATTGACCATGTAGGCCAAGCAGGGAAGGGAACAAATTTAGTTTTCTTGTAAAGCTAGAGGAGAGTCTCACTTACTTGTGTTGAACAACTGCTGAGATGTAAGAAAAGTTTAATATGCGCCTGGGCTGCCTCAGTAACAGGAAAATCTCAAATATGTAAAGGACATACTTGTTTGTGTTAACAATCATTGAAGTTTGACAGTTGGAAAGAATTCTTATACAGATTCATTTTAAAATAGCTTTTTATTTTTTATTTGCCAAAACAATAATAAAAATGTTTCATTTTGAATCAAAGGTCTCAAATGAAAACATTTCTGAAATAAGGACTAAGATAGTTGTTCCCCTATTACGGTTGTGGAGATCTTAAAAGGAGCTGCTATTCCCCTTTTTGTCCAACCTGCTTGAGTTCAGTTCACAACTCTTCTGAAGGAGTTGAACTCAACTCATACCACACACCCTCTTGGCCACCAAGAGAATTATGCTCTTTGTTTTTCTAAGTATGTTATACAAAGCAACGTGGCTCGTACAGGAAGGGCAGAAGGAGGTGCAGAATACTTTGTTAGGTTTGGGACACTTTTTTGGAAGTTCAGATCCCCTCAGTCAGGTGAAATAAAAGTTAAACATGGGTCCCTTATTAAGGTGGCACAGTTGTCTAGCTAATCCTTGAGCTTCCAGCCATCACCAATATGAAAAAAGCAAGGTTAGCATTCTACCTTCTCCAAATATTTTTCCAATCAAAACGGGTCTGCAAATAAGTGACCTGCATATGAAGCAGCATCTTCCATCTGATAAAAGAGAGTCTATGGCAATGGTTGTACCCAATTACTGGAAAAAAGCTCTACTTTTGAGAAGTTTCTTTATCAGAAGTTGAGATACTATTTGAGTGTTTCCAGATATGTGTATCTATGCAGTAATGATAGAAAGTTCATTTCCCAGTTCAGTAGCTTGCCTTAAAATAAATTTTAAAATTAGCAATAAAGAAGTATGCATGTCCAGAACTTTGTGTATCACTCATAAAATAAGAGAAAATTTTATTCCCTGGGAATAGAAAAAATGTGTATTGCAGCTTTTAATGAGTCATCTAGTCTCCTTTCTTACAAGCTGTTTTCCTCTAAGATCAAGTAGTACTGACTGCACAGTAAACACATCTATTCCATTGGTAAACAATTTGTAAGAATTACTTCTAAATGCATGATTACCTTCAGAAATGCTCCTCCCATTAACAAGTCACTCAGCTCTGATCAGACAAGGTCAAATTATGAAAAAAATATTGATGTATTATCTACATGGAACTTAAAGCCAAGATTATTTTTAACTTTATTTTGAGAAGTTGGTTTACAGTTGATAAATTAAGAAAAACAACAGGTAAATATCACTATTGCCAACAGTTTAGAAAATAAGCTGTAGCTTTATAGTCTGCATACAGCAAGTGGTCAGTGATTAGAACTGCTGTCATCAAGCAGACTGTGTACCTGTCTGGAGTTCTGTACTTTTGGACTATGCTTGGGTAGCTGGGAAAGATCCACACCAGGCAAAAAATGGCCACAGTGAATTTGGCAAATTCAGTGGGCAAGAAATCTAAACTGTCACTTATTTAAAGGGTTTGACATGTGCTGGCTTGTCAGTAGGAAAGAGCATGTGGGACTGCACCAGACCTAGGGAGGAAAATTGAATGGTCTTGCAGGAAGTAATGGTGTTTGCCTCTTTTATTTCACATGGTAGTAATGCTTCCCATCATAGCTTATCCTACCATGTGTAGGAATATCTCTGTGTCTTCCAGTAGTATGTTAAATAAGGACTACTATCTGCCATATGACAGTCTGTCTGTTACCCTCTTCCTAAAGGAAGACATCTATGATGTGAATTGTCTTGGTTGTGTTTGTCCTTATTAAATACATATTGCTACACATCTGTGTTAAAAAAGGAATAATGGGAAAAGTGGTCAAAATAGGAAGGAGTAAGCCTTGTGATGATCCAGTGTTCCTAGGGGAATTTTCTCCATGGTCTCTGACTGTCCCTGACAGACTTCTGACTCCAGAGAAGATGAACTCTAGCCTTTACTGTAGAGAACTCCACCATGCCTGAGGAATGACTATGTTGACCACAATCATTCTTACAAGAGCTAAATAACCTTAGTCATTCTGGGCATAAGCTGTGGATGATCTGAAGGCAAAGATTGAGACTCTAAGACCTCCAATGCATGTTTCTCAGTTAAACATCATACTAACGTGTACATGCCTGCACATGCAGAGATGATACTGTGGAAATACCATGGATTTTGAACTCTGCTCACTAATTGCCAGTGTAATTTTCAGTGGTTCACAACTCATGAACAACAAATGTGTTCATACTAAGTTCTGCTGCCATGGAAGAACACTTTAGCTGTTTAGAAATTGATGCAATTCTTGTTGGAGGTGGGAGGACCAAATTTACTCAAACCAAATCATTTAAGGAGATGGAAAAAAAAGGCAGATCAAAAAAAAATAGTAGTAGTAATGAGTATTGTGTACAGCATTTGTATTATCAGGTAGTAGGTTATTGGTCCTTTTATTCATCACTAAAAGTCATATAACATGTATGTAAAACCAGTTTCCTAAAAATTCCTCAGTCAAGGTGAGGTTGCCTTGGAGGAATGAACTAGTAAATGGGTTTTTAAACCCAATTATATTCCTTGAATAAACTGGCTTTTTGTAATGAGAATTGTGACTGATATGAGGCAGCATTAATAGGAGATAGCTGTAGCCAGTCTCCTGTTACAGTCTCTTTGGCTTATTGGTGGTGTTTTCGTGTTGTGGGGTTTTTTTTTGGTTTTGTTTTTTTTGTGGAGATCCTTGTTTTAAAGGTTGGTTTGTTTGTTTTGTTCTGAGATTCTTAGTAGTATAGTAGGACCTATTTTTGAGGTAGTTGAAGTGAGAAATGTCACTTAGTAACTTCCTTTATGCTGCAGGACATTTAAGGAGAGCAAAGGGTGCAGGAACTATGCTTTTGTGCCCCCAGGTTGAACTCTGAGCCAACACTTTCCTATATGATGCAATAAGATGACTTCTTATGCTGCGCAAAGTAACGCAGCATTCTCTCCCTTTCAACCTACGGTACTTCTCACCGTTCATGCTTGTATCAAGTTGCTCAATCTTTCTTGTCTGTAAATAAAAATGAGTATATGTACCATGTGAGAATTTGTATGTGATCCTTTGATGTGAACAAAAGGCTGCTTTCCCATGCCTAGTCATCTGTCTCCTATGTAAATAGTTCTGATTGCCAAAATGTTACTGTTGAATTTTATAAGCCATTTGTGAGCAGAAGGAGAATGCATCCTTATTGCAGAATGTTTTCCCACCATATTCATTTGACAAAATTTTTAAAAGAAATACAAAAAACTATCCTTTAAAGAAATTTAAATAACAAATAATAAAAATGCAATTAAAATATATTACACGCTTGTTTTTTTAGATGGCAATATGTTACCTATTAAACTGAGAGGGGAAAAAATCTTGCTGTAGCTAAGACTTTCCTTTCTTTAGCTCAATGTATAGTCAGTTAATTTGGTTGCATTCTGGTGCAGCTCTTGGAGAATGTTGGGCTAGAGGAAATGAATGATTTGGTGTGCTTTAAGCTCTGTCCAGGATTCTTTACTTGAATAAAATTTCCTTGGATGATGCTCCTGCACACCTTCTAAATTGAACACCTTCCTGTCAGCCACTGCAGCTTTACTGGGATGTTCTCTGTTCACAGACAGGCACGTGCTATTCTGCTGAGGATCCTGTACTCAGGGGAAAGAAAATTGGGCTAAAATACAGCATAAATGGAACTCCAGAAGCTAAAATCCTCATCTGATGATGAGCTGTTGGTATACTTTGTGCTCAGAATGCTTCCCATACAAAATAGGGACCTGAACCAAATTGACTCCACTTCTTGAATTTGTATTTGGAGTGATGGCTCCACATGCCTCTCTTGTTAGTAGTTTTCCTGTCCAAAACCCCTTAAACTTTCAGAATATTTTAAGATGTGGATCCAGGCTTGAAGTTTCAGTATGTAGGCTGCTTTGTGGGTAATTGGGGTTGATTGCTTTAGAGTCATGCAGTTATCTAGCTTTCTCCCCATCCTGAGGGGAGACTACTTTTCTTTCATGATCTTCTAAATTCAGAGCCGAAACAGATTAACAGCTTTCAGGAAGTCCTGAGTGTGGTAAACCCAGACCTCTAATAATCCAATTCCCAACTACAGTAAGAAAATCCTGGCCATTCAAACTGGCAGTAGTGTAAAGAGAGATCCACTTCACTTAGCTGCAAAGTGGCTTTTGATACTGTGTAGGCATATGACCTTGTAGGACTATTCTGTCCATTTCCATAGATGGGTGGAGCAGTTTTCTACTTAGACCTTTGATGTTCTCTGCGTCTCTTTAAGTGGATACTGCAAATTGTTGATCAAATTACTCCACATGCACACCCTCATCTCAGCACCAGCAAATCCAATCTGATCACTCAGATATCTTTCTAATGAATGTGTGGTGTGATGCCCAGACTTGTGACATTTTTTTATTCTCTCTAGAAAGCTACTCTCTGCAGTCACTGTAAGTATTGTAGTGTTTCCTGTACTATTCATATACATATCTTCAATATTTGAAGATGCTGCCTCTCTTTGTACCTGGTTTGGCTTCTTGTTAAGAAACCAGACTTTTTCTGGGTCCTGTTCTCTGATATTCCTTCCCACAACGAATTGTGTCAAAGGACTTATTTATTCTGCATAGATAAGGTCTGACTGCAGCACCAGGAAATTTTAGCTTTGTTCTGCTTTCTATCCAGTTTTATATCTAAATTGACTGAGGCATACAGAAATCAGATTAAGTGACTTCCTTCAAGCCATGCAGTGAGCAGCTCATTTTGGACAGGATCCCAAGAGGATATTTGTGGTTCCCAGCCCTCTTCTGTAACCTCCAGACCACACTGTCTCCCCAATGCACAATGCAGTGAATTCAGACTGAACATTAAATTACAGCTTTGGCAGTGTAGTAAGAGCTCCCTGGACTCCCATATTTGCTGTAACTTGAACTTTCCAGAAGAGTTTCTCATTGTGGTTTCTACAGCCTTCCCTATTGACCATGCCCATCACAGTGGGGCCTAGTAGATCTAGAGAGGGTTTCAAGGCCAACTGCAACTCAATTGCCAGTTCTCATGTTAGCTATCCAACAAAGTAAAATCTCTGGTTCTTTATTACCAAAAGAGGATAGCAAGTCATCATAGTGATTTATTCTGGTTTTCCTGCTTTGTCAGTCATCAGAGACATTCAACATAGGGAAGTTTATGGTGGGCTGTAGTCCTCAGAACAAAATCTTATGTGTGACCCTCTAGTGGGGAGTTCTGTAATCTTCCTGTGGAGGAGGAGATGATGAGAGGTAAGTTTAAGACCAGAGAAAGGTATCTCTTGAGGGAGGCTTTGCAAATACATGCAAAATGCCTTTGTTTGTTTCTGTGGCTTTGCAATCCTTTCCATTGTTTGTAACAAGGATTAGATGGGAAGATGCCTCTCTAGATCACCTGAAGGTAGTACCTCACTTGATGCCCAGACAGGCCTCTGAGGAAGGCTTCCTTTGATGCACCATGCTCCCTCTTGTGAACTGGCAAGGGGTGGGAAAACCAAACACTTGTGTGTTCTCTATGCTGCCTAGTTTTTAAAACTCACTTTCAGAACCAGAAGAAAAACACTGCAATTTTTATTTTCAAATATTCTTTGAATTTTTGTAGCTTGCAGACCACTGAAAAGCATCTCTTGGCTTGTATGTGGTAAGAATTACGTTCAGAACTCAATGCCTATGTGTAAGCAGGGCAAACTCAAATATACATATGTGAAAACCTGAGCTGCCTCATTACAAAATGGAATAATATATCAGCTATGCATTGTCTATATGAAAATCTTAAAGGCTATTTGTCACTTCTGAGATAAAATTAATATAAAGCTAATGAACAGAATAGCAAAAATTCAGGACAGGTCCTGCTCTTCATTGTACTGGAGAAAACCTATTGCAGCTTCACTGATTTCTTATAGAAATCTGTGGAGTAGCATAGAAATGGCCCACCATATGAGGCTGTATTGCAAAAACCTCCCCTTGCCTTAGTAAAAAGACACTGAAGCTGCTTCATATTTGCCCTAGAAGAATAATAGATCTGTCTTCACGTTACTTTACTTAGGTGTTTTATTCATTTTTATATAGTGAATTGTAAACTTTTAGTGGAACTTTTTCACACCTCAGTAGAACAGAATTGGTTTTCTCTCTTTTGGTGTGCCTAAAAAAGATGTAAATCTGCCCCAGAATAGTCACCTAAAATGTAGTTCAACTCTTTTATGTAAAACTAGGAGAAAAAAGTAGCTTCAGGCTCGATGGGAATAACTTACTCCATCAGATGAAGATAAATAATTTCCCTGATACAGCACCATTTTGTACTTGGTGTAACATCTCTCTAGTTGCCCTTTTCTTGTTCTGCTTTCCCTTCATGTCATCTAATAGAAATTGTAAAGATGCATTGGAATTTTTTTAAAAACAAACCAACCAACTCCAAACTGCAGCTAATAATATCCTCAGATGCTCCTAATGGGTAAACTGGGAGCCAGAATTAATCCTTTATGTGAAGACAAAAAGTTCCCACACTGAGTGTTAAGTGCCATTTTTGTGTCTCTGATGTCACACCACAAACATTTCTTCTTTTTTTTTTTTTTTTTTTTTTGGTGCAGTCTGTATAATTAATACATTCCTTTATTTACTGTCTTTCTTCTTTCCTTCTCCTTTGCCCCCCGGTCCGTTAACTCAGGATTGGCAATAAGGCAGAGTGGACTCTAACCAGCTCATCTGACTCCTGTGGTCTTATGTCTGCCAACTGCTGACCTGCTTGGCTTGTGCATTGGGTACCCAGGATTTTAGGAGTCTCCCAGCCAAATATTATTAAACTCCTAAAATCAGACAAGATTTAGAGAATCCTGCCTAATATAGGTGAGCCCATCTATAGCTTAACAAACACAAGTTTATCTTCCTTAAATTTGAACTTAGAATATGGTGCTATAATATGACTGTATAAAGTGCTATAAATCACAATTTAAAAAAAAAATATAAAAACCCTCTTCTATATAATGTTGGAGTTCATTGAAAATACTGTTTATCAAGAACAACATGCTTTATCAAGAGCAAGGCATACTGGTATAAACATCATCGTTTCCTGAAACTCTTTTTTTTTTTTGTTCCACTTGAGACTATTAATGTTTATATGAAGGAGACAAAAAACATACTATTTAGTCACAGAAACTACAATGTGAGCTTGTCTGTTTGCTAGCTTCTACAATGAGAAGGAGTTGCCTTTTTCCCTCCTTCCTGTTCGCTTACTTCCAATAGTTTAACTTTTTGTCTGAATGCTAGAAGACAGGAATAGAATCCATATTTATTGGTTCCTAAACAATTTGACGGTGAAATAATGGACCAGAGACATTTCTGTCTCTATGTTTCCAGCCCTTCCCCACAGCCAACCCGAAGGATAGATATACTTTTACTAATGGAGAAGTTCTTGTTTTCAAGGCTGAGCAGCCTAAACCATGGCACATAAATGGGTCCTGTCAAGCCGAGAGCAGATTATTTTGGAGACAGAAGAAAAACTTGGTAGTAACCCTGGCAATTCTTTGTATACACACAAATGAGCATGATCTTCGGAGAATACATGCATCTGTCTGCTGTTTTAGCTTAGGCCCATCTCCAGATTGAGATCCCAAGTGGAGCATTATCATAACTTGAACCATTATTTCCTGGAGGGTGCACGTTTCACACACTGTCCTGCTGTGGCCGGGAATGCAGGAGGCTTGCGTCACCACAGAGATCACACTGTTATATAAGTGATATAACTAAGGAAAGGCCATGGCAACAACACATCCCTCTTACGGAAGATGTCTGTGAAAGCCCGACTGTGACCTAGAAAAGATGCAGATAGGAGGAGTTGTTTACAACAAGTCTTCATTGAATTAGGAATCTGAATACTGGTGAAGTTTATAAGAGAACTAAGAACACAGCAAAGGTGGGGGGTCTTGTGTATCCCTTGGCCAGCAGCAACTGGTACTAATAATCCTTAAATAAAAATCCTCTGGCTCTTACGCCAAGGTAAAGGCTCGATCTCTGGATTTGTCAGTTCTTAGAAAGTCAATAGAGCCAGAGCTTTGCCCGTGAGATCAATATAAGTTATTGTTACTCAGCAGTTAAAATATTGCAGCAGAGCACAACTCTTAACAAAACTAGTGTGAGAGAGGAGGAAAACCGCAAATCCTTTTACTTAATTTATAAGTTTTTCCCTAAATTTTGAAACTTGGAAAAAGTTCAGGCTATTCTAGCAAGCCTGAGTCAAGATTTAAGTTTGGAATTCAATTGTGTCTCAGACCCCTTTCACAGAGGAATTAATTACTCCATAATTCAGGAAACACTGGTGCATCAAGCTTTTAATAACTATGCAGTGACATGGTGCAGTATAGAGGTTGTTTTTCTTAAACTGTGAATTTTCATTGCAGAAGACAGGGACAGGATTAAGGATTTCTCTTATCACAGCCCATGTATTGCTTTCCCTGCCCCTTAAGGTACCATGCATCATTCCACATTAGTTAAGGGGTTTCCTTCCTTGTAGTTTTTTTTTAATTGGAATTGAATTGTGAAAAGATAATCAAGCTTATCTGGATGAGGACTTTATTATCCACCTCCATCTATTTAAAGGCAAATTGAAAATTATCTTGGAATGGCTCCAAATTTCTCCAGCTATCCTATCCTTTTCTTACTGGGGACATTACCGGCTCCTTGTGGCCTTCCTCTATGAAGTTCTATTTGTTAATTCTGTCGTCCTTATTTTTAGTAACAATAATGGGTTATTTTGCTTGCAACCAATTCTAGGCATATAATTTGAAAAGACTTGTGTCTTAACCCACTTTGTATGTCCACAATTTCATCTCTGCAGCTCATTCCATGACTTTTTCAAGTCTCAAACATGTCTTGTTAGTGCCCTCTGAGGATAATGCGATATGAGGCCTATGAAACAAGAAAGTATTATTCAAAACTTTTCTCATCTAAAACTTTCTGCGGTTTTAGCAACTGTTGAGCATCTTGTGTGTCACACCAGTCCTTCATAGATAAAATGCAAGTGTTCCTATGCATATTGTTTTGAGACATAAACCACAAAGATCTTCTAATACAAAGCAAACAAATAGCTTTCTTGCTTTTTCTTTCTGTTATTTGAAATTCTTTTTTGGCACAGTGTATACATACTTCTTTTGGCCACATAGCAATGCAGCTGAAAAAATTGTCACAAAGTTCAACAAAGGGAAAGTGAGAGCCAGGGCTGAGTCATTGCATGTATGAGAGCTGGGAGGAGGAAGTATTGGACTCTACTGACAGAGACTCAGAAAATGCTGAGGAATAATCTATCCCAGAGGATGCTGGCAAGCTATCAAGAAACAAAACAAGAAACAAAATAAACCATGGCTCCACAAAGGGATGGAAACCACCCCCCACAAAGTCAGCCAAAGAACTTTCCATCACAACATGAACATCAGTGCAACTCTCTAGTTTTCCCAAGACGAGGCAACCAGAGTATTAACACTCTTAGCAGTTCATTTAAAATATTGATCCAGCAGATGTTTATTTCATACGAGCTGGTATGCAGGTGCTGTTCAGCAGATGCTTAGAATGGCCATGGTGAAATGTCATGTGTGTCAGGGGGGAATGTGCCTCGCAAGGGAAGGGGAGCCAGGGGTGACAGTGTGGCAAGCAGGCAGCAATGTCTCTCTGACAAGGGTCCAGTCCCACAGCACCTGAACAAGGGCACAGCAGGTCCAGCGAGAGTAGCCAGGTCTAGACAAGAGTCCAGTGATCACCAGAAAAGTCTGGTGACAAGGCAGGTCTGAGGTCAATTGAAGAAGTCAAGGCAAAGTGCAAGTTCAGCAAGGTGCAAAGCCAGGTGCAGTGTACCTACTATAGAGTTCAGAGAAGGACCAAATGCATCTCTCAATCCAATGGGCAGAGGATGCCTGAGTGGAAAGCCCAGATGAGACTTTGCACAGCCCTGCTTCTCACGCCTTCCGTATTTTTACAGAACTCTGATTCAAGCTGTGCAGCATCAGAACAGACTTTGGACATAAGCAAATAAACCTTTAAAGAAGGTGGTAGAAGAGGATTATAGAGGAAGGTGATTATGGAGACATCTCAGGACGTCAGTGTATCTTGTACTCAACAGAAAGAGACTGAGAAAGTGCAGCTTTAAGAAATTTGGAACTTTGTCCTGTAACATCCTGCATAAATTCGCAAGATCATGTGGCTTTCTGGCCTTCTGCTGTCCTTGTCAAGATGTGCCCCTTGCATGATTATTTACATCTATACGTAAAGAGATAGTTGTAGTCACACCTAATTAGGTCCCTGTCTTAAATGGTAGAACCATCTGAATGTCTTCAAACGAAGACACAAGGAACCCTCTAGTAGATGGCTATAATACAGTTTTATTTACCGAGCAAGTTCCTTTCTTGTCTGTTACTTTTCACACAAACTTTCCGTTGTTTTAGAAAATGAAACTCTTTTCTTACGCAGTAGACTATGCATTTCCAAACTGTATGCCTGAGAGTCAGATTCATAAACTTATGGATAACTGTCTCATTTTTATGTCCTGTTCAGGTATGTCTTAAAGTACCTGCTGGACTATCCTGGGCTATGTCAGTATATAACAGGTAATAAAACTGAACTCCACTCTATCACACCCTGGACAACTTAGCTGAACAAGCAAAAGAGGTATTAGCATTTGGGACTTTACAGGATTAGAGGGAACTTCATTTAATATTAAGTTTCATGGCAATCATGTTCTTCTGGATCATGTGGAGTCTGTGAGTCATGTGGAATACTTTGGACTTAACTGTCAGTCAATTTATTTCTTGTTTCTAGTTTACTTAAGGTTATAGTGAAGCTGGGGTTGGATTTTTCTTTTCTAATGGATGGATTTTTTTACTGAAACAAATCAAGAGCAACATCTTTGCTAAGTACCTCAATTTGTATGTTTACATTTCAAGGTAACTTTAACAAAATTAACATTTGAAAAAATTCCTCTCTCTAGAGTTTAGTGACACTCTGCTAGATTGAACATTCCATTGATATATTTCACCCCTCCCCTTTGAATTTGGTTATATAGTGGTAACCGTTCATTAGCAGCTCCACTAGAGCTGCTTCTTGAGCGGTGCCAAGCCAGGCTCATATGTTTTCAGGACAAGGGTCAGAACATCCTCTCCCCTCTGTGCTCCAGAATGAGTTGTTCCAAGAAACAGTCCTCCAAAGGTCAAACTTTTTGATGTAAGACAAGTTTAGAAGAGAGCAGTGGAAATCCTAAATTATGATTTTATTAGATTCTGTTGTCCCTTTCATCTCACAGAATTTTGTGCCTCAGTAGAGATCAGTGGCAAGTAACTCTCATAAAAGGTGCTGTAGTTTTCTACAGATGTAGTTTTCCTGCATATGGCGATTTTTAGATATATAATGGGCTACCAGTACTTTCTAGCCTACATCTCAGCTGTATGCTCAGTTGCACATTTGTGGGATTCTTTCCCAGATACAGGCCAGTGGATTATTAACTATATATAACTCCATTAAAGTAATCCCCATTATTACATCTTTCAGTTCATCTAAATGATAAAACATGATCTAACTGCAAAGCAAGGCCAGAAATTGCAAATTTTTTAGGAAATTTCGGTTACTTAAGTCAAGAGTATTTAAGTCAATTGTCTTTAGTTGGTATTTGAATTTAACTTTCTTTTTATTTTGAAAGTTTACTACTCTCTTGTCTCACCAAGGCCAGTGAGCAGCTGATTTGAATTCTGGGGCACCAGTCACACACTCCCTGAAAGACGACTTGCTTAGTGAGCAGTCAACTCCACTTTCCAAAAGCTGCACTGAATGCCTGTCTTAAAGACATCTAAAGTTGCCACCAATTTGAAAACGCTTATGCCCATAATAGAAGTTCCTACTCCTGAGGGAGCTTGCTTAGGTTCCTACTCCTGTCTCTGGCTTGCTTAGGTTGAGCATCAGCCACTCAGTGCTCCTGTAGCCTCCTGCTGCTGCTGGCTCCAGCTCTGAACAGAATTGTCCAAATTAAACAAAGTGGGAAGACAGAACTGGGTTTCTTGGCATGTGAAGCAGGGAACAATGACCTAACAGCAGTCTGTGATGGCCTAGTGCCCTGAGAAGTGCTTGTGCATCAGAAGACGAGGTAAAAGGACAGTTGTTCATAACGATGTGCTGAGCAGGTGTGCTTTCACCTGAGTGCTGGCTGGCAGATCTCATCACCATAACACAGACACTACTTCTGTGTTTATGAGCAAGATGAGATCATCCTTTAGTGCAAGCCCTTTGCCATGGGGCCTGTGTCTAGATTAATAGAGTTCGCTCGATTTTGAGACCTGTCTTGTTATGACCTTCCCTGCAAATTTTATTCCACAAGTTATGGTTACCCAGACTGCAAGCTTCAAGCAGTAACTTTTAGAGCAAAGTCTCATTCTTGCTTCTGTCAGTACAAGTGAATGCGCTGATGTTCACAGGGCTGGTGAGGAGGATCGTTGTACTTCTGGGGTTTCCAGAACTGTATGGGGCAACTTTGAGACCTGGGCCCATTTCAGGATGACTAAGCACCTGCAGCTGCCTGATGTAGGAGTTTGGGTGGTTTTGTGGTAGCTTGACCTGTGCTTATACTTTGATGTATTTGAATGGACCTTTCAATTAATTTTATTCATTTAATATTTAATAAATTTTCCATACTTGACAGAAATACCAAATATTCTTCAGTTTGGGGAGAAAATCTCTCTTTGACACTTTAAGCACTTAATGGTAAAGGGAACAGGTCTGAATGGCCAAATAGGAGTATCACAGAAGACATTATATTTCAGTGTGATCCTTTACAGAGTTGGAAGGATTTTTCTGGCAAAAGAAAGTTTAGAGAAACTTTTTTTTCATAAGGAGTGGTAATGATACGTTTTGTGCTCTGTACGAGCTTTGTGGGTTCAAAGTTCCTGGGCTGGCAAATGGGGGAAGAGCAGGCAGGGAGCAGTGGGACCCCCTGGCCCTGGGGGCTGTAGGCATCTACCCTCTCAGGACCCTGAATCCTTTCTCTGCTAGCCTCTCAATCCTCCAGGTGAACTGTGCCAAAATGAGAAACCTTAGAAATTTAAGACATTGTAAACAGGAGTTAATGGGCCTTCCATGATCTTATCTCCATGTCAAAACTCTTATTTTTAGTTTCAGGATGATTTGGTTTCCCATCTGTGCAGCACAGACCCTCAGGCAAGCTGGCAGGAGCCTGGGCACGTTTCCAGCAGAAGACAGGTTTCCACTGCAGTTGGCCTTTTACTATTGCTAAATGCTTTGGTTTCGATGAATCAGCATTTTCCTATGGAAAAACATTCCTTTGGAGATTTTCCAGTCAGAATGAAACCAAGATTCAACATATTGCAAAATCCATCCAGAACAGGATTTCTTCTTTGTAGCTGTACTTACAAGCAATTTTACTCTTCCTTGCTTTCCCTGCATAGCAAAAAACCCTAAACATATGCAAATATCATTGCTATACGTATTTATAACGAGGATGCCTATTTTTGCCTCTGGAAAGATTATGCAGGGTATAGACATATAAATATAGTGCCTGGAAAGGAGATAAAGTTCTTTCAGATTCCTGTGAAATGGTATATTTTGAGACCTTATTTTGCAGTGCAGCAATATCAGAGGTCATGGAAAATAAAAATAGATTAAACAATTCAGTATTTGCTTTTCAATTTCCTTGTAAAACAGACTTAAAACTAAGGACATCTTAATGAAAAATCATAAATTTGATCAGACATCTGTGAACATATGTTTATATTGAGCTTTGGTTGATTCTGACTTCATGTTTCTTCTGGCTATCTACCCTGGACCAAAACACAGCTCAAGCTGTTGGAAGAAGTATAACCATAAATCGTTGTATGTGTGAGTAACATTCAGAGTGATAAATACAGCCCTTCTCTCTTGTGCCTCTGTGAATACAGTAGGTGTAACGCCAGCCATTATCTCAGGCTTATAATTGTGGGATGGCAGCTAGACAGTTGACATGCAAATTCATATACTTACTTTCACAAGTTAGTCATTCCCTTAAAATGAGCATAGTTATATGTCATAATTTGATTGCCTGTGTAACTAGTGTAGTCCCTTCCTCTTTACTGGATTAACAGTTTAATGCTTTTGAAACCCCCTGCTTCTACAGGATTTGCACAGGGTCTTTTCCAGCCCATGTCAGCTGCCTACATAGAATTCAGTTAAGCTATAGCTAATCCTTTTGCCTTAAAGTAAGGTAGCAGGTTAAGAGTGATCCAGTGAGCTTTGGCATCTCTTTTTATGCAGCTGAAGTTGACAGATGAGCTCCATGAACTACCTCATCTGGGAAGATTCTCTGAGTAGAATTGAGAAGGGAAAAAAATCTATCACTTAAACAAGTTGTAATTCAGAGACCAATGCTTGCTTCTGTCATTTGTATTGCAGGCAAAGGAGACAGTGCAACTTGATACGCCCCTGTGAAGAGATATCCTCAGGTTGAACCTGCAAGAGAGATGTCCCTGCAAGAGGCATGGTCTGTGTCTGAGGTGTTTGGAATTACAGACAGACTGAAACTGGGGTGAGTTGATCTGTAACTACAGTCTCTGCCACTCAGAAATGCAGGTATTTTAATGGCAGAGCAGTAAATGCATGGCTGCAAGACTGCTGAGTGTGTCTTCCAGAGGCACAACAGGGTTTCATTCCTTCTCCAACCAGCAGTCCATTGAGACAAGACTTTTGTAGCACGTGAGGCTTTATCCCTTCACACACTTAAAATAGCTTGTTGCTTAATACTGTGTTATTCCTCCATATCCCTCCTGTTGGGCCTGCTGTGTTGTTTATGCTATGTGGAGGAAGAAGAACACTCCAGTTAATTGTGGTGGGATCAGGGATGCACCTAAAAATGAGCAGTAACAACAGCAAGATAAAATCCCTTTATTTAACATGTGCCAAACATGGGGGAAAAAATTGAAAAGCGGAAAAAAATTTTCATTATACCTTTTATGGTTCTGAGCTGCAGTAGTCAGTCACAAACATGCCACAAAACCAGTACTCAGATTTCCTAAGAGAGTCAGCATTTGTAGCATGGAAGCAGACTCAGCTTGATCTGTTCAGTTCTGAGCCTGAAAGTCAGCAGGTTGAATATATGACTGTTGGGAGTCTTCTTTAGACCTTGGTTAGGAAGACAACATGTCGTGAGCCATGCTGATAATAAAACTTACTGGTAAAGAACCTACCTAAAGGTGAAGGATAAAGCTCTGAATGTGAAAGAAGTGTGGGAGTGAAAGAAGAACATGGGATCACAAGAATAGGTTTCTCTTCAGCTAGATTTGTGGATATTTAGTGTGTCTAAAAGTGCACCTGCTTAAAGAGGCTGTTCCAAAATGCTGTACTCTGTACTTTTTAAACACAGATTAAGTATTTTTGCCTTTTTTTAGGGGGCAGAAAGAATCAAACATTACTGGAAAAATTTTCAGGGATAGGATTGAGTTTACTTTTCTCCTACTTAGAGAAAAGGCTCCTGTTTGAAAGCACAGCTTGAACTGATCTATGGGATGCAAAGTTCTCTCAAAACCTCTGGTGCAGGTAAGGTCCACTAAGGCTTTCCGGTGAAGACTTTAATGGTTTAGAAAAATACTGATTCAGCAGATCTGCTATGGGCTGTGGAATTTGCAGGACATGCTTTAGTAGCCTATAGTGGTTTGAAGCATAATGCAGCTGGAAGCACACTTCTGAAGAGCGAAAAACATTGCAGATTTCTTAAATATCCAGAACACTGTTTAGGCAAAATTATACAAGTGAATATTTTTGTAATAAATGGATGTAGTTATAGTTTTGTATGAATATACATGTCCCTAAAATTAATCCAAGTTGCCTAAAGAATCCAAGCCAGGGTCTTTTGGTTTGCTTGCCAATACTGCAGGTACTCCTCTTCTAGGTCAGTACAGTTACCCTGTATCCACAGGGAGCCACATTCACCCTGTATAAGCAATCAGTCAAATTGCTTTTCTGCGATAACTTTCAATAAACTTACATTTTGGTTCTATCCAGTTTAATTGAACCTTTGGCTCATGTTTTGAATGCAGATGGTTTTATATTAATCTTTAATGAATGTGTTGAACCTGGGTCAGCTGAGCTGCTTTCAGATGATTTAATGCTGACTTCTGTTGTTACCAAGATCCCAGCTTGTGACCAGCCACCAGTGTTTTTCTATCTTGCAGAAAAATTATGCTACTCGGGGAGGGAAATTAAGCTTATGTTTGGATAGTAGATAGCTAAATAGGGAGGAATTTTTTTTCCTCTTTCATATATATATGGTTGCTAAATAAATACTTCAGAAAGTGTCTTGGTTTCTGAAGCTAATGAAACAGTTTGTTAATAATAGAAATGGTTTAAAGTAATCCAGCTAATCTAGCAACACATGCAGAAGCTTTGGAAAATTTTCTAGAATTTATTTTTTTCCATGGAAAACCAAGTTTTGTTAGCAAGCCACCTCCTGGTTCCATCATCATTCTAGGCCAAACTATGAATTTGTCCCACAACCAGCTGTCTTTTGGTTCAGATCAGAATGGAGAAAGGCAGAGCGTCAAATAGTATCTTGAGCTTTTCAGCTGTTTGTGACTGCTTCAATACTGTGCTTAAATCACTGTTGATCGGTTGATGGCTACTATTCCATGGGTGTTCAAAGTCCCAGTGTCCCAGTGTGGGAAATGAACTGGTGTACAGAGCAGCAGAAAAGTAATCATAGCCTTAATCCTCTCTTCTGTCCCTGACTCGGTGAAAAAAATGAGGAGGTGAACATCCTCATATTACATTTTGCCTGGTTTTAATAATAGATTTCTATTTATTAAATTAGTTTTTGCTAAGAATATTGACCTATGACAGAATGAAAACTGTCTGGGTACTCAAGGGTGATTCTAGAAGTGGAATGCAAATTCTTCTTGTAGCCATGATTTATACTCATCTTGAACACTGTATCATATTAGCAAAACATTTATAGTGTAAGAGATGTATGAGTCAAAGTATCACACTAGTAGTTTAAATTGAGGACAGGCCAGAATTTTTCTGTGGTGTTCTCTGATGTATATATAACGGAGTGAACAGCCAAAAGGAAATCTGAATGTTGTAAATCCAAACTGTTGCTCAACCCACCATAAGTAATCAGGAGAAAGTTTACACATCTGCCTCTTGGCAACTGCTAATAATAAAGTGTATTTCTACCTTCCTGTAAACAACAGTAATATTTTTACCTGGGCTACCAGCAGGACTTGGCTGTCAACATGTGGGTGAAAATTTCACTCACTTATTTTTCCTGGGTAAGGATCTTGTTTCTTTCCTACTTTTAATTTTGAGATTATTGGCAATATTTTCTTACCAGGGCTGTGTTGTGTTGGAGATCTTCACCTCATAGTTGCCCTGCAGCTCCCAAGGAACTGCCTACCTCCTTCTCTGGTGGAAATGAGGATACTATGGGGCGTGTACAGGAGGTCTTGTGCCAATGTGGAGTTGGGATGCAGCTGGCCGAGCTCTAACACCCAGAGATTTGGAGTGTTCTGGGACTTGATGTCCAAAGGACAAGGTAGGATTCAGGATGATGCCCAGCTCTGTCATGGGCCTTTTGGAATACTATGGACAAACCTTTATTGCTTTGTTTTTAGTTTCTCCACAATAAAATGGACTAATGTTATTCCCTTCTCTGAAAAGTGTGGTGAGTTTTAGAAGTAGAAAGTAGGATCAAAGGCAATAATATTTTTGCATATTGGCACCTATTTCTTGAATTACTGTCAACAATTTCTGAATACTCTTGTTTCTTATAACTAGGTCTATACAATGTCAGCACACCTCTCTGTGCTGACACAGATATTCTGTTCCACAAGCTGCCACAGGGATTTCTGCAGGGCTCTGGGATCGTTCTGTGCAGAAGACAGCAAGGCTTTGAGATAAGTGGTTTGTGTAGTCAGCAGGCTCTCTGTGGACACCTCTCTGGTTTGTTGCGCATGTTGGAAAGAGCACCAGAAGGAAGTGAGAAGTGCGGGAAGAGAAGGCACAGGTATTTCAGAGAAACAGGACTGTGTCTTTGCCACAGAGCTCTGATATTATGCTAGTCTAATCACTTATGACAAAACATTGGCACGTTACAATCCATTTGGTTATTTTCTCAGAATCACAGAATCATCAGGGTTGGAAAGGACCTTGAAGATCATCCAGTCCAACCATTGACCTCACACGGACTGTTCCCAACTACACCAGATCCCCCAGCGCTACGTCAGCCTGACTCTTAAACCCCTCCAGGGATGGGGACTCCACCACCTCCCTGGGCAGCCCATTCCAATACCTAACAACCCCTCCTGTAAAGAAATACTTCCTAATATCTAGTCTAAACCTCAGTGTGAAGCAGTGATTTACAAAGACTTGATCACAAGCTGCAGCTTTCTCTCATCTCCATCATCCTACTGTGCTTATACAGAGAACACTGCTTCATACCATCAGTTGTCTTGCAGGAAGACACCTGTCAGGTGACAACCCCTTTCCACACTGCTGTGTGGGACCTTGTGTCTCAACTGCATTTAAACTAGTCACTCGTCCTGGGATGAGCCCTGGACAGAAAACTGCACTGAGTATCAGTTGCTGCAAAAGTCTATGTGATGCTACTCCCTGGAGTATGTCCAGTAAGGGGTGGGGGGGTGTCTTATCATGGTTAATATAAGTATCTGTAGCTCCTTCAACCACATCTATAATCTGCTTTGGACAGGAAGTAAGTGAGGGTCTCAGTATCGTGCCCCCCTGCTGCAGGTGCTCTGCTGTGTGGTACTCCTTACCCCTGTCTGTTACTCAGGGCAAGGGATCTGTGCTAACAGATAAGTTATCTGTTATCTGTTAATGGTTATGCTCCGTGCAGAGCTGGATATTTCTACATACACATTTTCTTGGGAGAAAGGTTGAAAGGGTTAAAAATCTTGTAATTTAGTTTCTTGGATATCTTTGGGATCTGCATAGTGCAAAGTAAATTAGCCAGGACAGAGCTCTGCACCAACAGAGCTGCAGTGAAACTGCCTGAGCTGGCTCTGAACAAATTCGAGTGTCTCTGCATATAGGGAAGAAATCCCTCGGTTGGCTTAAAGGAGGTGTTAAAGTTAGGAGCATAAATTCCTAGACCCCAGATACAGCTAATGGAGAGAGCAAGCGGCTCCAGAGTGTGACTCAGGTCTGCATTGCCCTGCGCAGCTGCCCGTCTCTCCCCACTGACTAAGGAGAGTTAGGCTTCTGACTGAGGCACTACGTGTCAATCTGTCATTCCTGTAACACAGCCAGAGGGCAGATCTTTTGCACATGCGGTGTTTAGATTTCTTGTGTCTGCTCAGACCATGATGCTCCTTTTGCTTGCTTTGACTAGGCCAGGCAGTCATTTTTCTTTCGTATTTTTGGTTAACTTGTTTATTAACATAAGGTGGTTACAAGAGTAATTGTATCTCCCTCAGTGCAATGTTAGATTAAGACACCAGCAAACACTTGCTATAAGCATTGCACATCCTCATCGTGTGGCATTGTGGCTAACTTTGCAATGAAAGGCCAGTCCCTTGCTATTTGATATTAAGTAGGAAAGGATATAATTCAGTACTACTACCCTGTAAGTTAAGCATGTCGTGTTTCCATACTATAGTATTCATGTGAAGGAAAAAATAACGTGGACCAAGACTGTCACCTTATAAATTGGTCTAGTCCTGTGGGATTCATATGATTAAGCTGCAGATCCAACACACAATGCTACAGCCTGTTTCAGGTAATGTGTAGTGGTGACATGAAATCTAGGGACAACCCAGGCCCTGTCTCTGAATCATTGAGATGTTAGGTTGTATAAAGAACTTACTCTGTGTAAAGAAAATACATTTTTTTCCCTTTTAGCCTACATACCATGCTCATATATAGAATAAATGGCAAGGATATAGAGGCTTCAATAATTTTGACTCGTATGCAGTGTTTGGTTCAAAGCCTTTTGAACATTATTTCACCCAGACAATGTGAGGAGCAGGGAGGTAATAAAAGACTGGTGGGGAAAAGCCATATACATGCACAAGACAAAACACCTCAGTAAAGAAAGATGCTTGCTATTTCATCTTTGGATTATTTTTTTTTCCTCTCCTGCCTCCATCTGAACTTAAGTTACATCCAATAATGTTTTAAAGAACTGCCAGCCATTCTGCACTGCCTTGGGGTGGTTTTGGCAGGAACCCTGTTTCTTTTCCTTAGCTCAGACAGAAGTGGTGATTTTCTCCTGTGCTGCTGCTGTTACTGATAAATAATCCAGGATGTTGATCTGTACCTTGCGTCGGTCAGTAGTCAGATAATTTGTAAAAAGTAGTCATTCACCTGAACCTTCAAGCTAAAAATCAGCTGTGATTCACCTAGACTCTCCTAATCATCTCATTTTGGGATCAAGACTTTCATCTTTTCTAATCTAGTTAGCATGAAAAACTGATAATGAAGCCTTGCGTACATATAATTTGTTCAGTGACACCTGATATTTAGCTCTAGGGTAAAAACCCAGTCTGATAAGAGGTTCATAATTCTGACACATTTTTATAAAAATAGGCAACTTTTTAAAAATCTTTAAATATGTAGCCTTGCAGGAGACTAGTTACATTTGCCCTGTTTCGACTGGGGAGAGGCCTTTTTAAAGGGAGGGGAAAAAAATCTTGCAGAGATGGACAGCTACTTATCCAGCCAAAGAGAGCACAGATATACAACAGTTATCTAAGTCTTCCACACCAGTGTAAAAAATTATCACTTAATTGTTTCTAGTTTTTAAAAAAATCATAACAGGACATTCTCAGATCATAGCAAGTCAAAATAAGGACATTTTTGCAAAAAGACGTTCACATGAGAACCAGTGGTTTTTCCAGCTGCAATACAGAACTCAACCCAAATCATTTTCAGGCTTTTAAAGAATCAGTCGCTTCCATGGGTTCTCTTCAGTTTGTTGTTTAATCTTGTGTAATGTGCAAGTAAATGAATTCACTGCAAGTCTGTGTTTATCCGCCTAAAGTTAGCCTGCTTTATTTGTTGAGGGTGATTATGATTCATTCAGCTACTGGCAAGAAGGCAGATTCCTGTGTACTTTTCACAAGACCGGTACATTGGAAAACAGAAAGAAAAACAAATGATCAGGGTTGAAACTGTCTGGGTGTTAACGTTTCCACAGGGAAGACCACTTAAGAGTCTAGTGCATAGTTCTTTATTATTGCAAGGATAGGAATCTTGTCCAAACAAAATTTAACGATGCATCATTCAACCTATGTAAAACCAGGCTGAAGGCAGTCTTGAAATAAAAATGATTAGACTGGGGGTTTTTATACTACCTCATTTATTTATTTTTTGTTGAAGAAGAGCCTAATTTCTTTGGAAAACCCCATCCTCAAAATAGCAAATGAAATAAAAGCCAAACCCACAGTCGCCCTCACCCCACATTAAGTAGCAAAACTGGAAAAACTAACCTGAAAACAAGTCTAAAGTCAGAAATGTCATTGTGGCAGCCTGTCTGTGAATTGTAGGTGAAGGCCTTCATGTCCCGTTTCTGTCTTAGGGCTGACTGCCTTTGTTGGGTTGCCTGTGCCAGGATGGCTCACACCTGAAGGACCTGGGGTGCACCAATAGGACTTGGGACTGTGTGCTGTAAGGGAGCCAGCCCTCGGTGACCCAGGGGTGCGTAACTGCAAATACTAAAGCTGAAGGTCTGTATTCCCAAATGTGAAATTTTCACTGACCTCTAGAAATGTGTTTCTGTTTTGGAGGCAAGGAAAAACTGGGGTGGTTCTGGAGGAACATGAAACCCCAAATCCCTTGCATTAAGGAGCAAATACTGGTGGACATCTAGTCCCTACTGCTATGTTAAAAGATTTTGAGGCATCCCTTGGGTGCCCAGCATTTCTTAGCAGGGCTTTAGCTGGTGAGAGTAACAGAGCAAGCACAGAATCTGTAACTCGGGCATCTCATCTCACACCTCTTGCTGCATAACTGTATGACATTTTCCTTATGTCTCTTATTTTTCTCCCAAGCAATTCAGAGTTGCCACCATCTTCTAAAAGCTTTCTGCCATCTGAGCTGCTGCTATACCTTGATAACTACTGTTTATTTGTCCTGTACATTTGTTTTTCTTCCTCCACTTCTGCCCTTTAGCTTCACAGTGTCATTTGAGGACTCTAATCTCTTCCAAACCCCTGCAGGAGTATCTGGAGTTTGGTAGTGCTTTCCTCTTTCATATTCTTAAAATGAAGCTTAATCACAACACAGGTTCCCCACTGAAGTGACTAAACTACAGGAATTGTGCTGTTTGGTCATAGTTATAGCTGGGCTATTGTTGTATTTTTCAGTGACTCTGTGATGAAGTCACTTCCCTGATTGAAAGTTATTCTCTTTAGAGTCAGATAAAGTATTAAATCACTCTTCTGCTGAGCTGGAGCTTGAACAAGTGATTTGATACGGTGAATGGAAACTGTCAATTCTGATCGTTCTCACTCTCCAGAGGTTTGATTTCATGATGTATCATTAGCACATTAACCTGCATTTCTCCCATCAGCCATCAGATCAATTACTGTGTAACACATACTGTTGTTTATAGACTCATATAGATGTTGGTGTGAGAGATTAGGACAGCCTGTAGTAAAATTGCTTATGTGCATGAATAAACTCGTATAGAGTTTATAGACTCGTATAGATGTTGGTGTGAGAGATTAGGACAGCCTGTAGTAAAATTGCTTATGTGCATGAATAAAATGCTTCACTTGTCCATCCTGTAGGAACAGTGATGGGTAACTGGGATTAGTATCTCATTTTAGTTGTTCATGACCCCGGCTAATGGCCACGTGCCTTCTCCACATAACTCTGCAGGTGGGAACAAAGAGCTAATCTCTTGTGCAGCAGTCAAATGTGGAATAGTTCTACAGAAAAAGAAATAAAATTCTACCCACTTTTTTTGTATAAGCAATGACAACATAAAACAACAACAAAAAATAGCCCAGTTATGTAAGCCATGCTCATGTGTACATCTAGAAAGGGATGTGGTCCATCTGTCATATAGTTCATCCTGTGTGTTTGTATAACAAGATGCAAGTTGTCAATAGATGAGGAAAAGGAAGTGGGTTTGTTTTGATGCCCATTCCTGAGGGGAAGGGGTAAAATTCTTCTATTCTCAAGATTTACTATATGGTTTTGTCTAATACTCATTAGTTGAAAAAGGAAAGCAAATGATCTTTAGAAGTCCTTAGGAGGGAGCTTTAGCTGTGCCTGGATTACTGGTCTTTCTGTGGGCAAAATATACTGTAGAAACTCATGAATTCATATAAGTTGTAGGAAGAATTAATGAAACTCGAATAAACTCTTCAGAGGTCAGTCCTTTTAAGTGCAATCTTAGCTTTATCAGGTTCAAGAGTCGAGCCCTGAAAACTATGAAGCCTCAAGTCCACTTGCCATTGGATCTTGGGTACTCTCTGGTATTATTGTGTTTCCATTGAAGACCAATGGAAAAGGGGTTTGAGCTGACCTGTGGGGCCAGCTGGAGACCCACATCTTTCTTGTCTGATAGAGAAATTCCACTCTTTTTTCAGACAAGTGTGTGGGAGGGTGATGCCACAGGAGTTATAGAAAGGACACCGAGAAAAGACCTTTTTTTCCAGGTGTGAGCAGACAAAATACTGTGTTTTAGAAGACAAAACAAGAGAAAATGATTAAGTAGCATAAAGTCCAGCCTTAAGTCTAACAGCATTAAGCCCAGCTCCATCACCAAGTAGCTTGCATAAGAATCAGGCAGTCTTCAGCTCCATAGTGACATAAAACCTTCTTTTGCTAGCAGATCTTTGCTAAGTTATATGGAGAGAGTTTGGTATAGGTTACAGGGTGTACGATGAACTTAACTAGTCAAGGAGATCTGGTAACACACTACTGAAGTATCAGTTCAGAACTTGATTTCTCTGTCTACCCAAAACCAGCCTTATTAATTTTTCCTTGGGGATTTCACTAGCAAAGACTTCTTAAGAGCTTAATGAGAAACACTAGCAGCCTCCACAGCGCTGTTGGGAACTTCCCAGACTCCTGTGAAAATACAGTGCAGGAGCATACAGTGTCATTTTATGACCAGAGCCACGTTTGTACTCCTTTCTCTGAGAGCCCTTTTGTTCAAAATAGAAATGGCATTTTTAATTGCACTCAGGGTCTGCTTTCCATTTCCCATTTTTCTTTGAGTTGCCTTAAGAACTCTTAAGGCTATTTGCTATTCTCTGAGCTCCCTTCTTGCCTGGGAACCCTTCTCTGGAAATTTCTCAGCAGGGAAGGTATGAAACTATTACCTGTAGACATGGTTTTTACTGAAGTTGCTTTGCCATTTCTAAATCTTTCCCTGTTGCTAATTGTGGTCCATGTCTACGGAACCTGCTTGGGTTCAGAGATCACCCGTGCTATCAGTACTCAGCTTTGCTTAAACTGTTTCTGTTTTTCTCCATTTCAGATGTGTGGCTTCTTCTAGCACGGGGCTTAGAGTGAGTCCAGATATACTTTGCTGGCTAGGTTTGAACAACGCAGGCTGTAACAAAACCACGACTGACTTACCTTTGTATCCAGACTATGCACAGCATAGATATATACTATACAGCAGAGATATTCTTCGAACTATGATGGGTTCAGGCCTCGGTTCCTGCCAGGATATACCTGACAGCCTCAGCTAGAGAGCAAGAGTGGCTTTTTGTCTCTGTAGTGACCCCAGCACATTCTACTATTTAAGAACCTTTTAAATCTCCTTCAAAATGCCTCTTTGGTTGAGGACACTGAGGAGTTGTAAAATCTAATTAGCTTTTGCCCTTTATTCAACAAAAAGAAGCTAGAATGTAAATGTGAATAGGCTTTTCTAGTAGCTTTTACTTGTTGGTTTATATGTAACTTCATAAATGCAACTGATGTGAAAGGATTCCAGTTACCAATCATTTTTCTAAAGAAAACGTTTCTGATAAATTAAAAGAAATTCAGAAGGTACAGCATCTCATTCACTAATCCTTCAATCTTTTACACTATTATTTTTGTCCCTTCTGCCTTTAGTGCGCAAGCATTCACTGCAGTGATAATGACATTCCACAACCATAATCTCACAACAATGGCAAAGTTCCTGTCAATCTTCCTTGCAGCACTTTGCCAATTTCATAAGTGCTGTAACTTCGCCTGTGCAGTGCTTCACAAGTTTCTTGTCTTTGATTTTGACAGAGGTAGCTGTTTTGCTTCATGCAGAAGCTCTACTTCAGAAGCTGTGGGTTCAGCTGAAGCTTGTGGCAAAGTTCTTGGAAATTTCTTCCTTGTCAGAGCTCCCTCTGCTTTGCTCTTTGACACAATAATCTTTAAAGTATAATATTCTCCTACAGGAGAATTCCATGAATTTAAGTTCCAAATGTGATACAAGATTGGCATGTGGATCCTCTAAAGCTGAATGATGAATGCCTTTTCCGCCTGTTTGGAATTCTGTCAACTGGCTTAATCTTCTCTGCTGTTTGACTTTATAGATGTGACAACTGTGCCTCAAATTTTGTGTAAATAACTGCATAGATTGGTATTTACAATAATTTAAAAAAAAAAAAAATCCAGTATCATGTAAACAAAAGATGTGAAAACAGCTACTGTGTCATTCCATTTCTGTAGTCTTGGAGAAGCTGTTTATGGTGAAGTGGTAACTTCCCTAGAACTGTATGCACAAACCTCTCTGACTTGGATTTTGCTGCCTCAGGTGGAACCAGGCACATGGTATTTAGCTTAGAGATTAAAACTGGGGTTATAGGGGTAAGTGCAGCTGGAAGGAGTCTTTCCTGAGACAGCAGATGCACAGATTTTTACACATTCTCTCAGTCAAGACTGCTTGCTTGTTTTCCTTCACCTTCTACTTAAATTCAGTTACAATAATTATACTTTGACTCCTTAAATCCCTTTTGCTGTTCCATTAGTTGCTATACTTTCCTCACATTTTTAAAGCATAACTCAACAGCTGTCATGCTTCAGCACAGATTAACCTCTTTTGCTTAGTGAGGAGTGTGATTGTTTTGTACATGCTTTTTATGATCACAATCACTTGCAAACTGCTTTAAGTTCTATGGGGATAAAAGACAATACATAAATCTCTGATTATGATTATTATGACTATGCTAACAAGAGCTGGATGAGGAACAAGAAATTCTGTCTTGCAACAGCTTTTAAGGCTTTGAAACTCCCCACTGGAGCAAGATCAAACCTTTCATTGTCTGTGAAGTAGAGCTGTTGAAACATTCATTTTCAGATTCCCAAAGTCAGACTTTTTTTTTATTTGGGATCCTTGTGACTTCACTTGAGACCCTAGATACCTACCTAACTAAACTCAAAATGTCATTAAATAACATTTTATTTAATGAAAAATGTTTTGTCAAAAAGGTTTTGATGGGCTGTAACATTCATTTCCAGAGTATCCATTTGGAGGAGAAAATAGAATCATGTATTCTTATGCTCTGCTTGAGCAAATGTGAATTTACAGTATTTTACTTTCGGAGTTTTTGAAACAGATCTAAACAGAGATGAGATTAGAAAACAACTGATAAGAGTGTGCATTTTGGGTGTGTACCTTAAAAGAGAGTTAGTACTGGACCAGTTTGAATGTTACTCTCCCTTGGCTTTGTACATTGCTTGCTTGTTTCAGCCACTCACTTGACACTTGCCAATCTTTGGTAACCAGAGAAAACAGATCTTTAAAACAAGTGGAAAGAACTATCAGATTATGCCAATATGCAAAATGCATTGTGTTGAAATGGAATTATTAGGTAACCTCTGGGACAGTGGTGAGTAGATAACTATGTGCCTTAAAAATAAATTTTCTCCCTGCTTCCCCCAAAATGGGATGCAAGAAAGCAATTGTGAAAGATGTCAAAGGTCTTTTAACAACTGGAGCATTCAAATGTGTTAAAGCAAAGCGGCTGCACAAGGTCTGCAGGACTGCCTGCACGTCACTGGGATTCAGAGGAGCACAGGGTGAGCAGCTCAAGCAGTGTGCAGTTGAGGTGTTATGAAGGAATGGAAGTATCATGGCAAATAATTTTGTCACTGTTAAAGAGGCTTGAATCCAGATTCTGTTCTGTCCTTAAATTTTGCAGGAGGCACTGCCCCCAAATCTTAAGTGTTTTAATTGGCCTATTTTTTTTACAGAAAAGAGCTAACTATCTACACCTCGAATGTGGGCAAGGGAAATGAAATCTGGCTGTACACTGCGTGCTTGGAGTCTGTCCATATTTCTGAATGTAAAGTTCCCATCAGTGGGACTTGCCCAATAAATTTTTTTCTCCATGCTCCCAAGCACCATTTTGAACAATTGATGTGTTCGTTCTATCTGGTAGAGCTTGGGCATATTATAGGTGGTCAGTGCTGAAAAAAAACTATTCACAGAAGTAAAAGAGAGACTTACCTGTAGCATGATAATTCTCTTGGTTCTGCTTATATATGATCTTTTTTCCCCTCCCTATTCTTCAGCTTTCTCATGGGAAGAATTCATTGTATTGATAGATGAATTTCAAGTGATTGACTCTTGTGGTTTTGCTTAGTGGATGATCTAAAATTTTAGGTAATTGTCAGGTCATGATGAACAAAAAACATTGAGTAGGGACTTCCTGAGTTCAGGCTCTCCTGTATCTTGCCTGGACCAGGAATATTTTTGAGGATTGTTAATTTTTTCCACTAGCCCTTTTTGGAAGCATGGAGGGCAAAGATAATGGTGAAAGTGAGGAGGGGCAATAAAGTTTTTGAATATTGGTAATATAGTGATATGATAATATTTGGGATGTGTCCATGTGGTCTGGTTGTTTGATGTTGACCACTCCCATGAGTTTCAAAGCATATTTTCACTGCAAGGCTGGTCTTTGCCTTCTTGAAGGCCTCTTCTGCACAGCCCCTGCTTCAGCTAAAAACTCCCGGGAGAAAGAGCACAAAGAAAGTGACTGGGGTGGAAGGGACAGCCTGAATAAACAGAAATACTCTTCTGAATTGTTTCTCTGTGGTTCCTGGTGTATTTCCATCTTTCAAGTGTTTCTTTTCTCCTGCTCTTAGGACACCAAGGCCCACAGCGCAGGGACTGCAATTCAGTAGGAAATTGGTTAGAGAGGTGGAAATACTCTCACATACACAAAATTAACATGGAAAAAGGGATGGAAATTTTCTTTTGTAACAACTAGTTTAAACATTTATTGTAATTAGGCTTATCTACTGCTCCTCCTCAGACAGGAGTGTTTTGTTTGTTTTAGCTTGATGGCTAAATCCCTTTAAGCCTCCCAGAAGTTTATTCCCATATTTCAAAAAGCTCTGTGAATACAGAGTGAAGACAAATGGAAATATGCAGAGTGAACTGCCACCCTAGCATTACTTACTCTTGTATTGCACATTTGCCTGTGATAATTTGAGTGCCCCTATCTTGATTCGTTTATATAGTCTTGGTCTTTCTATTGTTTCCTTGGGTTTGCTGTTCTTAGTCTGCTGTTCTTGCTATTGGATTTCCCCTATTCCCTATGCTCTTTATTTCAGGATTTCTTCACTTCCAGACTCTGTAAATCTTGCTCTACTGCTTGGCGTTCCTCTTGGTCTCTGCAGCAGCTTGAACTCTCTTAAAGATTTGTTCTGAGAACATGTAGTTCCCATTTAGGACTAAATTGAAGCCTTTCTGAGGAGACTTCGAGCAGGGTTGTATCATGGGTGTAGATCCTCTGAAGCCCAAAGAGAAAAAGCTCTGCTCGTGTTGTTCTCAGGGCACTATTGTGGGTTCCCGTCTCTCACCAGCCTACCTAGCTTCATGAAACGTAATGATTTAGTCACCTTGGGCTCTCTTCTGCTCTGTCAGGTGTAGATGTTGCTGACCAGATAGGCAGGTGATCAGACTAGAGAAATAGAAACCATAGTGTCACTTGGTCCCCCCGCATCCTTCTGTTCCTTTACACCCCTCTCGTTGCTGCCTTCCCTCCAGTTTAGATCCAGGACCTGGCTCCACTCAACTCCTCTTGTGTTTTGTATCATTGGCTTATAGGGGGGAAACGTTATGAAGGCATCAGACCCTTGTGGGTTGTGTAGATGGCAAAATACAATGTTTTTTTGTAAAGCACAAAGCAATTGCATGGTTAGGCCATAAATCCAAGAAATTAATATGCTCATGTTAGTTAAAGGACTACAGAGATTGCCACTCTACTATTACTCCAAGGTAGCTACACTACATAGGAAGCTAATTCCAGACCTGCTGCTTTAATGACTTTAACAATCCTAAACTAACCCCTAAGCACTTTCCACACTTTCCTCGTGTAAGTGCAGTGTGCAGAATAGATGCGTGTTGACACTGCTTTGAGACCTCTTCCTAAATTATCTTAATTTTTTTGTGTAATCCCTTTGCATTTAATCCCTCTGAAGTCAATGGAAATGTTTAAGCTACTTTATGGAAGTGTGAGCCAAATAGTAGGTAGTTGTCACAGCATCCTTTTTTTTTCGCCATGCAGCTGGCCTGACAGTGCTTCTAGCTTGCATGCCACAGCCCACAACCAGATTTCTCACCTTTCACACAGTCCGTGCTTATATATGTTTTTTGTATCTTCTGGAAAGCCAACTTGTTTGTCCTTCACTGGCCCGATGAAGATGAGATAGTGACAGGTTCATAGCAAGGACATGGGGCTGTATCCAGGCTCAGTGTGTCCAAACTAGCTGTAAACTGTGGTCTGTGTTGTGTCAGCATGGTCTTGGGTCGATGTGCAGAGATACACAACTCTCAAACCATCTTCCCCACTGCTGGTGTTCCTAGATACATAGCTGGAACTCACACTGGAAGTGTGGTAAAAATATAGCCAGTGGGACTAGCAACAGGAGTGAATGCAACCCCGTTGGTTTGCAGGATTTGCAGATTGACTCCCCCTGGGTTAATCACTCAGCAGCTAGAAATCAAGTGAATGCCATTCCCTGAAATGCACTGTGAAAACAGTAACAAAACAAAACAAAACAAAAATTAAACCAATCACTATAACAAGGAAAATAAACATGCAAATAAATCATCACAGATCGAAAAGCAGTCAGCTACAAGGACATGTTTTTGTTGGGTTTTTTATAGTTCCCACTGAACTAAGAGAAGAAATTAAAAAGAAAAAAAACATAACTGATGTTGAAATCAAATTTCAGCTTTCAAAAGAATGTGATTAGAATATTTGTTTATCCACCCACCTCAAACACTCTTCTCTTGGGGATAAAAATATTGCAATCATAAGAACAATTTTAATTTACGTGGGAAATGCATCTTCATTTTACCATACTTGCTGAAGGGAGATGAGACCTAGTGCTAGCAAGTACCTTTATGGGAAGCTTCACTTGATAGATCTGGGAGAGAAAACACTTTGATGTGATCTGTAGGAAAAAATACTCTTCTGCTGCCAGCAGTGGTGTCGTAGGCGTGTGGTAAATTCTTATAGCTGCGTTCATATGCATGACTGAAATCTTTGGAGCTGCTCATGCAAATTAAATGAGTGGGATTCTGTCAGCCTCTAACAGCTGTGATGAAGGGGTCCATTTAGAGAAGGTATCACTGGTAGTCATATCAATGTTCTTGTGCTTCCACTCAGGAACTCTAAGATAAAACAAAACTTCTAAGTCAGATGAGCATTTGTTAGGAAAAGTCAAATGGAGAAAATAAACTCAGCTGACATGTTATCCTTCTGTTTTACTCAATATTCTGTAGAATTAGTATGAATAAAACTACTGTTGGGCTCTTTTTTACAACTTCTTTCATTACCAAATGTGCATTTATCAAAACTTTTTAATGGAAAATGATCAAAACAATGGGATGACAGCTGGAATAAGTGAACAAAGGAATACAAAGACTGAAACAAGGAATTGGAATCAGAACCAGTTTTTCTCAGGATTCTAGTTTAAGTTTTACTTTGTGACATTTTCTTTCAGTTGGCATGGGAATGAATATAATAAAAAAATCTGGTTTAAAATGTCAAGATGGGAAAAAATATTCCTGGTCAGCAATAAATCACCACTGCACAAGTACTTCAGATCCTGTGGGGAAGTTGGCTGAGCTCTTCTGAGAACACACTATATAAATTCAGGACTCTGCCTTTCTCTGTATTTATTTACAACAGTGTTAGCTATAGTCCTGTACTGAAAGATGTCTGCTGAGAAAAACACAGGCTCCATTGTTCCTGTTTTCTTGGAGAAAAGGTTCTAATCAACCCTGGTGTTTGCACATATCTTACCAGAGGTTGGTCTCTGGGTTTGGCAAATACTTGTTCTCCAAAATCCACCCTACTTCTGGATAGCAAAAGCCAGTTGTTAAATTTCTGCAGTAGCAGGCTGGGTTCATGAAAAGCTGACATTAGTTAATATGATCTGCTTTGAATGAACACAGAAATACTCCCTTGTCTTACTTTAAAAATTGCCTGTTTCATCACTTGTAGGCATTGAATTTGTACATGGGGCAGTACAGTCATGTTTGCAAAGGAGTTCTTGCTTTGAATCCCACCATTTCACAGGTACACCCACCTTGTCTTGTGCCATTTACAGCTGAAGATTTTTTTTTCTTGAAATGCAGTTGCAAAACAGTGTATGTACATTCTGATCCAGCTCATACAGAAATTGAGGAAGAGTCTCCTTGGTGTCAATGCTTTTTGCTTTAACACCTACAGACTATAAGAGAAAACTTTGAGACCTGTTTTTGAGTGCAAAGGTGGTTCCCTGAATAACTAGTAGCAGAAACTTCATACAACATTGGCTTACTTCCATTAGACCCAAATCTGTATTATCATTTCTGCTTGAAAGCAATGCAATCATATTAGCAAATATTGTATCAAAGTGCATTTGCAAGGCTGTGTGAGCACTAAGCTTAATACCAAAGAAATCTATATTGACACTTCCAAGGTATTGGAAATAGCACACTTCATCCTGAGATTTAGGTTCACAGAGTATATACATGTAAGCTTTGGTAGAGTGTCTGCTTAATGTATACATCTGCATTTTGATTGTAAAGATGGGGAATATTGGCCTGAGCAGGATCTGGTCTTTGTCACTTGGTTTAAAGAAACACAGAGTTCTTCTCTAGCAATGATGCCCAATTCTTTTCTCACACCTTGCTTCAGTTAATTATTTGGAGACTTCTGGTTTTACCAAGCTCCAGTAAAGTTTTACCAAGTGTGGACCATGTTAAAGACCACATATTTAATAAAGCAAAGATTATATTTTTATTTCATGCATCTGGGTTTCTCATATCAGCAGTGCCCAATCTAACATCATAATTTTGCTGGTAATAGGAGCATCAGATCAAAATTTTGACTTTTCCATTTTTTTTCCAATATTTTTAAAAAAGACATCATTAAATCTTCCTGTTCTTTAGTGACCTTCTGCATCACAAGTTCTTTCTGTGGGGATGTAAATGGATTTCCTGGTGTTCCTAAGTGACATCTAAAAGCTGCTCTCTTGGTTGAGAATAAGCGGTGACGTCATGGGAAACTGGCAGTATCAGGAGGATGGAAATTTTCCAGATGTGTTAGACTTCCTTTCGGCAACTGGAGTCTGGTGAGTTTAGCAGCCAAATCTGCAAGCCGTCAAGCTGAAATCTGGATTATCTCTGTACTGGGTAGGAAACCATCTTCTCCCACTCACACTGTATTGTCTGGGATGTATACTTAGCTGTGCACCTTGAAACTCCCCCAGAAGTTATGGGCTTAGTGCAGAGGTTATTGAATAAGCATTGATGGTGTGTTTCTTGTAGGGGCAGGAGGCTAGATCCTGCTTGGTTTGTCCTAGTTTAGAGGTGACAGCAGGGAGATATAGGAACGGTTTTCCAAATGGTAGAAGGCTGCTGAAAAAGGATATGACTAAATAGTGGGCAGAGTTAAGAGATGGTGGGCTTCAATTGCAGCAGGTGGGTAGCAATTTAGGTTTGATGTTAGAAAGCCGTTTGTATGGCTGGGATAGCAAAGGACGGGATCCCTACCACACCCTGTCCGAACCTTGTGCCATCTGTGACAAAGAGGGTGTTTGCAGCCCTCTGCTATGTGACCTCTAAAGGTTACTTCAGGCCCTAGTTTGGATTATTCTAGTCTTGCAACCTGTATATCTATAGACTGTTGCTGGCTGTTACTGTGTACATGAAAGCATTATGCTGTTCACTGCTCAAGAACAAGCTTGTGCTTTCTTTCTAAAGTTCATGAATTTAATTCTGTTCTTTCCTGTTGATATTGGCAAGTATCTATCAGAAAGAGCACCCTGTGTGTTTTCATTGTGGCCATCTGTCCTGGTATTAACAAAATGATTGCATAATTCAAACAACAGAATCCTTTGAGAGAGGAAGAAAAAGAAAGATACACACAAGTCATGTGGCTGACATGCACCACAGTGATCCAAATAATTATGGAATCAGAAATAATAATAATAATGTATTAGATTTCTCAGTGGAAAAGTGCTTGATCTTCTAAGCAACAATTAAAAATACAATATTCAATAAAAACACCCAACTGTAATACAAATGTGTGCCTCAGGCTCCAGAGCATTTATAAAACAAAGTCATCTTGGTGCATTTTAAAACTGAGAAACATAATTAAAATGCTCTTCTTGGCAAGGAGAGGAGACATGCTTTTCCCATTTCAGTGACTTTCATATCTCCCCCTTCCACTGCTTAGAGCACAGGGAGAGCAGGGGCCAGTCCTGCTCTACACCAAGAGGTCAGGATGGCTTGCAGCTCCTCATTCTTGTAATTTCTGCAGCATGTTTGAAGCAGCATCTGTAGGCACTGATTTTAAGTGGTTTCTACTTAGTGACAGAGATGGGAAATTTTGCTTATTTATTGTAATTACTGGGCTGATGAGTCATATATGTTGCTTGAAAGAAGGTAAAGTTTTAACATGATGTCAAGTCTCAGCTAGTACTGAATCTAATCCGTCTGTTGGGAAGAAACAAAGAGACCTGCAAGTTAAAAATACAACTGCTCAGGAAAAGCTTTGAACTCGTAGCAAAAATTGCAGCCATCCTCTGTCCTGTTATGAAGAAAAACAGTCCATACAAGTTACTTCATGAAGTAAGTTCAGGTTGCCTTACTTTCTCACCCGAGCCTAAGTTGTACAAGCCAGCAGTGTCATTTCTGAGCTCATCCTAGAACGAGGAGTGAGGTACAACTGTGAGCAGCTTTGTGATACCTGTGGAATTAAAATAGAGTGAGTTTGAATGGGACAAACATGTGTGGTGGTGATGTTTGCAACACGTTTTTCTGGGTCAGAAAGAGGCAGATTCTCAAGGTTTTTGCAGTGAAGAATGCAAAAAGTGCAGTTTTGTTCTAGAAGAATCCCTCGATGATAACTCAGTGACTTGGTGTTATCCCTTCTGCAGAATAAGAGCCAAGTTGGCCTTGACAAATGGGCCAAAAAAGAATTTGTCTTGAGGTAGGATGATTTCATACTGACTAATGTTTTCACATGCAAAATGATGATCTTTTACTGTTGAAAAATGGAATTTTGAATATATTAATGATTCTTTTGATCAACTGCAGAGGTGTTAAAATTTTCAAAAACTTGAGTATTTTAAAAAATTTATAAAGAATGTATTTTTCTTCACCTCTTATTGTCTATTTAAGCTTTCACCCATATTTAATTATTTTAATGCCAAATTACTTAGTTATGGTGATATTTATAACAAAGATAATTTATCTTTGGTAGCAAGTATTTTTTGAAATTGTCTAATTCTGTTTCTTTTAACTTGGTAATGCATGGGAGAAGATCAGCCTATTGGCAAAGGCAGAGGCAGAGAAAAGGCAGTTTCTGATAAATGTCTTCTTTGATGTTCATATTCCATATTCGAAGAAGAGCACACAAAGACTATACCTTTGTGCTTTCAGTAATTTACAATAACCAACATAATGTTCAGTATGCTGGCAAGCAAAATGTAATTTATTTTATTCTCTCAGAGAAAGACTTTCAATGTATGATGTGTTATGGTTACTGGATAAGAGGATCAGTGCTTGGTGTGATTTATATATACTCTCACTAACGTTTTGCCATTTTTTTCCCGTATATGGGAACTGTGAGGATAAAGAGGGAAGATTTGAAAACTAAAGAATATACTTTTGATCTTCAGGGAATCGTGCTTTCAGATAAAAGACTCTTTGCTGCCCCTTTACCAACACAAGTAAGACTGGCAAAAATTACTCCTCCCAGAGAAGATGAATGGATCCAATGATAGCAAACATTTCGTCTTGGGATGATATGTTGTGCTAACTTTGGTTTCCTGTGAAACAGCAGAGTAATATGATCTTTGCTTTCCTTTTTAGTTAGAGCTGATGCTCAAGGAGAAAGTCAGCTCCCGTGTTGCTCCAAGATTGGTATGGGAGGGGGTGGGCAGGACAAGCTCTGTGGGACAATGACCAGCCGTTGCAAGCAAAGGCTTGGCAGGAGGAATGCCCAAAGCCAGTAAGGACAGGGACAGGAACACAGTGGTGGCAGGCTTTCTACACCAGACCTCTCCACTCTGGCTGAAAGATGCTTAGTCCAAACAGACTTTTTGTAAGCCTCAAGGTTCTTTACTACACTGCTGTTATTGCTGTAATGATGAGAATAATCGTAGTGGTAAGGAGCCTTTGTTGAGAAATAGAAGAGCTTGGTTCCTTCATCTTTCTGGCCATAAAATCAAGGCAAAATTTCAACAGGCAGTTGAATCACTGGTAAAATTTTTCCACTGGGAGCTGTTTCAATGGAGCACATACAGTGGTTTGTAACCAGATGGATTGTCTCTCAAGTCTGTCCAGCGTGAACTTGGATAACTCAGAATAAAAAGAGAGCAACAACGAGCTGTTAATGCTGCACAAGTTTTGTTCTCTGAAATTGTGGAAGTCCTTGTGCAAACACAATGTAAGTACAGTGGAACTGAATTCAGTAAGGATGAGCTTGTAGTAGGGGTTGTGCTGGAGCAGGACTCCATAGCTCCACACAGAACGCTTTATTAACAACCTGGAGAGCACAGCCAAGCCTTCTGACTTAATGAATGTCTGATGGCACAGAAGGGCAGTGTATGCCAGTGCAGTGAGGAACACTGCTCAGAGCATTGCTTGTAAGACTTGTTCTTCCTGCCTCTCCCTTCCCTGCACTTCGTAGTAACTAGGGGCAAAAAAGTATATTATGTTATTGTGAAGGAAATTAAACCAGGCTCTGACTTGGGGGAAATCTTGTAGAGGAGCCAAAAGGACTGTCTTGGCTTTGCTTATGTTTACGGATTCAAGAGTCTCTCTGAGGACAAGGGGCAGGTCGGGGGAGGATGGTGGGAAACTTGTACGGTTCTGTTCCTTGTCTTGAGCATGGCATGGGTTATGTTGAACACAAATCCAGAGCTTGCTCAGAGCAAAGGAAGCTTGCACCATGCCACCACGCCTCAGAAATGGGAATGCCACCCTGCCCTCTCATCTCCCCACACCTGGCACAGGATCAGAGCTTGCCCTGAAAAGCAGGGCTGTAATACAGTTCTTGTTGCTGACATTTCTGCTTTTGCTGTTTCATTCCGGCATTCATTCTCTTGGGCTGAAAGGCTGAGAAGTATAATCTATTTTAGCAGCCTTGATTTTTTCCTCTCATTGAAGTAAGCTTGGAAATGGGCTTCTTTTCTGCATCCTCTTATGGGCACGAATTTGTGGGGTGGTTTCCTTTTGTGTTGTGGCAATTGTATTTCTTGCTATGTTGTTATCAGGACTGGATTTTTGGCTTTATTTGCACAGCATGCATTTGTCACTGGTTTTCAGTTACATAAATGGTAACAATAATGAAGTCCTATGATGTTAAGGAGGAGGTGATGACTTATAGTAGTGATATCATCTTTAGTAGATTGGGCTGGAGGGGTCAGTCTTTACCAGAGTAAATGAATAAATGTGATGAATAAATGGAGCACCTGTGCAATCAAAACCTTCTCAACTTCCTTCCGTAGGATTTAACCTTTCAGGCCCAGTTTAGCATGTGCTGCAGTGATGATGATCTGTCAGCTTGATTCACAACCAAAAAATCACCTGTCCTCAGCACCAGAAAAAGAGATGCTGGTCACATTTGGTTGCTGACCTTGTCAGCCCTCTCTGAAGTGAGCTTGAGAGTGATATATTTCTCCCTGCCCTTAAAAGCTAAGTGGCTAGAAGACAACTTCAATATTTTTTCTTGTATTTCTGAATGTGGATAAAAGCCTAAAACTTCCACCTCAATGTACATGACAGAACTGAAATTACAAAGGCATAAAACAATACTCACATGCATTTAATTTAATAATTTTTGCTTGGTCCTTTGTCTTTTTGGGGAAGTGGAATTGATGTGGGACATTTTTCGGTATTTGAGATTGACAGCACTGTTTTACAGATCCCCAGAGTAATAACCCTGTTCCCTTTACAGGTCTTTGTTAAGCACTGAAATAATTGGTGTGGGTACTTATTATAGAAGTAGAACTGGACACTGGTTCGTGTGTTATTGCTCTTTGGCAACTCAAGTAGACATTACTGCATAGGTTATACTTGACTTGTATTTTGAAGGTTACCTCCACATCCTGTGAGCACCAGAGACCTTTTCTCCCCTGCATTTTGTAAAAGGTTTTTAAAAAGCTACTCAGGAACTTCAAAGTTGAAGTGAGGTGTTTGGGTTTCAGTCTGGTTTTTAATTTTTTTTTCCCCTTCTTCCCTGAAGGAATCCATCTCTTACAATGAACTGATCCCAACACATAACAAATCTGATATCCTACTGAACAAAATCAGGTAGCATACCAAAACAATCTTGGGTTTTTTTAGTCAGAGACCTGTCAATACCTAAAAAATTATGGACTAATGACCTCACATTTGTTCCTTTGACATGTCACAGAATAACAAAAACATTAAACTCAGTCTAGAAACTTAACAACAGCCTTTCAACTTGCAGGCTCTGCACTTCAAATCCAGCATGCTGGCTTTCTTCTGGTGCTCATGTTTTATGGCGATAAGTGCTCTTTTAACATCAGTAGAGAGCAAGATGATGGGAGGGGTAAGCTTTTCAGCAACAAGAGTATGCTGCTGTGTTGAGTTGCGTGACCTTTGGGCTGTTTGCTCTTGTGAGCAAGTAGATCACCTTTGCTGATGGACTGAGGATTGCACAAGTTGGTTAATGGCTGATACCTGTGGATCTTGACTAAGTCACTTGGAAACAACTGCTATACAGAACATCGTGGAGTACAGAACATCTAGATGACAGGTGGCAGAAGAGCTATTTGGGTTTGCTGTTACAGTTGTACTTACACACTCTGTTAGCCTAAGTGAAATAAGTTCCAAGGACTCACTTGTGCTACTATTGACTTGTTTGTTCTGAGGCAAAGTCAGCCATCGCAAAAAATGTTTTACCAGTATAACTTAATCTGTGCTCTGTTTTTTTTACTGACATAGCTCTGCATCAGGGTAAAACAATATCTGCAAGGGGCATCAGTTGTCTAGGAAAAGTACCACAGCCTGCAGAAGACAAGTATGAATTTATAGCAGTGAAAGAAGTATCGCTCACATGTTGATGGGGCCCATCCATGTGCGGAGGTGCTGGTTATTGACTGCTTTAATTTGACATCAGAATCTGTCTATTCTGAATGTCAATATGAGAACTGGCTGAGCATTCCCACAAATATATTTGAGAGGAAATGACATGGATGATGTGTATTGGAAACAAAACCCAGAGCATCTCTTGAAATGTTTACAGGTTTATTTATCTAAAGGGAAACAAAATACATCAGGAAATATCTTAGCTCACTCTTGTCCATTTCTGCTTGTTAAAGGAGAGTAAGAATAATAGTAATCACAGGAGAGTCTGAAATGCAGATATTAAAAATAATAAGCACTCTTTAAAACGTCTGGAGGATTTTTCAGTCAGCTCTACTGAGTGTTTTCCTGACTGAGATTTTTCTGAGATGACTGAAGCACAGTCCCTGTTGTGCAGACTCTGTCCCTTCCAGGCAGCTGTGCTGTGAAGACTTTGGGTTTTGTCATCCCTGAGTCCTCAGCAGTGACACTTCAGTCCCGTGTGCTGCAGTGCTGATACAGGGTGCTCGGTTTCCCTGCAAACCAGCCACCTAAGGGCCTCCCAAGCACACGTGCAGCTCAGGCTGAGTGGGTAAAGCTGGGTTATGCAGATCTTTCTTCCTCAACGTCCCTACAAAAGCAAGCAGCCTCGGGCTGCCAGGTAGTTTGGGCCTCATTTCAGCCTGTGGATCCACATCCTCCCAATTGCTCCCCACATCTGGACCCTATCAGGACTTGTACACGGCTGTGGTGGGATACCTGCACCAAAAAGGGCAGAGATACTTATGCTGCAGATGCCCTGAGGAGTTGACAAGAGCTGGGACAGGATTAAAGAGGTTTGTTTTCTTTTTTCTACTCATGTGGCTCTGTAGGAACTTGTTTCCAACATCACATATCAAACCACAGGTTATTTAAAGGCAGGGTAAAAACCATTTCCCCTAGGTTCCCGCTGGTCTCTGTGAGTTACCATCAACCCATGACAGCAAATGGGACCAGTTTTGGTTTTGCTGGATCTTGGGAGGATCAGGAATAGGATCACAAGTTCATTTTACTACATAATGGGGGAGAGAGGATGAGTCAAAGGGATGTTGCTCAGGCTGCCCAGGTCCAGGAACAGGGCTGCACAGCAGACAAAAATGGGTTTTTATTTTAGGCAAAGTGTAGAGTTCATGGGGGCTGTAGAGTGGTGGGGCAGCAAAAGAGCTATGGTCCCAATGTCTGCCTTAATTATCCCAAATTATCTGGAATGCCTGCTGGCTCCTGCCAGGGGAGGACAGGATGCATTGGTGGAGGGGCAGACAAGAGCAGCAACTGCAGCACTTGCTGCAGCAAAATGAGTGGTAAATCCAGCGCTCAAGTGTCTCCCTGTGGGTTTCTGTCCTTCATCCTCTTTTGGTGGCAGGAGCTATCTGAACCCTTGGCAAGATTCAGCTTTGCATGTACAGCTAAAAAGCCTCTGTACTTCCTGCAGTGCCATGTTTCTGTTCCTGTAACAGCTGGGACAGCTTGGGTAACCTCTTGGAGCAAAGTTTTCTCTGATCATCATTACTGGCTGTCTTAATCATTGCTTCTAATAGCAGCCAGCTAAGGCCCTGCCCAGGATTTCTCCCTATGTTACCACAGATGCAGAACCCAATGGGAAGCAATTGTGTTTGAAAATGGCATCAATGTGGAGGAGAGCATCACCCCTCATTTAAATTGTCTCCTCTCTATTCAGTTCTTCACCAGTCAGAGGAATGAACAGCACATTTTATGCTGAACACCAAGGGATGAAGTGTGGCTGAAAGCCATGACGTCTCCAGCTATCCGTTTTACAAAGGCTGTCTTTCCTTTCCCTGATGTCATTAGTGTTGCTATGGAGTTTCGCAGTGCTCCACTTGAAGGCTGTTCATACAGTTACTTACACATGAGCTTAAATGATTTAATGAAATGTATACAAACTTTTATTGAGATGATTTCTGATTTATTGATTGTCTACAGCATTCTTGGTAAGATATAAACATTGGGGAAGACTTGGTCTCTGTCTCTGGAGACTTATAATTGTCATTAGCAGAACAAATTAGACCAAAATGTAGTCTGCAAGAGCTCTGGCTTAAAAAAAGAACAAAATAAAAGATGAACCCCCCTCTTGGTCTGAAGATTTAATAGAACTTGAGGGATGGAAAATGAAACATGTACTTTAGCTAGTGTCAGTACGTCCCAGTGTTTTTTCATTTCTGCATCAAGTGTGAGAAGAGGGAAGATCAGTTTTCCCTTCCCCTGACTGCTGTGCAGGTGCTTGGGTCCTTTTACTTTGGTTTAACCAGTTACCATGCATGAATAAAACTGCAGGAAGTTGCCTGTAAACATCTTCTTAGTTCACAGCAAATAGAAGACAATTTAAACTACAGTAAAAGATGTTAAAACTATTGACTCAAGTTGCTTTTGCTGCAAGTAAAAAGCATGCTCACAGGCAGCTACTAGGTCTCGGCTGGTACCCAGGGGTTTCTGATTTATAAATCTGAACTTTGGCCTTCATCTACAGTTCTGTTGGGATCAGTCTCTGCTTAAAAGATTTGCCAGCATAGCTATGCTAACAAAACAGTCCTTGTGTAGACTCATTTCTTACTGAAGGAAAAGTGCCTTTGCTAATAAAGTTTACCAGATCTGTTGAGTGAAGTAAGCCAGACCAGCAAAAGGACTTTGAAATTCTGTACTTGTGGGCTTTGGCTGCCAAAGAAATGTCAGTTATATCTAATTAGTTTACCTATACCAGCAAGAGCTCATACCAGAGAGTTGGCCTTATTTTTCTTTAGATTCTTGTAATTGTTCTACTTGACATTGAATCTGTGAATGGAAAACGGTGAAGATGGGGACATTCACAGAGTGTGCACCACAGTCCTGCCATCAATAGTGTTTCAGCAAATTGAACATTCTTCTGTACTGATTTTTTTCTTTACCTGCAAATAATTCCACTGATTTCAAGAGAGTTTCTCACATGAAGAAATTTCCATCAGATTCAAACCTACAACTGGAGTACTATAGTGAGAAAACAGAGCTCAGGCTTCAGGTTTGATTGCATTTAAGGCCAATACCCTTCACGTGCAAGGAGTGCTGTGGTAAAATGTGATTTTGTCCATCACATATGCTGATGACAGGTTTGCATGCTTAGTCAAAACCTTGTAAGAAATTATTCATAATGATATAGATCTGTGAGCTTATAGATCTTTAGGCCATTAAATATTTCATATAGTTTACAGGGGAGATCTGTGCTGTTCTGTGATCTCTAACTTCAACACTTTCTGTAGTGGCTATTATTGCTCATTAAGCCTAGAACAAACACTAACCGGGGATCTCTTTCTCAGATTTATTATTGTTCTGATTCTGATTCCCTTCACTACTAGCCTGAGTGCTGCAGAATCCCTCAACGATGTTGCAAATGCAAGGAAGCTCTGACACTTGCCTGGAGCACATAATGGATTGTAAGGCAAGACTGTCTGTCCAGCCAGGTTGCCATGAGGATGGAGCAGCATATAAAAGCCTTTTCAGAAATCTTTCTCATGTTCTTGTGCTACAGAGGTGATACATCTTATACAGTGAGGCAAAGTCTGCTTTTGCTCCCACCCAGGTGGCTTGCCTGCCTTCACAGGAAGCCAGATTATAAAGTCAGCATGGGTTTAGAGAAATGAGAGCTGAGCATGTCTAAGGAAGCACCAGCTTTGCAGCCTGGAATGTACCAAACCTCCTAAAAGCACCCCTGAACTTTTCTAGTGTTGCTAGTAAGTGTAGCTAAGGCTATGAATGCTGTGTTGCCAGCCTGCTGTGGTGGTATGCTCTATTTACTCTGGGCTCACGTTTTGACCCTGTTCTCGGATCTCTCCGATGAGCTGCTGTTAAAATATTTACTGCTCAGAAGTTTAGAAAAGCTTGTCACAAATTGTGGCCCTAAATGCTTCAGTGCAGGTTTAGGTGGAAGTTGTGGTTAAAACCTGGCATCACACTCTGCTCTGCCTTTAGCTCTGCTGCTGATGAATAAGTCATTCCTGACATGGTGAATTATGCTTTATGTGTTTAAAATATTTCAATAGATATTTATGACTGAGCAATAATATTAAGTATAGATTTACTAATTTAATAGATGGTGCACTTGCACTAAGGCTGGCTTATTTAAATGCTCAATTAATAAGTTGAAGTGTAATGCTAGCTCAAAAGACGTCTGAAAAGCACAGAATATGTTTCCATGCACTCTGTGTTTCCCTGCATTAGCAAATGTGCTTGTGTTCTGACATCTGTTTCAGACCAGGGAAAGCAGAACTGGAAAAGAAAGCAATTGTCTAGCATGGACTCCCAGTGGTACCACGGGGCAGGGAGATGCCTGGCTGCTGAAGGTACAACAGCCAGGGAGGATTTGTACTGCCTCCTTTCATTAACATTATTGCATATTCCATGCTGTCTGTCTGAAATGGGCAATATGAACTTGTGGGACTGCTGAGATCTCCTGGGAACAAATTTTTCATGACATTTCTGACACATTCTGCTTCTAGCTGCTCTGGGAGTTGTGTTAGTACAGCCTTTTCCTCTTCAGTGGATTCCAAGTCTGCCTACTCCTAGGAAGAAGCCCACACGAAGTTGGATGAGTGGGAAAGGTTCAGAGGAAACCTGAGTGGCTTGTGTGGATTTCTGGTGTGTGTTTGAGAAAAATTCTTTCAAAAGTAACCAAAGATGAACCCAGATCCTTAACTCTGATCCCCACCCTGGACTTCAGACTATCTGCAGTTGATTTGGGCTTCTACAAATCTCAGCTGAATGCAATGGTAGCACAATCTTTCTGGATGCTTAAGCCAAGTACCTACCTCAGAAACGCAAACCCTAGTGCTTAGCAAGAGCCTACAGGTTATTCCTTCTTCACTAGGCGTGCAGCTCATACAAAGAGAGGGAATGGCAACAATTATTTTGAAAAAAAGTAAAGTATTCTTGCCACTCCATAAATATATTTCCTACATATCTCTATATAGGCATAGAAATCAGAAGTAATTCCACAAAACAGTATTTAGCCTCTGCTGTTTTCATGTTCTTTTGTGGGCTGGATTCCCATGAAAGTTGGTGGGATGCTGGTACAGTTTATGTGGACACTGGCCTGTGATGCAGATGGAAGGAACAGTTTTGCCCATGGTGACATGAAATGATAAGGCCAGATATCATTTTCAAGGAGGTGATTTGTGATTATGGTAGGGCTGGTCAGTCTTAAGTTGTTGCTTAGGGTTTGATTCTCTACTAATCAAATACTTCTCTGGATAAATAAGCAGAGGAACTTCCCCTCCATGGGGAAAACATGACTGCAGAAATCAGTAACTAAACTTTTAATAACTTTCCCTGGGTTTTTTGGGTTTTTTTTCTAGTGGTCTCCAAAATCAGGAGGCTGGAAAAGCTCCATCTGCTGAGGTAGCGCCTCAGGCAGAGAATCTTTATGACATCAAAGTAACTCCAAATAAAATCAGAATAAATCTGCCTCTCCTTTCAGTTGAAATGGGCTGGAATGATTCATGCCTGCTCATTCAAGACAGAGTTGTGCAATGTGAGAGTGAAGGCTAAAATCACTAACTAGGTGGAAAGCTGGGGATTTGTACGGGGCTTAAGCAAATATCATTTGCCCTGTCAAAATTATTTCGCTTTAGCTAAATGATGCTGTTTTGATGCTGTGGGTAAGCAAGTTGTGGTGTTTTTTTCTGAAGTGCTGTGAGGCTATTGCCAAAGTGAAGTCTTTGATATAGAACTAACAAGATGGTCAATAAAAGATTTGATTACTCTGGAACTGAAGAGTAAAATACATGTTTTGTTTGTTTGTTTGTTTGCTGAAAGTTGCCTCCCACCACCTGCCGTCTTGGTCCACAAAGGCAATGAAAGCTGTATTCCTCTCATTAACTCTCTCTTGCTCTCTTTTCTTTCCATTTGTGTTTTAAATTAAGTAGTGGTCTGGCTTTTGGGCAGCTGAAATGAAGGATTCCCTGTGCCGGCTAAATAAAAAGTCCCTTCATAGGCATAGGATGAAAGGGAAGGGCTGAGAAGAAACGGGTTACAGCTAGGGATGCACAGCCCCTGGAACTCCCACCCCTCGAAGAGACTCACACTGAGCTTCCCAGCTGAGCGGTGTAATGTGTGGATCTCTGTTTGTCGATTTGTTTGATGTCCTCTTTATTTCCTGTTTGTTGAGTGATCTGAAAGTAAAACAACCAGCCGACCAACCAAGGAAAAAAAGTCCTTTCAGAATTATAAACGGGGCCCAGCTGTGTAAGCTGGACTGCACAGACACTGACCAAGATTGCCAAAAGGGCCCATGTGTCTCGTGTCCTTCGCTCTGTGGGCGCTTAGCCCTTGCAGAGTATTGCTCTCTTCCTCTGAATGTCTGCCCCCTTTTGAAAGCATCTCTAGCAAGTCACTCAAATTCATTAACGCCTGAGCACAGTCTCTTTTCACATCAGTGTCTATCAGACCTAGTGCTACTGGGGATAGGAGAGGGTAAGCAAGGGTAGGGGAAGCAGAGATGGCAATGTCACATCCGTCATCCATGTAAGTGTAATATCAGTGGTCAAAGGAAAAGGACTTGCAGGAAAGATTTCCCAAAGCACCTTCTGATATTAGTACTGGAGGATAAATGACCTGCAGGGTCATGACCTGACTGATAGTATGACTTGCAATGGTTGTGTTACAGCCATAATAAATTGCACAGAGTATGTCATTTGTGACTTGTGAATGACACAACAAAAAGAAAAATCCTTCCTCACTTTGCCTGCTGTTACAGGAATATAGGTTGTGCAAGATGTTGTCTTGAAAGTATTTGCGTTGCTTGGGAGGAGAGAAAAAAGTAGGAAGATAAACTTAAATAAAAGGAACCTGCGTGTACTGCTGCAAGCAATATAAAAGTTAGACTACATAAAACTAGGTCTCTGCAGACAATAGGTAGGTAAATAACCATGCACCTCAATGCTAAAGATGATAATACTTATTTCCAACTAAAATCTATTACTGTCTGAACCCTGAGTGTATTGACAAAGGCTTCATTCTCTTCAATAGATTCAATAATACTGAGTGAAGAGAGGAAAGAAAAAAAAACTCTGTGCATTTGAACTTTTTTTAAAGAAACCAGCAGAAAAAAAAAATCAGCGAATTGATCTTTCTCAGCATAACTCTATGAAGGGCAGCATGGGTAAGGAAAAAATATGTTTTTCCTTCTAAAAGAAAAATGTCACCCTCTCACCTACCATTCATAATCTCCTAAGTACTTGATTGCTAGGTGTATAGATAGAGGGTTTGAAAACACAGAATCATTTCCAGACTGTTACTGATCTCTTCAGTGCCTTTTGTAAAGTCACTTCATTTTTTGCTTCACTTTTGCCATCTGCAGAAGATCTTTCTGGTGGAAAACACTATTTAAGAGCTATTTTCTGCATTTACTTGCAGAAGCTGTTCCACACAGCAGAGAACATTTTTCCTTCCTGGCCTTCTGCTTGGCAGGTGCAGAGCACACAGGACGAAGCTCAGGCATGTGCAGCAGCCCCAGAGGAAGGTGGGGAAAGCTTCTTGGTGGTGGGACACTTGGTCACCAAAGGCCTTGCTGCTGGTGCTGCTTCTAGGCTGGCAGACTTGCAAAGCATGGAGAGACCCCTGAGTGCCCTGGATGCTTTGTATGGAGGGAAACTGGAAGTAGATGAGTTTGGAGCAGGCTCTGCCGGCTCTTCGGGGACCAGCCAGTGGGGAAAGGACGAGAGAGTGGAAGCCAGCCAGTGCCTTAGCCATGTGGGTGAGACGTCAGCCAGGGTGCAATGCTGCCTTGGGCCAACTCACCAGTATATCCAGCCAAGGGGGAACGTGCCCTCACTGAGGCATGGGATGCAGGCACTAACAAAGTAGGTGCCAACACCTCTCCTCCTAGGCCAGGCTTCCCCTGCGGGCCAGGCAGGCAGGGTGCTCTGCTGGGCTGGGGGCTGCTGGGCTGGCAGCGCCCGGGGCAGGAGCGGCGAGCTGCCACACGCCTCCCGGCCTGGCTGGGGCGGGTGGCCTGGCAAGGACCCCAGCTCCGCCATCTTTTGGACAGCGGGCACTGTTTGTGTCAAAGCCGCCGGAGCTGGGATCAAGCTTGTGCTGGGTCAGCGGTGGGCCCCGCTCTCCCCACATGCGGGCTCCCCACTTCCCGCCGTCCTCGCTGCGCCAGAAGTGTGGGTGCTGAGGTCACCACGGCAACAGCACGTCCCGGTGGCGCGGTTGCCTGCTGGCGGTGACGTCGCAGCCGTACCGGTCGTGGGTAGTGCTGGGCCTCGCCGGCCCCGGGGCTGCCCCGGGCCTGACTCGCCTCGGGAGGGTGGGGAACTATCCCTCGCACCGCGCCTCGCCGCAGGGACACGCCTTTTGTACTGTTCCCCCCAGTGAAACATGTCTCGGTTCCAGCCCCTTCTCAGGCCTGGGGCCGCAGGCGCTGCCGGGCGAAGGCCTGAGCGTGGCAAACCGGCGCTGCCAGGCCCAAACCCACTTCACGGAAAGAGCCTGAGCGGCACCGGGATGGGAACAGGCCAGGGCGGGTCCTTCCCACAGCGAGGGTCTGAGCGCCCAGCCGGCCGGCTGCAGCCTGCCGGAGGAGTTGGTGGCCCTCTGCCTGGCTGCCACTGAGGAGGGGCGGATGGTGCTGATGCGAGGCAAGGGGACTAAGCCTTCCCTGCCTCCATCCCAGCGAGGATTCTCCAGATTCACTAGAGAACCTGGTGGAGGATGTGGCCCTGGGTACAACTGGGGGGCCATGATGGGGCAGATGTGGGCAGACAGGCAGGCAGGCTGCCCAGCTTGGGGACAGCCTTGCAGGCAGCTCCTTCTGGGGTCTCTTCACCACAACCTCTGTGCTGCTGAGCACGTCAGTTGTGCAGTCGGTAGGCAGGCTAGTGTGCACGGAGCCATACAGGGCAGGGAGTTGGCCCTGGTGTAGACTGAGTAAAACCATATGTTCGAGTTAATGTGTAGGCTATAGTGTCGCTATTCAAGTTAGAACTAGATATACTGCATTTAAATCTTCTAAGGGTGACCACTAAACGTTGTCTCTACTGTGTAAGCCTGATAATTTCTATAAATGATGCAGGCCTTGCTAACAACTATGCCCTTGAAGAGGAGCTAAAAGACTAAGAAGAGGGGAACTTCCTTCCCCAGAAAGATCCAAAGGCTGGATGATTGCCTGAGAAGCATGAAATTAGCTGAAATTGGCGCTGACGGAAAGGTAAAGGCAGCAGGGGAAGATTGTGACCACCAACTCAATTCAAGACCAAAACGACTTGCCCCCTTACTCCTGTAAGGAGCATGCATGCTAATTTATATAGCAAGCGAGGCTAATTTGAATATAACGAATGAGGGGCAAAGTGATAAGAAACTAAGCAGTGGTGATTACAGTAAATATGTATTCATGTAGTTTGAAGTGTATAAATATACTCAAGCTCCTTTGTGTAGTGTGCTAGCTTTGTAGAATTACCACCTAGCACCCATCTCTGCACAGACATGAAAATAGAGAAATCCCTCAGCCCTGTGCTTACATACCGGGTAAAAGAACCCTTCTGGGATAACGCTGGCTGTCAAGTGCCTCCAGGACTAGAAGAGTCATACAGGAATATCTACACTTTCCTTCTCCCAGGCTCCCATCACTCATGACGGACTCAGGGACTTCCTGGCCTTTCTGTTGTCCCCTGTGTGTGCAGTAACCTAGGACTAGGACTGATACCCATCGATTGCTGGCCCAGCTGAACATGATAACTGGTTAAGATACAGAGACTTGATCATGTGACTCAACCCCTGGACTGTACATTCTCTTTCCTTAATTCCCATAGGGAACTCGCGTAATGGCAGTGAAAGGTTACTCATATTTAATTCCTCTAGGAGTTTTCTTTCTGTTTAAAAAATATGCAGTTAACTATTTTATTTTTTTCATGCATTCTCACTCATAGGAGTGTCCATGCACTTGGGCAAGGTGGTTTTTTTTTAGCAGACACTGTATCTGTCTGCATTCTTGACTTCCACATATCTTTCTCAGAATCCTTCAAAATAGTACAGCTCTAGCATTGGATGTTAGGGGTCTTCCTTGTCTTCCTCCCCTAACCTCATCTTTTATTTAAAATTTTTAAACTAATTCCAGAAAATCTAGATGAGATGAAAGCTTTTGGCTCTAATATTCTAGATGCAAAATTTACTAAATTCTAAACCCTAATGATCTGAGGAAAGCAAAAAAAAAAAAAAAAAAGCCAAAGGAGTCCTAGCCCAATGTTAAGTAGATAATATTCTTACAGAAAACAGGATAGATAGTAAACTAATCCCTGTCTTTGAGATAAAGGGGGAGACATACCAGCTAAAGGACTTACTTTCTGGGACATCTTAACGGACACAAAAGTTCCAATTAACAAAACAAACAGGTAAAAGGCTGACTCTACAACCTGGAGAGGAACCAAAGGGCCAGAGAGCATGAACAGGAAGCCAAGTTGAAAAATTCATGAAGAGGAAAGAGACATCTGGACTTTTCTTAACAGCGGGACACTGCAAGAGGACCACATGTTTCTCTCCTTGAATAATTCTAAGAATCACCACCTATTCCCCGAACTAATTGTAATAACCCGGCCCTTCCAAATGAATATGTATGTTTTGTGATAATAAATATCTGGCTACTTGCCAGAGACTGTGTGCAAGCTTTGTGGAGAAATCCCCTTGTACCCCGGCCGGAATAAACCTGCCTGCTTTAGAACTCCATCTGAGTTGTAGAGTTTGTTTCCGCGCGTCACTAAACCAAGCAACACTGAACACTGAAACTGAAATGAAGATGATCAATCACTCTCAAGTCAGTTTAGCAGCTCACACAGACATGTTCTCTGTGGTCTTATCACATTCATATTCAAGAATAAATTTGCCTCTTGTATTATATTCCATACATTACACTATAATTAGAAGCTAATTGGAAGCAGTAGGCAGCATGCCAATATTTGTGGTGTTCAGAAATAATTCAGAGTTCTAGCATTTGAAGAAGAACTAGTTTATTTCACAGAGGCACTTCCAACTGCAGCTGCAAACAAAACGTGCTTCTGGAGCCTCCTTCTCCCAGACTTCTAGGTTCTGGGAAGCTGAACTACTTGCAGGTGTAATGGTTAGGGATTACATTTGTAATTAAATTAAAAGAAATCCTTAAGGATCACAAATCTAACCACAAAGGTGTGATTGATAGGCCTGCCACCTGCCCCTGGCTAATCTCAACATTAAGAAGCTGCAAATGTATAGTTATCCTAGCCTTGAGGAAAGGCTTAAGGGATGGTACTTGGAAAAGACAGCATGAAAGCAAGCAGGAGCCTACATACTTCTCCAAGCCAAGGCTGCCTGTGCCCTGTATGCAGATAAAGGGTGCATGCCTAGTTCACAGGTTGCATTAAAATCTTAAAGTTTGACTGGGGAAGCTGAACATGGTATTTTGAAAAAGTAAGTAGTTCATCCCTTCAGAGGAATAAGTATTCACAAGAGCAGCTGATGGAGAATGTTTGCCCTGCATTTAAACCCCCAGGAAGCCATTCCCAGCTAACTATGCCCTCAGTTATATTCATTACTTAGTGGGCTTTTGAGTAGCAAGGATTCCCCATGTAAAGGAAAACCTCATCCTAAAATAGAAATCTGTTCTCTCCAGACATGGCCTGTTTTATATTCTTGGCTGTGATTGTGAGACAGAGGCACTGTCTACAGAACAAAGCTTGGAGCCCTTTTGTGGGGCTTTGCAGGGTAGAGCGTTTGGAAATTCAGTCACCTGGCTGTAAATATCTGCCTGTGCAGTGGCACTTGATCCAGGAGCAGGTGAAACTTGTTTAAACATTGGTTATAAACTCTATCTTTTTAGCTCCTTTTCAGTCTAGCACACTTTTCACAATCTCATCCCCTTGTTCTCTGGATGTATCTGTACATATTGCTGCCAGAGGCTTCATGGCTGTGTATTCCTGCTTTGACTGGTAAGTAACAGTTAATCACCTGTGGTGGTCCTTCACCTCTTGTTCCCTGTATTACTGTTTTCACTGCTCATGGGAGTCATTGAAGCACCGTATAAAGGAGAATAAATTATGGTGTCTTCTAGCTGCTATTTTTTTCCTAAATAGTTTCCCAGGTTAAAATGCATGAAAATTTTTGAATCTGTAGAGATTTTTGTAAAAACAAGTTGTCTGAATATTTGTGGCTGGCAATTGTTACCATGCCAGAAACCAGTCCACCAAATTCAACCTTCTTGTCTGCGAATAAGAGATTCTTATCTTCAGCCAGTTCCAAATAGGTTCATGTCAATAGAGAAGAAGTTGGAGAAAAATACATATTCTAGGCCATATGCCAATCTCCCTTTTTCAAAATCCCAAAACAGGAGAAAGAAAAGAAAGGAAAAAGAGATACTCAGAACTCTTCCAGATATAGTCAAAGACTTGTCCCTTTTTCTTTTTAGCCATTGGATTACATTCACTGGCTTAATAAACTTTAAACACTGGAGACAATGGAAGTCTAGACTTTTTGTCATAGGGTCAGTAGTTCAAGTAGACTGATTTCTCTCCTGACATCTGAATCTTAATTTTCTCCCTGCTTATGACCAACTAAGAAAAGCTGCCAAAGTTTATTGGCCAGATTGGCTCATATAACCAGAAGTGAATACGTCACCCACACACTAAAGCACTGGGGATTTACTCTAATACAGTAGATGTCAGCTATAAGTCGTCCCTATTAATAGTGTAACTGAGTTGCTGTTGGGGCTGCAATTTCCTTTGTTTCTTGTCAAGCACCATCACTGTGCAGTAGACTCATTTAGTCTGACTGTGTCATAGGCAAGAGCATCCATCCTGTATGACTTGATCACCCTTTCACCATTTTCTCTATGGCACAATCTGAGCCTTTACAAAAGTGCCCATAAATGCAAATTTGTCATAGTGAAGGCTTAACTGTTGGACTGTCACAGCAGGAATGCTGTTTTATACATTCTGGCTAATGCAAGGTGTTTTAATATCTCTGCTCACCTTGTTTCATCTGAGAGTGCTACAGCCCTTGTATTTTCTCTAGGACTCAGGACTGTAGGTGATGGATTGTTCTGGGGAGTAAATCAGGGAGCTTAGGCTGCATGGTGTCTCTTCTACCCTTGTTCCTTGAATGCTCAGGCTGGGCTAAGTGGTATTTCAGTGCTGTGTTGTACACCCAGGGCACTGTGCTCATCTCAGCAATGCTCAGTGGCTAACTGTATGGGCAATTGTGACTTTGTCACTGACCCCAGCTGGCAGGGGTGCACTTTCTGGGGATGTTTGTGGTGAGAGATAGCAAGAGCAGATGCTTCTGTTCCAGCCTTGAGTCTGGAAACTGAAGCCCTTTGTGGCTTCCCATGTATATTGAGATGAACTTGACATCGTGTATTTAGACCAAATAGACTCCTGCTCCTTGGATGACTTCTGACTCTCCAGATTGCTCCAGGATACTGTTTACGGCTGTTGTCTAAGCTGGTCACCAGGCATGCTTGGGCTGACAGTGCTACTGGCAAGAACTAAGAAATTCCAAGTCTTAGTCTTAGCTGGAGGGGTTTTATCAGCATAAACATGGCAAATCGTAACGGAGTCCAGCACTTGTCCCTGTCAGCCCTGTTAAAAACAATAATGTGTTAGGCTGGTCGAGTAAGTGGGCCACTCACAGTCAGTCAGTAAGGAAATTTTGATATGACTCATTCCTTACACTTGCTGTTAGTCACAGCTGTAGTGAGCTGTAGAGAGACCTATATCAGTTTTAAAAGGAGCAGAGGAGGAAAGTGTTTCATCTTCAGATCAGCCCTGTTTGCCAACTACTGTTTTCTTTTGTACAGAGATATGCCGGAAATAATATTCTGTAAAAAATAAATTTTAAAAAATTACAGAGGGTCATTATTATTATTTAGTTTATTTGTTATATGTCACTAATGTGAAACGAGATTTATTTTTTTGTTTGGGTTCCTAAGGACAAAGGTCATTTGTTTTGCCTGAAGGCTCAAGCTTTAGTCATCAGTGAATTTGTTTTCCTGGTTCCAGCACTGTCCTCTTCAGGATGTGTGTCCCTGCTATTTGAACTATCCCTTGAGTTGAATAGATTTATCTAAGCTAGAGTTCATGTCCTGACCTGCACCCAAAGTCACATGAGATTGTGTTTTAAAAAACAAAGTCTCTTTGAAGAGATGAGGAATATATAGGATCTCTGAATCTACATACTTTATTCCTAGATCTGAATAGGTTTTGCCTTTTCATGCTGCTGGAATAGAAAAATTGTACTGTCTCAGTATTTCCCTGCTCATGAGGAATCTCAGCTACTGCAAAGCCCCTAGGTAGCTGCACATCAGCAACTACCTGAAATTCTGTGGAATAAGATTCTGCCTGTTCTAAAAATGCTGGAGCGGTCAGGTCAGCAGGCAGGAACTGACAGGACTCATAGAGACCTCCTTTACTGTGAAAAAATGCTAATTTTTCTGAGGTACCTTTGAGGTACCTTAAGGTAATCTCCCTTCAGCTGACAGCACGCACCAAACTTACCCCCTTTTGCCTATATTGGACTATAAATCTCTCCTTCATATGGTACAAAAGTGGGAGCACAATAAACCCCTGCAGTGTATCCAGGTTTTTTGCCATCTTATGTGCCTTTGTGTTGTGTGAGTGATTTTTAGAAATCACTTGTTTCAAAACCTAAAACTTTGCTGTGTAGCTGCATAATGCCAAGGCTTTATCACAGAGTTTGTTTTCCCTGTGTGAGTTGTGTATTTCAGTCCGAGGTTTGAGTTCAGAGCCCTGCTGTGCTGTTACTGTCTTTGTAGCTTTGGGCTCAGTTGGAAATTGCTTCTCAACTTTTGTAATCCTTACTCAAGGTTTGTAAGGAAGAGGGTCTTGAATGGATATACAGGTTTTGAATATGGGGTTGTATTCTAGTTCTCACCTTGACTTCCAAGGTGAATAGAGACCTACATTTTAATAACTCCATATTTTGATACTCGATCGGCGTCATAGATCCTCATATTGAGCAAACACAGAGGAGCATTTTTAAGAAGGAGCGCCTGAAGATGGTTCCTGCAGTCTGTATCTGTAGTCATGTGCCTTGTGGTCCGGTTTGAAAAAGAACTGAACACTTGCAACTTGCAACTAATCCAAAGAAAGAAGCTATCCCAGAGACAAAATCCTAAAAATAGCTGCTGCCTCATAGAGGAACATATCTGTGGCATGTATAAGTGAAGACTGGTAGGCCCTGCCATCCCTCTTTTGGTGTTCTGAGGGAAAAATGTGTGTTTATATTGCTTGCCTGGATATGTGATAGTTGGTGATCATGGGGGTGGATAGGACACAACTCTATGGGATGTGTTAGGGTGCCTGTTCAGTCACAGGGTCTGTTCTTGTCTCCCATATTACAGCTACTACCACAGGGAAATTGTTCTCCATTCTCTGGGGCTGTTGAGGCCCTAAAATGGGAAGACTGTGCTCTAAATAGGGTTGAACTCTCTTCTTTCCACCACTCTCTGACAGACCTTGAACTTCTCCCTGTCCAGATCTATAGAGGCAAGCAGTTCCTGCTGCTGTGTTGCTGTGTTGGCTGAGTGTTCCTCCATGAAAGGCTGTATGAAAGCTGACCCTTACTTCTAGCAGGAAGGACTACCAGAGGACCAGCATACGCTACTTCCTTTTCCTGAGTGAGAATCACTCACTTCAGGCATTAATTATTCAAAGCTGGTATTTCTGCAGCATTTAGGGCGAATCTGGTGGCCTAAACGTCTCCAAGAATAGCTTCCCTTTGTTATTTTTTAATGTGAACATTTTAGTTTGCTTCATCTTCCAGAGATGTTCTTGCTAAAACTATATACATCACCCTGCTGAAAGCAGATGAAGCATTGAACATCTTAGCCCACTGTTTTTACCTGAATGTCCAGGGTTTGACAGATACCAAACAGTACTGTCTCTCAAGGCCATATTATCTCTATCTATGTGTATCTCCAGAGATATAGGTACAAGATTGTGAGATTTTTATAATGTTTTTGAAAACAAATGGCCTGCGAGCTGACTAATGCACTGTGTTGGTTGCATGCTTGCTGAATGTAAGCCTTCCTGCCAGATCTGAGAGAGGCTGCAACTGCTGCAAACTCTCACCCTATTATAGAGAGCAACCAACAGCAGCCTTACTTGTTTCTGTGAACATTTCCTTGAGGTCATTGCAACAATACTCCTATCAGTCAAATAAGCAAACCTCTGCAGTGGCATTGCTTATCTGTCTTGCTTAATTTTTGAAACATGGCTGGGAGGAAGGCTGCCAATGTAAGAAGAAAAAAAATCAAACTGATTGTTGCTGCATCCTCACTATCCCAGAATGACAACATGCTCAAAGTAACCCTTTTTCTGTGTGTTTGGCTTTTTACAGTGGGCTGCGGTCTGAGAACAATTAGCTGCACTCTTTCCTCTGGACAGTTGTTCTACTTATGCATTATTATTAAATGTTTTTATCATGTTGATGGCACAGCTGGAGCCTAGCCTGAGACATATGAACAAATATATAGTAGAAGAGGACGGTTGCTCCGTATGCAGTCTCAGTATGATGTAGAAAACAGCAGGTGGCTATGATGAGCTGAGCACAAGGTAAGAAAGAGCTGTGATTAGTGTAAAAAGTGTTAGTCACAGCAGAACAGCTCCCAAGCCATTTCATGCTGTTTGTAAGAAGAGAGGCTGTGAGAAGTTTAAATTTTACTTTAAGTGAAAGTGTTAGCCTTTCACACATCATCAGTTGGTGAACTCACAGACAGATATATATCGACTGAAATAACGTGAAGATATTTCCTCCTTTCATCCTGCCCTTGAATGCCAAAAATTTGGGCCTAAACTAATAGATGAAGTATTTGGGAATGCTATAATAAAGCCCTAAGTTGCTTTCAAATTAATCAGCTTCCAGTCCTGTGTCCTCCCTGGCCCTCCCACCCCAGGGAAAAAGAGTTTCCTCTGTGGATGCTGTTTTCCATTAGTCCGGTAAGGGGGTACTGGTACTGCCAGGTAGCTCAGCAGGGCCGAAGACTATAGGAGAGCATGGGAGATAAAGATGTGGTTCCACAGGTCATTGGAGATGCTATGGCAAGGGTGTTTTTCCCTCCTTCTCATCTGCACCTGCCCCACTCCAACTATGTCTTCCCACTGTTTTGCCTCTGGCTCCTTTGGTGGACACGGGACCCCCATAGGAACTGATTTAACTAAGCAAAAAGCCTCACTAGTTTTATGCTGAGAGAAATTTAATCAGCTGCTGAGGCTGGTGCCTGGCAGATCTCAGGAAGAGGCAGGGCCATGTAGCTGAGAGCAGGAACAGGACGAAGGAGAAATGCGGAGAGGAGGGAGGGTCTTCTGTCTCAGCTCTGACCAAACGCTCTCATCTCAGTGAAACCACAAGCACAGTCTGAGTTGGAAGGGTGATCCAGGACAGAGCCTTGGACCCTGGAGGGTTTGGTAATGATGGAATGCTTGACATCCAAATCCTACACTTCACAAAGATAAATGCTACGCACTATCACAAATCAACCTTAAATGTCTAGAATCGTTTATTTCTCTATAGACAAATTAAAAGTGGAAGGTAGTCTCCTCAAGATGTCTTTAGGATTTGCTTATGAGCTATCAAGTGTTGCTTGGTTACAGTTCTACACATCTGTAGTGCAGAAGTTTCATTTGCATTTTAGAAGCAAGGAAAACATTTCCCTGTGTAATATTTGATGTATTAGAATGCACGCTATGCTTATTTGTTTGGCTTTCCCAGGCAAATAATTGGGCTGGCTGATTTTGTCTGCCCACAACTACAGGCCTGGATGAGTTGCATTTAGATGATGCATGTTGATTTTTTTTATGTTATATGAATACGAAAGTGTTGGGAAATATTTATTGATTTAGGAAAGTGCCTACCCTTCTCCCAGGTTACATGTGTACCTGTAAAGTTCTGCATAAGTTATCTTGTTTTGTGTGAAGCTGCAAAATGTGGAGCTTTGCTAAAATTATAAGGAAACAAGTCACATGTCTAATTAATATTCTTAAGTAGCATGACTAGGGTTACATTTCTGATGTGGCTTGCTTGCACTGTCTCTGATGGGATGAAATTTGCTCACTGATGTGCTTTTCCTTCCAGTGATGCGAGACATCAGCCTTTATCTAAGCAGCAGTCATGGTGGCGTCAGTGGGAATTTTGCCTGGTTTAGAGGATCTTTGTGGAAGTTCTCCAACCCATTTTTCAATGCTATGTCTTACCAGGACTGTGTTAGCATTCCGAGATATACCTTCCTGTCCACACACTGACTGTCTTTCAGAGCCACAACTTTCTAAAACATCTTTCTCGAAGTCTTCAGTATCTGTCTGTAGAGAGAAATGAGCAGATGGGGGGGAGGGGTGGGGGGAAAAAGAGAGTGAAAGAAAAACTTAACCATTGTGGGTTTTCTTTTGTGTTTTGGGGGGTTTTTTTCTCTCTTTTTTTTTTTTTTTTTTTCCCAAATGTGGTATAATTGGTGGATCTGGTTTATCCTGCCTGTAGGATCTAATGGCTAAATCCTAGAGTAGGGAGAGACCTGGAACAGTTTGTGAGGCCAATGTTATCTTTTTATATAGTACTAAAATCTTCCTGGTAAAAGAATGAATTTAACCTTAGAGGAACTCAGCAGTACTTTTGGCACTGTCTTTCCTGAGGACTTTCAGTTACCAAATAAATCAGTGCCCACAACAGCAAAAGAGCAAAGTGAAATTTAATCTTTACCTGCTTGTTCAAACATCCTGAGGCACTGCTGATTAGTTTCAGCCGAGTAGTCACGTCCGCCAGGGCGAAGAGCAGATAACACATGTTTATTTGATAGCTGAACCGCATTGTACTCTCATTAGTTGAGAATGATTCATGAGGTCTGAGAAGACTTTTCCAACTCTTTAAACTTTAGAGTAGCTAAACCCATGCCTGAAATACACATGAACCCTTGCTCCACGCCCCGTGTCTCTTCTTACTGAAGTTGCATTCATTATTTTAGCTGTCTTTCCCAGCGCTGTAAGTGGGGACTGTTTCAGCAGTGAGAAGCCATAGGAAGGCCTTCAGGAGCTATGGATAATGTAGTGCTTCACAGCGGGAAGCCACTGGTGTGCCCAGCACAGGACTGGACAACACAGTAGAAGGATACTGGGTGGATAGGAACTTACCACTGGGGAATAGCCCCCACTTCCCTGAGTTTGCAGCCCAGGATTTCCTTCTAGATCCTGCTTTCTAGAACATGCCAAGGCAGGAGAGCAGCAATGGACCAGGGAGCTCAACATTCCTTCCCTCCCACCGGGGTGCCCACCATCTTGCTGCCCTCTGAGCCTTGCCTTTCTTCATGCACAGCAGGCAGGGTGGACAGCAGTCGCTCATCAAAACCACGTTGTGGGGGTGTCTGCTGGGTCAGCTCTTAGCATTCAGGAAAAGTCTGGATAAAAGGCTTTCTAAGCTAATACCCTTTTCTGGAACAAGCCTTCAGCTGTGTGTTATTTTCTAGAAACCAGTATGTACTTCTCTGTGGTCTCTTAAGATTCATATTCCTAGTTTTTTCTTCAACAAAAATAAACTACAGAATAGTAAATGAAAAGTCAAAATGTAAGGATGTTTTAGCAATCAATAGAATAATTTAAAATTTATGATCTCTTTTAAAATAGGTACAGAATATCAAGGCTGTTTATGAAATTTCTAATAATTAACTGTCCTACATTTCCAGACTTGAATATGGATTCTGATTTCTGAAAGCATTGTGAGATTGCAAGTTATCAAAGCTATAAAGCAGTTTGCAGTGTTTAATAAAGACATGTAATTAGTCCAGGAAATTGGGATTACTGTTATAAAAAGAACTCAAAAAGCTATTAGTATCACCATAGGGCCCAGTTTACATTCTATAATAAGTCACAATTGAGATAGCAATTCATCTATAATGCTGGCACATCAATAAGCAGAAAACATGACAAGGCTTATAATAATACTTTCCTTTAGTACAGAGATTTTCAGAAGGCAGCAATAACTTGAATCTGCTGTTACCTGAACTTTAAATCCATCTTTATTGAGGAAAAACCTGTTGGAGAATTGTTCTTTTCTGGAGGTGGATGGAATATAAAGGTGTAGGCAAAGTTTGTAATGTTTGTCTCTTGCTAAAGCATATCAAATATTTTGTTCCCTCCCCTGACACAGCAATAGACTGCGGACATCGCTTTCACAGATGTGGCCAGTGGAGGAAGTTAAAATGAGGCTGAACACCGCTCAGGGCTGTACAAGAAGGTGACAAAATTGACTGAGATGGGGGAAATCAGTGATGACATAAATGGTGTTGGACAGAAAGTTAGAAAGATGTTACCACACATTTCTGTTGGAAAAACAGACTTAAAATTAGGAACTTTAGCGACACACTATGAAAAGCAAGCATTGTTAGGGAAGAAATGATCAAGTTGGGGAAATGGAAGACAAGTAATCTCCTAACAGTGGTTGGTTGTGTTAGGCTTTCCAGAAAAAATCTGTTTCTTGGAGGCTGATGAATGGTTGGAGAGTTGTTTTCTTCTGAACGTATATGCCTTTTCTACCCGCTGATTTCTCAGAATCCAAAATGCTGAGGAGGTATACAAGCTCCTAGGGCAGATGGAAGGAAAAAAAAAAAAAAAAAAGGATTACAAGCCTGAACTGAAGTAAGTACTGGTCGTTGTCTCTGGAAATCGTGGAGAATCTGAATATGCAAGCAGTGTATTTGTCCCTGTTCTGTGCAGAAGGCGAGATGCCTTGCCCGGGTCTGTGTTTCAGCGTGCCGGCGGGTCACCGGCCGCGGGCGGCTGCCCCGCTCCCCTGCAGAAGAGCACACGCGCAGTTTGCGCGCTGCTCCCCCGGCGGCCGCGCAGCCCCGTCCCTACCGGAGGCTGCTCCGGGGAGGTCCCGCCCGGCGGTCAGCAGCGGCCCCAGCCCGGCCCGGCCCCAGGCCGCAGGCTCGGTGGCGGGTGCGGCCGCGGGCCGGGGGGGCCGGGGGGGCCGGGGGCGCCCCGGGCGCGGCGCGGTGCCGCCCTCTAGTGTCCGCGGGCGGGAGCGGCCCCGCCGCCCCCTGCGGGCTCCCTGCGGAGGGCCCGGCGCAGCCCCGCTCGGCTGATCACTCACTGGTGTCTGCAGGACAACCCCCGGATTTCAGGGAACGCTTTGCATTTAGTCTGTCTCTGGTTTATGGGGGCGGTTCCCCAGAAAGAATTTTTTTCTGCAGGGAACGTTGCAGCTCTCTGCTCTGGGGCACCATACTGTAAAGGCTGTAACCCACTTCTTCATGGCCTCCTTGCCCTCCATGAGCTTGCTTTCGTGATATCCTACGATACGCTTTGGCCATTTTGCATCCATGATGAAGGTCCACCTTCAGGAGCAGGGCGGCGCAGGAAGCCATCTTCACAGGGGAGTTGGGGAGCGGGACCTCCCTGCGCTAAGCTCTCGCCAACTATTGCATTAAAAACGGGAGTCTGACGCTTTGGGTTGCATACTTGAGGTGTGCACTTCTCTTCTGATCAAGGCATTGAAATTTTCACTGGGATAGGAAAGATTTCTGACCATCTCAAATGCTTCTGTGGAACAAGCTTTTTCTGGAGCATTTTCCCTTTTTCATGAGAAACCCTTTTCATGAGGTAGCGCTCACCGGTGTTGCTGATATTACAGGCAAACTGAAAGGATCCTTTGTGATCCTGCGTGGAAGTGACAGCTCTTCTACACAGTGGTGGCCCCAAGGCAAGCCTTGTCATGGGGTTGCGAGGCTGAAGCTGGAGGTTGGCCCCGTCCTTATGGCCTACAAGCAGATGTTCAGCCTCACTAGAGGCTGTGAAGACTGTCAGAGGGTGGCAACATTCATCCCAACTTTATCTCATAACTTAGCTGTAATTAAATCCAGTCCTGAAAGCCTTGGTTTGGAAACTGTGAAAAATGGGCTCTCTCTCTCACATCTCTAACCAAAAGTGGGCATAAATAATTGATAATAGATCAAATTTGCTGAAATATATAAAGGATATAATCTGTCTTCTTTCCAGTTATTACGTTGAATAACTGAAAGGTTTTAGTGGAGACAGATGACAACATTTAACGTCAGTCACTTTGTGCACATTGTTCTTATCGTTGCCTGTAATTTGAAAATAGTGTTGGGGGCTAAAGGAGATTAGCAATAGGAAAATGAATACCAAGGAAACCAGTATATCTCTCTGAAATGGAAGAAAATGGAATAACACATCTGGCACATGTCATAATAGCCCTGAGGAAGCTTCCCAGGTTGCCCTCCAGCTGGGAGCCTGCCAGTGCTCATGCAGGTTCTAGCAGGGACTTCAAGGCTGCTGTGCTCTGGTGCATGCCTCGGCCATGTCCAAGCTCCTCTGGTAAGGAAACCGCAACGCCAGCATCATTGTTCTTTTGAAGAGAAGGTAGCTATTCTCCAGCCTCCAGATGCTAAAGGCTACTAAATAGCTGAACCAGAGATGATATGCCTGTTAGTTTGTATTTTTCAGTTATATCACTTGGCTTAAATAAAAGATTACCTCTTCACACACCTGTCTTCTTAAGAAGAGTGAGGCATGGAAGATGATGGCTGTATCTTAGATATGGGTATGAGTGTCACGCCAGTTAATGTCAATGAAGTAATGAGGCAATTTCCTCTCTTTTTGTCACACTTTTCCTGTAATTAGAAGCTATTTTGTAACTTGCTTTCGGTGTTTCATTTAGGTGCTCATGCTCTTTAGATGGTAGGAATGAGACATTGTGCACAAGCATTGGTTATATTGGGTCTCCTTTGAAAATTAGTAACATACATTTAGCTTTTCTGATCTTAATCTCAACACATTTTTGAGTAAAGACCTGGTAGTTTGGGGCTTTTGCTTATGGTGGTTAGCATCACAGCACCATCTTCTACTTTCACCTTATGATTTAATACATCAGCTCAGTGGGTGAAATCCTGTCTCTTTTGAAAACAATGGTAAGACTCCCTTTCGCATTAGCTGGTTGGATTTCAGCCTTTGGTTTCAACAGCCACTGTAACACATTTTATGATACATTTAATCTTCCATGCTCCTCCCACTAGACCTCTGAATTGAAGAGTTGAGTATGTCTGGTAGTTGATAAGCAGATTGCTAAAAGTACTTGAAGGCCTCTGAATTTGAAAACAGGTACAAGAGGGTGATTGCAAATTAATCCAGCAAAAAAGCAATCTTAGGGACAGGGCAGGTTTTGTATAAGCATGAGGCCTGCAACTTGTGTTTTTTCATCATTAATGGTATAAAGTTCTTGTTGCCTTCTGCTGTAAACAGTTTTGCTCTAATAAATGTCAGAGTTTGTGTTTACATTTAAGAAGAAAAAAACCTGTGATTTTTATTGCCAAACCCCTTTCTGTGGTCTGACTTTGGCAGCCTGCCTTTCTAGTATGCAATCTGGGTTGAAACCAGAAACCTTGAACAATCTAATGCAGTTATTGACTTCTGCTTTCAGTGCTTTTATTGCTTCTTTAAAAGGTGTGCAGTCAAATGAAAACAATAATGTTAATTCAAAGCCACAGTTGCTATTTTCACGAGGAAGCTAAAAGATAGTTGTAGAGAAGCCTGTATTTTCTGCTTATTATTAACAAAGTCACAGTTCTGGAAACCTTTGTGAAAATTGTGCTGAATTTAATCTTACTTCTGAAGCTGTCTTCCTAGAATATGTAAATATGTAAACCCAAGAAACTGAAAAAGAAGAGGAGGGAATGGAGCAAGTCAAAGTAATTTGTGTTTATTGTTGGAGTTATATTGTTTGAGATGCTCTGATCAGAGAAGTAGGGTACAGAAATGTCAAGTCATTTGTAAATCAGAGGTGTACAAGTACTGCTACTACCTCTTATCTCTCCACTGTCGTGTTTCATGACTAACAATGCGAAGCATGGATTTAACTAGAAGGAAGCTATGTTCATCCCTTTGCAAAAAGTAATATGATTATCAACCCTCTATGCAAAATTATTATGTATTTGAAACTTTCTTTATGAATAATTTTTATGCTGAAAATAATTATGTCCTAAATTAGACCCAAATCACTTTTGATCCTTCTAGCTGTGGGATGTTTTATGGGTAAACTGAAATCTCCTGATACTATGGGAATAATCACTGTGTAAGGTTGAGCTATGCTCCTTTGTAATGTCACCATTTGGGGTATGCACATGGCTTAAAGTGTTTTGTAAAAGACTATATTCTCTTTATTCTTTATTTTGAAGTGACAATCTTAGCACCCTAGTCAATGGCTATTACTGTGTTTTGTGCGCAGCAGTCCTTTGTGCATTATTACATTTAATTAGAACTGAACTTCCTTAGTCTGTAAAAAATGTTCATATTTATTGAGAGCATCACAAACCATCTGCTACTCTTGAACCTCACTAAACACTCTCTGTTGGCCTCAGCTTGACTTAGGTTTTCTTCCTTTTTAAAAAAAATTTTGTTATTCTATAGCCTTTTTCTATCCTGGGCTGCTAAATAATGGTCTAATAAGGAAAAAGTTGTGCCAAATGATTACATTCTACTGATTCCTTGCCTGACATGTTATGTACTGACGCATTCATTTCTGCTCTTCATTCGCATTTCTTAATTTTATGGGCACAGGCTGGAAGAAGTCATATCTCTGAGCGTGGTGCAATACGCATTCAAAGCAATATTCCCACCCACTTAAGTGGAAACATCCAGATGCTTAAATGTCTGCTTGACTGAGGTGGGAACACTGAGGTTGACTTCTTTTCCTTGGAGGGAAAACATTTGGGGAAGAATCCAAAACCAGATTAATTAAATAGCAAATCTCCTGTGGAGAGGCTGTTGGTGTTTAAAGATGGAATTCTGTCGACAGTAACAAAAGATCCTATTTTTTGTTTGGCTTTTTTTGAACAAAGAAGTTCCAAATTTAATTGGTTCTTTTGCCAGGTAAAGTTCAATTACAGTGAGAAATTTTGTTAATGCAGATGTTGTTGTGTGTGTTTTGTATATCCATGTCCTTGAAATGTGGTTGCTATAGCAACGGGCTTAACTATTAAACAGGTTTCAGCCTTATATCTGCTTCACAGCATATAATGTAATTAGGTTTTTGCAGCATCTTTAAATATCATGCTAGCTAGTAAAGGATATGACTGTTGCTTGTCTCCCTCAGTAAATTAACTATAGGGTATTATTGTTTCCCCAAAGGCATTATCTTTAGAATGTGTGCATTATTAGTCTGCCTAATTTTTTTCTGCCTGAGAGACAATGTGAAAAAAATATATTTAATCTACATATGCAGTGTTAAAATGTGAAAAAATGTTTAGATTTCAAAGGGCTTGCAACACTGATAATTCAGAAAAAACGGATTCCAGATGTAGTCTTTTAGCATTTGAAAGTCTTAACCAAACTCTACATCTGCACTTCGTAAGTCACTGCTCAGTGCTAGCTATCACTGTGATCGCATTGCTCCAAGCCTGCTCTGCAGACTGTGTTCTCAGCACAGGATAGAGTGAAACTAACAGTCTGCTGAAATAAATATTTTTGAGATAACATTTTGGATCTGATTTTCCCTTAAAATTCTCTTGAAATTAAACTCTTCTGTGCTGTGTGAGTTTTGAGCTGAAAATTAACCTAAAAATTCCAGAATTACCCATGTTAAGATCAGGTAGTGGGAGTTATCGCTAAAACCTATTTTCCCTCTCAACCACTAATACAGGGAAGGGAAGAGTGGGGAAGTGAAGGGAGAAACCTTCAATTTCTCTTTGTGTCAACAGATGTTCCCCAGACAGGAATAACGCAGCTGTGGAGAACTTTTTACAAGCGATACCTTGGTGCCCGTGGTGATGCCGAGCTCCCTCTGTGCAGGAGCTCCGAGGGGCTGGGGCACCGGTCCCCGTGTGACAGGGCCAGGCTTACCCCTCTGGTTGCAGCTCCGCAGAGGACAGCCTGCAGAAGCCTGGCTCTCCCGGCCACCGCACCCTGTGCTCCCGAGCCAGTCCCACACACAGTTGATGGGGTGCCAGGCCACAGGGATGGGGAGCTGAGCTGTGATGAAATGCAACGTTCAATTGTCGAAAAACAGGCAGTATGAGCTGCTAAAGTAGGAGCTTCTGTGGGCAGCAGCTCCTTAGGTGCTGTGGTTCCTTGGGGCCGTGGAGTTCTATTTCCATCTGATGTCCACCTTCCAGAGCCCTGGACTTTCTTCTGGGTTGTGGATAATTTTTTTTTTTTTTTTTCGGGGGGGGGGGGGGGGGGGGGTGCGTGTTTGGGTTATTTTTGTCCTTCTTCTTCCTTTGTGACATCTGAAAAAGGAAGACGTTGTTTAATGTGAATTAATTACTTGCAGGAGGAACTGAGCTTGTGCTGCAGTTTGTACAACAGCTTAATATGTTGTGGGGCCTGTTGAGGCAGCTTTGCTGTTCTTCTTTCTTTGCAAGTGAAGCATTTAGCTTCCCTAGCTGCACGTTATAGCAGCATCTTGACACCAAGTCTTGTGACTAAGGGTTTGTCACTTGGATCCGAAGTCTGACAAATGCAATAAGAAGCCCTTTACAGTCCTGGGGAGAGTCAGGGGGAGGTGGACAGGACAGGATGGGGGACAGAGTTTTGGGGGTACCATTTTTTGTATTAAGAAGCCTGAGGTCTAATCATTACAATTACTATTTGCATGATCAGATTAACAAACTTAGAAAAAGCAGTTCTGCGTTATGATCAGATAACTGCTAGTGCAAAAAGAACAACAAAGAGTTTTAGTCATGTGTGCATTTTAGCATCTTATTTGCCTATGGCACTGTGGTAATTGAGCATATACAAATGATCTGAAATTAAATTTGCATATTTTTGCACAAACTAAATTTTTTTTTTTTCCCAGCACATATGGTCCAGAACTGCACTGGATATTGATAGTCATGTTATTAGGTAGAACTGATCTGCAAGAAAAAGAAATGTTATTGATGAATTTTAATTGTATCTTTTTAATAAGTGATTTTTTTTTCAGAAAACTTCCTGTGTTAAAAGGTAGTAATAGAGGACCTATTAATGTAATGACTGCAGGACTATATGTTTATTCTTGTGGCACAGTGCCTGCAATACATTTCAGCTATAAGGTTCCAAAATTAACAGTTTTGCAGAATTGGATAGCTATAAGTCATTTATTGCCATTTGCAGCACCCAAATCTGTCTAGGGTTGAGCTACTAAACCTGCAGTCCAGCTTTTAATGGTAATCAGTCTTCTGAGACAGTGTGTTTGGTTTGAGGGGAAAATGAATGTAGGATGAAAGAAACAGTATTTTTTTTTTTGGTCTTTCCATTTTAGTTGTGTTAAAAATAGATGGGAAATCTCAGTCATGCCTTTAATGACTGTCTGCAAATTGATACCATAAGTTTGTAAATAGCGTTCTGTCAGTTTAAGAAGCAGCAGCCTTTGCCAGAACTCACGGTACACTTGCACAATACGACCTTTTATTTTTAAAAAAGTAGTTTTCAACTCAGCCTCCAAACTCTGAAACTTTTGGTTTCAGAAATTTGTTTGATTTGTTTTGCAAATCTCTCTGCTTCTCTCTTGGCCTGTTACCTCCCTGTAGCCCATTCTACAGAAGGCTGTGGTAGCTGGGTATTTCTTTTTCAACTCGTTTATTGGCCTGTAGAAGTCAGGCTGGTGCATCCCCACCAGCCATCCCAAGCACACCTTCCTGCTGGGGTCAGCAGCACAGCGTTATCCAGGGTCACCTCCACCCTTGGCTGGTGGTGTGCTGCACATCTTTGCTGGAGCAACCTTGAAATCATGTGTTCTAGGCGCAGCTCACATTTTTTGGAGGGCATCCTGCTCTTAGGGCTGTCCTGAGAAGGAGCACAGCTGTTAGCACCCAACGTATCATTTGCCATACCCATCTAGAGATGTAGGAGCCCACCATCTGGAGCACCTCCCTTGCCCAGCCTCCTTGAGGCACTGCGCATGGACCCTGCGCATCTCCCACATGCCCTGAGGCAGCAAAGAAACATCTACCACCGGCTGTGACGAGGTGATTCAGCAGGAGCTCGGGTGACTCAGCTACCAAGGAGATTAAAATCAATTCCTGCTTCGGAGAACGACAAACTGCCCTTTTGTGTCGCCCATTAATCTGCAGCAAGTGCTGGACTGGAAAAAAACAGCCCATAATTGTGGCTCGTGACCACGAGAGGGAGCTCATAAATCCCACCTGTGCGACAAGGATGTATGGAAATGGACCAATATAGATTAAATTCAATTATTACAAACCAGCTGATTGTTTCTTAGTGCAAAAGAAGTTGATTTGAATTTTCTTAAGTTCTTTTCTTTTCCATAAAGTTTTCTTGAAGGTGTTGGTAGATTTAACAGACAAGTTGAGGCAACTGTATTCAGGCTTCATTTGTGATTAATCTGTTTACTGTATTTTGGTTAAAATTTAACCAAATTCTGGTCTTAGATAAAAAAAAATAATAAACTCCTGGAAAATACTGAAATCTCAAACATGGCCAGTAATTGAGCATTAACTCAGTTAACATATGCATGTAACCTTCCTTTCCCTAGAATTTGACTATCTCTGTGTGTGTGTACAGGAGGGTGTATGCAATGCTACTTCCGTTCCATTTAAACTCATATGGAGCTCCAGAGGGAGGACAAAACTCAAAGGGTCCCCAGTCTTTATTTGTCTTTATTAATGCATTACAAAACAACTATCTGGAGAGCACAGGAGAAGAAGGCTCTTACCAACAAAACCAGTCACTAACTGACAGACAATATAGAGATTTTTTCCCAAGCTAGCAGGTCTTTCTGAGCTGACCATGGGGAGATGAGACTGTCCTCAGGTCTATGTGACATTGGAAGCAGGACACAGCAGCAGGGCAGCACATATCCCAAGTTTCACCGCTCAAAGAGCCTCTAGGCTAACATCATATTTTCTGTAAATTATAGCCAAAAATTTAATCACACCTTAACAAATTGAAAAAAAAAACAGTCACAAAACTTTCTGAATAGCAGGGAGAGACTGTGTAGCTGGTATACTGAAGGGAATAATTTGTGGAGATTTTTTTCCTTTCTCTTTTTTATGTGCTGGTGGTGCAGGTTAGCTGAAAGTTTTTTCAACACCATATGCATTTCTTGGGCAATCTTGGAAAGGAAAAATGTTCTTGAAGCAAAAGAGTGCGGTGGTCCTCAACTTTTCATGTATGCATGAAACTCTGAAGCAATTTCAAAGGCTTTCTTTTTTCAGCTTAAGTCTCTGAAAGGACTAATTGGCTTCACCCTGCGATTATTCTCATCTATGTGTCTGATCTACTTCCCTCCCTGGCATTCCCTGTTTGCTCCTTGTTTGCAGCGCAGCCAAAGAGCTGGCTGGCTTACATGTGATTCCCAGCATTATGATGTTACTCAAATGTCCTTCTGTAAAGACACAGCCATCATGGTGCTATATGTTTTATTTATTGAACAATCAGGATGATGCCTTAAAAGCCTTTATTTCCTCTGGCTGCAGCCTTCACACAAGTCAGTAGACTCATTAAATAACCATTTGAGTGATACACACTTAGGGGTGTATTTCTCCATTTCCTGCCAAACCAAAAAAGATTCTCAGTGTGTTTTATTTTGATGTGGCAGAAGGTTCCAAAATGGGGAAAAAAAAAAAGGCAAGGCTCACACCTGTTTGCAGCGAAGGGAGGGTGGATAGTCTGAGAGCTGAGCAAAGCTTGATAAAGCTGCAGCTCAAGAGCGCTGAAGTTCAGCCAGTCCTTGCACATCCTGATGCCTAGAATGGTTCATGGGTGCTGTTCTGGCAATAGGCAGAAACTTGGGTTGATCTTACAGCGCGCTGTCTCTGACATGTGGTTAGGCTCCCCAGACGTGTGGTGTCCCAGTGTCCAGGGACCAGAATAGTCCTTCCTTTTCCATACCCCATGTTGCCTTAGGGAAAACATGGATACAGCTTGCTGGAGCAGGTTCCCCTGGCCCCCAACCCATTTGCTCCCTCTGCTATACCTATGTGGTGGCTTCTCATGACTGAATTCATCTGCTCTGTTAAGAAGATTGCCATAGTTTCACCAATCAGATCTGAGCTGAACAAGAGGACATGCTGGATTTGTCACCTGCTGTATAATCTGTAACTCCCATTTGCATGAACACTCCACTGAGACTGGATGACATGGTGTAAAAGATCCAGATTGTTGTAATTTCTTTGTCACTCAGGATTGACTTCTGCTGATTAATGCCTGAGAAATTACACGAACTTTTTGTGAAGAAAAATGTGCCATATTGATGGAATTTTCAATCTTGTTCAAATGTCAGGCAATCTGCTTGTAGAAATTAGCGTTCTCATCTCTTGACTCCTCGACCTTAATAACCAACATAAATATCGAACCAACCTTTAAAAACTAAGATTACTCATTTAAATCCAATTGGAAAAGATGGTGATGGTAAGGAGACAAATGTCAAGCAATTTTGGGGGCTGAGTTATATTTTTCAGACACATTAGGCTTTTAAATCTGGCCATTTCCTGATGATTACAAGAATGGAGCTGTTTGTGGAGATCAGTTGCATTGGTCTAGATGTTACAGGTTGATGTGAGCTTTTGTATTTCCTTGCAGAATGTACTGTTAGGATGGAACATCTTGTGCTCCTCTGTTTCTGGTTGCTAAGTACCCATTCTTCACAGTTGTACCTTTAGGTAGAAGTTTAATAACCCTGCGATGTTTACTCTATTTCCTACAGAGCCACAAGATTTCTAGTAATAGGAAGGAATATATATCTTTAAGGTCAAACTGTGCTTTAATCAGTCAAAGTTGGATAGAGGCATATTATTGGACTGGTTTCCCAGCTGGTCTAGAGTGATATGCATCCATTGAAATTAGCTAATGTTGGCCAGTTAAGGTGTTTGCCTAATAATAATCTGACCCTTTGGGAAGTGCACTTTTGTGGACAAATACTGTATTGGAAGGAAAGAGAATGACAGAGAGAGAAAAAAAAAAAAAAAAAGTTATTTTAAATTCTAAATCCCTATCTTTCCTGGACTAATAAGTTATATCTCTGATGATAGCTTGCCTTGAAGGTTAAGACCTGGGCAAATATCAAATCTGTTATGTAGTAACAGTGAAAAAAACCCAAAACCTCATCTTTCTGAAAGAAAAAGTCATACCATCCTATTGTGATGAACATAAGGGATCTGTGCTTTTGGATCTGTGGAAAGCCTAAAAGCCAGCTACAATTTATGTTCTGTTTCCTCTTATTAAGAGCTCTAATTCTGTTGACCGCAGCTGTGGTGTCGTGGAATTTAACGCTCTTACATTGATAAGGATTTGGCACATCAGAGTGGAAGTTATCTGCTGGTTTGATTTCTCTGTTACTTAGGGAGATACAGAGAACATCTGTGTAGTATACAAAATGGGAATGTATCATATAAGGTTTCTATGTTTTGGATGAAATCTTTGCCTTGCTTAATAAGTTGTCAGCTTTGACACCTTTCCTGTCTAGAGAATTTTAAAAGGTTTGCCTCTCCCCTGGAACTTCATGCCTTGCCCTTGTGTTTCTAGTGAGCTTACCCAAGAATCCCACTTACAAAACTGTTTGAAATCTGGACATATTCACATCTGGATCTTGCCAAGGATATTCTAGTTTGAGCCCATGTTTCCTTATATTCTCATGTATCAAAAAGATGCGGTCTATTTCTCCCCTGCATATTTGCAGGAACAAGTTATTACTAGTTTTCCAAATTAAATTAGAGCGAGTCTATGCTTTTTGGTTTGCCTCAAAATCTGATCCCTAAAGGAAACAAGAGGGGTTTTGTTTTGTTTCTCAAGATGAAATAAGGGAACAAAGGACCATCTTGCAATACAAGGATCTGCAATGGAAGAACCACACATTGCCAGAAGGAGGAAAACACAGTGCTCCAAACAGAATGAGACAATTGTGCTTGATGGACTCTGCATTTAAACATGACCGTCTTCAAGCAGAGTCAAAAAACATGTGAGAAATTTCAATTCCAGTAGAGTATTGTTTTCCTGTGTACTTCTTTTTTCCTCTCAGACTCTCTTTGCTCTCAGCTGAAGAGATTGGTTTGTTGTTTTTTTTTTTAGAAAGGCAACATGAGTTCCCATTCCAGTTTGTTAATGAGCACCTCAGAAATATGGGAACTACATAGGAACCCTTTACTCCTTCACTTCCTGTGGGTGATTAACTGCCTCAAGTATGTTTGGACTTCTCTCAAACTGCAAAATTATTTAATTGTTTAACATAATGATAGATGTTCAGGTATTTTCAGAGAAACGTTAATAATAATGTACAACTACCAGTAGCAATGAAATTCTTAATTTCCTGGCTGCATTTGTTCCACTGCAGGACTGTGATTTTGCTATCCGAAGTGGGGTATTGTGGTAAGCATGCAGGGTGTCATCAGCCCTCCACGAAGGGGCTGTGTTCAGTACTCAGTATAATTTCTAAGAACCCCATCCTAGGGAACACTGTCAAAGCCTGTTACAGGGCTGTCCTGTGTCGCAGAGAAAGGGAAATCCATGGTGCCTTTCCTTCTCACAGAGCAAGTTCTTCACCTTGGGAAATCTCTGCCAGAATTTATGATAGCTTGAAATGGCCCCACCTTGCACGATTTTGTGAGATGTTTTATATCTCAGAATATGTTGAGCACATCCTTTCCTCTGAAACTGTGTCTAAGCTTCAGTTGGAGATGAGATAATAATTAAGGGGATGTTTTCCACCCCAGCAACCAAAGCAGCTTTCCAAGCCCTTTTAAAAGTAGTGTCTATAATGCACCAAAAAGCTCATAAATATAGCAAAGAGTTAAAAATAACTATAGTTGTTTCCTTATTGGTTTTTTCCCATTGTCTTGAATTGCATGTCCTAATCATCTGAATCTCTCCTCATATGCCCTTCACACAAATGTCCTTTGCACACTGTTAAAAATGCAGGCTACTGCTTTACCGTCATATCCTCGCACCTGGCTGTATATTAGTTCATCTTCATTACAGTATCTTTAATTGTAATTTGTAGCTGATCTTTTAGACTTCCTAGTGGGATCAAAGACTATTTCCTAACTATCAAAATAAATTGTTTCCCAAAAGGTTCCTCCCCTTGCTGTGAATTCAGTGCTACCATAGTGAAACTGATTTGTTAATTAATTTTTTGTAATTTTTTTTTTCCTCAAGGTGATCTATGTTTTTTCCTCAAGGTGATCTAACTTGCAGATGCAAATGGCAAGCAGTGTGGATCTACACTTTGCTTATTATATGGGTGTGTACCTCTGCAGGTGGGAGAGTGAGCAAATGTATGGGTCCTGAGCAGCTCATGTTCACTTACACCACACATTATTTTCAGCATAGGCCTGGACCAAGGGTTGACCTGTTGGTTAGAAACATGGTGTTCTGTGGGAATTGCACATTGTGATGGGAAGAAGGGAGATGTAAGCCATTTCGGCTGAATGGCTTTTTTATATTCTCTGTGTTTACCTAACTGTTGTGCAAAAGCCAGGCAAATCTACCATCTAATCCTCTCTTGAGAGAGATGCACAGAATAAAGATGGGTGTTAAGCTGTGAAGAAAAAGAACAGTGACTTGGATCAATCCAAAAGCATTTACCCACTCTGAACAGCAGGGATAAGAACAAAAGTGATAAAGAAACCTAAATCCCACATCAACAGCACAATATTAGAAGAGTGATTAAGATTATGGACCTAAGGGAAGGTGTACCTTGCAATACTGAACATGAAGTACCTAAGTTTTAGGCTACCTAGAAAAAAATGGCAGTCTTGACTGACCTTTGCAGGCTGTGTAATGCATTGATGAAGCCGAGGACCACAGACTGATAGCCATTGATGTTGGGGTGCTTTGCAGGTAGCTGTCTCTGGAGCTTTGCCTCATGCTGGAGCAAGGGCTGAACAGCAGGGCTGTCTGACAAGCTGCTCTTCACTAGTCTGGACAATAATCAGCTTGCCTGATGGATAACGGGGCAGCCCCACGGCATGCAACCAAGTGGCAGCAGCAAAAGGACACTGCTTTGGAGCAGAGTAAGTTTGGATTTAAATTTTAACGCTTGATTGCAAAATGTTCTCTTTGTGGCTAAGAGCTCTCAAATTAATACAAGTCCACATTTGGTTTTTTTCTGCAAATTCTACCCCGTATCTGCAGAAAATTTTGCTTTTAATGAACCTGTGCAAATTCCAGTGCCAATTACTACTCATCAACTTCTTAGATCCTTTATGCAAATGTACACATGCTGTACCCTGTTTGGCTCTGCTTATAACTGAATGCTGGTGCTTTGTACTTAAATGCTTAGATATAGCAGCCAAGTGCAATTCGGTAATCCATTAATTAACCAGAGAATTTTTACCTCTGGTGACATACTTCAGCTTTGCCATTCAAAGCGAGAGCAACAGAAAATTGTTTAGATTTCTAAGGAGGCTGAATTAAAACTGTTCTGAAAATCTACTTTCCAGCATTTAGTATACCCTTGAATGATGAATTGAGGCCAGTTGGCAGGTTTTTCTCTAAAGAGATGACAAAACTGATACAATTTTATAAGCTCCCACTCCATATTTCTGTTTCTTGTGACTATTCTTAGAATGAAGGGCTTTTATGGGTGCTAATTATACCATTAAAATGTCAATTATTTGTGTCTTCTCTAAGAAAAATGCTGTAATCCACACAAACTCACTGACATCTCTTTGGATCCCAACAATGTGTTGGTGGGTAGTTGTGACCCACAGTGAGCACACACTTGGAAGTCGATCTAAATTAAGGAGAGCAGACTAAAGAAAAGAGAATGGAAGCAGCATGGCACGCTCTCTTCTCCCTCCCCTGACTGGCCAGGCTTGAGTACACTCTCAGTGTCAGCATAGGGACCAAGAGGACATTCCCTGAATGCGCTGTGATGGAAAGATTAGAGTTCTCTTGTTGTGCTATAGACCATGAGTACATGCTAGGGCCGCAGCCTGAATGAAGAGACTGGGTTTTGCTCTCTTCTGTGTTCTGGATGAAATTATGCAAGCAAATTTCTTGTTCCTTGCATCCCCTCTAAAATCTGGTGCAAAAGAACATCCCAGTATCATCAAAAAGGTAGGAGGTAATTCCATTTCTTAGGATTGTCTCAAATGAGCCATGACATTTGGTGTCTCTAACCTAAATGTTGTTAGGTCCTGAATTAGAGTCAACTTTCTTGTAGTCACCTACTCTTCAGTCTCTGAATTAAGCTTCACTGTTGAGAACTAAATATTTTTCTGCAGACCTGTCAAGTAAAATGGGTCATGAAACAATGCCAGATAGTTGCCTTAGTGTGGGCCTCTGAGGTGTTTCAGCTATTCTGGTAGGCTTAGGACTGAAGCCATGATTCGCATCCCTGTTTGTGACACAGATATCCTCTTCAGTTCCTGGTTTTTCTGTTTCTTATGTAGCTCTCCTGTTCTTACTGTATTTGCAGATGGTATCCCTTTTTTGTGTAGATGGAAACATATGTGAACAAATGCTACATATCAATGGTATGAGGCTATTCAGAAAGAAGTTATCACCTTCACAAGCCTGGAAGATGATCTGAATTGAGAGGATGGACCCAGATGAATGTGAGCTTCATTTTTTAAAATCCAGGGAAGTATGTGTAAGGTCTCAGGAGCAAAGAGCCTGAAAGGTAAGCCCATCATTTAGTGACTACTGAGAGGCTACAGGGCTCAGTGAGGGGGCATGGAACAGCAAGTTAATGACAGTATGTGTCTCTTGAGAATGTTCATGCTTTCTTCTATTGCAATGACACCCAAGCTTCATTTCTTGAAAGCATGAAGTATGAAAAATAACAACTTGTTCTATTAGACATGTTCATGTAATGGTTGCATGTACTTAATGATCTGCCCTCTCTTCCCACCTCAGACCTAGAGCAAACAACAAGTCATTGAGTGGTTTGGAGAGGCGTGGAGGGGAAAAAGTCCCTGGCCATTTGCTGTGCAGAAGTGGGAGTCAGGCTGTCCTGCTGGCTGTCTGCCTCCCAAACCTGGCACTGTTTTACATCTAGCCACCTTTGTGGTTCCTGCTGGACTTTCTGATGCTGCATTGGCACACAGTGTCTTGTCAGGCACAGAACAAAGCAGCTGCTATGAGAGAAACATCAAGAACAGCATTTTGAAACTCTATGTCGTTAAAAACTCTTCAGATGCTATCTAGAAAGGTGCAAAGGTACCCTTCTCTTAAGGATGAAAAGCAGGCACAAGGGCAGCCTGGAGAGAATAAATATTGTCTTTCATTGACGTTTCTGGGTGAGTCATTCCCCCTTGGTCTGACTCAGCACCAAGCACTGCTGCGTTCCCCAGAACATCTCCCAGCTGACACCAGTCGCTGCCCCAGACAAAACATGATCAGTCTGTAGGGCACCCTGATGCCTCAGCACGGTGACTTTAGCCAAGCGGCTGTGCTGGGGAGCACGGGGGCTGTGAGCTTGACCCTGACACCCTTCTGCTTCCAAAGCGCCTGGCTAATTCTCACTGAGATCTGGGTGAAGCAAGTGTGTAAGTACCCTGGGTGTCTCATGGCCTGCTTTCCTCAGCAAGAGTGGAAACACGTTTCTGAAACCACCCGATACAGAATCAAAGCCTAAATCAAACCATTACTTGGGTTTTTTAGAACTTGCTTGAAAAGCTTGACAGCAAAATGACTAAATGTGACAGGAAAATCTTTTTGTGATGCGTAAACATGTTGCTCCTCATTCCAAGCAGCAATCTAGATCTTTCCCATTTGCTGAGAGAGGCTGTCTGCATCGTGCTGCAAACCACTAGCCAGGGAGGCTGCGCGGGCTGCCCAGCTCCTGTACGGCAGGAGCTGCTCTCGTGCTTCAGCAGTGCTGTTGCTATGGCTTTGCCCCAGTGTAAATGAGATCAGAAACTGGCACCCTGCCACCGTATATGGTTTTTGTGAGAACTGAACTGAATTATGCTTGTCATTGTTTGCTTGGCAAAGCAAGATTAACAGTAGCACTGCTCACAAAATCCTCACCTTGAGATGATGGAAAGTTGATGTTTCCTTTAAAAGGGAAAGCTAAAGGAACTAAAATAAATCAGACAACAAAACAATCCCTAAATTTGGACACTGTGTCTCAGGGTGTGTCTTCAGTGCTTTCATCTTTAGTGGCATGTTTAATAACTTCTGTTATTGCTTGGCTAAGCAGAGGGCTGGGAGACAGGCTCCAAGATCAACTCTCCTAATCTGCATCAGAGATTCTGGGTAGATGGGAATAAATGACTGAATCTCTTGATGCTATTGCTCCCCTTCCAAAAAGAATAAGTAAGTGTATGTAACTTCTGTATTTTGGCTCTTTAGACAGCACTGGTGAGGCCCTGGTGTGGCCCTGCAACAGCCCTCTATCAGGAGTATCTGGGGGAAAAGTCTGTCTGATTTTTAACCTGGTAAGTGTATGAGTGGAGGCAGGTGATGCAGGTGTAGGTGTAGTAACAAGGAGACAGATGTGATAAACAAAGAAGTTTTTTCTGTCCCCTAACCCCTTCTCTTATGTGGCTGGGAATGCTTTTTGGAACAGGGCTTTTCCTTTTCATTATGTTATGTGTAACACTTGTATACTGAATGCAGCTACATATCATATGTGCACAACATTTAAAACTCGTGTGCTGTGATATAAATAATTGGGCTGTCTGAACAAAATCTGCTCCTTTTAAAAAGTTGCTGTGTTTTCTGAAAAAGTTAAAATTAAAACGCATTCATAAATGTTGTGCCTCTCGCATTCTTTATGTGAGGATGTGTCTTCCTGTAAAAGAGTTATTTTTTATTTCCCCTATTCTTTTATGGAAGTTTAAATTATCTTGAGTTATTCAATAAATCCCACAAAATTGCTCTTTATGCAATTACTCAGGGAGAGTGTTCCATTATGTGACAGTCACACAACCACAAAATATCCCTTTCATCTACAACTTTCTGTTACTTTTGCCCACTAAGTATCTGAGAAGGTAAGGCAAGTTTAAAATATTCCAGTAGACTCATGCTGGCCTGGGTGCTGCTGATGCCGAGGGAGAAAGCCAGGACATCTTTGCATGGTCCAAAGAGGCCTATTTGTTAGGATAAATAATGTGGATGTGCTCTGTTGACCTAAACAGGATTCTCTGCCTTGACTTGCTTTTCTAACTTCGCAGCATCTGATTTCTTTTTTATCCTGAGCATTGACCTTATGATGGGTGATTTTTCCAGGACTCTGGTACGCAGAAGGTGTGATGATGATGCCAAATATTTGAGCAGACTTTTGGCTAAGGACTCAGTGGGTTTTCAGAAACACTTAAAGGTGTGAGTTTGAGGGTCTTGTTTTTGAAGCCTAGTCCTTATGGGTCCTGTATTCTTTGATGGGTCAGACTCTTTAGACTCTCCATGCCAGTTTCCAGCCTATAAAAGGAAGAACCCAGCATTTCTCTATCCCAGTGGGTTACTGTGAGGTTACATATGTTGTATGTAACATGGTAGTGGAGGCTGTATAACAAAGATGGGTAGGTAGCTAATAAAGCTTTTTACATATTTTAATTTTTTTTTGGAATCTAATGAGATTGAGCCAAGTCCTTCATGGTATAAATCAGGAGTTTCACTGATTCACTGAGAGTCAGGCTGGTTGAAAATTTTGAAGACATTTCTATGATCAGAGCTTCCTAGACTTACCAACACATGAGAAGATGACTTTCCCTTGTGACCCTGTGCATGGTGCTCCAGCAGTAGATTTTCAGAGCTCGTTTTCTCATCCTAGACTCCAGCAAGATGATCCATATATGCACCTGCTGTGCTTGGTCAATAGGAACTCATAGATTTATTAAGTCTTGAAAAGCCCACAGGAAGGAAAAAAAGTGGAATATGTAAGTACCTCTGAAAATATGGTATTTTAAGGTATATCAAAGCTTTATTTAAGAAAGACAGATTATGGTTTTACTTTCTATGTCTGCAGGCTGAACTCTTTTCAGCCTAAGATCCATTAAAGGGCTTATTGTGCAGAACTGGCTGAATGAATGGTTTAATGATAAACAGTCAAACATAGCACAAAAACATGAAAAGCTGCAGATACAGGTCCCCCAGCAGGGCTCTTTGAAGTCAGACTCTACTTTGAAGTGCTCCTTAGGTTTTACTTTCACCTTCCAGCAAGCCTCCTGGCTAGCAAGAAAGTTTTTCTGTCTCAGAGATATATGTAGCCTGGTTAAGGGCTGGCAGGTGGCTGGTGAGGGGATCTGCGCTTCCTTAGTGCTCTGGGAAGGTGCAGAAGAGTTGTGCTGGCATCCAGCTCTTTAGAGAAGCTCCAGAGCAGTTTGTAGTGTGGCTGTTGAAATTTTTCCTGTCTTTAATGCCACTTCTAAAAAATTTAAGAGATAAAAATTGGTTCTCCCCAGTGCGTTTAATAGAGCAACTTCATTTTAGGGAAATTGTGGGTTTTGTTTGAAGGTTCCAAGGCCAACTGCTCAGTGTAACTGTGATTAACCACTGGTTACAATACAGAGGCTCATGGCTACGTCTACCACCCCTCTCCCTGCAAACCTGTGTCCTTTTAGTATGTTACAGAAGCTGATGGACTTTGCTGAATATGATGAACAACAGCAGACTGATTTGAGCTGTTATGGAGCAAGTAATTCTTGCTGAGGGGACAGACTTCTTTCCAGGCCCACGTGGCATGGTGGTGCCATCACTATGACATGTGGGACCTGACTGCTTTGCTGCTCTGCTTCATGCAGGTGCAACAACAACTGTAGCTGTCTTTGAACAAAATGGGACGTGAGAAAGTGATTGGAGGATAGATATGCAGAGGTCAGTAAGAAGTCAGGCAGACATCAGTTTAAATTTTTGTTTAGTACATGCAAACATGTAGTGTGATTGTCTAGTAATCAAAATCTCCAAGGAGTGAGATTTGCCATTTAGCACAAGGTTTAATACATACAAGGGACACTGTAAGAACCATTCAGCATGATATGTGCTCCTGTTGTCATGTAGCCCCATCAGTGCTGTCATGAATCGAGCTGTGGTTTCCATCTCTCCTTTCCAAGGGATCAGAATTGAGAGATAAATGGGGATAAACAGTTGCATCCATGAACCCTGTTTTCTTTCTACTTCCTTTCTGCTACTCAGGTTTCTACTGAAATCCTATTTAAATGATTTATTTGGTACTGAGCCCTTGGAGAAAGTGTGAGCCATGTGCATGGAAGCTGTAGGTTACTGTGAATTTTCCCAACCTTCCTGTTGGAAATGAGTGCTTGAACCCAGTTATCAAACCTAATCTGGTGGCAGAAAATAATGTGTTAAGAGGACCAAGGTCATCTTACTCTGTGATTGAGTATGAGATCTGAAGAGGCAGTGGGGGATCTCTCCTCTCTTGCTTGGAGACTTTCAGCCATCAGCTTATGAGAGCTTGTCCTCTGCAGAGCTCCAACAGGGCACCTGCAAGATAAATGGGAATGGAGGAAAATGCACCTTGTTCCCATTCCCCCGTGAAGATATAGCTCTTTCCAGCTGGTATTCCAACAGAGAAAATGCCATTGCTGATACCTTAGGTGCCTGTAAGCTCAGAGAACTTAGTAATGATGGAGAAGGGAAAAAAAAAATTAAAGGAAAAGCTAGAACTTGTAGAGATGCTTTTCTCCTGCCAATTTATGCACAGACCAGGACTCAATCCTTCCTTGAACCAAAAATATAAGGAATAAAGTAGTAATGTGTTTTTTTCTTTTATCATAATTAAAATAGTAGAAATTATTCCCCAATACACTCATAAAGAGTGACACTTTTTTTAATGTTTCTTGGGAATAAAAGAAAACATTTTCAGGAGGCTGTGATCAGAATAAAGCACTAAGGATAGGCATTATGTTGGATCACATTTCCAGGTTTTTTTCATTCTGTACTTAAAATGGGTCTTTGGAGTTTTTCTGCCTGCAGAAAACAAAGTGCTCTGCTGTCTGCTTGTGCCGCCTTTGCCTGGGTCCCTGCAGGAGCAAGCACTGCCTTTGGCACACGTGGCTCTGCAGAGCTCCCTTCCTCCGCAGAAACAAGGGTCGGCTGGGGTTACCTGCTGTGCACGTGGACACCCGGGAGTAAACTAGATCTGAAGGCAGTTCTATTTTCTTGAATTACTTGCACCTGAATGGAGCTACCTGAGCACGTGCCAGTTACCGATTCCTGGGAATTAGGCACTGCCCGGTCTTGTGCATCTTATCCTTTACTGCTTAGGTGGTGGCCTGTTTCTTAGGAACAAATATTGAAGTTTGACTTCATGTCAAGAATATTCTAAGTCTTGAAATCTTCTCTCTTTGATGGTGAAAGATATGTTACAGTTAACCTTTAGCATGTTTGATATTTCCATGAACTTTTTGTATGTAATTAATCATAGCTCCATATGAGAATACTTGCGTGTGTAATAAAAGCTCTTGGATTCCATTATTTAATTCAGGAAGCATTCATCTTAAAATTTAGATTCATGTCTTTACATTCAGAGAAAACAGACTTCATAAATTGCAGCCTTTGATATAATCAAGTTTAGAAATGTCTTTGAGATCAAACATACCCAGTAAATCATTTAGTCAAGCCTGTTGTTCTTCAATTGGGTGTTGAATGAATGTGCTTTAATCTAAACCCTCTCAGGGCCAGAGTTTTGGTCAGAGGCATAAACAAATGCTTCCTCATCTTAAAGCAGAAATGTTTGTCACTGGATAAAAGTTAGAAAACATTCAAATGGGAAGCCAAGCAAAAAAGAACAGAAAAGTGTTATCCTGCCTAATTGTGATTTTATATGTAATAAAAATTCTGTAGATTCTGTGACCCATGATAAAGTATTTGCTCCCACTGGACAGGGTAAGCAGGGTGATTTGGTCGTTGTTCCCTATTCCCTACAAGCCAGGTTTGTGAATTCAGGTCAGCTGTCTGCAGTTAATTATGCCCTGGTGCTGACAGATGAGCAGAGGAGAGGTGTTTGGAGATGCAGGCCACTGGGGCTCTTCCTTGAGATGATAACCTCACAGGCAGCAGAGCAGATAATGAAAAACCTGGCAGGGAGGATTGGAAGTGAGAGCAGTGCAGGTTTACCAGTGAGTCATGGTGTAATGCTGGTAACAGCACGGTGCTTGTGTGGTGTTTGTGACAGGATGAGTCAGAAAATGGAAAGATAGTTATGGGTTCCTCAAGCTGGCAGTGGTGGTTAGTGCCCATCTCAGTACTTGTATATGCATGTCCTTATGATGGCTCTTCAGAGAGGGGGCAGCTAGAGAGGCTTTTTGTTAGGTCACTTCACCTCCAAGGTGGCTGGACACAAGCAGGCTCTGCAAGGGAAGTGGCACATCACTGGCCTTAGTTTGGCTCTGGACCCAGGCTGACCACCCTTGGCAAGATATTTTCACTTCAGACCTTCTTTGCAGCAAAGGCAGAGGCAACTTGTCCCTGTCTGCAGAGCAGCAGTCAGCTATTTCCCTGAAAGAAGTGTAAAATTTGGAGCAATGCTCATCCCGCTTTATCTGTCTGTCAAAATAAAGCTATTGGAAACAGAAAGGCAGAGACCCCAAGGAAGAATGATACAGAAGCAATAACAACGCTGTCCCTGATCACTCACCACTTCTTTTACAGCCTGGACACCGCTTGGTTAGGAATTTTAAGTGATGGCTTTTCTAGCCTGCATTTCTGCATACCTGCAGAATTCTGCAGTGGTGATACAGGAATGAGGGACTGCCCTTTACTCATGCAGCGCGTGAGAACTGCTACTGATTTTCTCTTTACAGCCCCCCTCCCATCAGATAGGCAAGTACTGATTTTCTAACCAGTAAAAGATATAGCAGTTATGTGGAGATACAGCAGAAATTGGTGATAGGAATAAAGCTAGAGCATCCGAGCATCACTGACAGCAGTACCAACCACGCCTAGACTTATATCCACCAGAGCCCTCTGCCCACTGGCCAGTGAGCATCACACATGCTGGCACAGGATGGGGCTGTGGTCAGGGTATTCTTTCCCCAGGAAACTCACAGGGCTGTTTTCAGCATCCTGAGCCATTCTACTTGTTTCTCTCTCCCTTAGGCAGAGTGGCTCCTGAGCCTGTGTTGAGATGCTCCACATCTCATCCCCAATTTCTTCTTGGCTCCTCTTGTCACCCCCTGTGCCCATGGCCACAAACATCAGAAATCACCCTTGGCTTGCCAGGTCTATAGAGATGCAAAAAATCCCCTCAGGTGAGCTGGGTCATAAAGGAGGGCATGAACACTTAATCAAAGGGCAATTTCACAGTGGTCCCAGTGCAACTGTTTTCCTCCTGCCCCACACCCTGATTCTGCTGGAAAAGTTCACCTATTAGTAATGTCCTGCTGGACAAAGTTGAGCAGGCAGGGCATGAGGTGACATGCCACAGAGGGACCGGGGCTGCCTTATTAATGCCTCTGGCTGGAGCTACTGCTGCTCTGCCTCCCTGTTGCTAAGGAAGGTTTCTATGGCAAAGGACCACCGAGAAAGTGAGAGTTAGAGAGAGTTAATGTTCAAAACAGATGAGCTTGACTTCGTCAGCAGCTGGCTTCTTCAGGGGAAATAAGGTGCTGGAAAGCAAGACTGGCTATCTCTGATGCTGTGCAGAGTGGGAGGTGCAGCTGGCGTGCTTGCTGGTTTGGCTTGTTTTAATGCTGGTAGTTCATGGTAAATGCAGCCTATTACATCAAGTATTTGTTGAGAGATATTTTGATTGTTAGTGTTCTTGTAGGATGATGAGCTGAAAACTTCAGTTACACAGGTAGGGATTCAGTCACTGAAATACTGGGGTTTCAACCCCAAGCCCCAAATTAAGGTTGACATACGGGTGATTCCCACAGCCCTTCCCAAAGGGGGGGTGAGTTTTCCTTCAGGCTTCCCTCCAGGGTGGGGCCGGCCTGGCAGGGAGAGCCATCGGGTAAATGACCCCAGGTGTCTGCATTCAGTAACCCAAGGTCAGGTGTCCACTGAGGGATAAAAGCTGGGACCACTTGCAGGTAGGGGCAGTGTCTGTCTGTGAGGGGGATGCCCTGTGCAGAGTTCCCTGTTGGGGAAGGACCTCCCGCCTCCCTGGGACTGGGCTCCAGTCAGGTCTGGCTTTTGTAAACGCGGGCTGTGTAGAGATTCAGTGTGTGGTTTCCTTGGGTTTATGTATTTAGCTTGTTGACTCGGTTGTCTCCCATCTCTTCTATGGGAGACTGCCTTTCACCATTTACTCCCCCTATTGTTGGTCATGTGATGTCATTGTTGGGGTCAGTGGGGTTGATGTCGATTATGTATAACCTGACTGACTTGTTTGTACCCCCAGCGCTCACCCATGTACTGACCCTTTTGTATCAAATAAAATTTGGTTATTGGTTCATCTTTATGCTGGTTGTGTCCTTTATGCTAGGCCTGATGATTGGCAAAACAGTCACTCCTCAAAGCCCCTTGCTGTTGTGTAGGCATCTCCCCATCAGCTGGAGTAGAGAGTGGGAAGGGAAATGTGACTTGAATCCTCTGAGCAAAAATACACTGGTCAAACCTGGACTCTGACTACAGATGAGACATCAAAAAATCCTGGCATTCCTGAGGCCTACTGATACCTAAAACCGTGGAGTACCTTCCTTAGCAGCCTGGAATGGTTCCATAGTGGTGCTGGTCTGTTTCCTTGATGTTGCAGAAATCTAGAGGCCTCATTCCCAGTTGCTCTGAGGTACAGGTGATACCATCAGAGATGGGCATGCCAGTTTGGTGTTTTGAGTACTCCACAGGAGACTGACTCTCCCACACCTGCACAGGGTTGAACACTCAATACCTCTTATCAAGGAAGCATTTTACCCTTGTTCCAGGTCAAGGTAATCTGGGAGGCACAGAGCTCCTGCACATGGGACCATGTGCTGTTGGCAGTGGCAGGTCCCTGGGAAAAGGTAACAGAGAATGAAAGGATGCTTGGTCCTCTAGATGGTGGGTATGACTGATGACCATCTGGGGTTTGGTCACACCTTGGAGAAGTGCTGTGGTCCATCTGAGGATGGATCTGTCGATGGCATTTGCAGTTCACTGCAAGGACTTGGTGGCTGTTTGATGAATGGGGTTATAGGAAGTGGCTGCCTGGGACAGCAGGGGCCAGGCTCGGTGCAGGGGGGATCCTCCAGTGCTACAGCCGGTGCTGTGTGAGACCTTGGGTGTCAGTGAGCGTGGTGTGCCCCACCAGCGTCAGTATGCTGGATCAAGGTCTGGTAGAATGTCTGTTTATCAGACGTGCTGTTATGTATGGAAAATGGGCAGATCTGGGTACAGCTTTAGAAACAGGCTTTCGTGCAGCCAGACAGCCCTTTCAGGCAGGAGCTGACCCATATAAATGAGACTATCGCAGCTTCTCACTGCAGTGGGGTTTCTGAGATCGAGGAGAGCTCCTTGACAGAGGGTGTGTGAAATCTCATGCTACTGCTACCATTTTCCCTTCTTCCTTTATTTCTCAGCACTAAGGTTTTTAGCCTTAACTAGCTTTAACAAGCTCTACATTTGTCAATGGAAAAAAAATGCATTAGAAAATGGTATCTGCCACTTTCTGTGACTGCTCTGCCTGCCTGAAGCCTGCCTGCTCTTTTAGAAAGCTTGAGCTAAGCTGCCAGAAGTTCCTCTCCTGATGTGGTGCTCTGGTGATTTTCTTTCTTTCTGCAAGCCTATGGATGGTGCTGCTAATTCACTTACGGTGTTAACCTGGCCAGAGGCTGTCCTACTCCTCCTCATGGAGGCAGAGTCAGAAGATGAAACTCTTGAGGTTAAATAAGTGACCTGGCAGTCCTGTTCAGCATTTCTATCTTGCTCTGTGGTGCAATGGCTGATGGCTGGCCTTTATGCACTGATTAGAAGAAAAGTGGTTAGAGAAAAAGCCTGCATTAAGGCTGGCTGCTCTTACAGGTCTGTGTGATGAGAAAAACACTGGCACTGCTGCTGTGCCTGCCCTCCAGCCCCCAGACAGGGGATGGAAGGAGACAGGAGCAAGCAGAGCCACAGTGCTTCTCCCATCCAGCACTGGAGCTTGCAAGTCCCACACAGTCTCTGTGAGAGAAATATCGCTGTGGCTGAGCCCTTGGTCCTGCCCCACTGTGCTGGTGTGTTGGAGAACGGCTTGCAGAGAGCAAGGCCATGGGTCTGTGCAGGAGCTGGTTGCAGCCACCTGAGGTAAACAGAGGAAAAATCCCAGGGCTCAGTTATGCTAACAAAGGACTGTTATGTTAACAAAGAGAGAAACTGAGGTACACAATGGCCTTGAGTATGATGGTAAACAACCTTGGGAAAGAAGGCAGGCCAGAAGAGGGAAGATGCTGTGACATACCTGAAATGCCACAAGGGGCTGGGACATTATAATGTAGCCTTTTACATGTATCCAATAGATTTGTGAGTAGTATGCATGATTATTGTAGAGTGCTTATATAAGGGGTGATTTCTTTCAATAAAGTTGAAGCTTACTCTATCATTCACATTGAATCGGCTGCTTGCTTCCTCCGTCCGCCGCACTGGTGTCTCTGCCCCGTGGTGCCAGATTGCATGTTTGGGTTTAGAAGCCTGAATCCCTCCAGTCTCACCCCAGTGGTCACACACCACGCTGTGGACCCATCTCAGCCCTCACATGCTCTTCAGTAATACTGCTTTGCTAGAGAAGCAGCCTGTAGCTTGCTGTCTCCTGTGATGATTGCCCAAACTCAGCGGGTGAGGAGCTGGACGGAGGCTGCCTCTGCCTGGCACCTGGGGAGCTCCCTGGCCTCACAGGGAGAGGTGCTGCACCAGCACCGTTTGTACAAAAGGATGTACTCCGTTCCTGCTCTCCCTGATATTTAGGGATACATATGCACAACTCTCACATCAGCTTTAGCAATGTAAGGGTTGTTTGCACTTTAATTTGAAAGCTAAATTCATTTTAATTTTAAAGCTAAACCAACTGGCTTTTGGGAAATTTTCACATAACCTGGTACTGCTCAGACACTTTCTTTTGCCTGCCTCTTGCACTGATGCAGAAATAAACACACAGACATGAGCATGGTTTCAGGGACACAGTCCAAGGCTTTCTCTTGGCTATGGGGACAGGAAAGAGATGTCATGCTCTTCTCACATTGTCTGAAAATGTTACCTTGCTACAAGATAAGCAAATCTTTGCCTAGAGGAAATTGTCTCAAAGTTACAAAGGACTTCCTTAAAATTTGCATCCTACTCATTTCTCATGCTCTCAGATGCTCAGCTATAGACTTGGAAGGGACTTATCTTAATCCCTAAGTGGAAAGATCGTTGGTGGGAAGCCCCTTGCAGCTTGTTGGTTTTAAGAGGTACAATAGACTATTATAATAGGTGTGCTGATCCTACAAACTGTTCCACAGGACGAGGGTAGATACTGCATTCATGACCATGCTCTAATCATTCTGACAGTGTCTTACCCAGAGATGCTTACCACAACTAAGAGTTATGATTTTTTAATAGGTATTATTCATAATTTAAAGATGTAACTTAAAGATGTTACAGACTGCTGCCAGAGTTGTGATGTACGATCTGCAGAGGTTTACTCCCTGTTAGATATTACTGTAGAAGTGACTTAAATCTCCTCCCTCAGTTAAACAATATTCTAAATGTCATCACTGTTTACACTATTAGCAGAGCACTCAGTAGCAATGATCTGTGCTCTGACAGTCCACAAGCCTCTACACACAGCTGGCAGATTTACACTTTGGTGAAAACTGGCTCATTATCTCCAACAGCAAATTCTTCTCATAAATAGTCTTGTGTGCTCAAGCTGCAAATGGCGTTTGCATATACTGTAATGAAATCTCTTTCCTAAATACTCTCCTAAGTGTTTTAACACTCCTGATTTGTTCTGTGTCCCAAAGGCGGCTGCATCCAGGCACTGGTGGCAGCCAGAGGCACTGGTGTGTGGCACAGGCAGGCAACCTCCGTAATACCTATGGTGCATCGAGGCCACGGAAAGAAAACGGAATGTGATGGGGAAAAGGGCAGTGTGTTGCTACAGCAAAGCAAGCCCATGGTCCGCTTCGTCAAATGGGTCTTCAGCAAATAGGGACCTCAAGCACCTCCTAGTCAAGTCCGGGGAGCATTGCTTTTAGCTGTTATGGCTAGCCTGCATTTCTGAGAGGGTTTCTTCTAATCCTGACTGGCTTAAAGTGGGGAATGTGCCATGTTACATCATTTTCACACACACAAGATCATTAACTATTAAAACTCTGTTATTGTTATACAGATAATTGTTCGAATTTCGCTATGTCCTTGACCTGGATGTCCATCCACAACACTGCATTCCTTGGTCTAATTACATGTTCCCTGAAACAGCTCTTCCTCCTACCAGCTCTATGTTTGTTGCTTTTACAGTCATTCATTGCTCATGTGCTCTGTGATAGGAAGGACAGGAGCTCCTGATCTGCCTTCTCTCGGCTCTTGATGACTTGCTGCGCATTGGTTTTGTTCTTCCTTTTCTGTTGTTTTGTTTGTTATTTGGGTTTTTTTTCCTGAACTGGAAACAAAAGCAGGCAGTAGAAAATGCAAGGAGGAAGATCACAGCTGTTTCTAAAAAGAGCTAAACTCTTTCTAACATCAACCATGCAGTAGCAGTTTCCAGTGCAGCTGAGGTAAGCACAATTCACTTGGGAGGATTTCTATCTGTGAGATCCATAGATCCTGGTTAGGTCTGGCCTCTTCCAGTCCCCAAACACCAAAACAGCCTCTGTTTCCTTCTGTTGCTGAGCTTGGGGATCTGCTGCCATTCCTCCTCCTGCTGGGGACAAGGTGGTGGCATAAAGTGCTGTGACAGTGAGGCTGGCTGGGCGCAAGAGGAGCAGCCCATGAGATAGGCTGGAGAGACAGGGATGTGTGGGGCAGCAAGGTTGTTATAAGCCCTTTTTCCTGACCTTGTTTCAAAACACTGCTACGTATCACCCTTCCTCTGCCCAGCCTGGAGCCATGCTGATGCTCCTCCAGCTCTGGTATTGGGGAAAACACTCGGTTCCTATTCGGGTACTCAGTGCTCCTGCTAATGGCTTTGTGTATGGAAAAGATGCAGGTCACAGTGGTCATGCATGGTCTGGTACAACAGACACTCCCAATAGCTCTCAGGGAGCCCCAGGGTGGGAAACCCATCACCTGAGCAATTCAGGGAACAGCTGTGAGTAGCTAAGGCACTCCTGAAAACCAGCTTTGAAAGTCTTAGGGAAGGGAAGCTAGAAATACCTCTCTGTCTTTCCATTAACGCTGTGGAACAATCACTGGCAATTGCCCAGTGTCGGTGCATTAAAAATGAAGCTCCCCCTTGTCTGGTGTGCTGTGTCGATGAGAGCGGCCACGCCGAGCCTGCCTTCCTGAAACAAAGCAGCGCTGCACTGTACATGTTTGATACTTCTTGCTTGCCACAAAAGTCCTTTTTCCTGTCTGTGTGTGAATGTATAGCAACAGAAATTTGCAGAAGCTATCATCTATTTGCTGACAGATAGCTACTGATCGGGCCAGAATAGATGGAGCCAGGTTGTATGCTTCCAGAAAAGGGCTGGCCCTCACCTCTGTTGTTTGTAGCACAATTCTTTGCATTCAGCAAGGAAGGAACAAACTAGTTGTAGTTCAGCTAATTTTACTAATCTCTTTTAATTAATCTGTCTCAACAGAATTTCATTTCCACTTGCACAATCAGGCTGCAAAAGGCAAATAGTCCTGCAGAAAGAAATCACCCCAGCAGAAAAATTGCTTTTGAGATCAGACTTGGGAGACGTGAGACAAGCAAGCAAACTAGATGAACAAAGATAACAAAATTGGAAATTGAAGAACAGTTTATGCTGCCTTCTCTCCTAAACTCCCCGAGTTGTTTTGCTTATGCCTGTGTAAATTACTAATGTCTCAGAGGCAGCTGCTGATGACAGGAACCAGTGTGGCACCAGCCTGCCTCTGCACATGCTGGAAAACATCATGAGATGGAAATGGCTGCCTGAAATCTCTGGATGCGACCACACATGCTGAGTGCTTTTAATTCTATGTCTTTCTATTAATCCTCCTTTAGCCCTATCTCCCTACCTACATGCAAAGAGCTTCCCAGGAGCCAGTCCTGGGACTGTCCGTGCCATCAAATAAATTCTCACTTGGTAGCTATAAGCATCCTGTTACAGCTACATTGTTTTTACCAACATTTTGAGCAATTTTTCTATTTTAAATGTAGGAACATAGTGAAATCTTTTCTAGATCTGTGGAAAGGGTTTAGAACTTAATGCCTGCTTAAGGCAGATTTTAACACAAGATTTAAAAGCTTAGAGAAACAGGATTATAAACAGGAGGGAGCTTTAGAGCTTTGCCTTAGGGAGAGGACCTATTTCACGGGCATGGCTGAAGACCAGGACAAAGTCTGGGAGGTACTGACGGTGGTGGTGCACTCCTGAGCTCAGTGCAATCCAATTTTCACCATAAATTTCTCTGTAGATATTTATTAGCAGAGTGCAGCTAGGCACATAATGGACTCTGTTACAGCTCTGCAAAGGATGGAACCAGAATGTAATAAAATCAAAATATTTTCCCAGTAACAGTAAATATTCTGAACCCCATCCAGAAAAGAACTTGTGAGTTGCCTTATGGACTTGTGAAGCTGCTTTAGATATCACAGAAACAACTGGCCAGAGAATTTGTGGGTACTTTTAGTATTTCCGCTCCTAAAATCTGAACAGAAAAAGCCAAGTCTGATGCAATTATAATCTCATTTTTGTATTTATTGTGTTATATGACCTCAGCCAAGAACTGATCAGTCTATTTTTGCCTGTGTGTACATTGCATAGCATCCTCTCTTGCTCAGCCTGTGGTCTTTTAGACATTTTCTGAGGTCAGCATGGACTGCAGCACTGTCTGTTCAAGCTGACCAGCAATGGACCTATTTCCCTCCTGGACTGCCATGGATCCTTTACAGTAGCCCCCATACTCCCAGATGCTGTTTTCTAGTTGCCAGTGGGGCCAGATGGGGTGGTGGTGTGGCTAGTGCAGGTGGGATGCATGTGAAGCCCATGCAGAAAGGGGGGAGCAGCACTTGGGGGTGCTAAGTTGTGGGCAAGAAAAGCTTGTGTTCCTGGGGGACATGGGGAAGCACAGCCAGGAAAGCTCACGTGGTGGTGCAGGAAGCTGATCCTGTGGGTTTTGTTTCAGCTTGTGTGTCACGAAGAGAGCTGCAGAGCAAAAACCTCCAGATTTTTCTGGAAAGCCTGCAGCCATCTCTCTTCAAAGATAACAGCTTGTTACCTCTTCATTGGCTCATGTTCGCTAAATTACAGACTTGGCATTCTAAAGGCAGGCAAGGAACACAGGGACCAGTAACTGGACCAGTCTGATAGAGTGGGAACAGATGGATCAGCTTCCCAGATGAGTGTCCCTCTGGTAATATTGGTACACTTAGCATTTGCCTCACTGAGCTGCTGTGTTGCTCTCCTCACGGAGATGGGACTCACCTCTGGGCTTGGAGGAGCCACTAAAGTGCCCTGGAAGGGGTGAACTCACTGAAAGGGGCCTCTGGCACTCTCCAGGAAGAGCAGAGAATGGGAGTGTTGTGTAACCCTTTGCTGGACCCAAAGCTCTCACTGCTTGTGTGAGCTGCCCTCCAGCCCTGTGAGCACACAGAAGATGCTTCACCAAAAAGCCCCTTGGGAATTGCTGCGTTGGATACGTGAGCACACTCATAGATCTCCCGCAAGAGCGTAGCATCAGGTTAGACTCAAGAACGTAACATTCTTTGCAGATGCAGTAATATGGCTCTGTGATTCATTTATCTCATGACTCGGTGCTAGTATCAGAGCTACAGTAATTTCAGGTCTAAGGAAGAACCACCCTATAAATAAAAGAATAATTTGCATTAAAGTAGCTAATTGGCATCTCAACACTTTAATATATCCCCTTACAATCACATTTTGTGTTAGAGCAGATTATGTGAGGTCGCTAATGCTGCTGTCTACCTTCCTCTTCTCTTTCTGCTTTCTGCAATGAGCAGAAAAACATACTGCAATCAGAGGGATGCTCTCTGCAAATTACTTGCTAAATTGAACTGTATTTTTGAAATGATCTTTAAAAGTCAGCTGAACTCCTCTACCAGCATTGAAAAATTGAAAATTACATCAAATTTCAAATCACAGGTGAAGAAAGCAAACTGGTTTGTTCTGTGGATGATTACAGCTGCAATATGCTGTAATCATTAATGATCCCTGTCAGACTCTTCTGGAATCACAATACTTTCCTGGAGGGGAGGATGCTTTACTTTTGATGCAGAGTGTTTTGTATTGGACTGTAGTGCTGTCTCAACTTGTTTGTAAGATATTTAATTCTTCAATAATTCTCTTGCAAAAAACAATGCAGAAAGCCTCTTACAGATGCTGTCGACCACAGAGACACCTGGAAAGTAGATCCTATTTTCTGCTTCCTAGCTTAAAAGAGGTGGATGATCTTTTCTTTTCTTGAAACAAGATATTATTTTTCCGGAAAACTTAAAGTCCCATTTGAGTAAAGCAGTCTGCAGGTTCCTGAAAAGGAAAAAAACAAAAACAAAAACAAAAACAAACCCAAAAAACCTCAGAAGCTAAAAAGGAAATTTTCAGAAGAGAATATAGTTCATTTCATCTTGAGATGGTTCTTATCTTCAGCTTGTACTTTATTTTTATAGAAGAGCTTTAAAAACAGCTTCAAGGTCTGTATAAAAGCGTGTGTTGTGTGAAATTAAGGGGTTGGGGTTTTTTCAATTGCTTATATTTTTATTCATGTAAGCACAGGAGAAAACGTATCATGAGCAGGCTATAAGCAAATCTGTCCTAAAGTGGCCCCAGCCACTATCTTCTGTTTTCCCCAGCCCTGGGTAATCAGGAAGCTAATCAGGCTGACGAGTTAAGAAAACTGTCAGAGCCAGCCCAAAGTCAGTGACCTGTGGCAGGGAAGGGCAGGGGGAGCTTTGCTGTCGTAGCTGGGAGCAAACCAAGGTCCCAGCCTTGCCCTGAGGTAGCCCAGAAAGAACAGCACAGGGCCTGCAGGAGACAAGAGAGTTGGGCCCTACCTGTTTACACAAGGTATATAACCACTGAGTGGAGTACGTTAGTGGGTTACAAGGAGGCACACAATCATGAAACAGTGCTTCATGTGATGTCTTCACAGAGACTTCAGACACTTTGCCCTTCAGCTCTCCTATTTCTTGGGCTGGGGGTGGTGCTCGTGTCACAGCTGTGTCCCCATGCCAGGTCAGCCATTTACTGCCGGCTACTTGCTGGGGCAGAGGGCGGGAGGCGAGATGCCCTGGGCAGGGACTGATGCTGGATGCATGTGCGTTTGTCACATGCTGAAACATGAATAGATCTGTGGGATAGTTTGGCTCTATGTAAATATAATATAAATCACGATGGCCAAACCCTCTGTGCTCAACAAATTCAGCAGAGCTGCAGTGAGTTACCCCAGTACACAAACTGTTCATAAGGAGAAATAAAGGCAGATATTTTCAACATTTTCTTAGATTTGCCAAGGCATAGCAACCTTGAAAGATGAGCTGTTTTAACATAGATGCCCAGTTTTAGGCAGCCAAATTATTTCACAATTCCAAAGGTCATAATATTTTTAGGAGAATAGCATCCCTAGCTGTAGTTTCTTTTATCAGAAACCTCCATAAGTAGTGGAAGTACTGATTAACCAGGGCTGGTGCCTTCCTTGTGAGATAGTCAAGCTGAAGACTCATTCCTGCTGCCCAAGTCAGATCTGGTGGCAGAACAGGTCCCATACACCTCATTCCTAACATAAGATTGTTGAGCAGGGGCTTGCTTGATCACTTTCTGTCGTCTTTACCTGTCTGTAGCAACAGCTTAACTAAAACACCTGCTGGTTTGTATAACCCAATAGTCTTTGTTATAAGGTGTGTATATATGTATATACATACATACATATATACACACACTGCAGTTCCTGTGCTCACCCACCAAGAATTGTTAAAGCCATGCATTCCCCATTCCTTGGCTTTTGAAAGATGTAAGGTAAAAGAGCAAGCTATAAATCCAACTTTGTAGTCATAGGATATGTAGGAGGACAAATAATCATGTCTTGTCAAGCAAATGACTGTTTAAATTATTTTTCCATCTCAACACATAGGAAGCCACAGCTACTGAAATGTACAGCTCAATAGGTAAAATATGCATCTAGCCTAGAAATATAGTACATCTATTTTCAGATGCCACAAAACACATGTTCATCAGGAAGACTATTAAAAAATTCATTTCCTAAGGACATCAGCATTAGAATACTGGGGAGATAGAGTACTGGATAATGAATTGCACAGGCAGAAAACTGTGCACTATAAAAGGTGAGCTACAAGACAAAGTCATTTCCTTAGGAAAAAGGCAAATGTCCCCACAGTCTTGGTGTAGGATAACTAAATTCTACTCTGTCTTCACAGTTTGATATGTAAAGTATGTATTTTTAAAAGATCACATTATTTATATATTTATAAAACAGTCTGATGCTGCTTTTGGCTGCTTCTTTGGAAAGGTACTGTTGCACAGGAGTTAATTTAAAAAAATACAATCCGAAGGTGAAGTCTCACTCTTTTTTTTTTTTTTTCCATTCTGAATATTCTAGCTGTAGGAACTGGTCAGCAAGAACTTTATCAGCAAGGAAATAGACTCAGAATTTATAATGAAGATGATTAAGCCAGGCTTACTGAGTCATGCATTCAGCTAAGCCAGAAGGATGGTAAATGGAAATTACACAACCTGATTAACAAATGAGTTGGCCAAGAAAATAACCACTGAGGTGTCAGCTCAAAGATAGAAGGCTCCCCAAAGCCTAAGGTTGCCCAGGGGAACTAGGCTCCTTTCACTCCTGCTGATCTGCAGGCAGTTGCCACTCCAGTTTCCTCCATCCAACTCTATCAGTCTGAAGCATGGCCAGGCTGCCAGTTATCATTTATCATCTCTGTGGCAGGTGGTGGTAGCCAAATGACAGGGATGGAAGGCCTCCCCATCCTCACCTGGCTTTGGAGATCACTTTGGTGAGCATCCAGTATTAAGTTAAAAATGTACATGTTTCCTTTAACAGGGTTAATGAAATAAAGCTAATCTGGTTTTCTGGCAGTCTACTTGTAGATTGGATGGATGGGAAAAGGTGTTTAAGAATAGTATTGGTTATATTGATTGCACTTCAGAATTTTCTTGGAAGGTTGTTATCAAAATATTCTTCCTCAGGGACTCGATCTGCCTGCCACAATTTATCTTAGCATATTTTGAATGTTGAAACTACTTAACATCCCCTCCTTTCTCAACTCTGTGCTTGAACAGAGTTTTGTATTTTTGGAGTTGTTACAGCCTGTTTGGAAGGCAGGCGGGGAGCGAGGGCTAAGGGGCATCTATAAATAGCATCTTAATTTGGAGCCAAGAGATTTGGAGTCTGATGTGGCCATCTATGCGTGAAGCAGCGATCAGCTCCACCTTAAAGGAACTTCATGGCCAAAGCAATGCTGAAGAATATCAGACTTGCTCTGTGGCTCCCCATGCAAAGTGGTTTTTTTAATTACATATTAAATTGTATGTTTTAGTTATACTTTTGTTGGTGTGTCTCAAAATATTTACACTGGCGTCCCTGATTTTCCCCATTCTAGAGAGGGGGAGATGGGGCTGCAAAGGTGGCATTGATCATTGGTCTGTCTGTGCTAGAGGTTTAGGTTTGATTCCTGCTCTCACATTTTCTCTGTGCTGGGGATGAGCTTCAGCATAAATATGGCCTTGTTATGTAGGATATCACAAAATTTACTGGCATGGAAACAAATAGCACTATATACTGCAGAATTATGTGAAGTTGTTAGATTCACCTGCCTTGTGTTAGACATAAATAAGATCGATTAAAAAGGTGTTGCCAAACTGCAAAGAGGCCAGTAGCTTTGAACTCTTGCATAGGATCAGCAAAGCTCAGTGTGCTGACTCTGAAAGGAACAAAGGAGAAACAGCATAAAACTAAAACAAAATGGGTATTTTTGTAACAAGTAAGAAAAACATTATAATGTTTAAGGATTCGATACTTCCTTTCAATTTCTGTTTTAAATAGTTCATTGTTGTAGTGGGTTTTTTTTTCTAGAATAGAATTTTTTTTTTAGAATAAGTAATTTTTTTTCTAGAATAGAAATAGCCATGAGCTCTTCCCAACAGTTAAGGATCCTTTGGATGATTGAACTCCTTTGTTGTAAGGGGAAGGCTCAGGAGTGCGGAAGATGGAACCTCATGGCATTGAAGTGGCCACTGTGCCCCAGCCATCCCTAAAGGTTTGTGTGACTGTGGTGCCACCAGCTCCAGACCATGCACTCCCACGAGAAGAGGGCCAGGGGGGCTGGTGGTTTTTAAATAGAAATTAGAAAGTCAAAAATACATGTAAACAAAATTCAACCTGACTGTTGCTTCTAGGGAAGGAAAGTCCAGGGCCATGGGTGAGACTAAAGTACTTGTGAGTTTGTACTGTAACAACATTTCTGTTGTCTAAATTAACTGGTGGAATATGATAGTAGTTGCAGACTTACATGCAGAATAAAATTTTCAGATTTATTTTTTCCTTAGTCTCCTTCAGTGTGCTAGTTACTAGCGGAAAGTTTCTACCTTGTTGCACTCATGTTTGTAAGAATAAAATCGATTGTATGTTGGATCTGAGTAAACTTAACCTTGCGGAAAACAGTTTTCCTCTCAGATTACATTTGCATCCCAAAACATACTTTCATGGATTTGACACATCTCCCCTTGTTAGGCCACATGAATGACAAGGAATGATGGATTTATCCCCTTTAATGATTTATCTTTATTTTTATCTCTTCTGTGTCTGTACATAGTGTTCCTGGCCTGGCTCTTTCACACTTAATACAGGAGTACAAGTACTGGTAATGTCTAAGTGGTTTGTTGCTCTGCTCATATAGCCACGGCAGAAAATATGTTCCTTGCAGAAATTATATGTTGCATCTCATCCAAACAGTCTGACACCTCCTCTTAGACCAATGAGGACAGAGAAAAGTGGGGATGGAAGTTTTCTTTTGCGTTTAGGGGCAAAAGATTTACAATGTGAATCTAAGTGGAATCTAAAATTTGAGCTGGAAAAATGGTCCACTTAAAGAAAGTATGGTTTTTATAAGAGTTCTGATAGATAAAGAACAACCATATGTTTCATCTGGACAGCTCAACAGACAGGCACAGTGTGCCTTCTCTTCTGTGTGTTGGCACAAGCTCAGGGCAAGATGAAAATAACCCAAAAAGACTTTACCAAGGTGACCCTGAGCAAAGTTCTGGCAGAGGTGGATCCCACCATCTCCAGCAGAGGATTTGCCCCAGCGGTGGTGACTGCAGTAAGCAGAATAGCAGAACTGCCCTGATGTGGGTCACCCACTTGAACAGTACATGCTCAGATTTGTATAAATGCTTAGTTCTCATTTAAGCATTTAAATGGAGTGCTACAAAATGCACCCCACAACTACACCAGAAGAGATTAACTTAAGCATAAAGCCAAGCAAGTCTGGTAGACTTGGATTTAGTGACATAATCAGGGAGCCACAAATGTATAAAGCTCTTCATTTCTTTTAGAGCCTGTCCTGGATCCTACTCATCTGACCCAAAGGACTTGCTTTGCAGCACTCCCACCAAGTCACCCCGCGAGAGGCTGACTTTTCTGCCAGGATAAAACCAGGGCCTTTATTTTTAGGCAGACAGCAGGAAGGTTTTTGGGAAGCATATCACGGAGCAGCGATTGTAGGAGCTGGGGAGTTGCCAAGCATTCATTTTCTAGCTCTCCTCCCCCAGGCTTGTAGGACCTAGACAGCTCATTGTCTGCAGGTTTTTGATTCGGCAGAGGAAGGCAGAGCTCTCTGCATTGGACTGCTAGTCATTACATAGCAGATCTGCTGAATGGATGTGGTGAATTTAAAATAATTGTACTATAGTTATTCACCAATGTACGTTACATTTGGAATCAGAGGTCGCTTTTCTTTCTTTACAAGGGGAAAACATTGTATGTGAACCTGTAATTTTGAGTACACTAACTCCAAGACATTTGCAGATACTGAGTGGTTTCCTGGAATAACAGTCTCTCTCAAGAGAAATGTCAAATGCATTTAATCAGCCACATTTAGAGCTCTGCAACATCTGCAAATGAATTATTAACAATCATCTCAGATGTTTCTGAATGATCCAAAAGTCAGGAATAACGTGGCTCTTCAGATAACCAGCTCTGATTCAGGGCTTCTCCTTTCCACTTTATGCACTAGAGGCTCTGCACCCGTCTGCTGCTGCTAACTGGCGTTCCTTGCAGCTCGGATAAACCTCTCTGGGGGCACTTGAGTAGCTGAACAAATGCAAAGTGCAGCTGGCATCCAGCTGTGTCTCTATAGATTTGTGCATCATGTAGTAAATAGCCACTGATTGGTGGTGTGCATACTGGGGGGAGGTAAGGGATGCTCCAGGCACCGCGGTTCCCACATGGCAGTCATCACTGCACATGACTGTTGTCCACAGAAACCCTCCACTTCCACGCGCTATGTTTGACCAGAAGTAATGGAAGATTGGTCTGGGTAAGGTGTGCCTGGAGAAGCACATTTGAGTCATGTTAGCTAGCAACAGCAAGAATGGCAGAATAAAGCTCAGCTCAGGAGCTCAGGACAGCTCAGGACACCCAGGTTCCAGCCTTGGCTTGTCCTTTGCCATGTTAAGAAAATCATAGATATCTTGCATTGCTTCACCTGCAAAATAAGGTGTCTTGTAAAGTGCTTTGAGAAATACTAATGACTGTCATATTATATGAGACTCAAGCCCCTTCCACTGCAATGTGAAAAAAGAAAAAAATAATTGCAACAATCTAATTTCTTCAAATGAGGTAATGTGGTTACGTTAATTTTGAATCAACAAATGTTCTCATTTAAGAGCCCCAGCTGACAAAATAATGGAGCCATCAAGATGCAGATGTAAACAAAACACTTGCAGTAGCATGTGAATTAATGAAAAACAAAGTTATTAACTCTTATGGATACCAATACAATGAGTTCTGGTATATGTACAAAGAAGAACTCTCCCAGCTCTTGAGGCAGTCTTTTATATTCAGACCAAATGCAAAATTTCTGCTCAATCTGCTTGTTGGGAAGAACCTTAAATATGCGGACACGACGAAGCTTACTGTAGGTTTTAAAAGGAAGATGTGAGCAGAAACATTTTTCTTTGTTGGACAAAAGCCACTGATAAACAGAGTACAAACCAGCTGCATCTGGGTTGCTGCCAAATCATAGCACGAAAGAGGAATTAAAAATCTACTCCTTACTTTGAGTAAAAATTGCAGGGTGGTCACTTTATTTTGTATACAATTACAATTATAATAATAAGCTTGATAGTGTATCTGTTATGGATTATGTATTCTGTGTGCATTATTAACGACATGACTGTTTGTCCCACTACACTCATAAGGAAAACATAAAATGCAGACAAACGAAAGCAGAAGTGGTGGTGGCTATTAAGAACAATTAAGCACTACACAGCCTTTCTGCAGGGGGCCATTCTGGAGTGGTTTAATGGAACAGATCTCACGTTATGATGTATGTTTTGATAATGTTGTCTTGCATGTTCAGGTATAACTATCTGGTCTCTGCAGGAGCTTTGCTTACATAGCAAGATGCAGCCAAAGCTACCAAGAATGTTCTCCCTATTTAGTATTTGCTCTTTTCATTTAATTTCAAAATGGAGTTGATTTGTTTGTTAGAAATAAAGTACTTCACGGGGAGATTAGCTGTCTGCTTTCTGTGACTAGAAGAAGAAAAAGTATTGGTGTCACTTTTTAACTTGAAATCAGCTTGAAACTCACATGTAGTTCTGTTATACAATGTGCAGTTATGTTATTTCAAGCTCAACATCCCTTTTTTTGTTTATGAAGATGAACCACAAACCATGAAGTACCCAACAGCTTGCACACCCTGTAAGTGAGATGGTCTTCTAAAAAGTGATGTAGTTACTGATGCCAAGGTTTGGCTTTTCCAAAGTGTGCTTCCTGTTCTACAGAGCCTCTGACAGAATCTGTCCTTTTACACACAGGTTTGTACCTCTGGTTCCTTAGATCCGAAATCATTCTGGTATCCAAAATTTTCATTGAACTCTCCTTGAATAAGAGCCCGGAGGCAGTGTTTACGACAAACAGCTCCCTGGGGCTTTGGCCAGCTCAGGAGCCTGGGTAGCCCAGGGGAAGGGAGTGCTACAGGCTGTGGAATGAGGGGAATGAAACTAAGGAACTTAAAACTATCACCAGTTATGCTTGACCAGGTTTCTTCTGTGTGGCATCTCTTCTAGATCCTCCACACATCTTTTAAATTTTATTATTGCCTGGTATATGTTCAAGTAATAATGGCTGAAACAGGGACCTGTGAACATCTGCCCCTTTGCTGGAATAATTATCTTGAAAAAAATGAGAGCAACTAAAGAGGTAGGAATAGTAGCAGCATGTTGCATTAATATACCTGCTGTAAGACATCACTCTTTTGATGGTCAGTCTTTTACATTGACTTAAAAAGCTCCAAACCCTTTAAATCATAAATCCTACTGCCTGATGGTTTTGTTTTCCACTTGAAGAGATTATCGAATCCATTCTGAGCTAAGTCCCTTAGGAAGGCACTCAGGTCTGGGGACCTTTGGTGGCCTTAGGGGAACTGTGGTGCCACAAGTATCAGCTCAAGGGAAAGAGGAGCATTAGCACCGTGCAGAGACCCACGGCAGGGCTGGTTGGGCTGTGGCAGAGGTCATCCAGCACAATTTTAGGACAAAGCAGAAGCAAAGGTTGGCACTTCAAAGCATTCATCTTCATTTCCTCAGTGCTTCGATGTGATGCTGGGAGGCCGTACAGCTGCCTCCCGGCTGCCATAGCAACATGTTGCTCAGCCCTGCATCGCAGGGGCGAGGGTGATGCTCCTCCGTGCCTGTGGCTCGGCAACCGCTGGGGGGGGAAGGAAAAACTCCATTATATGTCACCACTGAAAGAAAGGAGGGCAGCAAAAAGGATTGGGGGGGGGGGGGGGGGGGGGGGGGAAGGCAGTTTTAATGTTCACTGTGAAAAAAAATAAACTTGTATCTATTTTTGCCATGAGAACAAAGCCAAAAACATGCACTGTACCGTGGCTGTGTGGTGGTGCAGGTGTTAGCTTTGACGTGTGACTTCACTGTCTGCCCAGGCCCGGGTGGGGGGGCAGAGGTACACACACACGTGCTTCAAGGCTACTGCTACAAAAGGAAAACACAAGGAAACGCATTCGGAACCACCTTGCTATCTTACTCTTGCTTTGATCTGTCTGAGGCAGGAGAAATGTGCTGTTTCAGGGTCTGTGCAGAAGTCAAGGAGAAGATTGTTGTCTTCAGTGAGCTTTACCCAAGCCCTGCTGAAGATATTTTTAATTATTTAGTCTGGCACCATGATGGGTGTGTTGAACAGCCTGTTTGAAACCACTGTACACCTCCATCGAAGCTGTGAGTGCCCAAAGCCCTGCACAGCCTCTGGCTGCTCTGCAGTGGGAGCCCCATATGAGAGCCCGCAGGTCCCAGCCATGTCCAGGAGATGAGATCCCCATGCCTGGGAGGCCACAGGAGCACAAGTCCTTCTGTGTCATCATCACGGAGCCCTTGGTCCCTCACTGAGCTCAGCTACAGGACAGCAGGCTGCTCCCAAGGGGCCGTTGTCCCTGGAGCGCAGCAGAGCCTGTGCAGCCAGAATTTCCATAAAACCCCTTCTTCTGGGAGAGATATTCTGCAGAGATTGACAAACCATTCCTCACCTGGTACGTGAGATGAAGTGGTGGGAAGGTGCCCTCACTACACCCGGGAGATCCAGACACAAGCAGAGCCAGCGCTGTGACCCCGGCTGCTGACTCCAGCACCTGTCCCCTGCGGCACAACGCCTGCGTCAGCCTTCACACGGCCTTGTGCTTCTCTGGCTGCCCATTATTTCCTTTATGAAAATATTTATGCGAGTTAATTCTTTTCTCCCATAAGAAAAGAGAAGAAAAAAAAATATATTTAACTACAGCCCTGGAAAAAACAAAGTGGCTATGGAGTCAGGCTTTGGTACTCTGAATAAGGGCAGTATATAAAGTTTCCTGTTAAAAGACGACCTTGAAAGGCACATATAAAATTGTGACAGTTGCGCATTGAAAACGGCAAACATTCAGTAAGTCTCGGTGCTCTTCTTTTTTATTACTCTTCCCCAGTTTTATATATTTAAGTATTAAATGTTGCTGATTTGACCAAAAGAAAATTCTCTGGACTATGAGCATTGCAGGAGCAGTATTAAGATCAAGGAGAATAACAGTATTAGGAATCAAGGTGATTAAAAATGTTATTTGTTTAAAGCAGAATTTTGTTTTGAATAGTGTTTCCAAATTCCCAAGCTAATACACCTCAAACGGCAACAGCTTTCTCCTTCTCTAGAGTACAGAAGCGAATTTAACCTGTATTTTTTTCAATTTAATGTTCAATGTTTTGACTCATCCAAGTAACAGGAAACTGAAGGATTTTTCTGTGGACCAAAGCAAGAGCTCTGACTGAACTCCTATTGTTTGCAATTGCTCATGGTAATGGTAACGCTGAAGATGAAGTCTTATTTCTGCAGCCTTTGTACTTTGCTTCATAAAACACTGCCTTGCCAAAAATGATCTCCACTCCACTTAGCGGAGATGAGTTGCTGTAGAATACCACAGGGAAAAACCACTTTTAAACTGTAATCCTGGAAGTGTTTATGCCTGAGCTGTCCTAGTGAAAACCATGTCTGACTCACAGTGTTACACAAGCACATTTGCTTCTGTAAAAGAGTCTGAGCTTTTCCAGAACATCCACTGTAGGTCTTAACAGGAACTCAAGAGACATTTCAAGTGTCCAGATAATGTAGTGAATATTAAAGATTCTGTGCATACTTATGTACACATGTAATGGTTGTTTTACGAAATAGGGAATAATGTTTTTATTAGACAAAAAGCTGTTACCTACAGGGTGAGCTCTCTGCTTGCCTTGCCTTGGAGCCTGTCTCTTTCTCTGTGGTAGCCGTCACGAGAGATGACGAGGAACCAATCTGCAGAGCTTCCCAGAGCTGCTGCTGCTCACATGCAAAGGTTCAATTTTGGGTTTTTTTAGACTTTCATCATAAATTCTGGCTTAGATGGCCAGATCATTTATCTTCTTCCCACTGTCAAGAGATACATAACCATTAATTATGTGGGGCCCAGTTTTCAGAAAAGGTAATGCAATTACTGCCCTGGTTGACTTAGCAAGATCTTCAGGTACACGCTGCTCTTAAAGATAATGCCAGTCAGTGTTCTTACAGCCCAGAAAACCAGAAGTATTTGCTACCAACTTATTCTACGATGAAATAATAGACTCCGGAAGAGTTGTCTGTAAAAGTAAAAATATATGTTTCCTTTCCAAATTACTACGACTTTATCAACTGCCACAAAGAAACACAGTCTATTGTCCAGAAATAATTTATTCATCAACAATAAAACACTGAATAGAAAAAGCCTTGTAAATAAAACTATATATATAATGCTTTATTTTTTATTCGATACTCCACAAAAAACACTACAGACAGTAACAAAATAATCCAATTAATCTTAAAAATTCCAAATTATAATTGTCACTCTTCATTTATCATGTTTTATTAACAATGCAAATGTTGTTTGTTTACATGTTATAGTTTTACTTGATTTAATTAAATTGTTTCTTAAAACACTTGGAGCAATTTGTTGTTTGCCCCATTATTTATAACATATATAAGTATATCAATAAACAATATAACAGCTCTGAGAAAGATATGCAGACTGTTCAATGGTAAGTAATCTACCATAGGTGGTTTAGTGGGAGAGTGGGAATAAATCACAACTGAATTGGGATAGAAGTCAACACATTGAAGAGAAATAATATTTGGGGAACAATTACATATTTTCCATTGCCCGTTTAGTAATGTGATCTCTTTCAAGCTCTGATTTCTCTTGTTTTAGATACTCTAGCACCTTTGCTAGCATATCCTCATCCAGATACTGCCTGTTTTGCGTGTCATCAGTTTCCCCAGCCATGGAAAGCCTTTTGCTGAGTGAAGCCAACTGGGCAGCCTCCTGTGGTCCCACCTGACTTAGGTGTTCTCTGATGGCCTGCTCCAGCCGGTCGTCTTCCTGGAGGTTGCTTTCAGAAGCTGGTACTGGGACTCGTTTCAGCTGGTTCGTATTGATAACTTCGGGATAGTTTGCCAACACCTTTGCCAAGTAATCGGCCAGCTCTTCATCCTTGTCATTCAGTTTCTCATACTCCACCTGTCGCCTTTCCAAATCATTCATCCAGGCAGCTTTAGGAAATGGGTGTCCTTTCAATCTTCTGGGAATGTAAGACAGTCTTGGCAAATCATTTTCTTGATTAAGATGATTTAGTAAGAAGGAGGGATTCTGATTTGCTAAACTGTCTGTTCCCAGAAGACTGACAATATCTTCAATATTGAGGTCTTCAGGTAGATTTTCTGGAATAACATTAAGAGGCTGCTTCAGGTACCCATTTTTAGAGTTTACATTATTTTTAAATATATCACTCTGTCCTAGATTGGTTTCAGTGATCTCGTCGAGGTCTTCTGGGAATTCTACTTCCTGCTCAGCTTCCAACCTTTCACTCTGAAGCTGCTTTTTTTCTCCAGCTTTCAACATGTCTATTAAATCCTCAGGAGGAATTTGCAAATTCCTTGAGATTTCTATCAGCTGAGCTATAGACTGAGGATCAAGTTGCTTATCCAAAAACATAGGTGCTCTTTTTTCCTCAAGTTCTCCTCCAGTCCTTAATTTCCTATTCCCAGCACTGCCCATCAGCCTCTTCAGGTAATAATTCATTAGCTTTGAAACATCCTCTGACATTTGACCTTTACTGTCTCTTCTTATTTCATCCTCAAGGAAGCTGAGTTTCCCAGATCTTTTCATTTCGTCATCAATCTCCTCTTCATGTTTATCAATTTCCTCTTTGCTGTCTTTTATCTCTTCCTGGGTTTGACTTTCCACTTTTTCCTCTATGGGATTCCAATCTTCTCCTCCAACCACATCTTCGTAGGCAATGTTATTCACTTTATATACGTCATCTTCATCATCTGTATACAATTTCTGGTCCTCATCCAGCCTTTCTTTCTTGTGGTTACTAGGTCCTGCCATCTTCCCCAACTCCTGAAACACAGACTCCAGTGTAGCAAGGCTCTGGGGTGTGTATTGTTCTTCCACTATTTCATTAGTACGCTTGAAAGGACTGTCTCTCGAACTGTCTTCATAGTGCCCAAGTGGCATTTTGAGATATTTTTGCCACCTCTCAGGCCACTTGTAAGACTCATAATCATCAGTTACTCCAGCTGGAAAGCTGTTATCTGAATTCAGAACATAAGGTTTATTCTCCTTTGGGCCAACTTTTGACTCTTTTTCTGCTTGCCGCAAGGCTTCCAACATTACCTTAACCCATTGGGACTCATCTTCGGTCAAAGAATCCCTTACATTATCCGGTAGATGAACCTGATCTTTGCCTTCTTTCTGTTGCAGGAGATATGGGACACTTTGATAAGAGTTGTAATCAGGGCTTTCTCCCTTGCTAGTTTGCTTGTGAAGATCTTCGATGTATTCCAAAGCTTTGATCATATCGGGATTTGGAAACCTTTGCAAGTTTTTCATTACATAGTCTGGATCTTTCTGAAGCAGCTGATGCTGCTGGAAGGAAGCTGCATCAACCCAACAGATTAGGACAAAGAAAAACGTGAGAGTGCAGGCTGCTCCAAGCTGGAAGGTTTTAGTTTCTGCCATATTTAACATATTTCCTTGAAATAAAGAAGAAGAAGAAAAAAGAAGCAGTTAATAGGGAGACAAGCTTAGGAAACTGAGAAGCAAAATAGAGACTTATTTTAAACTGGAACTCATCACGAAGAATACTCCCAGTACTACATGTGCTTTTATTAATTATGGAAACCTAATATAAAACATACATGGAAGCCTTATATTTTGGTGGAAATTTGAGATATTTTGAATATTTCCTATGATTCCTCAGTTTACTGGAAACTATTTGTTTCCCATGCTAGAAATTTCTATCTCAATGCTCAATGTACTTTATGAACATCAATTTCCCAATGGCAGCACCAAAGTATAAAATATAAATCCTATGTAGCTCATGAAATGCTGATAGAAGAATCTAGATCTCATTTTGATTATGAAAACGAAGGGTTCAAATGGTAAAATCAATATATACATATATTTAAATATTAATATTAAAACCGCATACAGAATTATTTTGTGAGATTGTTCCATAGGGCATCTGATTCCATAGGGCATCTGATTTCATGCCAGGCTAATACTGTTGAATGGTACTAGACTGCAATAAAATTAATGTAGTGAGTGGAGAACATGGCATATAAAATTACTTGCAAGTTTATTTCTGTCATTACTGTTAGTGTTATTACTTTCTCTTTTGCTATTTCATTTAAAAAAAATAAATTGTATTACAGCTGAGTTTTAGCTAAGAGTGAACCATTTTCTTATGGGCAGTGATCCCCTATATGAAGAGCAAACTGTAATTTATCTTAAACATAAAATATAATTTTACTGAATACTTTAAAACCCATCTTGGAAATGAGCTCAAGTAGGTAGGTGATTTCTAAGTGGTGATTTCATTCATTCATTCATTCATTCATTCATTCATTCACTTCAGCAGAAATTGAATCAGGTCCCAGGACAGGCAGAAACGTGACCACTGGCAAAAGTGAGCTAAATTCAGTTAGAATAGATCCGTAGAAGCCCATGTCTAGTCAGTCTGCCCAGCTTACGCCAGCCAACAATGAACTCTGGAACAGAAGTGGGGAAAATATGTCTCCGATTGAATTAAGAAGATTACAGCACTGCTGTGTATGAGGATACAGCTGCACAAGCCCAGTCTTGCGGGAAGCCGAGCACCCTCCACCCAGTGAAGGGAAAAATTGCCGTCACTCATTTTCTAGGAGATGCTCAGGCACTGATGTGCTGGGGCCGTGAGATAGCTTAGACTCTCTTCTGATCCAGGTACATTAACAAATAAAGCACAATAATGAGAAAGAAATTATAAAGATAGAAACCACTTTGATTAATTGACCTATTTTGGTTCCTTTGGTTTTTGTCTTGGTAAAAGCATCCTGTTGGGATGTCAGTGATTCATGACAAACTGAAAGAGCTATGTATACCACTATTTACCCACTGCTGTAAGCAGAAAGTGAGCATGAATATGCTCATTTCGGATCACTTGTAGATTTTTCTGCTCAGTTTTTGTTCCTAACATAATGTGACTTAACTAAATAATTAAAGCAGTACCAGTTCAGAGAGCTGCTTTTTCCCCCTCAGTATGCCTGGGTAAGCTAACAGCAAACAATTTCCCTAAACGTTTCTGACTATTCAAGCCTGGATAGGGTTGGGCATTGATTTCACAAAGGGTTAGTTCAGAACAGCTGATTAGAAGATCCCACCCTCCAGATCTGAGTTTGTCCTGAAACAAAGCCAACACATCGCTTCATTTTCCATCACAGAAAAGGCACTAGTCCTATACATAACTGTCTGTCTCCATGAAAAAAAAAAGAAAAAGCACTTTGCTACTTAATCCAGCAGATTTTTTTTTTTTTCCTCCCCAGCAGAGACACTGATTTTTAACAGAGTTAGTTTGATTAGTGCATAAGAAACTGTCCTTTCTGAGGGATGGGGGAAGGGAGAGTTGTTCCATAATTATCTGCCAGGCACCTCCCACTCAGAGACCAGGAACTCATCCTCCCTCCCTGCACACAATTATGTATTGTTACAGCCTTTTAAGAGTCTTCAGCAGCGTAAAAATGCGCATAGCCAGGCAAAGTTCAGTTTAGTGTTCCACAAGGAGCCTTTGCGGGAATAACAGGTCATTGGCTGCTCTCTACATATTTCGGGTGCATTTGTCTCTAGATCAGTTTTCACTTCTAATTTATTGGTAGGTGATACTTGAAAGCTTTGTTCAATGGATTTGGGAATGATTTCTTTTAAAAGCCTGGAGTTCAGGTCATAAAATCTTGTCATTATATATACTGTGCTATCTAGGGTAAGAGTACACCTCCCCAGTCTTTCAGATTTTAGTTTCATATTTTTTGGGAAAATAGAGGACATTTTAGACTATCTTTAGGATCTATAGTAAAACATTCCCTCATTCCCTTCGGTGCGTCTCAGAGGACAATATGCTAAAATGGCTCTTTTGTCTTCAGATGGATAACTGTGAAGCTAGCCTAGATGGGGAGCATATTTTCTCCTCTATTAGAGCCTAACACACAGGATAATCATCTTTTGGCCAACAAATGTAAAAGTTCCTATTTAGAAAATAAGAAAATCGAGTTCACAATTTAACATGTACAAAGGCAATGCAGACTAACAGAAGTTCTCCCCAAATCAGACAAAAAAAAATCTCCTCTCTGGGATGTTTCCATGGTAGCAGTAATTTTCTCTCTCGATCTCTCTCAGCACTTGTCTCTGATGTGAATGTAATGTTTCCAGTGAAAATTTTTTATGAAAACTCAAGCTTTCCTATAGATCAGTCCCTGCCCTGATAGTCTGAGGGGGAATCTGACAGTAGTTTTCCATAAGTAAAAAAAAGAAATATATCACACTTCTTGCCATTTACTTTTGCAATAGGTAACACGGCTGCGTAAATTTGCTTTTTTTAAAAGCCCTTCACCCTGTGCAAGGGACTCAAAACATGAACAAAATAACGATGGAGTGAGGAGAAGGGCAAAAAGCCCAAACCCCAAGCAGTTCTGAATTAGTATAATGACTGTTTTGATATGTATACACCTGGAGAGTTAATCAGCCTGTGTTTGCGCCCGAGGTAACCTCTCCTCCTGTATTTTGACGCGGCTGAAGTGCCATGTCGGTGAGGGAGCGCGGCTGAACGCGATCGCAAAGAGAAACGCTCTACTTCCCAGCTTCGGCCGCGAACGATGCTGATAAGACATATATAATATAGAGAGGTATAGCTCTATATTTTATAGACAGATATTAATTGCAAACATCAGCTACAACCCCATCAACTTTCCACCGTCACTGGTTGTTAACTTCCCCTCTTTTTCTGTCGTCGCTGCCTGCCCGGGCGGCAGCTGAGCCCCGCAGGGCAGCCGAGGCGCCAGGGTCCCCCCCGGCCCCGGCCCCGGCCCCGGCCCCGGCCCGGCCCGCCCGGCGGAGCCCCCGCCGCCGCCCCTACCTGCCCGCGCCGCGCCCGCTCCCGCCGCCGCCGCCGCCGCCGCCTTCAGCACCCGGACAGCGCCCGCTTATACCGCCCTCGCCGCGCCTGACGTCACCGCGCCCCCGCGCCCCGCCCGCGCGGCGGAGCCTCGGCCGGGCCGCGCCGGCGGGAAACGGGCCGCGGCCAGCGGAGCCTGCCCGGAGCAGCGGAGGGACCCCCAGATACAGAGGCAAAGGAAAACGGGGAGGGGCCCCCGGCAGAAGGCGAGGGGGAAGAAAAACGGGGAGGAAAGTAAAAGAAAGGGAGAAAAGGAAAACAGACAAAAGGGGAAAAAAAGAGAAGGGAGGAAGGAAGGAGAGGGGGGAAAAGGAAAGAAAACAGGCAGAGAGCGTAGTCAGTGCCCGCTGCTGCTCAGCTCCCGCAGCCCAGGGGGTGGCGAGGAGCGGCGAGGGGGGCTGTATGAAGCCGACCAACACCTCGGGTTTGTGGCGACGCCCCGCCGGCCGCAGGGCACACGCCCGGGTCCGCGGGACAGGAGCGCAGCGCGGGGCACGGCGGGGCTGGAGGCCAGCGTGAGCCAAACCGCGAGGAAGACCATGTGCGGAGCAGCACGGCACAAAGGTCGGCGTGTGTGCCCTAACTGTGCCCATGCCTTCTGCAGGAACTGGCCTGTCAAAGACACAGTCTGCGTGGATTTTTTTTTTTTTTTTTTTTTTTTTTTTTTTAGTCCACTGAATGAGCCACTGTAGCGTGGTTCTGGCTTTGTCAGAGGGTAGGAGCAATTCATGGTGTCTCTGGCCTCTTCATCCAGCTCTGGACCCACTAGAGCACCCTGCTGAGGGCTGGGCGCTCCCGGGGCCGGGGGGGTCTAAGGCAGGGAGGGGGTGACACCCCTCCATTGTATGCCTGATATAAATGATAGATAGATAGATAGATAGATAGATAGACAGATAGACAGATAGACAGATAGACAGATAGACAGATAGACAGATAGACAGATAGACAGATAGACAGATAGACTGAAGCACTTGGGGGAAGGACAAGGCAGACGGATACACAGTAGCTCCCTGCCCTGGGCGCCTGGGCAGCGGTGCAGCAGGGGGCAAGCACCCCACCCCTGCAGGGCTCTGCTTCTGCCAGTGGCTGGGGTGTGGGACCAGGGCCAGGCTGCCACCCTCCGGCTTCGGCCCCGCTCCCCCGGGTGTGGATGCAGCCAGAGTGGGACTGCCCTCCTTTGCACCACTGCCAGGCACTGCTGGCAATGCCCTCGCAGTGTGAACTCCATTCTCAGCACTCCAGGCGCAGTAAGGCCGGTGCTTGCACGCCTAGATCACTAGGGTGAGTAAATACCACTGTGCCATAAATCAGAGAGCATGAAATGTAACACGTTGCTCCAGCTGCTGCTCTGGGGTTTAGCTCGTCTCTTCTGCTTCCTTTCTATTCCAGAAAGGTTGTTTTAGTTTGGCTTTTAAATAAGGACTCCTGTTCCCCAAAAATAAATCTTTCCTGACAATTTTGACCTTTTACAGCACAAAATGCAAAAAACTAGGATGAATGTACCTTCCAAACCAATAAATGTTACAAAATTAAATTGTCGTAAGAACAGCAAGGCAGAAATAATTGTAGCCATGAACACAGACAAAAGGGCTGTCCTTGCTGCATTTGTTGTAGTTGAAATGGAGATCTGGAAGCCTCTCATTTATGTAAATTTATGAGTAAAATATAGGACCAGTCTTTGTGCTGAAACAATCCATCAGCAGCTTTATTCAGGCCCCAGATACCATCTAAAATGCTCACTTTCATCACTGGATCCAGGAAGAGCCAAAAGTGAAGTTACATTTGGACCCTTGATAGCATCCCTGTAGAAGGAAAACAGAAAGGCATCTGCTGCAGTAAGCAGAAAGCCAGGTTCCCCCTGAGCAGCTGGGAGTGGTATTGCTGAACACCACATCCCCCTTCAGCAAGGCTCTGAATGCCCACAAAACATGTAGTTGCAGACATTGTTATTGCTAATACACCTTACTCCATGGAGAACATAGTCTCTGTGATCAAAAAAACCCAACAACAAAAACCAAGAAGAAAAATGCTAAATCCGGATTTTCAGGAATTTTCTTGAGCCTCTGCAGGTAGACTCTTGTTTTGTGCCTTCTGCCACCAAACGCCTAATATTCATCTAGCAAATTGTTTCCTGTGAAATGTCCTGATGACCCCATCCATCTATCCCTGATCCTCATCATCAGTGTGTATTTCAGACAACACAGATTAATTGGCCCATCAGCATGATTCCTTCCTCTGCTCCTTAACCACTCACTTGAGATTTACAGCGTGTGAAATCAGGCAGACACTTGGCTTAGGTCTCTGCCGTGGCTATTTTGGGATCAGTGGATAAAATTTACCAAAGGGTATCCACAATTCAGCTGTCAATTTTACTTCACATCAAAAAGTGTTGCCTGGACTTTGTGCTTATGATTGATTGCAAACAGAGACCTGTAAGGAGGACCTTAGTGAATGTACTTTTTTGTCATATTGAGCGTATGGCATTCTTTTCCTCAGAATGAGTCATGCAACAGAAAATTTGATCTGTTCTGTCATTAGAAGTTCCACGGCATTTTATACAAGAGTAAGTTCACATCACAGCATCTCTGAATTTTAGGAAATTGCATTAGAACTAGCTCAATATCAACTGTTTAACCAGAGGAACTCGGTAATCTTGTTTTTCCGAGAGCATTTTGACCATCCTTTTGTGGATCCTGGGAACAGACCAGCAATAAACACAGTGGTTTCTCTGAACAGCCTGCCCTGTCACATGCTCTCCCTTACAGTTATGCATCATAAGAAGCTAAAAGTTAATCAATCAACCCTGCATCTTGCATTCTAACTTAAGAGTAAGTAAAGCTTCAAGGAGATTTTATTTAATTTTGTATAAGAAAGAGGGCATGGGGTGGGTGGGGGAACTTACAGAGGCAAGAGCGCTCTAGCCCACTGTGTTGTGTCATACCCAGCTAGAAGATCATCATCCCTAACGTTAATGGAGAAAGAAGAGTCAGACAACTTGCCTTCTGGAGGTAGCAAGGTTGATGTGGGGCTTGGTGCCGTTGCCCTTGTGCCCAGTCCCCAGGACAGCACCAGCGCTGCTGGGATGATGGTGGCAAGAACCACCACTGTCCATGGACCGCGGTCTCCCAGTGAGACCTGCCTCCCACCACAGGTGTCCAGCTCACATGAGAGGATCAGAATGATGATCTTGATGGTACAACCATCCCAGCAGTAACACGCAGCAGCAGGCAGCACATTTGTCTGGCTGTAGTAGCTCTTTTCTAAAGACCAAAATAGTTTGCAGTTTGTGCAGTTCACTTCAGCTCTAGCTCTCTCCTCCTCTAATTGGTGTCACCAAAGATCAGTACCACTTAAAAATAAAGCAGGGTTGTGTCAATATTACTTCCCCCCCTTCCTCTGTTTCCAGTGGCAACTAAAAATAATTTACAATTCATTACAGACATGGCATTTCTTGAAGAATAAGTGCCATTGTCACATTTAAAATTAAGTCCATATCTGACTTGAATATCTGCATTTATTCTGTATGTAATGAGAAGTGGGAGGTTTTCTTCCCTCACAAAAAGTTCATTTGCCATCACAGATATAGATTAATTTAAATTATTTTAATTTTAAAATACTTGAACTCTGCCAGTGTCCAACATTAGACTTGTTATTTTTTGCTCATTTTGCATGCTTCAAAGATCAAATGTATTTGTATGCAAATATTTTTGGCCTCCCTAAATTTAGTACATAATAAATGGCTGAAATTTCATTATCAAAGCTGTAAGGGTAGAGAAAAATATAACACTGTAAGGAAAAGTAAGGGCTTTGCAGTTTGTAACCACAGTCCTTTAAAAGAATGGATGTCAAGGCAAGCGTCTGGTGGCTGTAGATCACTGGGCTTTATTCCATGCTGCAATGAGATTAAATAGGTTCAATGCCAGCCTAACCGACACGCCTCCCTGAAGGTTTGCTACTCACTTTGTAGGGACATTTCAAAAAGAGTTTGATAAGAAGAAAAAAAGAAACAAAACCTGACTTTTACCCAACATTTACATGTTCAGGATTTCAGGCTGCCTGCATGTAAACAAAAATTAACTAGGAAGAGGAGCCTTAGGGCAAGACTTGACCATGACCTCTGAGATACGGGTGTACATCCACCTTTGCAAGGTGACATACCAACAACCTTGCAAGCGCCACTATTTCAGCAGAAGCTTCTTGTGCCTCGGATGGGGTTCCCCTTACCCTCCCCGCACTGTTTAAGATCTGGGACCCCATACGCGTGAGGAATCCTTGATGCCAGGAGAGGCAAGTGGCCCCTCTGCAGGAGCCTGTGCAGGTGTCCAGCCCGAGGAGGTGGCCAAGATGGTACGGCCACCTCACCGAGAGCACCTCACGGGCTCTCCCTCCACGTGTGCCCACCAGCCTGCCTCAGCAGCCACCCTGACCCAGCCGCTCAGCCTGCAGCACAACTGCTTACGGCAAGCTGAACTGGGTGGGGATTTATTGTGGGAAACGCTGCTCTGCACCTACAGCGACTCAGCAGCTCAGCCGTCCTGCGCCAGGGCTGAGGTCACCTAATGCTCAGCTGTGCCGTGCCTGCTTGTGAGTCCTACCCCAGGGCTCTGTCACCCCTGGAAGTGCCTCTCATTTTCTCCAGTGACTGCTGGAGGAGCCCAGACCTGCTGCCTCGCCATTCCTACCTCCCTGCCCCATGACCTGCACTTACTGTAGGATACCTCAAGCTTGGGGTAACTGGAGTCTGCCACATAGCACAGACCCCTCTGCTCATGGCAGGTGGGTGAGCCCTACCAGCTCAGCTAGGGCTAGAGGTGGTGAGAAGCCTCCGCTGGAAGGACCATGTAAAAGCAGCAGATGAATCAACAGGGAAAGAGTTTACTGTTATACTTGTTCCAGTGCAGCCTCCAGTTTGAGTACCATGAACAGGAATAGCAAAACACCAACAGATTAAGGAATATGTCTTCACATATAACCACCGAATTATTTTTATCTCCAGGCCTCCCCCACACACAGACTCACATATTTTCTTCCGTGGAGTTTCAAGGCTTTTCACAAGCCTGTGACATCTGCTTACCAACATTTGGTGTAAAAATATCAATATCTGCTCTGCATAGCTGTACTGAGTGCTACACATTTACCAGCCAGTAAAGATCAAGAGCCTCCTGGGAGCTGGCTGGATCAAACTGTCATGATTTCAGCACTGCTTTGCGTCAGACGGCAGAATTTAAAGTCAAAACACAGATAGTTTAGGGAGGAAGACAATGTGAAGCCCTGAGTCATACCCTGCTGAGGGTGAGGAGAACAGATTAATAGACAGCAAACATGAATGAAACCAAACGGCTCATTTTAGTCATGCAGCTGCTTCTGAAACCCAAAATAGGATTTATTTTTAGTCCTTGAACATGAAAAGAGGATTTCTTTGCACCTTGCCAAGGAGAAGTTGAGAAAAGAGTTTTAATTAGCGTGGGGCTGGCTCCCTTTTCCTTGACACCCAGAGGAGCTCAGCAGCAGGGTTTGCTGTGTTCAGGGAAGTTTTGCTGCTCACAAGCTGCTTTAACAATGCGTCACCCACAAGACTTTGCACGACCCAGCAACTTTTAGTGTCATCAGGATAGAGAAGATGCAGCCCATACTCCAGCCCTGGTCAACTTAGCTTTGCCAAAATTTGAAAAAAAATTATGATTGCTTATAACTAGGTTGTATCTTTCTGAGAAGCTGCACCACTCCCCGTTGCTGGGGGAAGGAGACAAAGCAACCATGGCTTGGCAGTTGGAGAAACTGCACAGGTTCACCCACAAACATTAGAGATTATTTAACTAAAACCTCCAAGCCCTTCAGAGAAGCTCTGGCAACAACCAGCAACAGCAGACAGCAAAATTGGTTTGCCTCTGCTTTCTCAGGTGAGTACTGCCCACCCATGTTCAGCTCCATGGGTGGTGCGAGGGCCCAGCCTTGGGTACTGGACACCTTGGGGTATTTGGGTCAGCCAAGATCGACCTTCAGTGAGTCTTTCCATGAGAGAGCACAAAGGTTTTACATGGGAGTGAAAAAAGTTGGCACAACTGTACACACATTTATATGATTTTCCATTTTAAATAAACAGATAGAAGTGATTTCAAAGCTGTGCCTAAGGTTAGTTACATTACCTAGTCCTCTGCTAAATCATTTCAGCAATTCTGCTCTGCAGAAACTTTATGATCTTGGGGCTAAGCCATTTCTATCCCTTACTTACATTAAAGCCTCATTAATTTTCACATTAATCACTCATAAACATGAAAAACCTCAATGATTTTGGATTTCCCTGTCTCTGGCACAAAACCTCTGTTTTGTTATGTGCTGCTTTGTCTGACAACATGGGACAGGACTCAGAGTAGCAAAATTGCCCCTCCAAAATTAACACTCGTGTTCTTACTCCTTTTTTTTTTTTTTTTGAGAATCCAACCATTCTCAAAGCATAAACTACCATGCTTGCATTGCTTCATGTGGGCAAATGTTCTTCCATCCCCAAACCATTAGGGCAACAGCTGCTTAAGCAACGCAGATTGTAAGAATCTATCTGCTAAAACTAGAAGGGCAAGAAGGAAGCCATGCTCTGTTTCCTTGAAATAAAACATTATCACAATTTTCTCTTGCATTGTCTTTGCTAGTGTCATTAGTTTCACCAGTGCCATTACAGCCTTTTATGTGGCCATAGGTTTGTCCTTCTTTGCTTAGTTAAGTATGTCCCTACATAGGTTCCAACCCTATTGCTACAGTAATTTATATAGATCTGGGTCAAAACCAAATTTAGCATTTGGTCACGAATGTGACAAAAATAGAAAAAAGAGACTCAGTGCAAGGCACAGCACAGAGACAATGTTACAGAATTTCTTCCTGGAGACAAATTCTACCAAGAAGAGAGCAAACAGTTTGATTTGGCAGTTCATGTGGATGAGGCAGAACCACTTCATGTCAGACCCTCTTTAAAAAATATATACTAAATTAAAAGTCCATTCAACATCAACATGAGTGATTGCATCAAAATGAGAGCACAAATTCATATCATCCTGTGTGGTTATACTATTAATATTTGCCATATTAGCATTAAAGCAGAGATCTTGTATCTTTAGGGTTGAATTGTACTGACTTTGAATTTCAGGATATGCAGCCAGGGAGAGCTGGTTGACTTCAATGGCAGCTTTGCTAGTTTAGGGATTGTAGGATCAAGGCAAGTCCAGAACCTCAGTGCAAAAAGCAGAAGAGATAGAGGGTTGATCGTCTACCCCCCAGCCTTGCAGCAGCCTCCTGCCTGGCCATCCTCACTGCTCCGAGCAGCCGGGCTGTGGTCTGGGCTGTGGTCAGGGTGACCCGCAGCTCGTGCAGCTGAGCAGGACTCCAGCACAGCCCATTTATCAACTGGCAGAGACACTCCCTGGACAGAGAGGATTTAATGCCATGCCCAGGTGTGCAGGAGGCATATTCTGAACAGCAAGACAGAGAAATCAAGCAACACTGTCTGGGAGCAGCCACCCTGTGTAAGTGCACGTGGACAAGTCACTGTGCTCTATCCAATGTGGGGCGGGGTGGGAACCAGAGGGTGGGTACAGCTGGGGACATGGCACAACACATCCATCCACTGAAAAGATTAAGAGCTCCGTTAACATCTATAATTTTCTTTTTCTTATCACTCAGTCCTGGAAAGGTCTCTTGGACTAAGAAAAAAGCACTAGGGAGGCTGCTTCCTTCCCAAGCAAAAGCCAACATGTAAGTGGTGACTTTGTTTCCCCCAACAGACTGCAATCTATATGACAACTAGTAACACCTCTGCAAGCTGGGAAGAACGTTTGCTTGGACCTCCAAACTGTTTTAGATAGCAGTCTTGCATCTCTCAGCTATCAGAGTTGACTGGCAAGTAAAATCCATATAATCAGGAGAAAATGCTGTGATTTTCCCCTAACGTAAATGCTTTCTGTCTGATACACCTTGCTGGTAAGTGCTTAGAAGGGCTGAGTGCCCTTCCCAGCCCCAAGGCTCCTGCTTTGCTCTTCTTCCAAACCCTGGGCCAACCCACCCAGACATCCACCAGCTGGGTTGTATGGAAACACGCTCCAGGCTGAGATACCACCACTGGGTAAAGGCAGATGTGTGACAACCCCTTGATCAGCCTTTTTTTCAGGTAGGAAAATGGTACCATAACAAGTGAGTTGGGGAAGGGACAAATACCCAGTGAGAAAGTAGCCCACGCGCTATCTTGTCTGAATATGAGTCTAAACAGCTTATGGCTACAGGCATCTTGCTGAGCGGTCCCAGTTTAAGCACAAGGTAGGACTATGCGATGCAAGATCATTTTTTCTGCCTCAGAAGGAAACAATGACAGAATTGAGCAAAAAATTAACGAGTAGATGGGAAGCATAGATTCTGTACTAGCAAAGATAAAATACACAGCCTCTTTTATAAAATATTAAACATAAGCTATTTTTCCAATTGAATGAAATGTACTCAAAACAAACCATTTGTATCCAGGGATCCCTGCAGGCAACAGAAGGCTTCTCATGAAAATAGCTGCTTGAGTGCTGGGCTAATAATTCAGATTCAATAGGATTCAAATCTGAAAGTAAACAGACACATTATTGTATCTCACCCCAAATCTGCAGCATCCTTACTCCGGAAATTTTCTCCCGGATACATCTGAAAAACAAGCATGAACTCTATAGGCACTGCTTACTCCAGCGAGAATCTGCAGGCAGGGCTGTGGCTGAGGGAAAGGCACTTTTTCAGCAGGATGGGACTGAGTTATTGGCTTCCATTTGCAAGCACTCACACTGAAAAAGCCCTCTTACTTTCACGCAGGGCTTTTCATCTGAGTGGGGAAAACCAACCTGTGGCCACATGCATCATGTGAGCATTGTGAGAACTGAGATAATTTTATTTCATCTTTGCCTGATGGCAGCAACATGGATTTATGTAATGCTGGCAGTAGCTTCCCCAGTGCTATTCTCATTCCACAGACAGAGCAGACTTCTCAGGCACAGGGATGCCACGTAGGGCCAGAGCCAGGGCTGCTCATGAGACTCAGGTCTGTCCATTTTTACTGTTAACACTAATTTTTCTATCTCTTCTATTTCACCCCCTTAGCAAACTCTTCACCTGTCCCTAAGACCAACACAATTTTCCATGATGATCTCCCCTGTACAAGGCAATGGGGTGTGGAAAGATCTGGATCAGCATGATACATTTTCTACCAGACTTGTAACTCTTAACTTTATTTTGAAGCAGGCCTGCTGCTGCATGGCCACTGTGCTGCAAACCATCACCCTAGGTCCATCCCACCAGCAGCGGGTCTGCACACACAGAAGAGCGCAGCCCAGGAGCTGCTTACAAAAGCAAGCTGTGTCCCCCAGGGACTCTGTGGCCATCTTCCGAAAAATTACATCTGTATCTACTGCATCTGGCGCGATGCTGGACCCTATAGAAGTGTTCTGGTTCACCCAAAAGAAATTGTTTGAATTTCAAGGCAAAGCAATTCATTGCAGCTGTTTAAAATCAGGTCGCAAAGCACCGCAATGAGTTACTGTCAGCCTTACCTAGAGCGTGGCTTGCATGTGCTCCTGCGTAGATGTGGGGTCAACAGGGAGTTGTTTGGCTGGCTGTGGGTTTCCACTAACGTATCTCGAAGCTGAATCAAAAGGCCAGATACTACATCTGGTGCTGGCGATCTTTGAAGAACTAAATGGATTACTTGTCCATGCAGGGAGGTTTTTGCCATCTGTTGCAGATGTAATATTGATGAGGTTCTCAATTTTACATAACTTTCACGATATTATTATACAAACAACAAACAAACAAAACCAAACACAACCCTTCTGGGTTGATGTTGCTTGCTTTTAATCAGGAAGTCATGACCATATATGTCTGTTGAAGTGGTATCTTCTCAGCTTCTCTGCTGTGCTGTTGCCTGTTGCAGCGTATGTCCACTGTGCTCCACACAGCATCATACTGTTGCTCGGCGCCTCTCTCAGCCTACAGCTGCAGAAACTGTCTCGGATCAGTGCCCTGTTTGTATAAGACTCCACTGGCTCGTTTTCACCCTGGCGCACGAAGGCCCTCTTCTCATTCCTCATCCTCTCTCCTCCAAGGACCCAGCAGTGGCTGGTGGGTACAGACTTGGTCCTGTATAGAAGCATTCCTCCTGGAGCTCCTGTGGAAGGATTTCCTTTCTCACTGCTAGGCATTGGGAAGGACGTCAATTCCCGTCTTACTATATTTTTTGTAGCATGGAGGTATTCTGTCTAGAAAAGGAGGAAAAGGGAAAGAAGAACTGTAATATGAGGAGACACAGCAGAAACTGGGAAGAGAAAGAAACATGTCAGTTGTCAGTGCTGCAGCTGCAATACGTGAGCCAGCACAGCTGCGAAGATGTGTGCTCCTCTGGAGACCATGGCCAGGGGCTCTGAGCTGGAAAGACCAGATGGTGCAGGAGCTGAGGCAGGAATATTGAGTCTCTCTATCAGGGTCTGTGCCAAAGATGGGGGACAAAAGGGTAATTAGGCTGATGAACAGTGATATTAAATGTATGAAATGAGGCTTATAATATAAGAGAAATCTTAGGAAAAATAAGTTGAAGTGAGAACAACAGAGCAAATCCCAGCAGAAATACAGAACCTGCTCCCAAAAGTAAAATCCATACATACAACTGCAGTTTGTTCCCTGATTTTTACCCATCAGGTACATATATGGATTACAGCCACTTTAAAAAAGCAGTAAAACAATAGAATTTTATATTTGTATATGCTTCAGTTGGAATAAGACCAAATAAATTTGGAATGTGCACAAAAATAAATACATACCTAAGTACTTTCAGGAACAGTCAGTGTTTGCTGAATGAGAGCCCTTAACCATGATTTTTAATTACTACTGACCATTCTTTATTCTAAGTTTATGTTGTTACAGCTGCTTCGGCAGCCAGGGCTCAGAGACCATCTATTGACAGGACCCAGACAGAATTAACTTGGAAATCAAAAAGAACTGCAGAGGCTTTTCTGTGCCAGTGGCATGAGACAAAACCAAAACAAACCTCCCTCCCTTTTACAATCATTACAACCAAGTACAACCCCTCCTTTTACCAAACAATGACAGTTTAAGAGAAAAGATCCCAAGAAACAAACAAGTAAACAATTATTTTCAGGCAAACAGATCATAAAACAAGCCTGCAAGTTTGATTCCTACATAGATCATTGAAAGCAACATCTACAAAGGTGCCCACAAGCTACTGATAAATGCAGTATCTTCCCATGGCTGTATTGCCTATTATCTGAAGACTAACCTATGGAGTAGCTGTTGAATTCATACTTCACATTGTGCTGATATAAGTCCTAAATTCATAAAGCAAAATGAATTTTAATAATGCTGAGCAAGTCTTGCCTGACATATCAGCTGCATTAGCTTAAAAAAGATGGATCATCCAATACCACAGTATATACCCTCAAGTGCAGAAAATTATACACACCCCAAAGGGGTTGTTTGATCCATTTTTTTTTTAGACAGAAAAAAAAAGCAAAGGAATTCAGCCATGTAGTTTTCTAAGTCCCTGAAAGTTTGGATACTGCCGACAGAAGTTCTAAGATGACCCTGTCTCTCAGTGAGGTCTCAAAGTGCTCCTAGTGTTGTAAATCATTCCTCTCCAAACTTATTTTCAAGTGTCTTGTGAATGTAGAGCTGTCTTGCAAAGTAGTTGCCATTCCTACACATTCTCTTCTGCTTTATTTAGAGGCTACCAACAGCCCTTAAAAAATCTGGAACAGCTGTGATATAAAACTAAATCCAACTCTAAAATAGCATCTTAGAAAGAACCAGGAGTCCTTGTTTTGCTTGGTTATACCAAGTATATTCACTACATCGCACAGAGCAAGTAGACCTGACTGTAATTAAGAGCAAGTGTAGCACTTGCATGGGGGGTGGGGTGGGGTGTGTTAAATTAACATTTCACAGATCACCTTAATGCTGACACTTCCTAACATGTTTTTCTCTGCAATCTTAACTCTCCTTCATTATGTTTTTGAAGTATTCTCTACTGTGTCTAACAGAATGAAACTCTGGCTGGGACCAGCAGAATCTGCTGTGAATTATTTATGTTCCAGTATTGCTGTTAGCACGAGGATTAAGCCATTATACTAGTCTGTGGGAATATACATCATCTTTTAGCCTCATTTTCTTCTGGTCTGACTTAGTTCAGATTAAAGAATAGAACCTATATATGTAAATCGGAATCTGTCTCACTGTTTCTTTCATCCCAGTTGGTGGCACTTAACAGCATCCTACTACAATATAGCGTTAGTTTTCCTACAGAACGACTTGCAGAGAAAAAAGAAGAGTGGCTTCCATTGTGCTTTTCTTACCAACCTTTTCATGACCTTTCTATAGACTTTCATGTGAGCAGTCCAGGGCATAAGTCAAAGTCTTGGAGGCCTAGCTGCCAATTAACAGTGACTCTGGGACCATCCTATTAATATTCTAAGAACAAAAGTTCTGTAAGATATCTGCCAATATATTTTACCTTGAGGCATTTTGAATAGCTACCTTCACAGAAAAGTCATGTCACAGATACAAGAACATATCCTTGACCAATTGTTTGTATTCTCTAGTGCAATTCTGAAATATTTGAAGGAGTTTTGCTTATGACTCAAGGAAAAATAAGTAAATATGAAAAAAGGAAAGATCAGAATCAAAGATTTTGCAATTGATGCAGTCATCTGACATTCATGACCTCTTGCACTATTTTAAAACCTAGATTAAAAGTGCACGACAAAGGCAGAAAGACTGCTTTCAAGTCTGATGAGTGAAACAGAAGTTTCTAAAACTTAAGTGTTCATTTTTATACTGACATATTGGCAGCAGAGCATTAGTCAGCCAGACAGAGAGTTTTCATCTAATATAGGTATATTAGCATGCAGTGCCTGACTACATTTTGATCTGAAGCTAAGCAAGGCAGGCTTATTCTCTCCAACAAGTCAGACTGATGTGTTCTCCCCAGAATCACGCCTTACAGAAAAATAATCATGAAATATTAATCATTTCCTATTTAGAGCTACAACTGTCACAAATGATGTAGTTCTCTCGTGTACAACCTCTTGCTGAAACACTGCATAAGGAACGCAGCAAATGTTGACTGCTTTCCAGGCAGAGACGGGGCCTGGGCTGTGTGAGCACTGCAGCCCGTCTGTGCCGGCAGCTGCCCACAGGAGCAGAGACAGCCCCGCTGTTTTGCACCATGGTTTTGCACCAGCAAACCCACGCCAGGTCATCCACTGACCACGGCCACACTGCCTGTCAGTTCAATCCTGTCTTCCTGCACCAGCGTGTCCTGTACTTACAGTCAAGAAAATGCTGGCAAAAAGTACTTGCAAAGGTTTGTCTGAAGACAAGCAACTGATTGCCCTACTACAGGCTAGGGAACACTCCCCTTCCTTGCTGGCAATAAACAAACATCAACAAGAATGCGGGACAGAAGAGGAAAACACAGCAAATCTGTTTGCAGGAGGGTTCATTGCTCAGAGCATGCTTACGGCCCTATTGAAAGATCATTTTGAAAGATCCATGTGAGTTTGGAAGCTATTTGCTCAGGGATCAGGCTCAACACCCCGTGACTTGCAAGGCCTGTCATTCAGCCGAAATAACAAATAATGAGAAATAATTTCTCTGAATAGCTGATAGGAGATCCAGAGCATGAAAGCAATTTGCATAAAACAGTCATTGTCATTTCACACACGCAGATCTCCGGCAGTCAAAACCTCACAGTAGATCATTCAGGGACTGAGGGAAAGAAATTAAACCAGTTGTTTGCTACAAATAACTCATCCAGTTGTATCTGACATGGCACTGCCTCATTACTGGATACTGTCAATGCTCCAAGCTGTGACCTATAGCCAGGATCCCAGGATGTAAAAGCCTGTGCAACATCTTAAGATACACACATTGCTATGGCATGCTGCTGCAAATGGGCCAGGAAAATCAAACAGTTCTTATGGGACAGAGGGGGGAAAAACACTCCTAGACTAAAGCTAGTGTTTATCAGATGGAATTAGGTGATCCAGATCACAAGTGCACTGAATGTAGCTGGGAGACTTTTGGTTTCAATGGCTGTCTGCCTACTATCAAATAAACTTTCAGTCCCGTATTCCTTGGGCTGCTTCTGATCTTTCTCAATAACAATTAGATCTTCTATCTGCAGACAGAGCCCCCTTGTCACATGTACTTTACTAGAACTATGTGATTCTGTAGTATTTTCTCCCTCTTGATACTACACAAATTAGTTTTTAAGACAGAATCAAAACATTCAGTATTACCATCACCAGGAACTTCTTGGAGCCGGCGGGGGGGAATCCTGTATAATGGAGCTGGCTTCATTCACTTGTAAAAAAGAGTTTTCAGTTTGAGAAATGCTTGCAAAACACTATCTTCAGCCATTGCATTGTAATATCATCCAAGTTTATTGGGCGGCAAAACCTTGAAATACTTGTCAGGACAACTAGCAGTTTCTCTCTAATGTTTTAAGGCAAAGCACAGAGTTGTTCTGCAACACTCACCTGTGTCCCAGCCAAGGGATCCAGACTGGATGGAGACTTTGAAGAAATTAAGCAGTGATTAAAGTAAAGATGAAAGTAAACCTTTCAGCCTGTATGTAGTGTCTCTGAGTGTAAGGTCCAACAGACAGTCCTTGAATACCTACAACCATCCTTCCACAGTTATCTACACACCAGTGAAAAGAAATCAGTGCCAAGAGTTGCCTTTGCTAGGTCTCTGCTAACACTTGGCAATCTATAAGAGGAAGAGCCTAGACAGAAAGCAGGTTCTCCTTTGTAATACAAAATGCAGCAATATGTTTACCCAGTCACTGAAAATAAATCAGATGATGATTTCCAGACACAGTGACCACTCACTATTTCCAAAGTGAGATTATGATGGGGCTCTAGCTTCTGCTTTTTTTTTTTGCTGGCCAGAAGCGTGCAGAAACAGTCTGCCATGTCACCACACTGGCTGCAGAGGCTGCATGGGCACCCCAAGATATCTCTGGGTGGAAAAGAGGGTATTCTGTCAGGCTATATCTGAAGGCACATCCAACCAAAGTTGTGGGGTTTCTCTTTCCAGAATTCACTACATTTTGCTTAGGCACAGGGCTTGTTCCTAGTAATGAAGAGCCTTCCTTGCAGCATAAGGGATGCTTAACACACAAGTTCAAATAGCAAGTTGGAGAGCAAGGCCGGTCAGGTGGGTTAGCAATCTTTCCCAATCTGCCATGGATTTCCTGCAGTGACTTCAGCAGATCACTTCCCTGGTTTCTTTCCCTGCAGAACAGAGAAGTTTCCCTGCCCATCATGACATTAAGCATTCTTCAAGACTGGAAGGCTCCTTTAGTATAAAACATGTAATAAAATTTTCAGTAGGTTTTGAGAGATAGGGAGGGAAACATCTTGCAGGATAGAAAACTGCTCAAAATAAACTACAAAAAAATTAGAAATGTGACATAATAGCTTCCTGAACTGTGCCTGAAAACAGGCACAGTGGTTTTGTACAGAAGTTACCTGCAAACATTTCTGTGTTCTATAGCATTGTGGCATTAAGGTTCATTCTAGCTCTGAAGCACGATGAATTTAAAGCAATTTAAAATATGGCAGTTTACAGTCTAACTAAAGGATTTCTGATTATCTTGTATCACAGCCTCTACATTTCAAGCTATACCATTAAACTCAAATGGTGAGAACAAAAAGGCCAGGTTCAGAGCAGTGAATCTTTTTCTCCTGATGTGCCATACAATTAAAGGCATCAACAGTGTAACGAATATTAAGAAATCTGTCACTAGCTGTCATCCGGTTGGAAAGAACTAACTCCCTAGGGCTCACTGTTGACAGCACTGAAAGAAACAGCCTCACCTGGAATCACATATTAATTCATTCCAGTGAATGCTTCAGCATGCAGCCCTTCCACTTCAGATATGGTCGACAGGCTACTTTCTGCACTAATTAAAGGATGTTAAAATGAGATCAGCCACTCCTTATTGCCTGTCTCACATTTTGTGTTTACCACTGTGTTCAAGCACAGCTAGGGGTGGCTAAATATTAACCAAGTAAAAAAAAAGTAAAAAATTCTAGATTAGTTGCCTTTTATTTCCCCATTCTAGTGACTAGAATTTCATGTGTCATTTTTTTCTTCACAATTCACATGGCTGAAGCACCCCTGGACATAATGAATATCTGCACATCCAGATTTTTCCCTAAATTAAAGGATTTATGAGAAATGGAGAATTTGATGCCTGCAGGCAGGTACAGTTGTGTATTTGCCAAGGAGCAGATCCAGCACCGTGCTAGCACTGCTCTGTGGATGCTGAACCGGAGCTGACTCGGGTCCACCCCATCTGCACAGGACTGCATAGGGGCAGGTCCCAGCATGTCCTCAGGTCCTAACATTCCCCTCACTCATCACCGGGGTATTTGAGCTTTCTCTCCTCCGCGGGACTCCCTTCCCTGGTGCAGCAGGAAGGGAAGAGAAAGGTAACAGCAAGTTACGTTCCAGTATCAAGGTAAGTTGCAGCCCTTCCGAAGCTCAGACTCTCCTACAGAGACAAAACCATACAGCTCCTCAAAATCACGAGGCCTTCAGCTACATACAACATCTCAGTCAGAAAGGTACAAAAAATCCCAAGCATTTCCCCGATGGCAACCACATTCATCCACACATATTACTTTGCTATGGCCCTACTGCCTACAAAAATCCTGGCTTGTTTGTTTTTCATACAAGTTTCTCTTGCTTGTTTCTCTTACTTACTATTAAGTTCTAGTATCTCAACTCTGTGAAAACTCCCCTAGAAACACACACAAGAGAACACAGAAAGAGGCTCTAGCTAAGGAAGAACCCCTGGTGTGAACACTTGCTGCTTCCCGGGGCACCCATCGCACTGAGCGATGCAGCGACCTGATTCCCAACCTCAGTGAGTGGGCCAGGGGATGGAGCATGAGACAGCCACAGCCCTCTCTCACCACGGCTCAGCAGAGAGCTTGGGGCACCCGTGCTTCAGCCCTGCCCCTCTCAGCCCCAGCAGCAGCACCGTACTTGTTTCTCCTCTGGAGCACACAGTGGACTGCCGGACTTCTTCGTACATGAGCACTTATGTTACGGTTTCCCAGGCTAGTCTCCACCCAGAAACGAAACTGGAAGCACAAGCACAGGATTACTTGCTCATAACCAAACCAGCACAACTCGCATGATTAATGCATGCCAGGAGGGGTACAAAGCTGGGCTAATAATACATGCTGTCCCCACTACGTGACATGCCAGCTAGCACAGCACAAGATAAATGGATATTTCCTCTGATAGGCGCCAACAGAAATTGTATTTCAGACAAGTCAAATCCATCCATTCTAGTGAAACGCCAAAACATCCCAGTTTGCAAGCTCTGTCTCCTTACTGACAGCAGCGAAAGAAAACAGCTCAGATACTGGTGGCACAGGTTTCTTTTTTCTGCTGTTAAGAAAGCGTGTTCAAAACAGCAGTAAATAATCTGACTAACAATTCAGAAGTATGTGCATTGGTTTGTGCCTCTGTTACAGTATTAATCTCCCTTGAGATCTTTCAGTGGCATGGAGACTCATAGGAAATGCAGTAGTGCAAAACACCACGTGGCACACAGTCAGCTTGTTTGTCACACAGGCTGCTCTCGAGCTGAAAGTCTTAAATGCATCAGGAGAAGACATTTGGGAGATAAGATCTCCAGCGGTTTCTGTATTTGCCTGATAGGAGCACACATATTACTGAATAAGGACAGATTAAGAAACACAGGGACTGCATATGGATATGCCGTAGGAAAGGTGGTATTCATGGCAAGTTGTCGTCTGGATTGATTCTAATGCATTACAAGTCTTTGCTAAGGTCACAGAGTTAACCCACCTGCAAACAAAGAGGAGAACACAATCTCAACACTACCAAATACAAAGTATTTCTAGCTCAGATAGGTTTCTCTGTTGATGACAGCAAAGACGTGAAGATGCTTGGGATGATGCTACACACAGATTCACGTGCATGCAGCAGCTCTTCTTGGCAGCCTCAACAGCCCCAACCTACTCTCAAGCTACCAGAATTGAGGGCCAATAGTTACAGAAACTAATTACTGCTGGAACACTGAAAGGGGAAGAGGTGAAACCCAGAGTGTTTCTTGCTGCAGGGGAATTCTTGCCTTTATTACCATCTAAATTCACAAAGAGAGGCCATTACAATTTAAAATCCTCTATCTATGCCTTAACCTCTGTTCCCATGTGAGGTTTTTTCCACCACTGCAATTGAAAACCATGTTGCTCTGTCACTGTTACTAAGCAGCCATCCTTGTGGAAACAACGCTACACAAGACACTAAAACCAGAGGGCTGGGCTCATCTCACACAGCACTGGCTGCAGGTGCAATAGTCTTTCCAGGCTGCTTGTGAAAGACCACAAACCAGGGCAGTTCAGCCCACCCAAGGGTATGCTTAAAAGAGACGTAATGAATGACCCATCTGAACTGCTCCTCTTGCTCTGACTGTAGATGGCTAGACTGACTCCACATCCCATTTTAAAACAGCTCAAGCTGGATGAGGTGACACCATCCAACGTGATCACATTTGAAAAATGTATCAACGCAAGTGCTGGAACATACTAGTAAAACCGTATAGAAAAGTTCTGCACCGTAGTATCTGCAAAAGGAAAAAAACAGACAAAACCAAACACCCCCACCACACCCACACATTCCTGCTTATCAACTCTTGCTGAATTTCAGGCACCTTTCAAAGAAGCAAATTGAAATTTTGAAGCCTATCAACCTTAGAGATTAATTCTATTTTTAATTAAATGAGTGTTTTCAGACTGAAATGGCCTTTATAATTTCCCTGTTGCACTGGAAAGAGATGAGAGGTGAGCAACTTCCCTAACTACTGTTGCTACCAAACTGCTTTAAGGCACTCTGTGCAAGAGCAGCGTCAATACACGGACTCAGTCTTTAAACCTAGGAGAAGTTTTAGAAATACTTGAGTTCATATGAAGAAATATCAGCAGTAGCATTAATCACCATCACCCCAAAATTATTTTTAATAACTTCTTACTCCATCTTTACGGTAATTATATGAACCTTCCTTTGCAATAATTGCATGTCATACTACGGAAGAATGACTTCTGATTAAATGATCTCCTTCAGTAACTAATGGTAAGATTAAGATGGTCCTTCATTTAACATTAATGATGAATAAATCAATACATCTAGTAGCTAAAGATATTAGTTTCTTCATATTCAATTATTGTCCACAAAAATGTCTCTGGAGGGCTTCTGTTCAAATATTGGGCAGTGTTGGGAAAGGGTTAATCATCATCTTTCACAAGTCACTAAGCAACAGGATTCTGCTCTTATGGCACGTTTTGCCAGCCAGAGCTGTAGCAATGATGAAACCTTTCTGTATCTTACGCAGAGAGTTTTCTGAAAACTTGTCTGCATGAACACCAAACCCCTACGCTGCTCGCAGACTTAGATTTAGCTCCTGATAGCTATTAGTTTTCAAATTGTTTCAGTACATTTAATTTTCTATTCCAAATTATACATTGTATTTTAATATGACTTAAATGATGGAAAAGAGGACTAACTAAAACGCAGCTATAGAACTAAAACCGAATGAAGAAGCCCCAATATTCAGCAGTATTCAGTGCCCCACTAAGTGCCTTCATGACATGTCTCAAATACAACCAATAAAAGCAAACTTAAGAGTCCAGAAATTCAGAAGACAGGTTCATACTTCAGGGATGGACCTTTCTCCCTCACGGAAGGAAAGGAGAGCCGCAAGGAGGGTACAGAAAACCCCAAGCCACTGCACTGGGGATACAACCCAAACCACACCAAGACTGCATCAATCATCAGGGGTTACTGAGGGCTGGTAACTCATAAATCAATCTCAGTTATTTGTGCTTAGCTGACCGTACATATCTCATAAACATCTTAATCAGGAGAGGAGGTCACATCCCATAATGAGCAAAGCCAAACAACAGGGATTTACATATTCATAGGCTCTGGGGAAATACATTTCCAACCTCTGAAAGATAATTTTCAGGAACTTGCTTCTGCAAAGACTTTAGGAAGATTTAAACTTGTACACGAATGTCAAGATCGTTTCAGACAGAGCACATGTAAATCAAGCACATACATCAAAGCTTGCTCACCTTCAATCATTTAGTCCTAGCCAATCTCTACGAAACAACACAAATAAAATTTTTGTCTTGCCAGCGTTTTATAGCAAAAACTACTAGTCAGATTTTATGGAGCCAGGTTTTGCTTTATTTCAGCCTAATTTCTTAGCTGTCTCACATAATGGGCCTACTTGTGGTAATATTCTGGTCTGCATGTTTATTACAGGGGGCATGTGTCAATTTACTGGGGTGAACGAAGCTCTCAGCCCAAGCCCCTGGTTGCTGCCACTACAGCTCTGCAGTAGGTTAGACACAAGCACCAGTACAGGACTGGGAAGGGAGCCAGAAGCTCTGCAGTGGCTCCGACCCTCTTTTGGTCATGTTGAACATTCACTCGATCTTAACAAAGTCAAAAAAACCTACTCTGGACTAACAGTTGGGTTGATGAATGCTACTAAGTATATGGAGGACGTCAACAACTCTCATGACTAAAACCACGTTTACTTGGAAGCAGAAAGGACATCTATGTAAAGCAGGCCTCTGAATAATGAGTCTGCCTTCTGGCAGGTTGCTCCAAGCAGGTTGGGAGGTCTCTTTTGAACTAAACACAAAGTCTTCGTGAAGGAATGTTACATCATATTACATCACTATGTAATTATTACCTTAGATAATAGAATCACAAGAAAAAGGATGAAAACATCTGAATTTGGGGGGGTTGGCTAGCCTAAATTTATTGAAAAATAAATTTGCATCTAGCAAAATTATTGAATAAATTTGCATCTAGCTTCACTTCAGTCTGTTAATGCTTATGCTGGTATTTATTCTCTGGGATGTGTAGAGGTTTAAACAAGTGAGCAAGTTTTATCAGAATACTGGGATTTACTGTGTTAAATTAGTTTACATCTCTAAAAAGAAAAATCTAGATTCCTTGAAACAGGATGACTTTAATACTGATAAAGATCAAAAAAACCTTTGAGTGAGAAAGAAAGGAAAAATCCTTAAAATAAACACAAGTATTTGTTTCAGAAAGTCTCTATTTTGTAACAAACTGGGTTTGCTTTTAAAACACCTTGGATCTCTTGCCATGTGTGGATTGATTTACATGAGGAGAGGCTGAGCAGGCTCAGTCCTAAGACCGTATCAACTTCTGGACTTATTGCTGGAGCAGGGAGACTTGCGGGATGCAGTCATGAGCACTAGGAAATTGGACAGAAAAGACAAACTTGTGGGGAGCTGGCAGTACTTCTGGAAGCAGAACCAGCAGTTAAAAAGAACAACACGGGAAACTTGGACAGAGGAAAGCTAACGGGATGCCAAACGGGCAGGATGGAGGTGTTCCAGGTGGCTATCCCCCTCCTGCCCAGAGGCACAGGCACAAAGGCCTGTAAACTACAGCTAGGTGCCACAGAGATACCTAGGTCAAGGTCCTTGCTTGACTGTACACTTGAATTTGGTGCTTAGCTTACAAGACTAATGGTATTTAAAATCCAGGTCTGAGTTCTGGTCTGCTCTGGAAACGAGCCCAAGCTACAAAACAGAATTTCAGCTCTAGCTCATATGTGAACCCCTTTGAAGTCCTTGTATTTGTGGTTCAGTCCTTTTCTAGCGATGACCCACTGGCCAAAGAAAACTTGTACATTTTTAAGCCAGGCTTTCAAACACACTTGCTAAGTCTCTATTTCAACACAGTTGATGGTGTTTTGGAGGGGGCAACAAACTCCCATGTCTTTGAGTGCCTCCTACCACATCTAGAGTTAGATAAAACACCAAGTGCCCAGGAATGCGTTCAGACTCTTTCAGGTAGTTTTTAGCAATAAGAATGGACAGTGACTCAGTGACTGAGGATGGGAAATGAGTCACGAATGAGCATCTCTGTTACTGAGCTGGAGTGTCCTATACTCAGCCAGGGCCTCTGAATGCCAAAGTGATTGGATTACATTTCTGCTGTATTTTCTGACAAGAGCTACTGAGAGAGCTAGAGGGGAGAGCTCTGAATGCCGCCCCTGGAAAGGCAGGGCTCTCCACGTGCTGCCAGGGCTACTCTTTTGCAGGGGGTAAATAGCCTGTATCAGTGACGTTTGCTGCTGGTGCCACCTGCTTTCTTAAAACTATAGAAAACAGAGCTAAAATGGGTCTCTGGAGGGCATATGCTACTTCTCCATCCTGCACAATATTATTTGAAATAATTAATTAATATAATCTAAATTATTTCTTTGGGACCAGGAAGAGCATGCAGACATCCTGAAAAACAGGAAATCTCAAATAACGCTCTCTTGCATCGGCATGTAGGTCACTCTCCCTACACCCCCATTCCTGCCCCCAAGCATGTTGTAAAACAGACAAGAATTTGGGGCACAATAATTCCCTATATTCTGAAAAAAACCCAAGCAAAACTGACAACAGCATGCATTTATTTAGGAACAATAAGTTAGTCTTTTTATGTCCAATTAATGCACCTGTACTCTTTCTAGCCTCATCCCCCATGCTTCACAGTCAATCTGGTGTTTTATTATCCAGATCAGATCTGGTTTAGCTCACATTTCCACAGAACCCAACAAAACCTCACTCCGCTGGGGGAGATGGCTCAGAACATATCAAGCTCTCCTTGTGCAGTTGCTTCCAGTCATCTTCCACTGAAAACACTCCCCAGGAGGGACTGGAATAATCTGTTACCAGCCAGTTTATTTTAGTTTAAAAGATGACTATTGAAGATAAAGAAAACTAGTTAACTTTAAGTTGACTGATAAGTGCTGACTGATTCATCTGGGGGGAAAAATGGTCATTTTTTTCAGCAGCTCTAAGTTCTCCTAAACCTTTAATTTGCTACTATACTTATAAATCCACATATAGCTGCATTTGATCTTTATGTACAGTCAGGCTCCATTTAGCCAGGGAAATGCCATGACATGGAAGGAAGCCATCTGTTCCAAAACAATCAGGTTGACCTTGTTTTCCAGTAGGCCAGGATCTAAAAGAAAGGCACGTCTTTTCCCCTCTGAGGAGATAAAGTACCATGCTCTCAAAATGCAGAACAGCTTCACGGGGACTCTCAGAATCCCTGCCGCAACGCACGGAAGGACGGTGCTTGCGATAGGCAAGATCAGGCTGTCAAAGCAGGGGGTGCAACAGGTATTTACATCTTTGTGAGCACTGACCTGAGCCCTCAGGCATTCTGAAGATACCTGCTAGCCACTTCTGAGAAGCAAGGAGTAGTTAGTAACTGCACCAAAATCGTAACTACTCTCCTGCCTTTGGTACTATACCTGGGAGAACAGCTTGTAGCTGATGTGTTGGGAGTCATCTGATGTGTTGGTTTACATGGGGCACAGAGCCCTTTGTAAATCATGCTGTGTCAGATCAAGGATGGAAACTAGAAGAGAAACTTATTCCTGACCTTAGAAGAAAACAAATCTATCCCTCAGGAAGAGCGCACATCTCTTTAAACTGTTTAACTTTAGAAACGATTATTTTTCTTATGAAAGAAACAAAGAACAGAAATATCACAATCCAACCTTTGAGTGCTCTATCAATTATTAATAATGACACATCTAATGTAATATGCTATGGCATTACAAGAACTCCCTAATGCTTTGTTGTGTAAGACATTGACTGGAGCCCTGGAAGCTGGCAGGTCCAAGGAGTCCAGACGACCTCTCCCAAGCAGAAATCGAGAGGCCAGAAGTGAGGGAAGAAATCCGATTATTTGACCAGCAACCACTTGTGGTTCTTCCTACCTCACAGCACAGTGATCACCAAGGCAGGCAAGCAGACAGGCTTGATGAGAGAGCCTGAGGGAGGGAATACCACCCTTTAATGTCATAGGGCTGATACCTACCCCTGACACTGGCCTGAGACCACAATTTATGTCAAAACCCACTGGACAATTTCTGGTTACTGCTGACCTAGGCTGATGAAAAGATCCAGAGCCCATCATTTAATCACAGATGGGTTTTGTCCCCTGTGTTAATCTTTCTCCAATTATTATTTTTCCAGACAAATTCACACTTTTCTGCTGGGTACAAAGAGCAAGAGTTTAAATGGCTGGCTGAATCAGTTATTTTCTAGAAAAACTATACTTGCTTTGCAATTAGGAGAAAAAACTGTGGCTGGAGAATAGGGAAAATTTTCAAACTTGTTTTCAAACCTGCCAGCCCTTCCCACAGAGAATGCCTCCAGCTGTAGAAATGTCAGACCAAAAGGCTGCCAGCTATCTTCATCCACATGGCGAGGACTCCAGGAGAGGGAGGTCAGAGGCTCCCAGGTGCTCAGGATTACATGCAGACCTAGGCTTTGGTGTCCCAGAATATTTCTTGTTGCTGATTGCTTCTCAGTTTTGTAATACACCTCACATAGCAAATTTCTCTGGTGGCTTTCAATAACCTCTTTGGGGTTTATTGCTTTCTTCCATCCACATCTTCACAGAAATCCTTTTTTTTTTTAGTATGGTATTTGACTACACAGTGCATCTGATTTCATATGGAACAATAACTCTTCACTAGGACCTTTTTTAATGAGCATCTTTTGTAGAATCAGCATTTGACATGAGGTCTCAGAAAGTGTTCTTTTTAGATTTTAACTGCTTCCCTCCTTTTGATTTTGTTTTATTCTCATATTTGATAAGCTCCTGTTTGACTTCCTCTAATTTCAATATTCTTCAACTTTTCTATAGTAGCTTTGCATTGAAAGATGACCTTCATTATTATTGTATGCCATACAAAATATGCTCCATCTGCAAGGAACATGATTTGCTTTGCTGATACCTTTTCCCCTGCTAGTATAAATAACCACCCTAAGCTGTGATATTCAAACAGGGCTCTATCTCACGTCCCAGACTCACTGGCTTGTGACACCGAAGAGTTCAAATCTCACAATATGTGGAGTTATTAGTAAGGCTAAGTATATTTATAATGTCATTAATTTATTAGAATCACAGCTTTCAATATTTAAGTTTCTCTACACCTTAACAGGAACTTGAACATAGGAATCTCAAAAGCTCAGAAGTCAAACAAGAACAACTCCAGGAAAGATGGGCCACAGGACCAAAGTTACAAATCAGCCATCCTTGGGGCATCCTTTTCTCCGGCTGTGATTCCATGGGGAAGACAGACACTTGACTGATGATCTATGATCACTTGGGACAGGTTGTATACAGAACCTCTCACTGTCAACATCTGTAAATCAAGCTTTACCACTGCCAAAATCAATGCAAACCTCATTTCAGTCTCATCGCACCTCTTGCATGGATGGTAGTACCCGCTACAGCATGGCAATGTTTGGAAAAGTGACATAGAATCCATTCACTTACAATTTCTGCATCACTTCTGTTCTGCCATGTGAAGGACTGTTGTGGTTTAACCCTGAAGGCAGCTAAACACCACACAACCCACTCACTCACACCCCAGCAGTGGGATGCTGGAGAGGATTGGAAAAAAGGAAAATTCATGGGTTGAGATAAAGACAGTTTAATAGGACAGAAAAGGAAGGGAAAATAACAATAATGAAAAAAGAATATACAAAACATGTGACATACAATGCAGTTGCTCACCACCCACTGACTGATGCCCAACCAGTCCCCAAGCAGTGGCCACCAACATCCCCAGCCATCTCCTCCCAGTTTTGTTGTTCAGCACAACACCATATGGTATGGAATATCCCTTTGGCCCGCTGGGGTCAGCTGTCCTGGCTGTGTCCCTCACAGATTCTTGTGCACGCCCAGCCTCCACTGGCAGCACAGTATGAAAAGCTGAAAAGTCCTTGACTGAGTGTAAGCACCACTGCTCAGCAGCAACTAAAACATCAATGTGTCATTAACATTACTCTCACAGCACAAATCCAAACCATACCCCATGCTAGCTACTACAGAGAAAATTAACTCTATCCCAGCCAAAACCAGCACAAGTCCAAAATTTTCCCTCCCATGTCCCCTGGTAGAAACCAGGTCACCCCTGTGAAAAGTGCACAGCATTACTGGTTTTCCCATCCTGCTCTCCCACTTCAGTTTCAGTTTGTTCCCAGTCTCTCCATAGCTAGTCTCCTGTGCTGTGTGATGACCCACGTACACCTGCCATCTCTCATTTACTTACAGAGAACACAAACCTTAATAACCCCAGACTCACCACACTGACATATCAGCTAGTGGTCCCAGCATCTACTACTTCTCAGGCTCATCTCTGGTCCTCTTGGTAAAGAACCCATCCAGATGTCGTCTGAACCTCTCAGTAGGGATCTCCCACTTTCTCCACCAAGACCAATTCTACAGGTTTGTAGAGAAGCCTTTCCACCATTCCTCTGGCCTTCATTTACCTCTGCTTCTGCTGCTCTTCAGAAGAGCTGCAGCTCACCTGCTTATTTAGCCCACCACTCTCCCCACCCTTCTGGCTCTGGTTTTCCAGCTGAGGACAGTCAGCCTGTTGCTGGCATCCCAGATTTCAACCCATTCTGATGAAACCCCCTGCTCCCCCCATAAGATTTCACATATCATCTCTGCTTGTCCTTTGCTGTCCCCCCTAAATATCTAAATAGCCACCCCTTTTCTCCTACCCCACCAGCAGGCACATACCTGCTCAGGGAGTGAGACCAACTTTTCTGAAAGGGTCCAGACTGGCCATCATATCTGCAGACTGAGAAGTGGGGTCTGGAAATCATCTCATTACAGAAATGGCAAATCATCAGCTATTTCATTTCTAGGATAACTCTCTCTTCCACAGTGATCATATCTGGTTTCATTTAACAAGGGTTTTTTTCATCTATCAAGAATAGTGCAAGCAATTGAATAAGTAAATTTTACTGTGGTAAGAAGCTTTAGAATTTGGGGGTAATGTGCATATGGAGAAGTTGATATGATCAGTTAAACTTATCTACTACTCAATTCCAGAAGGCAAATCCACAGCAAATTGGCCACAGTGCTGAAAGAAAAACATATTCCATTTTCAACAAATTATTTAAAAGTTTGCTCTTTCAATGGCTGTAGCTGATTAGGTTCTGCCTACACACCAGTAGGGTATCATAAATCCATGAAAACAATGCCCAAAGACAGAAAGGTTCTTCAGACTCAAAGGGTTTCATAGTGTGGGTTTTTTTCTCATTATTCCTCTGTCATTCAGAATAACAACTTTCTACTGACATCACATAGGTAATTAAAGTAAATGTTTGTAAGCAATCCCACTCCCCTAAGAGTCCCAGCACTCCAACTGTGTAGGTGAAGCTAAATCTAACATTTTGCCAAAGCCAAGTGGCATGCTTCTCTTCTAAGGCAGCTTCAGCCCACTCCTTAAGGGATGGGATTGCTTTGGGAGTAAAACTGCCCATCTTATTCCACCTCTGGGTAAAAGGCAGCAGCTCCTGTCTAAGACAGTTAAACAACCTAGAAGAAGAAGAGTTGAGCAGTGAATAATTCACCACATAGCAATTTATTCAGTTTGGACCCTGGCTGAAATAACAGTCCTACTCATCCAAAGCAGAATCTAACGAACTCTCTGATCATTGCATGTTGGCAACTGCAGTATAAAGCTCATCACAATGAGGACGAGTACAAAATATCCGCCAGGATACTGATTCAGCATTAACTCAAAATGATGGAGTCATCCCCAGAAGCTGTTTACGAGCAGAACCATCAGTGAACAAACCTGGACAACTCTGCTTCCTTTGAGAACAGATCAGTTTAGGCTATGACATATGCTAGATCTTCAGCCTTCCAGTAAAATCCATGCCTTGCCCTATCAAAGGCATTTGCTTTGCCAAGAACTCTCTTCTAGAAAACATAGGTATGGTTGAAGTGGTTGAGCAAGTGAGATGTAGCTGACCATCACAGCTATATTACATAAGCTTCGCATGAAATTGTGAAATCATGCATACACTTGACTGGCACCGATGACTCTCCAAAAGCTATTTACAGTGGTGTCAATAAATAGGTGAGATCACTGTTCTCCTCCCTCACTTCCCAATACCTGGATTCTAGCGGATCCAGGTAAACCAACTGCGTCTTCATAATGAAAACAGAAATTTAATTATTCACAAGCATTCCCCTTGAGCTTTCTCTGGACTTTTTGTGAATGATTAACAGAGCAGCTGCTTCAGACAGCACTCTCAATCCCTGCTTGCTGGCCTGTTAAAAGCAGTGACTCATCAGCACATGACGTCAAACCCTCCTCTCCTCTGAAATGGCAGGAAGGAGGTTTCATTAAAAAGATAAAAAAAGGTATCAACATAACAGCCTGAACTTCCTCCCAGACACACAGGGATTTGGTCACGGGTCATCTCTGCGGCTGCTACCTTAAGAGTTACACCGTGCTCATGCACCGACAGCTCCTTCAAAGGGTAAACTTTTCTGTTGGATACGAAAAACATAAAACATACTTCCTCAGGCAAGTCGATTTATCAGATACTCACTCAAAAATCAAAACAAAGCCCCAGCATGAGGCCTTTTGGTAAATCCTGCTTGTGCATCTTGCCAGCATGCCTGCACCCTCAAGGAGGGCTTGGCAGGGCACTGAGCACCCTGCCCCAACACCCCCCACACTTACAGCGAGGTGGGAGTATTTTCACAAGATGTTTAGACAACCCGAAGTAGCTGTTAAGCAGTGCTTCAGATTGCCCAAATAACACTTTCCAGTAACACCGGATAAGGGTGCCCAAACAGACAAACAGAGAATCATCAACAAGCCCAGTGCTGCCAAATACAAGACCTGCCCCTTGCCTCCATGCCTTGCTAAACGCTGCGCTGAAATGTGCAGACATGAAAAAAATCATATGTCCATGCAGCCATGATTCCCATCTTTGTGAAGAAACCTGGGCCCAGTGCCATGTAAGTTAGAAGCAGAAGTGGTAATCTGAAAAGAGGCTGTTTCTCAATAGTTAAAATTCAGATTTTTACTCCAGATGGCATGTCCTTTCATCACATGGACAACAGCATTTTACCCAGAAAATCTGCAAAGCAATAGAGAGGGGAACAAGCCGGGTAATTCGAGCTTTAGCTCTTACATGGGATTAATTACTAACATCTGTGATTTTTTTTTTTTCTCAGCTAGCTTTAGGCTGCAAAGACAAGCCTCAGCGTCCTCTGAGCCCATCTTCCATGGCAGCGCATCCCAGACAGCCCTGATCGTTCTTCAGCTGGGAAGGGCCACCACAGGGGACAGGAGATATATTTAGCTCCTTCCCGGCTGCCTGGAGGGCAGCATCACTTGCACCCCATGACTCCTGGCTTCCTGCAGTGTGGTGTTGGAAGCAGAAATACTGCTACCAGCTCAATCTCTTCACCAGAGGTAGTCAATCAGGGAGTAAAGTGGACGTTTGGAAAGAGAATGGCAACGTGGGGCCATCCGCACACACAGAGTTTGTGCCACAGCTGGAAAATGCTGCTTGCGTACGGCTGCACTCCCACCTGCACTCCTTCCCACGATACCTGGTCAGGCCACAGATATGATATAAAACCCCAAGGATGACTAAAATGACTGACCGAACATACAGAACATAAAAGGTGCAGAAAAAAAGTGTTACAAAATGGTCACTTGGCCATCAACAACATGGCCAAGAATTGCCATGACATGAGCCTCTACCCACCATTAAAGAAAAAATATTAAAAATCAACATTATCTTTATGTCATTTTGCAGAAATGGGTTTACTGTCTGACCTTTTGGCTCTATTAGTATTCTTAGCCTTTAACTTGGTTTGATTACTTTTTTTTTTTTTATGAGGTCTCTGTCTATCTGCAGTCCGAATCAGAAGTTGTTTTCTCACATAGATATGTGGCAAAGAGATCTTAAGGCCCCTGGGTATCCAAGTTAACTCTGGACAACCACTCTAAAATGGGAGTGAGAGTACTCTTATTGCTTATCTTTCTAGAATCAATTAGCAATTAATTTCTAACGGACTTGAATTTTGCACATGCCTCAATTTCACATTTAGACCCTAAACAACACTTCAATTTGAAAAAGCATCTAACTGCCATCTTATCTAGAGGCACTAATGCACTATGCAAAGCATCACTGTATTGCAAAACTCATCTGAGCTAGACCAAGCACCGTAATTACTTAAGAAGGAGAAATGGGGAATACAGTATCAGAAATAATGGTCATTCCTCAAACAAGGCTTTCCAAAAGACTTTGCATTCTTAGCAGAAACACAGAAAGGAGAAGGTCTTATTCCTCCCTCTTGCAAAAAATCTCTCCTGCACGTCGGGTGGCTCACACTCTGCCCTGCACCTGGGGGATGCTGCCAGCAGAAGAGGCTGCCATCACTCCCGCCACCAGCTGGCACTGAGGGCTTCTCTAATGCTCTTGGCAGCCATCCCTGACTAAGAGATCTCCTGCTTCCCCAAGCTGTGCAAAGGGGAAGTTGTGTGCCAGAGTCCTGGAACACCTCCCTCCTTCTGGTCAGGATCACCTCAGAGCAGAAAGGGAACAGTAAGCGCTTTCACTCCTGTTTACTTGTGCCGCACTATTACTGCTTGGCCTCATATATACAGCCTTCTGCAGCTGTATAAAGTCATTATTTAAAACAACCAACAAAAAAATGCCTCAAACACATATTTGCTATCAGTACCTTGTTAGAAGCAAATACAGACCTTGTGTCTTCATTGAGGAATAGAAGAAAAATGGAGGTTCTCCTCTCTCTAAGCACCCATTTCCTTTTCTGGCTGTTTCCTTTTACTAGAGTAATCTGCAAATACTTAGGGGCTCAGATTTTTCCTGTTCTTTAGGAGAAAACTGGATGCTCCAACGTAGCTATAGTATTTGGGACAACCTTATTAGCACAGGATGCAGAGGCTGCTCCCCTTGCTAGCACACGGCAGGACAAGTCAACCAACAGCAAATCCCTGTGTCTCCCACCCCGCTCCTCCACTCCTCCTGCTGTCCCAAAGGATTTCACCTTCCATTCCTTTTGGGACACTGTTCAGGTGTTCATATGCCAAAGGGACAAACCTGACCACCACACTCTCTCAGAGATCAGCTGTCTATGCGTGCTCTTACCTCTTCCCATACAGTAAAACACAAGTTAAAGTGTTTGGATATACTTTTTCGAGGCTGAGTCCTATAGGGAGCACAGCCACGTCTATTAGACCACATGCCTGAGCCCTGGCCCAGCCCTCCGCTGTTGCAAAAGCCAGAAGTTAGACCTAAAGCTTTATCACTTCCTAGCTGACCCGGTGGGGTGCTCTGGGGGTCCCCGCAGTGCCTGGGGGGGAGCATGGGACAAAGGACAAGCACCAGCAACCTCTGCCCAGGCCCGCAAGGCAGCAACCCGACCTGCCCTACGTTTTCGGGGTAGCCTGCCTTCAGAAGAGGCACAGTAATGCAAGCACAGCTCCTCTCCTGACCCTCCACATGCTGAGCCCTGGCCCCCACCTGGAGGGACAGCTGTGCCCAGCTGTGCCCATCACAGACTGCCGAGCCCCGCCTGACCCCATCACCCCAGCAGAAAAGTCAGGCAAGGCAGAAATCATCTCTTTTGTAATGCCTCACTTCACTGTTGGCCTTGGATTCAAAACATACCCCGTTTCATACTTTAAGTTCTCCCCCACACTCCAGAGGAGCCCTGCCTGTTGGAGGTGAGCTCTTCTGATGCTTTCCAGCTGGAAAATGATGTGCAGAAACTCCTACCCACAGCCCTCACCTGTTAGAATTAAACAAAATTTTATTTCTCATTAATTTTATCTTAAAGCATGACTCGAGTTGTAATAGTGAAGAGAACGCCCCTTTTCCATGAGAAAAGAAACAGCTGTTTCCCCAGTGCTGGGCCAGCAAGGCAGGGGGATTAATTTAAGCCTCAAAAATGCAGGTAGCCCTGTTAAAGCAGTCTGAGCTTTCTTACACACTTGTAACAAAGGTCACCCCAAAGAACTGACTGATTCCAGGCCTCATGCACAGTTGTTATGAGCAGTTACAGAATGCAAGAAAACAGGAGAAAGAAAGGAATCGTGCTTCTGTGTTTTCCTCGATTTAGCTGATATTTAAATTTTCCGACCAGCTACCAGTGAGCCACAACTGAACATGCTTCACACAACAGAATCAAGGTTAAAACTGTTCAATACCCCCCCACTGAAGGCACAGCACTGTGTGTACTTCATCACTCCCTAAGCATTACCTGGCAGTTAGACAGCAAAACAGAGAACCCCTTAGAAGGCTGCTGCAAAGAGAAATGTAATAAAGGTGTTTCTATACCTATGCCTGAGATATCACAGCTGGTGCTGGGCTTGTGTTGCAGTGAAGGACCTGGCATTAGGAAGAGCATTTCAACTAAAGGGGAGTTTAGTTTCAGGGCAGACTGTCCAAAAAGATTTTGGGATCTCCACCACAGGCTGATTTGAAGAAGTAAGAAAAACAAAACTCAGATATGATTTAAGTACAGCTGATCCTGCCTGGGACTGAAGGATGAACAGCATTTCTTGAGGTCCTAGTCTTTCCACTCTTACACCAGGCTTAAACATTAAAATGCTAGAGTATACATTACAACATAACATTTTTGACATAGTAATTATTTTCATCATCATTCAGCCAGAACTGTCATGCTAAACGTTGTGGTTTCCTCACATTAACCCAACCAGAATGAATCAATGTTTTATTATGGTATTTAAAAACAATTTATAACATTTCATTGCCCTCTGCAGTACCTTTTTTGCCAGCAGAACATTGCCATTGCCAACATTACACTGTGTCAGTCCTTGCCAAGCAAGAACTGATTACCCAAGCCAGGTTTTCATCCAAGAACAAGGACCACCTTGTCACTAACAGACACCAGAAAAACTGTACTCCTTCACCCCAAATGCAGCTGTCAGTTTACAAACCCAGCCAGTTCTTTGTTCTTTTTCCCAGAGTATTTCATTCTTGCCACATTGTCAGACTGTTCTTTCAGAGCTGTTATGCAGCATAATACTCACCTAGGACCACATGCAAGCCCTCTTGAGAAATAAAAAACCCCATATTCTTTCACCTGAAACTTCTGTGAATATGTTCCTCTGTGATTTGTCATTGTTGGCTCTGCTCAGCTAAGGCTGACTCCTCACTGTTTGCTTCCAGAAGGACTTTGAATCACGATTTCCATGAGGTAGGGATACTTACACAGCTGCTGACAATTTATTCATGCAACATGATCCAGGTCCAGAGAGCAGCTGAAATCCACAGCAAGCTGTAATGAATTTGTCACCCTGTGTAACTAGGTATTCTATATTCAGCATTGGTTTTTTACAACAGACACATCAAATTCACCTTTGCAGGAAAAAACCATCAGCAATCTATTCTCCATTGCAGAATCTGGTGTGTAATAATACATATTGGGTTTGGAGCAGGAAGCTCCAGAAGAGAGGAGAATTCTCAGTGGAATTTTAAAAGGAGATGACAGAAGGGTAAACTTTAAGATACCTTCTGTATGTTCCCCCTGTCAAGTTTCCTTTCAGCATTAGAAAGCAGCAACCTTGCCACATTGATAAACAGGGGTAACCAGATTTTTTCATATGGATATGTACACAGAAACGTTCCCTACCTCATATACCTAGACTGTCTTTAAAATGTACAACTATGACCAAAGGCAAAAATCCTCAGCTAAACTGCTAACTATCCCCAGGCTTACTGGGGCATTCCATACCAGCCACAAGTTTGTTCTCAGTGTGTCCCTTCCATAAAAGTTGGACAAATTTTGTAGTGTACTGGCAGAAGAATGCTATTTATTTCTAGATGACCAAATAATTAGCTTGGAACTATTTCATAGCATTCTTTGTATGAATGTGGTTACAAGAGCTGTTAAGTAAATAAAAAGACAACAGAACTTGAAATAACTATAATTTATGATAATGTGCATTGCTGGTCTTCCTTAGGGTTTGCTGAAGAATAACTTCAAGAATCGCTTCTTCCCTTCCCTTAGCCTGGGTCTCATTAGTCATGTTCCAAGGCAACAGGTTTCCATGACAGCAAACATTAAGTCTGCAGCACAGCCTGTTATTTCTGCTATAAACGCTTTCACTACTATACTTCAGCCTAGACTAGCTATCTTCATGAAAAAAAATCCCTGAACAATCCTAATAGACATTTAAACCAACAGCAGCATTTTATTTGTACTATGATCTTGCTAAGGAACACGCAGGCTATCGAATTCAGTAGGAATGTCGTCAAATTCCCCAGAATGATGCTTTTACCTGGTCTGAGCTCACAAGTTCTTGGCAGCCGTCTAAAACAAAAATATAATGATGTAAGATGATGATGCAGACTTCATGCTCAGAAAGGCATCAGATAAAGTTAATGAAAATCGCACCATAGGGATTAACTGCAGAATTGAGACCTTTTGAGAGCAACATCCCCCTCACCTGGAGCTAACAAAGATTTTCAAACGCATTTTCAGTGGAGTAGATCATGGACAGGCATGGATAGGAGTTTTCTCTCTCTGTGAAATGTACTGAGCCTTGTTATTTTGAGGGGACTGTTGATTGAACATCTCTGGGTATCTTTGAAAGCCTCACTCACACTGTTAAAACACTTCTAATGTTACCTTATAAAGCAATCCCTCCCGACCCCTGATGTACTGTTACTGCATGCTGTGTTACTCCAACACAGCACAGTGCTAAGCAGAGGATAAGAAATGTGTTATCTATTGAAAGGACTGTAAAATAAATGAAAAAATAGTAATTCACCCTTCCGTAAGTACAGCGTTACTCTGTTAAACATAAATTCAGACACAGAACCACACCTAAACTTAACAGTAAGTTTCCCACCTGGATTTCTAAAAGCACAGTTGTTTTGGATTTTTTTTGTAGGAGCAGCTAGGGGAAGGTGTTGAAGATTCACTTTCAGTGGGTTTTTGTTAAACAAAAGCTTTTAGGGGTAACCTAAATGTCCATTTTCCTACAGTTATTTGTAAGAGTTGGCACCTTTTAATGAACCACAACACTCAGAAATGCATAATGTAAAAAGAAACAGAAATTATAAGAATTCATTAATCCTGTGAGATCCTGCCACTCTTACCTCTCACTCATGATTATTTGTCATACTTTTATAGTATTCCTTTTGACATTATTATACTTATTTTTATCCCAGTCTAATGTCTGTCTCTTTTTAATTGCTATGATACGTTCAAAGATGTCACAACTAATGAGCTGCAAATAATGGCATGACAGAGAACCAGCCCTGTCAGAACTGGTAAGCAGTAGGATCACTGTAAGATCCTCCAGGCAGAGATGCTAGTAAGAAAATCAAGAAGCTTTCTGTTAGATGCAGCTGGCAAAAGCAAGGAAGGGAATCTAGGCTAGCAAAATGACCATGATTAACGGTCATTTTAGTAAATGCAGTTCTGCAAACTAGAACATATGGTGCTTGAGACTTGTCAGCACGGTGAGAGTTGAGATTGGGAAAACTGTTAAGGAACCTGCTTTCTAATACTTTCTTTGATAATAAATTCATAAATTAATCTCAGAAAACATTAAGCATTTCCTAGAATAGGCAGATTGGAAAGACAAACATCAACAGTTAACAAATGAAAAGTGCAACACTTCAGAGAGGTTTGTGCATATATGCAATATGTATCTCCTGTTTTAAGAAAAATCAAAGAAATAAGATATTGAGAGACATAAGTCTTCTGATGAGCTATACTCCACAGTGCACTAATCTATGTAGAGTCCTGTTGATGGTAGTGGAGTTCCACAAAGATGGAGGCACAGGCATTTTGAAACAGCGACCTAAAGGCAACCCGACAGTAACTGGGTTTCATTTGGGCTTGGAGAAAGAGTCGGGTTGAACTGAAAGGTATTATAACACCACTCAGGTGAGTGACCCCTTTCTCAGTGAAGGCTGTAAAAATTATAAATACAAGTTTTATGTCTCAAACCAACGTGTTCTTAAGTATGCAATACACACAGACTGACACTTGCAAAAGTCAGGTTAAGTAATGCTCATCTGCCTACTCTGAGCAGCCCATCTTATAGGCAAAGCAACAGCAATCTGTAGATGTTTCTTAGAGAGCAAAAACAATTTAGCAGTTCTTTAGAGTGCTTAACACACACCTTCCATCCAACTCTGTAGCACAAAGGCAGTTGGGCACACCATATTCCAATGACCCTTTGCACTAGGGCAAAGAAACCATACTAACTCCTTCACACTTCTCAAGTTGACACTGGATACATCTGTTTGGCAATGCTATTTATTTCAGATGCTGTATTTATATGGCTGGCATAAGCACCCCTAGCTAATGTATTATTCTTTCCATAAGGAATTATTCTTCATTTGAAATGAGAAAGAAGTCCTACAGCTCTTCTTAGAATGACTGAAAAAACAGGCTTATGATACCCTTATTCATACCAAGAAACCTTTTTGGAACTCCTGTTTTGATATACTCTAGAATTCAAGCAACATGACAGTTACAAGAGTCAGAGAATCACAGCATGGCTCCAAAAAAAGAGTAAAAGCAAATGAAACTACTGATGATTTCACTGAATAGAAGTCACTTGTAAAAGTAAAGAGCGGAAAGAGCCTCTTTGCACATTCTGAAGTGGCTTCTTAATCAATTAAACACTCTACTTTAAAAAACTTCATTTCAAACCATGAGAAAATAATATACAACTCATACAATTTCATTAATTTACTATTAAATTGAATGTCTTCAGAGCTATTAAAAGCCCTTCAGCAATTTCACTATTTTTCCAATGCTTAAAGTATGCCTTTGACATCAATACAGAGAAAACAGATGGATAAAGTAATTATAAAAAGAGCAGCATGACGCTATGAACCAGCTTGTCACAGTTTTACTAACAGACTAGATAACACAAGCAGAAAAGTGGGTTGACAATTAGCAAAGTTGTCATGTTGTGTCAAAGTGCTCCCACCCTCCAAAAAAAAAAACCAAACCCAAATCCCTCCCCAGGAAGATACAAACAGACTGGGAAAGAAGGAGAAATGAAAAAAACACTAGGCATGCAGGCATTTAAAGATTAGAAAAATCCCTGAAGGAAAATACTGGCCATACATTCCAAAAATCAAAGAAAATATACGTTGAAGGGAAATGCGAATGAATGTTCAGATCATTCTGGCATATTTGTCTGATAACTTACCTAATTTTTTGTATACGATAATGTCATGATTTGACAGACACGAAACATCTAGCTATGAGTTATGGGCTAAGATAAAGAGAATTTCTCTGAGCTCTGAATTCTGTTAGAAGAGTAAATAATCTAAGGAAGCCAGTTCAATCAGTTTATAGAGTCCAAATTGCTCTGACAAGAAAGACAGGCAAGCTAACACACCTTGCTCCCCACACACAGCTACAATGTTTTATGACACACAGTAAGATGCACAGGCCCAGCTGATTCTTCTCCTTTCTTCTATTTCACCCTTTTCCCCTTTGTGCAGCTTGCAAAGTTATAAAGGTTAAATTGTCCCATTTTCACAAAAATAGGCCATGTTCAACTACCAGGAAGCTGATCATTCCAGTAAGTCTGTGAATTTGGGACTGGAAAACTCTACTGGGAAAGGCAGTCACTGGTGGATACCAGAAGATATACAAGATGATCTTCACCCCAAAATCCTAAAGATTAATTTCCTCTCCTTAGGATATCTCCTGCTCTCAAGCTGCACACTTCCTTGTAGCTTTTATCCAGGTCCAGGAGATCTAGGAAGGGCATAGGAAAATGAGGAGAAAGACAGAAACAGGCCATCCCTATGCAGCAGCAAAAAAGATTCATTAAACCTGGGAGAAGTCTACCTTGAGTCAGAACAGTCTTCCAGATTAAACGGAGGTGTGGAGCAGTCTTATCAGCAGACCAGAGGGGAAAATAGGAGGAAGATAGTAAAAGAAAGGGGCTGGTCCAAGAGGAGCATATTTCTTCCTATACTAGATAGGTTAATCTTTTCAAGAAAACAACCTTGTGAAATCAGGGCCCACAAAAATTTGGCTTTTAGAAAAAAGATTATTATTAGAGCAGAATAATCATTACATTCAAAATAATGGACATTTGTACAAAAGTAGAGTCATACGGTCAGCAGTGGACCAAAACTAGTAAAAAATACCTCTTCAAAGTACTGTTAGAGTAACATTTTATGATGACAAAACCCGTAGCTAAAAGACATGGTACAAAACAAGTGTTTAGTCCAGCAAGAAGAGAAACTTGATCAAGGGTAATAACAACTCTGAGAAACTCATATGCAGAGTAATGCGAGTACAGAATTGTTAAACCCTGTGCTACATTAGCTGACCTTCATCTTCACCATTATACAAACAAACCCCTTTAGTTATTGTTTTTTGGTATCTCTCTGAGGATCTGGCACATTGGGAAGCAATTTCAGGAAGCGCATTTTACAGGTGCATACAGCAGTTCTCTCTCCAGGTAGTTTTAACATTAAAATGCAGGCTTGTTCATGTACTCTTCCACTGTCTGGAAGAAAAAATAAAAAGAGAGAAACAACTGATGCATTACGGAGTGGTACAGTGATATTCAAACAAACCCTCTTGTCCTCTTTGAAGACCCTTGTAGGTACACATGGAATTAGATCGCATTAATTAAAATGTAGAAATAATTCTGCTTTAAAAACCTTTAACAGCATTTTAGAATCTGATCTTCAAATCACGACATACCCCTGTTGTGGCTAAACTCATCATATCTAGCTGGTCTTTTTACATAGCTGGCTTAGTTTCATGCGCAAATGCCAGACAACTGTGAAAAACTGTTCGACTTGCACAGTGTGTCCCTAACTAGTTCTACCAGTGTGCTGTTTCCTTCAGTATTACAATGGATCCTTCACCACCTAGAAAAAAAATGAAGTAAATCCATCACATTCAACTGCTTTTGCCATTCCTGGCTCAGTGGTACAAGTTACAGGACAGAATTCCTGCAGGGCTCTGAATAAAGGTTACATATCTGTGCCCTCCAGAAAAACTACACAGGTGTTTATGAATGAATGTGGAGTTCGCCATCACATACTCTTTCCAATTTTAAATGTTAATAGTAGGTCATCTGTTTCTAATGCATTAGTGAAAGAGGGTTTTTTCTGTATTTATATATATACATGTATACATAAAATTTTAGATCATGTTCTTATATTATATAAATATCTTAGATATGTCTTAAACTATTTCTTAACATAATATCCAAGAAACTCTAGCATGTGACTGCTACCTTAACTGCACTGTTGTACCTGTGGAAACTGAACATAAGACACATTTCGATAATTAAGTACCAGAAGTGCTTAGCTGTATTTTAAGCTCCTGTCCTGCAAGAAACATGTAGGAAGATGAGGTGTTTACCTCTTGTCTTCTTCTGCCTTACCTCCTGCAACATGTCAGAGTCTTCTATGGCTTTCACTGCAGACCTCTTTGAAGTTTCTTGTACTTCTCCACCAATTATAAACTCATCAAGAATAAAATAAGCTTTTTCAAAATTAAAGATAATATCCAGCTCGCACACCTGCCAGAAGAAAAGGACACCCCACATTTAAATAACACCTACAGCATTATAAGCACTACTGGGCCAAATTTGTGAAGATGATCAAATGCATTCAATATATGCACTCTTGTGGCAGGTAGCAGGGTGAAGAAAGATACTGCATATTATGTAATATCGCAACTTCTGCACATACTCTGTTCACATATATAGCCTAAACTTACAACCTGTTTTATCTAATACACTACATTCATACTGGTTCTCAGATAACAAAGCTGACTTCCTAGCCTACTAACTTTACAATAGTCTTATACAGCACTTGTATTATGAGTTACATACATTCGTGCAGTTTCACTGAGCAAGACAAATTCCTTGTCCTAGTGACCTTACAGTCACCAACTGCTTTTTAGTTTTGAGGCAGTACAAACATGAGTCATGGCACAGTGATTTAAATAAGACATTAATTAAGATGGGGGTAATAATTTCAAAAATATTCATAGAAAAGATGGGTCTCTCGCAGTCTTTAAACACTTACTGAAAGACTTATTTGGACCTTCTTCAGGTCTTTTTTTCAAAAAAACACTACCATCTTTTTCCTCTTTATATTATATTATTATTCTTAATTATTACACAATATTATGAAACAAACAAAACCAGTGTATCTGAAGATAATCAGGAGAGAGAATTAAATTACTGTCACCCAGGGTTTTCCTAAGTAGTTTTCCTCAAGCTTTCCCCTCAAATTCTATTCCAAGACAGACATACAAAGCATCAAGATTAATTGGGGGGCGGTGGGAAGAAAGGATGGAAAAATAATCTTATGATATTTTCGGCACTATTCTATAAAATACTAAAAAAAATAATTTCACTCTGGATTGAGAGAGTCTACAGGGTAAGTAGTGCAAATGAAAACATGAAGCAAAACAGCTTCAGATAACTGATTATCAAATAGCCAGGAACGTGGTTCATGGAAGAAAGTGAAACCTACATTTCCAAAGTATCTGTCCAGAAGCTCTACATATCGATGGACGACCTCTAGTGTCAGGAGTTCGTTATCCTGGTCGTCTATTGCACAACAGAAATACAAACTAGCATACCTAGGGAAACAAAGGCAAAAACATAAGAGTGACCAGCTGGATCCTCAGTGCTCTGCTTGTCTCTTATAAATTATGCAAATGACAGTTAATGTCTATCTGGTCTCTAAAATAATTTTTTTTTTCATTCTTACAGTGTCCCAGAGAACACTTAAAAGATAGGTAATTTAAACAAATCATTAATTTAGTTAGAAAAACAAACTCTACCCTTGGCAAAGTGGGATACCTCCAACACTGGTCTTAAAACAGTAAATCAGTAGTACTTTAAGGTCTCACTCACCTGCTGCAATAACACTACAGTAAGTGGGGTTAAGTAAACTATAGAATGAGTTACCGCTCTTTATTAAAAAAAATAAAGGCAAAAATAAAGGTGGAAGGAGTTACAACTCAGCAAGCCTACTGGTTATCAAATGACAGTGTTTTACATAGGTCCAGAAAGCATGAAACTGCTTGGGACCAAACAGTCTTCATAACTAACTTTCAGCAAAACTTCGTGTTTAAATCAACCCAAGATGGGTGTAATGATCTACCTCAATTCTCTGGTGCTGTAGCTAGAGGCCCAACATGTCACATCTAGTCAGATGTTTACATCCATCCCTTCACAGCACGGAACTCAATTTTTGCTATATGGGAGATGCTGCTTAATTTGTACAGTATGCTCTACCTTAAGGCTACTTTTGTTTGCCACAACTTTACAAGAATTAACAGGCAGTTAATGCTAAGCATAGTGTAATTGGGGACCAGTGATTTGTTTAGAAAAGGAAATGGGAATGAAAACTTTCCAGAGCAACAAATATTTCAAAGACAAAATTCGACAAAATGTTGAACATGCCCCAGAACAGTTCCTGCAACCTCCTGAAGAGCCTGATAAAGCCCAGCACACATCTCAGCAGGCTACCTTGGGGAATTAGAAGGAGCAGTGAAGCCTAAAGCTTTCTAACAGAATTTCAGCCACTAATACTTATTAGGTTACTCCCATTTTTCTCATTTGACAGACTGCAAAAGTATTTTTCACCCATAATTTACCCTGCCAATTTATCCAGGGACACTGTGCTGTTATACACAGTCAGACTGCGGATGTGGCAATCCTACTAGCTTAGTCTAGCACTTAGGGTTTTGTTTGCTATTTTTCTTACAGTGAGCCTTTATTTTTCCTCTTCTAGCACGTGTTACTTATATGAATAGTAATTACATGTTCTAATAAAATTACTCACACCTTTTGTAAACAAGCTTGAGGTCTTTCCAGTCAACAAAACTACTTGTTTTTTGATTGCGAGATAAAATAATCTGAACAATTTCTCGAATGATCTTTTTCTTCTCTTTATCAGGTAGCGTCGTATACCATTTCTGAAGCCTTAATTTCCCCTGCCGACTGAACAGCAGTATAAAGTGTATCTAAAGTAAACAAAACAACATGGTTAACACCAGAGAAAAGCATTCCCCTGCCTGATGCTGGAAATCCGTGAGCTGTTAGGGAAGGCATCTCCAGCCCTGGTATGACGTTTGGATGCAGCATCAGTGAGGTATGGGGGAAGATGAGCACGGGAGCAGAGATCCCTTCCCCCTCTTGTTTCATCCCCTGGCAGCTCTCCCCTCCCTGTGGGACTTCCCCCTGTGCAACCCCTTTGCATCCTTCCCCACCCATCCTCCTTTACCTTCTGCAAACAGCAGACTTGCTTCCTATTCTGCCACTTCCCTGAGGAACAGGAGGAGCATCACCACTTTGCAGTGGTGAGAAGAGGGCCCCAGCCCCTCCTTCAGCAAGGTTAAGACACCTTAGTGAAGGTAATAAAGACTTACATACAACAGGGCTAGGGAGATCAAGGATGCAGTGTGGCACAAATATGAATACCTAGATAGCAATCATAACCATTAACAATTCTGATGTTGCAGTATTTTCAGGTCACAAACAAAGCAGAATGTTCCTTATAAGGGGCTATGAGGAGCAGAGAAACCAACTACTTTGGAAAGGGAGCTTGACTAGTTTTACTAAAGAAATCACCAGATTTTAAAACACAGATAACCTTGATGACAAAGGACAGACCTCAGTGACCAAGGATACTATGTTACATAAAGCACAATACCTACACTCTTTTAAAATTTCAATTTTAAAGCCGGTCATAATTTTACATAGGTTGACCTGTGATTTTTTCATCATTATTATTATTATTTATTACTGAAATACAGAAGTACCAGCTTCTAAATGCCAGTAGGCCTTAGAGAAAAGTATTAATTCACATATATACAAATACTTTTATTAGCAGATTAAAATAACTGACCATATTAAGTCTTTAAGCAGTACAGCAAGTCATCTACCCACAGCACAGAAATGGTTTTAAGAATGCAGGAAATCTATATGAGGATGACATCTCAGTGGGATGTCTTCTGCTAAATGGAAAAAATCCCCAAACCTAGCAGACATAGAGATGCTTCCAGTGGCGGAAGACACTGTGAAGTGCCCTGTTCTTGACAGACATCGCCACTGCTTTTCTCACCAGTGCCAACGCTCAGAGGCCAGGCAGAAGGATGTCTAACCATAGTCACAGCCACGTGTATGATGACAGGCACCCTGTCACTTGCCCATGCAGAGATAAGGCTTCCCCTGACGCTGGGAGGACCAGACAGAAGCACAGGAGCCTCATTTCCCTCACTTGCTCCAATCCTTGCAAACTCCCAACAGAAGAGCTGTCAGGTCCCTTGCCACACCCCGTTCCCATTAGCCTAGCCTTATCCTTCCCTATAGCTTCTCAATCTACAGCCTAGTTCCTTCTCCTTCTTGCTTTCCATTCCAGCTTATTGCTGTACCTTTACTTCCCCATCATGCCATCTCCACAGTCAGGATGAAAGTTAATGTTCACAATTACTATCAAGATCACAATGCAGATTTCTTTGAAGACAAAATTATTCTACAAAACCTCTGGTGAAGTCCAAGCAGAGAAGTGCACCAGGGAAGCTTCTATGTTAAAAAAAAAAAAAAAGCCACTAAATTTTAAACAAAACATTCATTCATCATTCAGAACCATTCTCTAGCTATTAAGTCACATAGCTGTTGAGTAATCCAGAGATAAGAGTTCTGACTATATTGAGAAAGACTTCAAATGTGGGATCATTTTAGGAAAAGGTGGACTGTTTTATTCATATGTGCCTGTGGCAGGATCTACTGCTGGAAATAATGGCTTTTGCCATCATTAGTCTAATGTGCTTGATAAAATTAAAGGATTTTGTAGCTGCCTTGTGCTGAGTTCTGTAATACTCTCCAGATGAGCTTGCTAAATAAAAACAATTATGCTGCTGGCAGTATACATGGACTGATTATAGTGAAGATCAAAGCACCATGTTCTTGCTTTTCTATGTTCATATTACCAACCAGGTTTTGACATGGTAATATTCCAGCTGTCAGGGTTACTCCTCAGCAGGTGAGGGGACAGTACTGCCTGGCCATAAACTTGTCCACTGAGACGAGCTGGATGAATGCAAGACTATTTTGCTTGCTGCACAGCACATAAACTCCAAAGCCTTTGTAAAGATGAGTGCACTTCAAAAAGCAAAGCGTAGAGCTTCTGAAGGTAAGAGCTGCAGGTCAGCGGGTGTCCATTTAAAAGCAATCAGGCACAGGTAGCAGCTATCTGATAAACAAATTTCTAAAAATACGATGAATCAGATAGGAGAGGATGATCAGATTCGATTGAGAAGCAGGGAATTAGTCAATGAATCTCTATCAAAAGCTGACAGCATGTTCAGCATAACAAGATCATGCTGGAGACATCCTCTGGAATATATTTGCCTGCAGTGCTTCAATAGGGAAAGATAATGAAAGAGTATTCTGGTTTAGGTTTAGCTGTTGGACCCAATAGACCTTAAATCTGAGTGCCATGGATCTCCAGGAGGGCAACCTCTAAAAGGTTAAACACCAGCAACCCAGGGAATTACTGTGAATATTACCACTATTTTCTGCTGATTAGTTTACTTCAGGATGTTATGCTTCACCCATAGGGAAGTGTGCTGCTCTCCATTTAAAAGCTTTGAAAACTGCACTGTTTCTTATAAAGATGTAGTTGATGTTTCAACACCACTTTCATGAGCTGAGGCAACATTCTTTGCAGTCAGAAAATATCCATTAATGCTCTTAAACACATCAAGGCTCATACACAATCTTCAAAAATCTTATCTTTTGGGTCTTCCATCCCACGCTGTTTCATATATAGAATGTAACTCCATACCTCATAAGGAAATTTTACTATTATAGAAATAAATACAGCTAGAAAATAGATAAGAGCCTTTACTGTAGTCTATTTCTAATTTTACAGTCTGCAGCAAAACAGTGTACCCTCAAGCCTAGGTATGTATGACTGGCCAGCTGAGAGCTCCCAGAACAAAATAACATGTCAGAAAGTTGCAGGAATTTAGAAAATACTGCAGGGTTTTCTTTTTCTCTTTTGACTCTTCTTCCTTTTTCTAATTTCTAAAGTCCAATCTGGTGAACTCTCTAGGAGGTAAATACTACTACAGATTCATTAAGTTAAATGGCTTAATTCTTGTACACGTAAGCATCCAATTGCTACAGACCTTGCCTTGTTCAGTTGAGCTTTGCTCTGCCCAGCTACACTGACATGATACAACACATTCCTCGGTCTCATAGTTCTGTTCATACAGCTCACTAGAAAGATTTTGATGCATCAATAAACATGGAAATGTTGAAGTACTGCACAAACACAAACCTAGCAGCTCATCTGTTCCTTGCTCCTTAACTGTGAAAACATAGCTGCTTTCCTATAGTGCTAATGGCAAGACAGATGTTGATTAAGGAATTTTGGGTTGGTTTTCAGCAGCCAAACTACAAACAGAGGTAGATTATCCTGCATCTTCATAAATTCTAATTCCAGAGGAAAACAAAGGCAAATTACGTGCTTCAAGAAAAATACCACTGGAACAGGGTGCTTGATTCCCTTCTCCTACCATTCTGGGGTGCTGGCTCTGACTAACAATCACCAGACCCAAAGGCAACACCAGAGGGAATTTTTAGGTCCAAGCCTGAGTGGGTCGGGATGAGGAGTACAGTTCCCATGAGAGCACTGGCTGCCTTCACATGTGGAATCTGTAGGAGACAAGCTTTGGTCTGGGAGCCGAGTGTAATTTTATTAGCTTGTTTTACTGAATCATACCCAACCACCTCAAGCACTGTGCAAAATGATCTCCATAAACGTCAGTAAGTAGCCTAAATGACTGCATTTTATATTTGTAGGCCATTATTTTCTAGTTGGAAAAATAGTTGTGTTTTTTAAATCAAGCATTTAAACCAGATTTCTAAACCTGAACTCTATCCCTTCTCATGCATCTCTGAATCAACTGCAGCTGTAAGTTACATAACTGGACAGAAAGTTACAGGGCCTTCTGTTTTATTGAGATCTACAAAACTGTACCAGGATAACAAACAACACCCTTAACAACAAAAAATGTTAGATTTTGATATGAAATAATTTAACAATAAATAGAACAGACATCGAAAATGCAAAATACTGAAGGTTTACATGTTCACAAACAGTAAATGTTAAGAGAAATACATAAAACTAATGCACACTGATTTTTTTCCACCTTCCTTGGGAGACCTTTCCGTCCTTTTGCTAATGGGCTGTCATGATCTGATAAGCAGCTCACCCAAGCTTGTCTCCTGAACTGTTCCCTGCCAAGACTGAAGGTCCCCTTTGGTGCAGCCTTCCCCAGTGTTTGGCCATTTCACACTCCAGACTGATCAAACACTTCACAGCTGGCTCACTGGTTTCAAACTCAGAGCATTTGTTGTTTTTACAAAGTTTTGAAAACCTAACATAATCTGTACTGCAATGTTTACTATGACTGCCTAAAGGACTCCAGACTATATTCTGTTACATACAGAACAAACCACCTGTATGGATATCAAATAAAGATGACAATACAGGCAGACAAAGTGGCTTTCCTGACTCCCAGGGTCATTTCTCCAATTTACTGTCCAATGACATAAACATGTATAAGATGACACATTTCTTCCTGCGAGGTGAACTCTAGAGGTCAATGCTCTAATTCACTCCACTGTGAGAAGAATGTGCACTAGAAATGCTTCTCCTCCTCCTGTAATTCAACCTGTGTCAAGTTTGCCAACTTGTTTCAAACCTGTTCTGTGACAATCTGGCTGCTCCAGTCCCTCGGTGGGAGAGGACAGGGAAACGGGAGGACTCCAAGGAGCCTAAGGGGAGGGAATGAAGAAGAGGAGATGGCGGCTGGAAGGCTACAAAAAGCAAGCATCCTTCTCTTTCCTGGGTGCTTGGTTTGGGCAAGGATTTGCTCAGCTAAGCAGCTGAGCCACTCCAGCAGCACTGGGTTACTGCTTCAGCTGTAACCTTCGCAAATCCGGTTAAGAGCCCTCCCAAAACAAAGTCACCTTTATAAAACAGAAAGATTCCTGAAATTAACCGGTTAACTAAAATTTGTAATTTAGGAACTACTATCCTAAACCAGACAGCTTGGCAGAACTCAGAAACTCTTAACTTTTCCTTAAAAACTTTCCATTTAAGCCTACTGCTGCCAGTAGCACAACAGGCAATATATGGCATGCTAATAAAGAAAAACTCATGGACCACATAAAAAGGGAAGTGGGATGAAAAAAGCCACACCTTGGCTGTTGAGATGGCAACAGCTGCTGACAGGAGCCTGGGGAAAACCAGACTGACTGGCTGTACCTGGTGGAGAGGAAGCGACTTTTTATCATAAAGTTCTCTTTTACTTATTCTGACTCCCTTGAAGTCGGTCTTGGTCTTCTGACACTGTTTTAGTCTAGTTGAATCAATATTCTGCTTATCTTTCACAATCTTTCATTCTTTCCTCTGATATGAAAGAATGTATTTCTGTACATAGCTGTCCAGAATTTTTTTATTAGTATTTATTTTTACATCACATCTGAAAATGAACAAAACCTACTTTCATTAAATTGTTTCTTTTAAAAAGCATGAGCATCCAAATTATTTCAGCCATTAGCCGATTTTTTTTTTCCTCCAAAACATTTTAAGAATAAAAAATTATTTTTACTATTTGCTTTGTTTAGTGTTTTTTTTGGAGGGAGAGAAGTAAATACTGAAATTTTTACAAAGCAAATGAACAGCTATACTGTGAGCACACAGATGATTTGGGATGCCAGGCATTTAGGATGAAATGAGAAAGACATACTGAATGGACAACTACTGACCTAACGTATTAATAATCTAGCCAGATCAAAAAGAGACAGATTAATAACACAAGTATATGTATTTTGGCATTCTGCTGCTGCACGAAGTCCCCATCTGGCTACTGACCTTTAATACATACACTCTGGGGTTTTAGGGACTTTTAAACCAGTAAGTAAAATCCAAACCAGGCTACTTTATTAAAAATATTAATTTCCTTACTTGTATATTCTGTTACTACAACTTTTATTCACAGCAGAGCAGAAGCTGACATATGTCTGTTAAATACAGTAGAATCCCATCTTTAAGATTTAAAATACATATTTAGTCTGTATGATAAAAGCAAATAAGAAAACAGAAAGTAAGTGAAAAAACAGCAACACAATAATACTGAAGTAGTGTATTGCTGCCCAACTGGCACAAATTCTTTCACGCTTAATCTCTATTAGGAACATTTCTGAACAATTTCCCCTAAACAATACATCCAAAGTCCATGCAATAAAAGCTGTGCCAGATCATTACAGGCACACGTGACTATAGTTACACATTGATTTTATGCTTTTCATGATGCAGAAGTCACCCTTATCTTATTACTGAAGATTTTAAATAGACAAGCATACTAGCATTTAAAGGATATTTACACCGTACAGTATTGATCCAGCCAACAACCTTCTTGATAGCCTCACCTGAATTAAATAAAACTATGATCAAAACAGTATAGCTGAGCTCACGTTCTGAACCAAAACCATCTCGAAGCTCCTCACTTTTGATCTCTACCTAAGAATCAAAAAATAAAGCTCAAGGAAGTCATAGTGCCCCACAAGCTCACTCCAGCCCTGCTCCTGCTTATCACTGCTTCCAGCAGGTTTAGTCCTCCTGACCTTGGCTCATTTCTCTTAAACCAGCAGCATTCCTTCAACGTCCTCCCTCAGTACAGGCATCCTTGTGCCTCCTCCTCACAGGCAGCTGCAGGTTCCACCAACAGTGAAGCTGGGTTTCCAGCACCTCTCCGGAGAGGAGACTGCACAGCTTTCCAAGATAGCTCCTAAGATGCAGATGCAGGCAATGACATCCAGTTTTTACAGAGGATAATTATTCTCAGTTTTCTTAAATCAGTACTTTTTAATTCCTCCAATTTCTAGGCGATAAGCAAGAAGAGATCCAGGGGTCTGTTTAAAACCTGCCTCAAACTCTGTAATTTGAGGGCAGGTCTGTGACTGCACTACAGCCATGTGAACCAGAGAGACAGCACTCACATCTTCAGTCTCAGCTCTGGGGACAGAAAGCGGCACAAATTGAAGACATTCAGAACAACTATTAACTAGGTAATCACATCCCTTCTGCCTCCTGGGCTGGGCTCTCAGAGGTATTTTTATTTGATAATACATATTTGGGAGGCAGTGGAAATCTTCATTAGGTTACTATAAGGAAGAGACCAGGAGAGGGGCTAAACACGCTGCCAAGAGATACCTCTAATTCATTATAGTCCCAATGTACTTTACAGTCACAAGAAGCCATTTTCCCAGACTGTTCCTTGAAAATCTAGCTCAATGGACTCTGGCAAAAGGAGCAGCCTCTTTTATTCTCCTTTCGTTTGTCTTATCAGGTATTTGCAAAGCCCTACCACTGCAGTGCCCTCCCCTTGCCTCTGACCTTTCAAGAAGCAAAGTTAAAAAGCTTTGCTCTGGAACAGGGCAGGCACACCAGAAGGTGAGGAGTTTCCCCAGCTCCTCAGCCAGCTGACAGTGCTTCAGCCCAGGACATCTGTGCCCCATGGAGCAGAACACTGCAGGTCTGCAGCAGCCTCTCACCCATTCCTCCAGCTCCCAACAGTCACTCACAGAAAACCTGAGCTCTGGAAGGACCAAAGATACACGTGAGTTAGGATCACAGTTCTGAATGACTCTGAAAGAGCACGGGAGCAATTTTTTGGAAACACCAAAGAATTTCATTTAGGCATTTTTCAATAGAGATATTCTTAATTTTCCTCTTTAAAATGGCATTTTTTCAATAAGGTAAAAAAAATGACATGGATTTCATAACTTAAACATAAAAGAAGCAACCATTATTTACAGAAGGATGGGCTAGAGCACAGGATTTCACAAAATGCTTTATGTCGGCCCAAAACTTAGCCTCCAGAATGACAAAGTGGACCAAAAATTAATTCTGCTATTCATCTGGGTCTTGTCATGAGACTTGGAAGGAAAGGAAATGCCCGTGGTGTTGGTCATTCCCCATCGCTGTCTCCTGAATTGTGAGAGTTTCATGCAGCCATTCCCATGGCTTTTCTAGAGCTTAGAGCAGACAGGCAGACACTCACCCAACACTTCACTTCACTCGTTCTCCTTCCAGCATGCAGCCAAAGGAACAACATGGTAGACTTCTGCATTTTCCTCAAGCAAAAATTATTCCATTTTCTCATTCCTTTGTGGTTTGTGTCTATCACCAACCTCAGGGGACCAAGCAGAGGACGATGACCACACAGGAGGAGTCCCTGCACTGGTTAACAAGCCATCGAGAACTGCAAGTGTCTGAGCAAAACTACCTTCAAGCTCCAATGCAAGCAGCAAGGCAACAACAGGCATTTACTAGCTGGTGAAGAGGGATTTCAATGCCCTCTCTTCTCAGGTCTGAACAGAGGATAACAGATGGACATCCTACACAAATTCAGCATATTAGAGAAGACTGGTTCATAGAATACCTGGGATTATGTCTGTGATATTAATTCAGAACAGACTAGGCCAGAAAGACATGTCTGGTCAAAAAGGCATGTCATGTCAAGCTTGCCTTCAAACACAGAAATGTAAATTTTATTTTCCTATCCTACCCCAGTGACTCTGCACGCCATATTCCTACTCACAAATGAAATACCATTTATGCATTACTGAATCTTGCACCTCTCTGAACTGCAACATCTGCAAAAATGCAAAGGCCATGGGTGGCCACTCAAGAAAGCATACACCCAAAGCAGCGAAGTAAATGCAGATGACAGCCTGTAGGAATAGAACAGTAGGGAAATGAATGGGCAGGGATGGTGATTAGTAGCTGTGCACATGTGATACAGAAATAATTCTTTTTACAGGAGCAGTACAGCTTTTAATTTAGGCATCACTGGAAAGATTACAATTGTCTCACATACATACCTGATGTATATGATGAAGCATAAATCTTCTAAGTACTTTGGGGAATAGCAGCTCTACACCTGCTCTCCCTGACTCATCAGTTTCCTCAGTACTTTCATCACTTTGTCCCTTTGCTTCTGATACCTTCCGAACGCAGAACATCTATGGGATGGTTTATAAAGCATGGATTTTGAAGTAATTCAAGTAAAGATACAGAATACATGGTCCACATGCTTGGCAGCATTTTCTTGCCTCCTCAAAGCCCTGGCTTCCCATTACCCCTCCAGCCCTCTTCCTGCATTTGCCTACCCCAGATGCCATGGCTTTCTCCAAAGCCCTGCAGACACTCAACATCCTAGTAACTCCGGCCTCTGAGACATGCCTACAGTTTCCTTATTTATGAGTAAAAATATTAAAACATGACTTAAAGAACCAGCAGATGGTCTACCATAACATTTCTTTTGCTTTCCAGAAATAAGCTTATTACCCAGAGACAGTAAAGTGTGCACTGCAATTGCTGCATAGCCAGCCAGGCCAAAGCAGTCTCTAGTGCAACTGTGACAGCCTGTAATGATAGCAAGTACTAGAGACAGAACATTCAAAACTGGAAGAGGACCACATCAACAGTCAGAGATTACAGACTTCCTGAGAAGAATCCTAAAACACATTTTTCTTAGGAAATCCCACAAAATAGTATTCAAGAGTTCAACTGAATGTCAGGGAGTAACTGAATACCAGATTATGGAACACCCCCTGAGCAGTACTCTGATCTGAGCAGCTTCCAGAAGGGGAGAATATAAGTAACAGGGCATGCGTAAAATCATTCTGGTAGTCCTGTCTCCAGGAATAACAGGTTTAAGGATTCAGGGCCAGAAACTGGATCCAAACAACCCACCTGTGGAGCCATCCTCTATGAACTGCCTAACTACTAGGATACCCACAGCACCCTTGGCAGTGGATTAAAACATTCATCTACACTGTGTGAAAGTAGGCTCTTTTGTTTTCTTTACATTTAGTGTATAAAAGTTTCACAGGATGTAACCTGACCCTTCTTGTAGCAACCATTCTTTATAGCATTCATGATTTCATGCATTTCTATCACTTCCCCTGAAGTCATCTCATTCCAAGCTGAAAAGTCTATCTACTCAGGATCTTCTTAAAGGAAGCCATTTCATTACCATTATCTACTCCCACAGTAATAGTTCACTACAAGATAAATAAACAAAGAAATACCACATGGACTTTTTTTTTTCTTCCCATGTAGAAGCTGTCTCAAACAATAAGAATCATTTATTTTTAATTCTCTCTCCTTCCCTCATTTATTCTAATCTGCCACCCTTCTTGTCTTTCAGAGGTAAATGTCTAGAGGCAAAGTTCATTGTCTTTGCCAGGCCAATACACAACTGTATCACAGAGTGGAAAAAAACAGGTATTCTTCAAACTGTAGATAGTAAATTCTGTGCAGCACTGAAAACATTTTTGGCAGATCTGTGTCTATTTTAACAATAAAGGGCATTAAAACTGTTCGTGAGGTCAATATTCAGAATAGCTGAGAGTTCCTTTCCAAACACCAGACAAGCTGCAGTCACTTCAACTAATATTGCCACCCAAGCTTCTAGATCAGTGGCTGGTATCAAATGTCTTGCTAAGTGGAAACAGTGCTTGCCAACTCCTTTTCTATTCACGCCAAGTACATTTTTAGCTCCTCTGTGCTCAGTGGGATTCTTTTGATTTTTCTCCAAGGTTTCAGATCATGCCCACAAGTACTAATTTTTCCCATTGTACTGATGAGCAGCACAGATAGGAGGGAAGCTGACCCTTTGCTATGCAGGCACCAATTCTGCACTCAAAGCTACACATGCAGAGCTGTGTGCTGTCATGAACGTAATACTGATAATACCGAGGTGACAGTAGGATCAAGGTGTTGCAACACTTATAGCTGAAACACTAAGCAACGCCTGTCCTTGGGAAAACTAGTAATTTTCTCTTCTCTCTCCCTGCTATTTGACTTTGTTGAAACAGCAATCCTTCAGGATTCATGTTTCTTTGCTGCACCCATATATGTCAGGGAGCACAATTTAGCCTCTTTTCTAGAGTTTTGGAGGTTTTTTTAACATGTCACAAAGTAGCAGCCAGGCAGAAAAGCTGTCTTTCTCAACGGGATGTGAAGTTAGCTTTGCTAAACACTCTTCCCTGAAACTTCATTGGAAATCTGCAACAGAGCAAACAATTGAAACAACTGTTTTGCTAAGACACCTCAAGTACCTTCCATTCAGACCTCAAAACAGAAAAAAAGGTGGCGAGCACAACTATGTCATTCCAAACCGGAGGAACCGATCTACGGAGGAATCTCTCTACAGAGAGTTTAAAAGACCTGTTGAAAAAGTTCTTCACTCGTGAGCCTGAATAAGGCTTATTCTTGGTTTGTAACCCAGTAACCCTTATTTCTTGACACGTAACCCAGTGTAACAACCCCTTCACAGAGACTGGATGACAGAGGAATTTTAAGCCAAAAGAGTACCCTGACAAAAGCATCCTTTCATCAGCACTGGTTCTATAACAGGAGAATAAGGTAAGGCTGACAGCACTAGTTAATATCCTAATGCCAGTTTGTACTGACCTCAGAAAAGAAAAAAAAAATTAATTGTAAGAATGTACACTCACCTTATAAAATTCTAACGATCAATGCAGCAGTCTCCAAATTGTCAATAAGCAGCACTATTATATGCAACGCTCCCCTGGGACCACTGTGAGTGCTTTGAAAACGAGCATTTGTGAAGTGTGTGCATCAGGGAGGGTTTTGAGATCAGCTTCCCCGAAATCAGCTCCCATATTTACTGACCTTCAAGGGCAAAATAGGAACTCCAGTTGTTTACACAAGCTTTACCCGAGGGAAGTGGATACATAGGGCTGTTTCGGGGTGTAACCAGAAATGCTGTATCTATATGGGGACTTAAGGTGTGGAGATTGCATTGCAATCTGTAAATTCATTACTGTGCATACTCTATTTGCAAATGTAATGACAGGTACACCTTTCTAAATACACTGGACTAACACATATTTAGCATTCTGGCAAAACCACTGAGAAGAAACAACATAGCTCTGCCTTTGAGGATAGAGACGAACTTGGCCTCTGATGAAGGAGTTGGCTTACTTCTGTTCAGCTGCTCTGCCAGTAACTGATATTACAGATGCACACAATAGGCAAACTGTGTGAGACGGCAGCTCCGGGCATGCTCACAGAACCTGCCCCAAGTCTGAATTATCAAGCAGTGAGATGGTTTCTCAATTAAGAGGCATCACTGACCATCTTACTGCTTGAGAGCCCGCAGTCCTCCTTGGGGAAAATCTAGCCATTATTCTGAGGGTATTGGTCATGGTGCTTAACAAACGAGAGTAACTACAGCAACCCACCCAGCAAACCACGGCCAAGCACAGCACTGGAGAACCCAAGGGCTCCCTCCCAGGATCCTGCCTGTCAACCCTTTAACCTGAAGGGCTGCTGCCCCCTTCCAAGCTAAAACAAGCCACTCTCTACCCAGGCATAAAGCCGGGTCACACACGTAGACTCGTTGCCAATAGACAACATACAAGGAACAGAACCAGACCCACATACTCTCACAGACGGATTACTTGATGACAAAGCTAAGTACCTACAACCCCCACAAGACCAGGCAGCTGAGCAGAGGCACCTGAGCTGGAGGCAAGGCTGCTGCCCTAGCTCTCCACTTACCCGTGGTGAAAAGCTCTTCCTAATGCTCCCGTCACAAGAAAACCCACTGCCCAGCACTGCCCCGCTCTGACCCCAGAGACAGCCAAAAGACACAGATCCGTAAGAAACCACATTCGATCCTTCTCCAGGTACTGGAGCCGACTTGAACCTCAGCTCCTCAAGTTACAGGAAGACTTTATAAAACCTCTAACAGCTTTGTTTTCCTGGTTGGCTACGAAAGGCTGTCAGCATGACCCGGGCTCACCCCAAGGGTCAGAAAACAGAAAGGAAAAGAGTATGACTTTCATTTCCTCAAAACAGGTGCAGATCTTTTTCAAACCCTCTTGGAGACGGCATTTCTGATTCTCGGAGCAGCCGGCACAGCCCTAACAGGCTGACATAGAGCTTCCAAAGTACATTTTACCTCTATTTAAAGCCAACTCGGACTATCCCAGCAGCATGGCTTTTCAAAAAAATCCAAGTTTCTTTTTCTCAAACACAAAGGAGCTGCTGGCGCACCATTTCTGGACCTGCCCTTTCCCCGGGCACGCCAGGGCAGGGGTATTCCGACGGCGGAGCGGCTCCAGGTCTGAGCCCACCTCCGCGGGGACTTTGCTTTTCCAGGCAGCGCGCAAACATTTGTTTGCCTCGGGCTCTTGGGAAAGCAGCGTCCAGGCCGGCCCCGCGGGGGCATCTCCCCCGGCCGAGCCCCGGGCGGCGGAACCCGCTCCCCGCGGGTCTAAGGGGAACGGGGAAGCTGCGCTCCGCCGTGCTGCCGCCGGCCCCGGCGAGGGGGGCTCCGCGGCACCGGCGGGGCAGGGGGCGGCTGCTCCCGCCCTGCCCCGGCAAAGTCCGGCGGCCCCAGCCCACTTACCATGGTGCGGCGGCGGCGGCGGCAGGCTGGGCGCCGGCCCGGCCCGGCTGGCTGCCGGCCGCCTCCCTCCCGCCCTCCTTCCCCTCCCCGCCCCCGCCAGGTGAGGCCGCGGCCGCATCGCGCCTTCCCACAATGCCCCGACAGGGAACTCCGCGGGCGCCTCCTCCCCGCCGGGCCGGGGCTGCGGGCGGCCCAGCGGCCAGCGCGGGGTGCGAGCGGGGCCTGTGGGAGGGAGCGGGCCGCCCGCACTCCCCGCCGGCGCGGTGGGCAGAGGCGGCTCCGGGCCCTCCGCGGCCTGGCGGTGAGGGGCCGCCCGCGGCCGCCCCGTCCGCGCCCTTGCGGCGGGGAGGCCGAGCGCGGGCGAAGGGGCCGGCGCCTGGCAGAGGGACGGGCCGGTGCAGCTGCGTGTGGGGGCGGCAGCGCGGCCTGCCCGGGGCCGGCGGCCTGCCCGGGGCCCGGCTCCCCCACCGCCTGCCCGGCTCTGGGAAGCCGGAGGGGGCTGCTGAGACCCTGTCGGCACAGGGGATCACCCCAGCTGTGGCCCTGTGCACACCTTAACCGCTCAGTGGGCGCCTTTCGCCCCAGTGAAACCTGAGTTGAGCAAAAACGCCGTCGTGTCCTCCACTGGTTCTAGCTACTCCCGTTCCAGGCATTCATACCCTAAAGACACACTGGTAGAGCTACAGGCATGATTGTTCTGCAGCCCATCACCATCAAAATGAAACTCAGATAGTTTAAATACCTTAAATGGCTGGGCTTTGCTAACCTGTGCTCTTCGACAGAGCAGGATGAGAGAGCAAGACATGAGCAGCTCTGCCGGTAGATCAGCAAATCCCTGTAACCTCTGGCAGGGATTTGCTGATAAGCAGCTGGTGCCAAAAGAATGTGCAACATCCACAGACTCAGCACTTGAGACAAAAGCTCTAAATCCAGGCCTAAGGCTTCTCAAGCTCTTACCAGGAGTCTGATCCAGATGCAAACTAGCACATGAGCATAAAACCAGAAGACTCAGGACATCTAAGTCCCATGTTTGCAGTCTAAAGGAGAGACGTTCCCCAGCGCACAGCTGGTATCTAGCCCCGAGCAGCATCTCTGGGCAGAGCTGTGTCCTGCTCTTGCATGCAGTGCTAGATGCAGCTGAAGGATGAGTGAGAAAGGGAAATCCGAAGGAGCTCAGGGGCTCCAGGGGACACTGGTGGCAGTGGCTGACACAGGTGGAATCCCTCTTCAGCCTCTGGCTTCATCAAAGGGGAAGAGGTCCCTCCATCAAAAGCAATTGTGCGTGCTTGGCTGAGAGGGCAACAGGGCTGAAATCCACTCTCTGTTGGAAACACTTGTTTGCCAGAGCAGACAGCATGTGCAGAGGTGTCCTCCTTACACTCACTCATTTAACAGTGTGCAGGTAATTTCCACAATTTCCTAAGCGTGCATGACCCTACTCCTCTCTGCCCCCATTAAGCTTCGATTTGATCTATACAGACATGCTGTTCATAGAGCCCTTCGCTGCTGCTTGCTCAGTTCTGGTTTCTGTACATTCCAACCCCGTCCCACCAAGCTGCTGCACTGTGATGCTGCCAGCTGCTGAGTACTCTGGTTTCACTTCTGGAGGGCGCAACATAAGAAGAGCCCCAGCTGCCTCCAGATCTCACTGGTACTTCATCTGATCGCTTGCCTCTGGCTTCTGTGACTTCCTGAGTACACATCCTGGGCCCATACAGCAGCACTCCCTGCAGGCCACACGAACATGCTCGCCCTTTACTGCACAGCTGTGGTGCAGCACCCACCAGGCTGCCAGACAGCACTGGCCTCGCTGGTATTGCTGGGGCACCATCTTGCCTTTAGTGAGCTAAATAAGTGCTTATTGCTATCAGCATCTGTTAAAGTAGACCAAAACCTCTTGCTAGATTCTCTGAAAGATAGCTGGGATGAGTAAAGAAGCCACAGGAAGTGCCACAGTACCCACGCTGCATTCCCCAGGAGGTGAACATCTGACTTCCCCACAACCACAGTCATGCTCCTGTCCCTTGCAGCCCACAGCTCTACCTACTGTGGCCTGCGCAGAACAGAGAGCTGGCTCTGCACTTAAACCCCAAAAGTTCCTCACTGTTGCTGAATGGGGAGTGTCTGCAGATACCACTGCAGCACTGGGAAAGCCACATCTCTGTGAACCCTTGAAATTGGATTTGCTTTATATGCAAGAATGTGGACACCACAGTGCAGTTGTACTTCAGATGTGGGGCATTAACACTTTCATCTCAGAAATTAATTCAGAATTAAGGGATGAACATTCCCCTCAGTTTCACAGAAACAACTCTGTTCAGCAGCCTACATTTTACCAAGCTATGTAATTTACTTGTGATGGACAATAATATTTTTTTGCTTAACAACTGTTTCCCAATAATTGTACTTTTCTATGAAAAGACCTTACCCAATTAGGACCATGAACTCGAGAACTAGCCTGCTGCTTTTGTGTTTTTGCAAGTACATCAGAAAAAAAAGCAGCAGCAGACACAGCATGCATACAGTGCACATTAACAGCAGTGACCAACGTCAACCCATTACGGCCAATCTTGCAGGTCAGCAGAGAGAAGAATTTTCCTGCCCTGCAGAAACTAGGCTGCAGATTTAGGATCATGCCTAAATTAGATGTTTTCCAGCACAGAAAGCCAGGCTGTATTTAATGACTGGCTAACCAGAAGTGGTAAGGAGCTGGAATTCTCCCCTCCCTGCCTCTCTGCCACTAGCACTGTGTGCCTGCATAATGTTACGATAAAGAAGATAGCTCAAACTTCCCACGTAGCAACTACTGATGGTTATCAGTGTCACACAGCCATGGGAGCAAGGGGAGAGGCAGCTGTGGCACAAAGTTGTGCCAGGTGAACTGGTGGGGTGATCTTATGCCAGAAAAATGCCACACTATGGACCCTTCGGGTCCTTCCCTTAGGCTCAGTTAATTTATCTGAACACAAAAGCTTGCAAAGTAATGCAAATTTATTTCTCTAACTCAAAGTGGGCTGCAAAAGGCTTTAAGACCCTTCTCTTTTGGCTTGTCTCTGCCTGGAGGAAAATGCTGGTATTCCTTTCTTGAGTGCCCTTTGAAAAGGCTTTTAAGTGAAGCAAGCAGCTTTTTACTGCTACTGCAGCCTCTTTGCTTCTATTCCACTTTTCTAAGCAGCCTATCACATTCAGAAGCGGAAAACGTTCACACTGAGAGTTACAGTGGCTTCAGTGAGCCTTGTTTGCCTACAGCTGCTAGTAAGAGCTTCTCTTAACTCCTAGGTATAAGTTTTGGTAAGTTTGGACATTATTTGAAAAGAAGTCATTACTCCTAAACCTGCACAAGCTTTGTCTTAGGACCTCCTAATCTGTAAACTTTATGGACTGCAGAAGCTAATCCTAGACCATAGAAGTAAAGCTATACTTTCACTAATGATTTACAATTGATTTGGAAGTTATTTTCACATACATTTCCAGGGAAACAAACAAATCCTGACAGCTCCAATTAAGAGACACAAACCGCTGTCTAAAGAACAGCGGGGAGAGAACAAAATACAACATGCTCACTTCCTTCTAAAAAACTGCAAAAAATTTCCTTCTGAAAAAATCCCCACCTTTTTACTGCAGAGAGAAGCTTTTTACTGACATTACCACAACAAATGAAGCAGAACACTGGCTATTTACACGGATGCTAGCCAGCACACACCTTGGTGTCGTGTTTCAGCACCTAAAATGAGCTGCTGCCAGGCACGGAGAGCCACGGACTGCTTCGCGTAAGTAGCCCTGTGCGAACCAAGAAGTTCAGGCTGATGCACACTCTGCTTGATGATTTTACAGACCTGCTGTGCAGGTTTTTTTCCACTTGATCCTAGGTCCGTGGCGGAAATAGAAACTTTAAAAGCCCAATCTAAATTCAGCTACAGGAGGTAGCTTTTAATTGCACTTTGGATCAATAGAGAAGCAATCTAACACTTGCTCTTGGTTACTAGGCAGGGGTTTGTACTTTTCCAGTTTTCCCCTGCTTTTCATATGTTCCCTTTTCCTTATTTGCTCACACAATCTGGACTCTTCACAATTCACACAATCTGGACTCTCCAAAATTTAAGTGCAGAACAAAGCACTCACAGCACTAGAGAACATATCGAATTATATATCTGTGCCACAGATTTTGGTACCTTATCAGCAGCAATAGCATGTTCAGTAAGTAGTCCCAACATTTAAGCAGTTTAAAGAACCAGAAAAGTGTTAAAAATAGCAATCTCAAATCCTTATAGCCTGTACTGATGATAGGTGTACACAAGTACTTAAAGGGTATCAAGTAGCATTTTATTTCATTTGCCAGCTGTATAAAATTAATGTCTGTCTACGTTTTGGTCTGCTCTTAAAGCTCCGTCCAGAATTGTCTTTCTATCAGGAGAAAATGTGTTATTGTAGCCCTCTTGTGTTCAGTTGGATTAACAGCTATTATAGGTCTGTAGTGTCCTTCCTTACCACCCCTTAAATCAAGGCTCTGCATGCTTTAACCACACTGCCATTCAATTCTTTGCCCTCTCCACCTTCCCTCAGTTTCATTTTTCTCCTCTTTCCATCCTCTTTGTAAAGTCTAAGCATATTCAGACCATGGTTCTGAAACAGCAGAGTGCTCTGTTGGTATATTCACACCATAAAACAAGAGAACTGTTTTGGAGTAGGAGGACTGAAACATCCCTCATTGCCTGTAAGCACTCTAATATTCCTAGCATTTCTTCTCCATAAAAGGACTGTAATGAACACAGTTTACAGCCTTGTTTCCCTCTTTTAGATTATACCTATGAGATCAAGTTTTAAACTGAGTATCCCACAGACACCATTTAGACTCGTGCAACATTTCCCTACCCTTACAGAAATCACTCTGACATTCTCCAAAACCTGTAAGGACTATTGACAGTCTTTCCCTACCAATTACCAAGATTAAAAACTCTGGGGTCCACCACTTAGCTGGGACACTGCACAGTCAGGGTTGTAAGAAGTAGTGGCTTTTACAGTATTCCTTTTCCAACCTGCAAAGGCTGTAGCCAACAGAAGAGCAAGTTATGGCTGCACTGCTTAATGGGATGGAGTCCTGTAACTCAGGATGAGGTAAGGGGTTGTTTCCTAAAAGACACTCACCTTCCACGTTTGCTGCCTCAGTCATCCTTAATTCAGCCACTACAAGACCAGCTCACTTTTACAGACAAGGAGGCTCAAGGCAAGCAGTTCAACTGTGCTTCAAGAGCTGCTAGCACCTGTCTCAAGTAGCCAAACTCCAACATGGACATGCTGCTGCAGAGGAAACCTGGAGAAGGAGCTATAAACTAAGAGAAAAAGAAGAAGAAATGAATGAGAACAGAGAAAAGACAAAAGGAGAGTACTAGAACAGAAAAATAGCTATGGCTTAGCAGCAACATCAAGGAATATTAGCAAGCAGTACCCACTTGATCAGCAACACAGGTGTGTGCTTCAGTTCATGAAAACTTAAGAGTTTTGACAAATACATGCATATAGATTTTGAGAGCAGCTGAAACCATGAGGAAAACAGGCTTCAGAAAGAAATCTCAATATAGATAGTAAGTCATGGTTATCTTCATTTGAAAGACACCTATAGTAAGCAAAGCTAGGAGCAAGTTAAACCCTATTCTGTCTTTCCCTATAAACAAGGTAAAGGGGAGAAAAACATGCACCTCCATAACATTTGTTACTGCAAGCCAGTTTCCTGAAGAACAGGGCAATATAAAGCATTTCAGAGGAAAAATGGAGAGACTACGTATAAAAATACAGATGGGAAATCCTACAGTCAACCTGTATTTCTACATAAATTTATCTTGGTTTTGAGCTGGATAAATGCTAAGAGATACCGAAGCCTCTGGGTGTCTCATGGAACGCACAATTCCAAGCAGACCAGGGCCTTTGTCAACAAACTTGACAGGACTTGAGTTATATATAATTCAGTTATAGCAGCTACATGTAAGGCAACCCATCTTTGTGACAAAAAGCAATTTAGAAAGGAATGTACTAAATATTCTGCAGACAAGCCAGTCAATCCCTCTCAAATTAGTATAACACAAGAGTAAGTCAAAGCATATGGTTCAACTTCTCTGTGTGAGCACAGCTTATGTAGTAAAACTGGGAAGAAACCCTGGGTACACAAGTGAATTGGAAGGCAATTAGGACAACTCTGAGCTGCCTGTATGTTGGGGGGGAAAAGGCTATAGAAGCAGAAAACAAAGTTTCTAATGACCCCATATATTTCAGTTTATTATTTGATAAAATATCTTATATTTAATTTTATGAAAAATTGTATATTACTGATCCTATTTTGATACTTTCTTCCATTGCTGAAGTGATAAAACCAGTAACACTGTCTTTGAATCTGTTCAACTATTATCTTTTACATATTAATACAGTTTAGTAGACCACACGCAGCTACCTAGAGACCATGCCCTTACTTCCTCCAAAGGGGCAAAATCTGCTGCATCATTTGGTAGCAGTCACTTAAGAGATCATTGAGAATGCTTGCCTTATACCCATCAGAGCAGCAGAGAAAGCCTTCAAAGGCCATACTGCAACTCACTGAAAGATGGTGAGTTGATGACAAATTTAAATGTTAAGCTGGAAGAAATTCATTGTTTTCTGTAGAGTTTGATCATGGTATTTCACTGTTAGCCAGGTCATTCAGCACTGAGGACTTCATCTACAGAGACAAAAAGCCTTAAGAGAGTTTTCCTTTTGAAGTATGTAGTAGTAAATCTGATCAACATAAAAATCTGTCCCTTTCCTGCATCTAGTGTATTCTAAATCTCTCCAATGAGTAAAGTCAACACCACACCAAAACCCCATTGCCAAGATTTGCCACACAGCTTATCTGAAATTTAAATGAAGTTTGTAACATAAGGAATGTGAAAAGTTATCAACTATATATTCTATTTAGAAAACCAATACATGTATCTTAGCGCTTTCACTACAAGGACACCATTTGCAGCTCTCAAACATTCTCAAATTTAACTAATCTAGAGCTCATATGCCTTATTTAAAACATTCTGGAAGATGGTCTACACAGATGTCTAAACAGGCTTTTCCAACTACAGATCAGTAACAGCTTCACTGCTTACAGTCAGTTTTTCTTGGAACTAGAAAACAGGGTATTTTGCTGTGGAAAAGGTGAGAAGTTTAAACTGATCAAAATGAGATGTGTCTTGTTGAAAAAAGCCCTAAAATTACAGTATATGACATAGGCTACTTGGCCACCCTTCAGAGGTGGGAAGAGTTTGTGAAACCCTTTCAGATTCCTTCTCTTGCTCCTGAATACCCTAGGGAGCAGTGAGCTACACCACATGTTAACAGACCAACATTCAGCCATTCCAAGCGTTAGAAAGTCAGCCAGTGCCGTATTTGAGCCTGTGAAGGCTGTGAGGGATAAGGATGCTTCCCAGCTTGTCCCCATCCTTTCTCTGTGAGAAAGTATCATGAGACAAGTATAACCACCTCCTGTGGCTGCAGTTTGTGTCCTCTGTATATATCATATTGTAGACTCTGCTTATCCCATCCAGTATGAATTAGTATTTCTCTAATAAACTCAGCCAAGTCCAAGGGATCTCAGGGAAGGGGTTGATGCTCTGATACTCTATACTGTAAGAACCTTTGCAGACCTCTGAAGGGAAACCAGATGAACCAGAGGAGAGATCTATACAAGCTGGCAAGCAATACACAGGATAGGGTTATACATCCCTAGGCTGGGATCATGGAGCAGTTGTTTGTCTCTCACGCCACTGCTTCATCATGGGCCTTTAACCCCACTGCTGCAGCTGATTCATCTCCAACAGAACACACCTGACAAGCTCTCCCTCCAACCTAGAACTTGGACATGGCCCATGTAAAAAAGGAGCCAGAGCATACAAAGGGGGTTGTGCATTCACAAAATGGAAGAAAAGATGGATCATCCAAATAGACTAAGTGAATATCAAGAAATATTTTATTGTACATGTAATCAAAGTTTAAAAAACAGACAAGAAGGAGCAAGGGACAGATTTATCTACCATCTCTTAACTATGCAGGGTACAGAAATAGAACTAGTAAAGAATTAGCACATATTAGTACCCTTTTCTCCCCTTCCCTGCCCCAATGAAGGAGGTTATACAAGCAAGATTAGTAATGCTTCAAATCAAGCCTTCTCAGTAACTGCACACTGGAGCTGACATAGTTGAAGTATGTTCATTTTCATGAGAGAGTATGTGCCTTCAAAACAGTTGTTTATGAACAAAGCACTATCTCTTTAGTGGTTTGTAAGCATTACTCATTCAACACCAAGAGTATATTTAAATGACTAATGATTTAGCAGCCATAATTATCTTGTTATATCTGAACTGACACTATCTTTAAGTATATCAATTATAGAAAATAGATTCCTTAGGTTTAACAATATGTAGTAGAGAATATATTATATAGTGGCAAAACCATAATGTAAAGAAGCAGAGGAAATAGTCACAGGGAAGGGGGGAGCTGCATGCTGAGCAGGGGGCACACTGACTAATCAGAACTAAAAAAAAGTGAAGCTCAGGAGTGCTAGCTGCAAAAGAGTTACATATCAGTATCATTGGTGTAAGTTTCAGAACGTCTGGTTTGAAAAATATGCTATTCATCCTACATCTACATCAATCTCCCATCTTAACTCATGACCCTACCACAGTTGGATCTTGAACAGTTCTGGCAGTGAAACTCATGTTCTGCCTTACATGCACAAAGGAGAAAGTTTCCATTCTCTTCCTATCTGGCTCTGGAAGAAGTCTGAAAGTAAACGCAGAGCATTATCAGGGCTTACTCACCCCTCCAACAACTCGGTTTCCTTCCTAATTCACAAGGGTGAAGGCCTTCAGAGAAGAAAGCTGCAACTTTTTTCTAGTACAAGCTGATATTCTCTCAATAGCTTATAAATAAGCCTTCACAAAAACGTAAGCTATACGGCATGTAGCAAGGGATGAATGCAACCAGTGCAACAAGTGCTAAATCCCAAACTGAAGGCAAGACAAGTTTTGGGATTCCCACAAAAGAAGGCTTTGTTTATTCTTCAGTGGCCCAATAAGCCTAGCAACTTGAAAGACACTTTGCAAAACTTCCAGAAAAGGCCCATGGAAAGGTAGACAAAGCCAGATCCAAAATTACAGTAACTAACATATTCTGGATTCTAATGTCCTTTGGAGACTATCAGCTTTTTGGCTTAAAATGCAAGTGAATCATGACATATTAATGATACCATGATCTTCATCTATTTCAGCCTACAGCATGGTCCAGTGCAGATTATTAGTGTCAAGTTAACATACCTAGGACTTGAATTCACTAACACTCATAGCACCACTTGATTGTTGCTGTAAATAAAGACAGGCCAACCCTTAAGTCCTCTGCCAGAAAGAACCTTTGACAGTTGTGCAACACCACCAGGCCAGCTGACCTAGCCACATTTTTTTGCCCTCACCACACATGCTTCTGTTTTCAGAAAAATCTTAGCTCCAAGCTTAAACTCTGTGACATATCACCTACTTTTGAAGTTTCGAAGTAAGTTCTCCTTTACAGTGTTCAAATGTAGGAAATTCACACAACTGACAGACCAATTTATTAACAATATCTCACTAGTTATTTCCTGTACATGCCAACTGCACAGTTGTAAAAGCCTCCCAGCTCTTCTTCATAGTTCTCAGCTTTGTAACAGGAAAGGATCAATATAGATTTTCAGAATTAACGGACCTAGGTGCAGGGAAAAAAGCAGCTGTTCTGTACCTCAGTAATTATTGCTCACTTCAGCAGAGACAGATTCCCTACCATTAAAGAAACATCAGCCTTTCCACAGGAAAAAGTCTCTAAAATTTAGCTGGCCATTTTTTCTTAGCCATTACATTTAACAAGGCAGATTTGCTTAGCTTCCCATTCCAACAGCATTACAGAGTTGTCAAAGTATATGGCTCATACCTATGGCCTGTCTTTAAAGTAGAGTAGCTGGGCTGCACATTTTCATAAGAACTACAGAAGTTTATTAGCTGTGCTAAAACACTAAAGAACCTAGAATTGTTTGAAGACTCACCAGCTACCTAAACACAACAGTTGTCCCACACAAGTTATTCCACTGTTAACTGAACTTGAAGACAAACACTACAAGAAAGCCAATAAAGGAAATCTTGTGTGATAAAAGGTTCTATTACTATCTCATCTGAAAGAAGCTACCTGCCACTTTGAAGTATCTCCTCCTTCCATAGGAATAACCAACATACCTTTTGGAGGCAGTTTAGACAGTGACTGCTCAAAAGTATTTCTACAGAACTGCTTTTTGGAAGAGAGAATAAGTTATTTTACTATTTGCACAAGTTGAATTTACTACACTCGTTTTACTCCAATAATGTTTTAGCTACAAGGTATCTGTACAAGATATATCAGCAGAGATAGCACATTGTTAACACTACATATGTAAACCGAGAAACAACAGGTCCTTTCATCAAGGTGTCATATTGCAGGTAAGCCATTTTACGTTAGTCCAAGAGCTGTGAAACTGCACTTCCGCACCGAGGAGATTCCTGGTGAGCCCAACAGAAAAGCCGTGCTCTACAAAGGTGACTGTCCATCCTGGAACAGCAGCAGGAGAAGAATCAAGGAACCAGTGTTTGCGGTAGTATTCTTAAGAAGGATTCCATTCATTCGGTGCATATTGCTGTACATAAGGTGCATAAACCTGTCAGGTATGAGATCAGCGTGAAGAGAAGCCAGTTGCAAGGCTGCAACCAACTACTGGCGTCATGTCCCAGATCTGGAAGAAAATATTGTGGAGAATTAACAGCATTATAATAAAGACCTAAGAAACAGTTCTCTAAGAGGCATAGAAGCAAACAAAGACCTCCCTGGACACAAGGTAACAAATCCTGTTTAAACTATACTTGAAGAAAATGTCATAAAGAGTTAAACCAGCCTTACAAACCGAAAGCCAAACTAAGGGCTCAAGAGAGTCTTCTAGCAGTTCTCTGTAAGTCCATTTTAAAAAGTGCTATGCAATTTGTTATAAACATGCTTACAGGGATGGACCGGAACAGTCTCAGTTCTGACATGCATGGTGGATGTACAGCTTAAGCACAGCAAGATTCTACATCAGTCTGACTTCCACATCACTGACTCCCTAACCAGGGCTTTTAGGGGCAATGCTCCAAGAAGCCAGGGAGCTCAGAGTAAAGGAAGCCAGCACTTTTTACATCACATCCATATCTTTAAGGCTGCTGGCAGATTCCCCTACTGGTGAGGCCTACTTTGTTTGTCCAGAGGACACCAACAGTAACCAGTTCTGACTCCACACAGTGGAGTCACAGGCCATCTCCTTGTTCAGGTGCAGGAAGAACAGTCTGCGACAAATACAATTCTTGCTGCCCACAGCAGTTAGCTTTGTAGCAACAGTTGTCAGAAAGAAAAAAAAAAAAAATACAAACATTAGGTCTCCATTAAATATCTCTAATGCAGGAAAGAGGTACATGAATACCTTCACAATCCGGTCACTCCCACAAGTCACCATTAGCCCTCTGGAGATGTCCATGGACATGTGTGAAATGTTGTGTTTTCCTTCATGAAAGGTTGCCAAGGAAGTACGGCTGCACAAGAACAATTCAAATGAAAGCCAGCCATCAGATGAAACTTGATGGCACTACTACAGCAGTGCAAAACAAACTTACAAGAAAATTAAGTTGCTCGAGCACTACTAAATCAGTCCTGAGAACTAAAGTGCCATATTAAAGGGGACAGAATTCAATTCTCAAGTCATGCTAAGGCATTGCCTGTGTAGTTATACAGGTGTGACATTTCCTGGCCTTCCGCAGCCTGACTGTTAATAATACTAGAACAGAGACACTGCATTAGTAAATAATTCTACTCTCGGTTAGAAGTCAAGCTCAGCTACATTTTTTCCTCCCGGCTATAATGAGTCAACTAGGGCACAGCACCTTCCTTTTTCAAAAAAACACAAACAAACAACCCCACCACCACAAAAAAAAAAGCACAAACACCCCCAAAATTGGCATCTCATTACTGTGGTCCTCTGGCACTCCAGGTGTCCAAGGAGGTGACAGGACAGTGAACAGCAAAGTGCTGTTCATATCAAGATAAAGAGAGGGTTCCTTCAGTGCTAAGAAGAGCTTAACAAGACAGCAAATGATGTTTAACCCAATTTGCTTGCACAAGCAAAATAAGGTTGAACTGTGAAGAATACTCCCACAGAAATAGTTTTCAGTAAGTGTACATGAACTAATGCATATACAACCTGGCAGCTGTGACGCGTTGTCAGGCACCCATTTAGCAATTTTAGGTGCAATCAATACCCTTTACCTAAATAGAAATCTTGAGACAAATATATTTCAACTCTAGATCTGGGCTCATGGAAAAGAAGAAATAAAGTGGATAAAAAGATTGCAATACCACATCTGATCCAAATCAGCTTACAAAGCCAACTGAGGGATCATTACTATTGCAAGTGCTTTGAGTGCCCAAGCAAAAGGTGGCCTATCAGCAGAGTGTCAGCTTGGCATGTTTTTGTAGCATTGTGTATGGATGTGGAGCAAGCACAAGTGTTTCTGCACCTCTGGAGTATTACTTTAATTTTTCACTCCTTAATACTCACTCTTCATCCTTGATTGACTCAAAACAGGAATCACAGACACGGACCTGGAACTCAAATCCCATGATTGGGTAACTTGACCGCTTGGTACTGCACTTGCCACACACCGCTTGCCCACATTTTCTGCAATGATGCTTCATGGAGGAAGAAGAAAACAAACAAAATCACAATATTGTGCCACATGACCACCTTACCAAGTGCTTACTGAACCACAACACCAAAGCTTCTGTTTTGCAATCTGTTAGGAAGTCTTCTGCTACTTCAACCAAAGAACAAGGACTTTTGAGGTCCGAACAGTACTCTTGGCCATTAAGGGGCCTCCATATTCTCCCTACCCATCCTCTTCTCCCTTTGCAAGCTCCTTCTAGGAGCAGGGGAAAAAAAAGGATAAGCAAGCAACCAAGGAAATAACAGTCTAAGAAAGTCAGAAGCAGACAAGTCTTGGTGCCTGTCCAGCCCCTCCAAAAAGAAAGCTATCTGGAAAGCTTTCACATTCTAGCCCAGTAAGAGCAGGGCTGTCACCACTTCACTGAACCAAGCACCCTACAACATGTCAGGCTGCAATCTGCTCAGTTATGGGGCACTGTGTGCCACTTAACACAATACCTGAGGATTAGCCATCTACAGCTCCAGTGCATAGAAAAATTCAAAGAAATCCAACAGAGCACTCCCAGCACAACCTGCTTTGCCCCAGCACTTTCCACAGAATATGGAAATTTCTTAGCACTGCCTAGAAGCTGTGACTTCTCAATAAAACCTCACTTCAAACCAGCAAAAATACCAACAGTTTAAAAGGTCTAACAGCTTTAGTGGTTTTCTGTTTGCATTTTGCTTAAGTGCTGGAGTACAGCTAAGCACTCAAACCAGTGGTCTCACCTGTCTCAACCCTAACGTCTTTGTGTCCCACATTTGCTTTATATTCCAGAAGAAAGGTTGTTCACACTTCTGACAGGAATCACTTTCTAGCCATTGAGGAGCCTACAGAAGAGCAAGAGATGCAAGCAATCAGAATTATTTTTCCTCATACCACAAGTTTGTTTTAAGAACCCAAAGTTTTACTTGGAAAGATGCCCTGTTTCATCTCTGGATATTACAACAGTAGATTGCCTAGGGTATAGTACATAGGAAGTTCAGAACAAAAAACCCTAAACCCAAGATTACAGTTATTTGTCACCTACACACCTCCTACGCTTTTAAAGCCCACAGCAGTATGTTATATTATTGCCTTAATAAGAAAATGAATTCAAACATCTAAGTTATTAAACTTGCTGCAGGTATTCACTGCTCTGGTTGCCTAAATGATTTTTAAGGGCTAGTGCAATCCAAGCTGTAAAAGCTATGGGGCAGTTATTCCCTCTAAGAGGGGGCATCCAGAAGTAAATTCTGGAAGTATCTTTTCTGCTTCCCAGGACTGCGGTTTGAAATAATTAAGAACTCATCTGCATTTTCCATTCTGCCTGCATCTTCATTAGGCATCCTTTCTCCCACCCACATATTTGTTCTGCCATAAATGGACTAGGACAAATTAAAATAGAGCTTTTATACATTTCAACACTCTCAGATACTCTGAGCATCCTTGTAAGGGACAGAAACAGAGGCACAATATTTTTAGTATGTAGGCTTGAATTAGAACATGTATATTCTATACAACTTTATACACCTGATGGGGAAGTCTCCCTGAAATGTGACAGGATGAAAGCTGGAAAAAAGGAAGCTTTTCTCCTTAATTCAATTATATTCTTTGTTGATAGTACTAAAATGATAGTACTGTCAGTTACACCACCATCTCACCATGAATATTTATCAATACCAAATGTCCAGTTCCTATATCTTCAACTTTATTGCACCCCCTTCCTTCCCCCATGCTAGTGCAAAATATTGTTACTGCCAACAAGTCCCGCATGGGGCATGGAGGAAGAGAGTAGAGCAAATGAGTTGCCTCTTCACCAAGTGACATGTTTTCTTTGGGTTACTTACAATAGCAGTTTTCACCTAATTGCATTTTTGAGAACACAATGAAAAACAGGATATCTTCCTGTTCTTTTCATCTTAATTTCAGGCATTAAATAGGAGTTAAAAACCTGCCAACACTACCAACACTGTTACCCACAGACAGTTAGAAGTGCCCAACATCAATAGTACAGCTGTCAGTGGAGTTACCATTACCTCTAATCAAAAGTCTGTCTTCTAGTCTTATGTGCATTAGTGTGTATTTGAAGATACCCTATAACATGACTTTGCCATTTAATAATTCAGACAGTATATTCATCATTCTTCAAACATTCGGTTTCTTTGCTTCTGGACTGGGCTCGATTATTTTTTTCCAAAAAGTTCTAAAATATTACAGCTCTTCTAAGTTAACCGTATTATTTCAGTTGTATTAAAGCTATTATTTAGAAAATCCCTTAATTTTTGCGCGTAGATCCAGAAAAGAAACAGCCACATCTTGTTTTCCCAGTTGTATTAGAAGTCAGTTCCTTGCAACTATAAAGTTTCGTAATATTACAGAAGTTTTGAAGAGAGAGCATCCTGCTGAAAAATCTTAGGAGCATCACATACAGCATTTAGTGTGTTTAAGGTGACAGTTCAATGCATGTCAAGAAAACAGTTCTTGCTTGACACTTGCCTTTAAAGAAAAACAACAGGGCAAGGAAGGCTAAGCCTTTATGGGGCAACCAAAACTACCTCCTATAATTATGGTTTAATCAAAGACAGTAGTAATATACATCTTTTCAGTTCCTATGATGGATATGAACTGATGCAGAAAGAAAATGCATGGCTGGCTCAGCTGCTGTCTGCTGAGGTCTTTATAAAAAAACGTTGCTTGGGGACTGAATCTCTATATTCTGAACTGCATCTCAAAAACAGCAGCTCACTTCTTCACGTGCTTTGACATGAGTTAATAACTTATTTCAAGACTGGTGAAGCACAGTCCACTGGTGTCTTTGCTGCAAAAGCCTGCCTGCTTTAGAGTGTTCCAGCAGCAAGGGCTGTAGCCATTTCAGTGAACATGTTGTCCCATTGAGAGAAGACTCTAAGCAATCGCAAGCCTGTCCTGCACTTCTGTCCTGGGAATCCATCTACTACAATGCAGTATGGACAGCCACTAGAACAGAACAATATTTTAGTAATATCACTCAGCCTTAAAGTTTCAGGCAACATGAGGAAACCAGCCTGCAGAACTGACTAAGCCAAGCCACAGCAGCCTCAAAAAAACCCCAAAACCAAGTCTTTGACTTAGGACATGATCTTACCTCTTCACGGCTGATATCCATGTTCCAAACAGCAATTCCCCCATCAGCTGAACAAGATACCAGCTGCCGTGTCAGCTGGATGTAACAGATAGCCTGCACCTTGTCACTGCAAAAAAAACCCAGACACTATTTACCCATACGTGTTTAAACAAAGCTGTTTCCCAGCAAACCCCGATTTATCATTATAAAGCTACCTAGGAAGCCATAACTGATTTCCAAACACTTTGCTAACTCTAAGCAGAGCTATGAAGACAACTGAACAGATGCTGTCACCTAAGCACTACCCTAGCATCAGGATGTGTTTTTATAGGCTTGACCAGAATACCAGAAGTACAGTTCCTTGTTAACATTTACTAGCTGTAAGCATTAACAGTTCGCTGAGTGTCAACTGGCTCAGAGTGTGCGTGCAAATACTCTTCTGTGTTGGCAAGTAGAGCCAGTTATCAAAACAGAGACAACTGGAAATATAAAGAGAAATATTTGTTTCAAGATACAGCTGTGAAGCAGACAGGGCTTCCACTTTTGCTAACAAATCACAACAAATAAGTCTGTAGCTGCAAAGCAAAGCATGCATTCACCAATAAGTTTAATCCTAAACAAAGTCATGGCAAAATAAAAGTCTACCCTAAGAAACTAACAAAAGATCACAACAGTATTAGACTGCTTTGCAACATCTAAGTTGAATTTAGAAAGTCATTCTGCTTCTCAGAAGAACTTACTTTCCCATTCAGTATGAAGTTTGATGCTAAGTGTGATGTTTGAAGAGAAACTAACAGTGTTAAAAGTCTTCACCAGGACACATGATGCAGCAGTAACAGCAGTATAAAGTCCTCCAGTCACTGACTTCAGTTACTTTTTTGTAACCAGTACTCTATTATTAGTTCTTTAGCCATAAAACTAAATCCTCAAGATTTAACAACAGTTATAGGGCTAAGGCTATCAGTCTTGATCAAAGGTGGATGGAGTCATCTATGGAATTAGACAAGAGGAGAATGCACTATACAAATAAATCTTTAAACATAAACAAGATCTCTACTACCACTGCATTTCTAAACAGAATATATCTTTAGTGGTGAACTGCCTGTCAGACTGAATTAAGGCCCTAGATTTTAAAATGGCAGCTAGTGTTGTGTCTCTCAAAAAAAAAAAAAAAAAGAGTTGATTAAATACAGACAGCTACTTAATCCACAGAACAGTGGAGATGTGACATGCTTTTCTGAAGTTGAGGGACCAGCCCTGTAATTTAGCCAATTAGTTTATCACCTCACTGATAGGAAGAGACAGAGAACAGGAACATATTGAAGCTTATTCTACATGGGTACACAAACATACATTAGGTTTCTAGTCCCACCCTCACAGGCAACTAACTCAGTGAAGTATTTACAATACAGAAGCATGCAACTTTTACATAAAGTCCAAGCAAGATGATTTAGGATTTTTACCCACCTCTTTCTATAACCTACTTTCATATTATGTTCTTATTACCCAAGGTTTAGAAGTATCAAACATACAACAAAATTTTATCAGTAATGCTTTCCTAGTGCTGATTATCCTTCTTCTCCCTCAAAGTTCTCAGAGTTCTGCAAAAAGTTGTTTTCCACATTACTCAAAGATTCAAATATCTTGCCATGCTATTTAGTTTTCCTAGGACTTTGTGTTCATTACAGAACATGTAGGAAAAATAAGACACCATTACATACTGATGTCCCTGGAGCAGCAGTGTTCGCCCCTTCCTTCCACCAATATCCCACATGATAATGCTGTGATCAGAGGCACCTGAGAAGAGCAGTCGTTGAACAGGATCCCACCACAGGGAAGTAATACTTCCTAGGAAAGAACATTCAGCAGTTAGATCTAAGGGAGCCACTCCCTAACACAATGATGCTCTTCTGGGTCATTAAAGTGAAACCTGAGGTACTCCCTTACTACAGTAACAGACATTGAACCCTTAAGGCAAAGGACAGCATGCAACAGCAAAATATGGTCCTGCTAGAGAGGCAAAGAGCAAAACATCAGAAAAAAAAAAAATCAACAGAACAAAACATCCCTAAGAAGAAAGTTAGATACAAAGCATAAGCCAAAAAGTTCAAGTTACTGGCCTTCTGCCCCTTGTATTTAGGTAGTTGGTTTTAAGAGTCAGCAGGCTGCTATGTGATCTTTGGAAGATGAAAAGTACTAGAACTTGTCAAGCAGAGAGTAGTATTTACAATAAAGTGGTTGGTCAGTGTTTGCAAGACAACATGCAGCGTTCACAAGTAAACCAACTCCCTTACAAAACAATTTACAACCTTAAAATAGTTTGAATAAGGAACTAAGTGACAGTTTCACTGCTGTTAGCATTATCTGGCCACTACATACTAAATTGCACAACTAGATTTCAGAAGGCCCAACCTGGCTGTGTACCTCATTAGTCACACATAGAAAGAAATGAGTCATCTGGCAGTATGCATGGCAGTGTAGACAGCAGACTAAAGTAATTTTGTCACTCATGACACCTATAGTTTTTAAGTTGCAGGAACATTCTATTCCCTTACAGACACATCCCTCACTTTAAAGCATCCTTCCATTGCTCAGTTGTCATCAAAAGCCTTGTTAGTCTGAAATCAAGATGAATGGTAATTATAGTACAATTCAGTCCTCTTCAGCTCTCTGGAACAAGAGATTTTTCTTGCCTCCTTTATGGCTACACTGTTATCAGACTGACCCATTTGAGAATACTTGTCTCAGAGAACAGTGAGCATCCGCACCATAAAAGGCAGTCTGAATATATATTATCACAGCATTACTCAGAGTAGGCTGTTACATATGGAGAATTCTGGAAGATGACTGTTGAAGGACAAGCTCTAAAACCATTTAAACTGCAAAGCAAACACTGCAAAGTCACAGTAAGGCAAGAACTAGGAAGGAAACAAAGTTGAAGTCAGACTTCTGAAGTCTGGCAAACAGCTGCACTCAGAGAAGAACTAGGTGTCATCCAAGTTTAAAGTTACCGAGCCTTAAGAATATTACAGAAATACCGTGGAGGTAAAAAGGTTACATCATCTCTTTTGTTTTAAGGAAAAAAAAAAGATGAAGTAGCTACTATTACACTTCAAATTTAATCACTTTTTATACTAGATCAATTCTTGTTTTGAGAATCACAGTCCCCTTGGGAACTTATATACAAGCCAAAGATGCCTGTGAATATTCAGCACTGCTGAAGCTGGTGCTTGGAAGACTACCGCAACTCGATAGAATACACACTATACATAGTGCCACGTTGAGATGTACTGCTCTCAGACTAACAATAATATGTATCAAGAAGTTGCATTTGAACACAGACTAGTGCTAAAGCATACAGAGGTAAAGGAGGCTCTATGGCCAGGAGAATTATTTGGCTCTTAACTGAATCTCAAATTCTGCTTGAAATCTGAAGAGACATTTATCATGTGAAAATCTCAACTTGCCTCCCACATTCGGAACCAGCTTTATAATTTTAGTCATCTGTAAGTCAGGAGCCTACCCAGCTTTAGCTAAGCCTACTCTATGCTTACAGCTACTAAACAAGTCAGCCTGTTCCAGCAGGTCAGAGACTCATGACCCAGTAATTCACCCCTACCCAAATGCACACTAGTCAGCTGATTTGAAAGCTGCCAGTACCACATGGGAAGAGGCATTAAGTCTTGTTTATTTCTCTCAGCATATTATTAAATTACACAGTCTTCTGTGGCTTGCATTCTTGCCTTACTCATTACAGCAGACAGCGGCTCCATATCATGTTACATACTATTTGGTTCTTCATCTGACATAAGGACTTGCTATACTACACAGGATAAGACATCTGTCTTTGACTAGACAGTTTTGATTCTAAAAGGCTCTCTAGATTTCTTGCACATAGCTTAGTTTCAGCTAAACATAGGAAACTGAATGAGTCTCATGAAGACTGATCAGAACAGCAAAATCTGCATTGGGAAGAATTAAGTGGCTTTTTAGAATCTAGACTGGACATTGCTAAAGCTGTTTTGTGTAGTATTATAGTACTACAAGGTCTTCAGAAAAAAAAGTAACATCCACATCCTTTCTTTTCAATGTTAAGGAGACTAAAGTTTTTAAAGGTGGCCATCTAGTGGCTAACTTGTGTTTAATCGAATGCATATGTTTACCTTAATTTTTCATCTGTAATAAAAATACCTGTCAGTATTGATAATGCTAAGATTTCCCCATAGTGAGAACGTGTCTGTTCTTTAAGAGATAGCCATATGTACAGCTTTGAACAGCTTTTGATAACTACTACCCTGCACTAGTTGTTTATCCAATATCTATCCTTAAGAGGTAGATATACAGCTGAATGTCTCATCCCAATTTACAAAGAGGTATTATAATATGGATCAAGTGGAATTAAGAGGAAAAGTTACTTTACCTTCATGGCCTTTGAGTGTTGTGATAACTGAGCATGTATTCTGCTCAAGCTTCAGGAGAGTGATCTGCCCAGAATAATCACCAACAAATGCGTGCTGAGTTTCATGATCATATCTGAACATCAGTCAAGGAGAAGCCTCATTTGCTCTGGATAGATAGCACAGCTGTCAGCTATGGAGTCTAAACAAACTGGAAAAGAACACTTTAATGTCAGATAAATATTTACATAACTACTTCTAAAGAGGTTTAACTATTACAGACTCCAACCCTTTTTGTCCCTTTCTTCTCATATTTCCCTACATATGCAAGTAAGATGGTATGGGAAATAAGTGAGAAAAGTTTTAGAAAGCTACTGGAGAAGCCATGAGATAATCTGTCCCCTAGTTTAAAGCAAGCCAAGTAGATTTAGACCATTTCTAGCAGATATTTGCAGAACACACTAATGATCTTCAAGAGATACCAGAACTCCTCAGACTACTTGCTGCAGTGCAGAGCTACCAGAAGGAGCACCTCACTGGACAACAGGTGGCATTCAGTCTTACCTAGTATCTGCTCCTATAAACTCTTAGTTTTCTAGGATGTTATACGAGTTGATGCCCCCAGGATGGGAAACTAAGCTACAAGGATGCTGAACCTCTACAGGTAGTTCACCTTACAGTGGAAGTATACTCCCACAGTTAGGCGAGACCATTTAATTTCTTATTCTGTCCTCTGCATTTTGAAGTGTACTGAAGCAGGTCCTTGACCACAGTATTGAAGACTGAACTGTATTTCAGAAAGGGTTCTGTCATTTAACACCAACATAAAAGCCACACCACATCCTAACATGGGATCTATTATACATCATCACAGTTTTCCAATAATCAGGTTTTGTCACTATGTAACTACTGTCTTCAGAAACTAAAGCATAGTAAACTGGATGGAACTAGATCATTTGCCACCTTTAGAAGACTTGCTATTCAGGATATAAGCAAGAGCTATGAAAAACCCATACAGCTGACACCACATCATCCAGGAGTTGTGTATAAATTCACCTGTCCTCCCGGAGCCACACAAAAACACAAGCAGCAGCTAGCAAAGAAGCCTATCCTACACAACAGAAAAGACTAACTGAACGAGTCAGTGTACCAAAAAACCCACCACAAGTGAAAAAGCAGAAGTTTTGCCATCTGATGACATTCTGAAATCTCTTAAGCCTTCAGAATCTTGAGATAAAAAATTAGCTTTCAACAAATCCACTAAGTCCCTGAACATGTGAACCTTTCTTCATCTTGGAAGTTCAGGCTACCATTATTCCCACTAATCCAGTAAAGAACAGACACTCTGCTGTGTTTTTCAGAAGCTTATACATATGATTATTAACAAATAACTCCTAAGGAACCTCCTGACAGGGAGACCAACCACCTAGTACACAGACCAGAAAGCTAGTTCTTCCATACACAAGTCCAAAGGCAGGATCAGTTACAATGCATTTTCATATGCCATGGTCTTCAGTGGAGGTTTATTAACTTGGTAGAAAAGGTCATATTCTTTTCTCCATTTTCATACTAAACTGTTCCCTTATTTGCAAGTGTTCGATACAGAACCCACAGATTTCAAACAGTGAGGCTCAGAGGCACCAGACTCTTCTGCGAGCTAGTCTCCTAACACACACACACACACCACACCCCCCAACCAGTATTAACCCAGTTCTGTGCTGTATTCAGCTGAGGTGAGCTGTACATAAAATGTTTTGAGGGACACAACCCCCCTGGAACTCTAAAACAAGGACAGCAAAAAAGAGCAACAATACAAACCTGTCAGCTCTTCAGTCAGTAAGGCAGGGTCTGCATAGATGGGAGATCTCAAAAGGCTAGACATGCTGCTGGCAACCAAGCAGTTAGCATTCCTCCTAGTTTCTTAGCACCGCACAGATATACAGCAATTCAAGAGAGGTCTTTATTTTTTCAAGAGATGCAGTTGACCTCTTTCACCTTTTGAATCATGCCACTTCCACATTACTGCCATTAATCCTCATACACCAACCAGTATCTAGATGTGGCTGGACAGTAATTGTAAACTGCCACCATTAAGAAGTACTAAAAAATAGCTTTCAAATTTAAAGTATTTAACTCATGCTCAGAAGTTTTGATATATGAACTACATTTTAAGCTACTGGGTTTGTAAATCTTTTCCATAGGATAAAGAATGCCCTGAAGTACTTACAGCTGAATAGACAACTGCAGTTCTTAAGATACAAATGCTACAGTTAAATGCCATTTGCAGAAAAGCAAATCGCACACAAACAAATTACTACTAGTAATCAATAAAGTTTCAGTGTACCCCATAGCTTAAAGATAGAAAAGATTAACATGAGCAAAGGTAGAAAAATTAAAGCAGTCCAAAGGGCTTTCATGATGTTTCATGCCCTAAAAGGACTCAAATGCACACCGGCATCCATTGAAACAAAGTGACTTGTCTAGGAATTATACAAGACAGGCTATAGATAGTTACTGATCACTTCCACAAGATACTACAGACAAACATCTCAAAATCAGGAACTAGTACATACTACAATTTCTGTAACTCAGGGTCTCTACTGCCTAACAACAGCTAACAGAAATAAAGGTATTAAACACCTAATCAGTGTAAGGGTTTGCAGACTTGCATGGCAACTCACACTAGCTTTTTACATGAAAAGGGGGAACAAACTAAGCTGAATGAACAAAGTACTCTTCCAGTTTCAGGGTAGCAATCGTTTTTCAAAGGATACTGTAGACATGAAGCCCAAGAGGTGAAATAATGTCTCCCCAGCATACTCCCGCTCCTGGTACACATCCAGCTGATACACTTGTCATGACCAGTGCTGATAACCCACTCTGATGTCAAGCAGAAAGTAATAGCAGACACTCGATTCTGATGAGCTACGGGAAGAAAAAGATTCTGGGTAATTTTTCCTAAAAATCTAAGTGATGTGTCCTTATGTTCTAATTCAGACACACACAGGTTGAAAATGATATCCAAGCAATGCCCCAGGGAGATGTTTTTACTATCATGGACTTGCCTCCAGGTTGAATTAAAAGGTTAGCATTGTTCAGTTTGGTATTTGCCATCCGAATAGCTTAAGTGAACCAAATATGTCAGCTAATTTAAGTTTTTCTCCCACTGAGAGAAAAGAGAGTTCATCCCAGATACTCAAGATGCTCTGGTTAAGGAGCAGGCAAACCCTTAGTTTCCTCTAGTTAGGCCAGGACTTCTGGGGAGTAATGTAACACCTCTAAAAACCTTAATTGCTTTAAGTGCCTATTTTCCTGACCCCAGGGGACCTATGCTCATATTTATGCTTTTAAGCACCTGAAAGTCTATCTAGTCCACAGCATTCAAACTGCTACCTGTGATAGCAACCAAATCCCACACAGCTTTGTTTAGAATACTGTCACTAAGCAAGGTATAACATGAACATTAGAAAGAAGCCCCCTCTGTCCTCCAAGATGCAAATACTTCCTTTGACTGAGTTGTCAAGTCATCTTCCCTTGGATAAAGGGAGGTTTTGTTGCTTTAAGAACAAGGTCTTTTTCTCCTAAACAAGAATGTTGCTTCTATCAGTGTCAGGGAGTCATAAGACAAACTGCACTTTGTTTCGCTACATCATCTGCAGTCTAAGAGTCTCCTTCAGGCCTTCCATATTAATATTTCAACCAATTGAGTTCTGTATTTCTTTTAATGATGTGCAGACAAATGTTGAATTTAGCATCTCCATAAATATTAGAACAATTCCTATTCCCCATGTACCTGAAAAGTACATCCCTATTGCTCTGCTAAGATGACAGACAGGGCAAGGACTCTTACCTTCAGTTAGAAGTAACTAAGCCCAGTGATTACAAAAAGTAAGAATGGAAATTGCAAATACCAAAATGCACCTTTAGAAAGCTCTTACCCTAACATTCATGCAGTATAACTACTCCACTTGAAGAGCAAAATCTGAGCTCACTAGTTCTGGCTCATTACACTCGCAGACCAATGATGTGCTGAACTTAATGACTGCAATTCAGACTCAGCTGACTGACGATTACTCAATAACAATATCTTATGACAGTTATCCCCAGCTAAGTGTCAACTAGAAGGTCAGTCAGATTTAAAGTATATTTGGACTTGATTAATCTGTGATGATGTCCAGTTTCCTAAGCATTTTAGATGCCTCCCCTTCACACAAATGTTAGTGTACACTGGTTAACAGTTTACCTGGATAGGTCTTCACAAAGTTCATCTTATTAAAGTCCTCTGAAATATGAAACTCCTAAAAGTAAAGTGGAACTGTTAGAAAAGATACCACAGTGACATATGCAATATTGATATCCAAAAAAAAAAGCAGTAATCTCACTGGCCAAAATTTGCATAGCAGCAGTGTATCTCACTAAAAACTCACAGTTTCTCAGGCTGGAGCATAGCATACCAACATACCAATTGTAAATTAAAGTTGTTAGTGAGCTACATTTTCAACGCTAAGCATCCTTTCAGAACCAAGATTGCTGAAAGGAGATTATAGGAAGAGGTATGATCTAATTTGACCCCAGCAGGAACAAACAAAACTGTATCTTGTAATATTTAGGATTTAAGTATCTGAGGCTTTATAATGGACAAATTTAAGAGAAAGTATTCTCTATTTGATCCATTAGGCTTACTGAAATTTTAAAAGTCTCAACTTACAATTTCAAGTGGTTATCACTAGAATCACTACTCTATGTAGTTCTGTGTAGGCTATTCACAGTAGTTATCAGTAGAATCACTATGACATTCATGCAGTACCCTGGCTCCTTACAGAAGAGTTATTATTTTGACCTTATTTTCACAGAGAAAGGAAGCCATTAAAGCATCTGAGAGTCACAAGTCACCCCTCCTTTGCCAAGAAAGAGGGGGAAAAACACAGACCCACTTTTTGTTCTGCCATATGTATCTGCTCTCCAGGAGAGGGAGAGCAATTACAGCAAGAGTATAGAAATACAGAAGGAAGACTTCCAGAAAAAAGAAAATCAACCCTGCCTCTTGTAATTTTAGAGCTAGCGTTGAAATTTCCATATCATAAAGAGATCTGCAGCAAGAAAATTCACAGACTTGTGCATGGTGAGATACAGGCAGATCCATACTTCTAGACAGATGCAAGCTAGCTGCAGTTCACAACCCGTTAGTGCACCACTGTGGCACTCTGCCCAGCTTCAGGTACTCCTCAAAATAATTCCCTGAAGAAGTGTAATTGTCTGGGTCAGCTGCTACACTAATGGCTCAATGACTTCTTGAGGCTATCTGGCTCACATTTAGCTAGAAGAACCCTTGTTTATTTGCAGTCCTCCCATGTACATCTCAGGTGAACTGCCAAGAAGTTCACCCATTTAGCAGTAGCTGCATTCCAAAAAGAAGGCAAAGAAAACAGGTTATCGGCTGCCAGCAACACCTAGTGCTCACAGGTGCAATTATCACCTAGATTCTGAAGAAAAATCCCAGCAACTTACCATGATAGCCCCATTATCCTGGCCCACAAATATTCGTCTGCTGTCATGATGATAAGCCATGGCTGAACATGGTGCTGTCAAAAAAAAGCAAGCACGCTACAATTACTGAAATAGCAGTATTAGGATAAACATGACTTATTAAAACCAATTCTTTCACTCAGGACAAAAAGCTGTTTAAGTAGCTTGATAGAAATTAGCCTGCACATAAAATGTTCCTTGGTAGGACAGTTAAATTCCCAAATGTGAAGCTGAGGAAAGGTACATTACTACAATAACTCAGATATACCACTAGGAACCATATACAAACATGATTTCCTCCCACAAGGTGCAACACAGTAAGAGGAATTTTACCCAGGCTGTAAGCCTAGCTAGCAGCAACAGCATGTGCAGCTGGTTAGACTTAAGAACTTGAGCTCACTAAAATTATCTTAAATGGAGCCCTGAGTTGTATCCAGGAACAATATTCCATTCTTTACATTTGAGGACTGTATCATTAGAGAGAATAAACTGCTAGACAAATATGTAATTGCACATCAACTTCATACAGAACCACGTCTCAACATATGCAACTTTAAAAAGACTCATATTTTTGAGGTAACATACTATCTCTTTTAGCAGAAAACCTCTGAAGACCTACTTCCCTTTTTGAAATTAGGTTAAAAATAAATGTGAAAAGCAATGACAACAAAGTTACAGCAGTGTCCTAAAGAAAACTTTCCAAAAAAATTTCAGTGAAGAACGTCCTCATTAAACTTGCAGATTACAAGGATGAGAAGGATATAGTGTTCTAAACTAGTACCTTCTCCAAGACCTTCAAATTGTGGCCTTGAAGGTGTTTTTATAAATTTAAAGCCAGACAGGACAGTGTGGAATATTACAGTGGTCATATTGCGTAAGGACAAGTCCATCCCTTGGAATTACCTACAGGCACACTTCATTTTGTATAAACCTTTTTAGAGTACAATCTGAATAGTGTATTTATGAAATTGATAGATGTAGTAGCTTCTGTAATTTAGACCAACTGTTGGGAAAAAGAGGATTACAGTTGGCATTTCTAATCTAGATCGTAGGCTACTCAGCTTGCAGTTGAAAAAAAACAGAACATAAAGGAGTCCAATTCTTTGGTCTTCATTTAACATTTGTATTCAAATTACTACAGAAATCGTAATTCCGAAGACTATCCTTTGTTTCTACAATGTTTTGTCATTGTATTCCCTCTTTATATATGGGATGTGTTTAGGTGGCAACTCTACATTAAAAAAGTTACAGCAAAGCACCCAGGCTGAGTGGTTTCAAACCCAAAAAAGCACACTGACATTCAATATCTACTCCACACTAAAGCTGCTACTCAGTATTGCTTTCACAGTTATCTAAATGCTGAAAAAAGAAAAAGAAAAAAATACGCACACCTTGGAAAGCAAAGAATATTCTTATGTCTGAACTTTCAGCTAGTGGTTTGAAAAGCTCACTTAGGAGACAAGTTACTTGCCAGCATTTGAGACATCTACAGCTGCAGATGCATAGAGATTTACCTGTTGAAGGATCTGGTTCTGACAGAATACTGCCTTAGATCTCATCCACTATGCAGCTAGTTTCAAATTAAAGTCTGAGCTAGAGTTGCTGCAAAGTTCCCAAATTTACAATCACTGAGTGAATCCAGCACTTGGCAAAACAGCACAGGTACAAAACCCATGCTATGTTTGGCCATCACTTACCTTCTCCAACATTGTACTTACATGACATGGTGTGATAGATGCTGGGCCAGTATTGTCCACTGTCTCTCTTCAGCCATACTCGTATTGTTCTGTGTCATGGGAGTAGAGGAAGAAGACAGTTGTAAGTGCATCATCCTTTGCATCTGACCCAGCTCATTGACTATATATCAGCTCCAATCCTCTCAGCTTCTGTGCTACTCAAACATAATAGAGGAACAACCTCTAAATAATCGTACTCTGACATAACAAGAATAAGAATACTAAGAATAGCCACCCTTGGATTCTGATGTTTTCTTCAAAACTATTTATACGTTGAGTTTTAGTAAGTATGAAATGGAAATACTATTTCAGCTCCCCTCAGAAATTGCTACATCCCTTTAATTCCTTCTCCTTGACTCTGGCTGATTTAAGTCAAATTCAAGTTGCAGGAACTTTCCAGCTTTGGCAGAGCAAACCACAATTTATTTTATAGCAGATTAAGTGTTCGATGTGTTTGAAAAAAAATAACTGTAAATCATTCTGTTATGGAAGTCTGAAGTTTTGAATTTTTACAGCTTCCCTGTACAACTCATCTTCAGCAAGCCAGATACTGAGTATTAGTAACAAGCACCTGACCCTCCAGACCAAACACATTACTGACATCTCCATCCCCAAATATTGATGTATGGATCCACAGGGGACATCATATCTAGTTCAGTATTATTTCCTCTTAGCCATGCTTCTACTCCCTCATGTACAAACACAAAGGATAAAAAACATTAGCAGCACTGCTACTTCACACTGCTCCTCTGGCCTAAATGCGAACAGGATTGATTAGCCAGTCAAATGGGAATTGAAAGTTGTTGACCAGACACTGGGACAGAATGCTAAGGCTATTTATAAAACAGTTTTTAGTAATCAGGCCTTGGAAGGAAAGGAAAAACAGTCTTGAGAACATTTAGCATGATACCACTCTCATGACCGCCAAATCGTTGGGAGTAGGGACATAAGAGAATCAGCAAGGAGTGGAAAGTTACTGTCAATTAAAAACATTCCCACATCAGACACATTTGAAGGGAATCTACATCAAGAAGTTAAGAGCAGACATGCAGTCAGTGTTAAGGTTATTTTAGGACTACTTGAAATTTCCTCTCCAAACCATTGTTCGCCTTCTTGTTGCTGTTTGAATCCAACTTCCTCATTCCTAAATGGAAACCGAAATGATCAGTAAATATGTGTACCAGGACACACTGTCAAGAGACTTAATTAAGACGAGCTGTTCTATTTACTTTTAACTAAAAAAAGTCCTGGTATTTAGATGGTTTTAGAAAAAAAAAAACTAGGGGATAGATTTGCAAAACATCATACAGTACTGCCAGTAAAAGTTTAACAAAAAGAGGACAGGAGAGGACTGGTATCTTGCATCAAGACTAGAACTTTTCAGGTTGAAGACAAAGGTAGCATTCCAATTTTATAACATTGAAGCGCTTTTCTTTAAAAGATCACCCAAAAATAAAGCAGACAATGCTCACCCTTAATGTACTACTTTCCTTTTCTAAAACTTGAAATCAGTACAACTGAGTACACACTGCCTCAAAACAATGACTTTCAGCTTTTGAATCAAGTTCAGTGGCAAATGCACATTATTCCAGGGCATTAAATATTTTGCATTAAGACTGTCTCTTAAAAGCTATCACTTCCCCTTTACAATAATCAACACCCTGCCCCACAGTCAGAAAGTTAACACTTCAGAAAAGCAGCTGTAATTTCTTGGTAACATGAGGAAATGAAGAAAACAATGCTTCCAAGTCATTCTTCTGATGCAAATGCCAGTAGTAGCACAGGTTAGCACCTATATATTTTTAACGGCTTTTTAATCCGTTTTTTAAAACAGCTCCATCATATCTAACTTCTAAACATCTCAAATGGTAGCTTTCCACCACTAATTCAAGTCTTTCATGGATAGCCAAAATAATGGAATTATTTTTGATATAAAAAGACTAGGAGGTATTGTAGTGCTATCATGCCTTGCTGATTTTCCCAAAGTAGATTTGTTTCCTTTCAGTATTCTGATCGATTATACTAAACTAGGAATTAATGTAAAAGCAGCAAGGAATTGCTGCTTCTAAGCAAATTATTTCCTGGAAGCATAATTTGTGCACTGATCATCAACAATACAATCCTTCACTAAAGTTGAGAATATAAGCAAATAGCTGCAAGAGTTAGCAAAGTTAACTTCTGAAAGCTTCTTATTTTGGTTTAAGATTTAGACTTCACTAGCCTCATGCTTGCAAAAATAAGCTGTCAGACAGCTGTATATCTAATTATACAAAGATCTGACCGAGCAAAATCTGAAGAGATTGTTTCACAGTAGTCAGCAAATAACCTGTGCCAAAATCCCACTTCTCAGTTCCCTCTCCTACAGACCTGTTGTGGTGCATCTCTGTTTGCTAGACAAATTAATTTGTGAAATATCAGTTCTAGCTTAAAGGACTAGAGAAGTCCTCCAGTAATGCTGCTTCCACAGTTGTCTCCTAAAATGAAACTGTTTTATTACGAGAACCACCATATCAACCCTTGAGTCTTAGCACTCTTCTCAAAACCTGGTCTTTATTTAATGAAGAAGCCTGTGCTCAGTACCTGAGAAGAGCTGGCTACCACTCCACTTTCCTTAAGCATTCCCTATTAAGGGCCTAGAAAGACACAGGTTTGTTCTGACAGCAGTCTCAGCAAGGATGTAAAAATACTGAAACTCATTAAGGAGCACCCAGAGACAGATACACACTTTTTAAATCACTGTAGACTCAGATATTTGAAAGTGGCAGGAAGAAGTAAAACAAGACTGAAAAAGACCTCCAAACACATTTGAGTATTGAACCAGAAGTTGCCTTCAGCTGGAAAGCACGCACATTTATAGAAGAGTAATTCAAAGAGGGTGTTTTATTTGGGTTTTTTTACATACTATAAAGAAACACATACACGAAAGCCATGGTTAAGCAATACTGTGTGGCCTTACCAGTTTCCAAGGATTTTTATTGTTCTCAAATTGCTGTTTCTTTTACACAGTAAGCACCTAACAGTACCGAAGAAAAAATACGGGGTTTGAGAGCAAAGAAGATCCTTCAGTGTTTCAACAGTATTTGTGCTCATGCCACATAAGCTGCCCTCTAAAACCCAAATGCATGTATGTCAGGGAGAAAGAAGTGATGAAAGATTAGCAGGCAAATCCAAACTTGCTACAATACCAGCACTGCAGCAAGTACTATGGAGCTACACTAGTCCTGTTCCAAGAACTGCATCGTGCCAACACCTTCAAACCACTAACTTTCCTATCTGAAATCAATCACTAACAATTGTTTTCCTAGCAAGATCAGAAGATGGCATTTTTCTGGTAGCCAAAATAAACCAGAAGTATTTAGACTGCTACTGACTGTGTTCCCAAAACAGCAGTAGGGATCTGGTTTAATCACAGTGCAGTGCAAGCTCAAGGACACAGATTGCAGTTGATGCTTTTAATCAAATTTCTGCTCACCAAAACATTAGTTTTGACCAGTATTTGAGTTCCATAACTGAAAAAAACCCTAACACCTCAACTTAAGCAGCAGTTGCAATGCAGTAGTAGCTGCTGATGGTCACATTCAGATGTGCTAGTGACCCTAGAGATCCTGTTAGCCTGTGGTAAATAGAATACCTTCATCTTGCATTTAGAGTCTTGTACACTAGTTTATCATCCCTCAGGAACCCCAGCTACAGATGGGAAACACTCATCTTGCCTTAGTTATTAGTCTACTGAGAACAAGGACAATAAGGCTAAGTCCAGAGATTTGCCTGTACCACAGATCTGTGCAGCCCACCCTGGCCTATCTCTGCTCTGAGAAAACACGAGCCAGCCTTGAGCAGACAAATCTAACTCACAACTGGTACCTGATCTGGCTGCCCAAGCTGAGGGACACACTGCAACAATTCCAAATACTGTCTTGGAGCCAGGGTCAGGCAAGATGCTCAGAGGGACACAGAGTTAATCAGCCTTTCTAGATAAGTTTTGAGAAAGCTTCACAGATGGCAATTACCCTGCTGAAAAATCAGCTTGGGAAAAATAACTATTTAACTCCTGCAGGTATTCTTTCTTGCTTTTTTGGTTTCAAAACTTAAGAAAACCCACTAGATTTTTACTGGTATGCACGGATATACCATTGGCATCTTTTGTACCCTAAAAAAAAGAAACCAAACATTACTTCTCATTCCTTGAAATATAATTTAAAATAGAAAGAATTCCAACTCCTCTCACAAGAGGATAAGCTACAACATTCCTGGAGAATGTTTGTGCACCAATATTTTCCTCACTTAACTTGTAAACACATTCCTCTGACTGGTTATTATGAAATACTTGACAGCCTTAGCAGTATTAAGATGTAATAAAAAATACTCTGGCCCTACTCTTTTGGTGTACACAGCAGCTCTTTAGCTTCTTGGACTCTGTACTTTGCTTGCTGCTAGCAGCATAATCAGTTATGCAGTATTAACACCTACACCCTGTTTTTAGTGAACAAACAGGAGAGCAGTAAGTTTGATAACATATTAAACTGTAGGTGAAAGATACACGAGTGAGTAGGCTTTGATGTACTGTAGGAAGCATCCCAGATTAGAGGTAATACAGTGCAACAATTTCTGAAAGTTTAAAAGATCTAATTAAACTCCCAGAGTAAGGCAGGCTACACAAATTTTGCTTTGAATCCAAAGCTTCTCTTAGAAATTTACACACACCAAAGGTGGGTAACAGCCTCCACTCTCCTTGCACAGGTCTGTATCTGACATCAAAACTTGCCCAGATAAAGATGCAGCTGCATCCTTGGCTTTTCTCAAAACAGTCTACGCATGCAGATTCCTACCCTTCAGCATTAGACCTTTAAGTTTAAAGCCTGCCTTTGTGTGCTACAGGCAAGCCTCTGCAAGCCTGTACCATGAAATTACGTTCAGGTTTAACTCAGATGTGAACTCAAAAATTGCTGATCTTCCCTTCTCTCCTTCAGGAAGTGCATCAAAACAAATTGAACACAATTTAAGATTCAGCCCACACTGTCACCCAAAAAGCCAACTTCATCCTGCACAATACTAAGATACCAGAACAACCGCATCTAAGAGTGCAATAAAAAGGAAGCTTCTCAGTCTCATCCAAAACTTGTTATCCAACACATACTACAGATAGTCATTTCTACAGGAAAGGAAGAGACCAACCAAGTCAATCTTTCGATCAAAGCCAGAAAACGTACATAACACATCCAAGTGTCACTGCTTGCTGCAAGCTATGTACAATTACTGCTGTGGTTCAACAAGAAGCAGTACATACTACTGCTTTAAAGGGTCAAGATTTAAATCCTACTGCTTTTACATAGGCAAAATTTTTCCTATACAGATTTTGTTGCTTTAATGCCAGCTAATGAAAAACTAGTATCTGGTAAACTTCACTTAAGCAAGGACGAGTTTACATCCTTTGCACTTGATCTGTTGCCCTCTCCCCCAACTCCTGAATGCCCTGGCTAACAGGAAGCTTATAAGGTTAGCATGTGCTGTCACTAGCTGGTCAGTTTGCTCTTTTTGACTTCAAAATAAATGCCAGAAAACCTAGTTTATCAGTTCAGGTAACATCATAGCTCTGCTGACTTTTAGTAATCGTACTCCACTGTTTCTCACAAGGTCAAGCTTTTCAAATGAGAATTCATGCAAAATTAGTACAAATTCAGTTTTAAAATGTTATAACAGTAAAATTATCCCCCGCTCCTTCCCCTACATCTCAAAGAATGCACTTTCATACTTTAACATGCTTTGAAACACTGCTGCAGTTTCTGGGCAGGAAGTCTTACAAACGATGCTACTCTTCTCGTTTAAATGTCACTTTCCACATAGCACAGGGGAAATTCCAGCTCTCGACACTACACTGCACAACCCGTATTCCTCTCCTAGCCGACAACCCCCCGTGCTACCTGCTTCCTCATTTCCACTTTTGTTTCATCTGAATAACGCCTTAATGACATTATCAGGTTTTGTCACAGATATTTCACATATTATGTGAGCCAGTACTGAGGACGAGGATTAAACTCCAAAAACATCTTCCCTTCCAACCAGAAACCACTGTCCTCAGCAGCTCATCACCACTGCTCCCCTCAGATCTGCTAACTCACTCCCTGAACTGTTTCAGACAGAAGGAAGCAGAGACCTTCAGACTGAGCCATCAGAACGGGCTTGGTTTGACTGAAGCAGCTCGGGGAGCTCCAACTCTCCTGACAGAGACGAGAAGCAGTAACGTACCTACAAGTGATTTAGCCAGCTAAAGGCAGGGGAAAACATATTCCCCCATTTTTCGTTCAGCCCACGGCCAATGCAGAGCCCCTTTACACACACAGACGAGTTGTGCTTTTCCATCTCCTTCGCAGAGGCTGGAAAGCACGCATAAAGTACAACAGCTTTTTCCCATCAGCAGGGGAACGCTGTCAGCTCCGCGCTCCCACGCCCCGCTCCCACCCGCAGCCGGGCGGGCTGAGCCGCTGCCTCCCTCCTCCAGCGGGAAGCCGGCTAATGTTATTTTCCTCCCTGGGACTCCAGCTTCGGTTATTTCCTTATGGCTCCAGGCAAAGAGTCATGGCCGCACGCCTCCTGGCAAAGTTACAGTGTAAAAACCGATTTCCCCCCGCACCCCGCCCCGGCGCTACGCTTCCCCAACTCCCGCCTTCCGCTGGGACCGCGCCGCCCGGTTCCGGGGGCTCCGGGAGCGGGGGGCTGAGCCCCAGCCCCACACGGAGAGCCGAGGGAGGGGAAGGGAGGGGAAGGGAGGGGACCCGACCCTCCGCCGAGGGGCCGCCCGGGCCTGCCCTGCCCGCCCGCTCCCGCCGCCCCGGCCTAGCCCCCCGCCGAGCCCCCCTGGGGAAGCGGGCCCCGAGGGGACGCGCCGCCCCGTGAGGCGCCGCGGCCGGCGGCCTCCGCTCACCTGTCCTCGCTGGCCGTGATGACCCCGTCCTCCTTGGGGATGAGGAGCGCGGCGCTCACCACGTCCTGGTGCCCCTCGACCTTGCTGAGCAGGACGGGCCGGCTGCTCTGCGGCCGCGAGTGGATCTCGGCCGCCATGTTGCCGCGGGCCCGGCCCGGCGCCCATCAGCTGACGGCGCGGGGACAGCCCGGCGGCGCCCTCACGCTGCGTGGAGCGGCGCCGCCCCGCCGGGCCGAGCTGCCCCGTGGAGCGGCGCAACCGCAGCCGCGCGCCGCGTCGCTCCGGCGCAGGGCGGGCCGGGGCGCGGCGTATTCTCTGGAATAGCAGGGCCGGCGGGCCGTATGTCGTGGAAGAGCGGGAAAAGCACACCTGGCTCGGGGCGGCCGGCGGGGCCCCTGGCAGCCTGCCCGGCCTGGGGAAGCGTCACCTGCACAGGGCTGTGGCTTCCCAAGGAGGGGAAGGTGCCTTGGGCTCAAACACGCATGCCCGTGGTTTGGGCTGTGGGGCTGGCTCTGCCTTCCCCTCCACAAACCGCAGAGCTCTGGCTTAGGAAAAGCGCTGCTGTTAGAGCATTGCCGGGATCCTGGGGACCCGAGGAGCCCCCCCCGCCGCTCACCGCCCCTGCCCAGCCCGCCTGGGGCCACGACAAGGCAGCAAAGAAAAGGATATTCCCCCTGGATCAATTAATGGAGGGATATGGACTGAGGAAGGATGTGGAGTCACAGGAAATATATTAGCTAGTTTCTTTATGCCTTTTAAACTAGAAGCAGCTGTAAGCCTTTATCCTTCAAGTTCTTAAGCAACTGGATTGTGCATGTGAATACTGTCCACGTAGTTAGCTAACCAACAGCAGAATTCCTCCCCTCAGCCACACTTCCAAGGCACTGGTGGTGCTCACACATTTGAGTCTAATCTTGAACCAGAACTCCTGATTGTCAGGTTACTAGAGCTAGTCAGGACCCTTCTCTGTGAGCAGAGACGTAGTTTCTAATCCCAGATCTAGCAAATATGTGAAAATTAGAACAACAGTGTGTCTGGACATAACCAACACACACACTGAGCTTACATGAAAATCCTAACTCAGCTAGGTGAAGCTATTTCTGCTCAGGACATTCCAGACAGAACTGTGCCCAGAGAGATGAGTTACAAGATTAGGCGAGAGCAAACCTCCTGGAGCAGAGTAGTGGCAACCATGCCATTTGATAAGCTTTCACACACTGTGCCACACACCTGCAGCCAGGGAGGCCAAATGAAGCTTCCCCAGGCTCCTGGAGAACAGCAAACAGCCATTATCCTTCCCCTGACCTGCCCCAAGAGAGGGATTTTATCTGCCTTACTGGGTTAGACAGCAAAGGAAACTGATTCAGGAAGAGTGGGTCCAGCTTAAAGTTTTTAAAATATTTTTGCTTAAATATACTTTGCCTTCAGTTTTTCCCTGTTTCCTAATCTATCCTCTATTTCTAGAGTCCACCACCTTCTACTCTTCTTACCTCCTGAATCCTGCCCACACCCCACTCATTCAGCTCATGCCTGTGTCATGGTGCTTTTCTTTCTCTGGTGTTCCTCTTGCAGTCCAGTTCCTAAGCTTATAACCGGCTTTTTCTCTCCATCTCCTATCCTTCCTCCTTTTTCCAGCACCCTGTTTGCACTACCACCACCACAATCAAACCACGCAGCGAGTCAACCCAGCCCTACACTACCTCACATCTCCCATAAGGAGGCCTCATGTCTCCCATGGTTCTGAAGAGGCTCAGCTGTAAGATGAAGTGGCAAGATAAGTCTCCATAAAAAGAGACTGACTACATTCACTTCTTCCAGGGTTGTGCAAGCCTTCACCCAGGCTTCACAGGGAGTGCTTACAGGAGTACAGGTGGAAGAAACAGGTCTTTCCAAAACAGACAACTCTCTGCAGAGCTTACTCCAACAGCCCAGCCCAGAGCCTCTGAGGGATGCAGGTGCCTGAATCCCCTTTGAATCTAGGGGACTTAACCATCTGTCTCCTTTTGAGGCTCTCAGTCTCCACATCCATAGACCTTACATTTGCTGTACCCTACAGGGAGCTTCAGGGTCTCTCCTGGTGCTTTACTGCTTGATACCCACACCAGAGCTGCGGTCCAGCAGACAGCAGAGCTGCTCACTCAGCCCACCGCACTCGGATGCTGGCTGCATACATATATTCTTGTGCAGGAACACCCGTAACCCTTTACCAGTTCCTCATGCCAGGACCACCTTTACCAAAAGCTCCACACATAAGCTTAATAGTTTATTGAGTAATGTGCTGGTCTATAACACCCTGAGAATCTGGCCTGAATCCCATTTGTAAGGGGGGATTTGGTGCATGTCAGTCTGACTTGGTCACCAAGGACAAGAATATTATTCCAAGTCTGGTCAAAAAAAAAAAAAAAAAACAGCCCAGTACAGACAACAGGCAATGACCACATAGGTGAAATACATGATGCAGCTGGATCTAAAAATCCTTCAAACAGTATTTCAGCCCTGATGGTGTTTGCTGTGCAAGATTTCCCTCCACTTGCAAACAGCAATACAGTGCTTAGCCCAGCAGACATACCTACCACCAGAACTAATAATTCTCTCATACTTTGGCAGCCACCAAAAGGCACCTTGCTGCCCAATGCTCTTTTTTAGCTCAGACCTGTACATACCTATTCCTCTGCTTTTTAAACCTGACCTGCTTAGCTCATGCCAATTGTCAGAAGTGATATTCTAGCTCTGCCCAAAGAAGAGGGGAAGGCGGTGCTCTCCCTATACAAAGACTTCATAGCAGGGACTCCGTATGAACGTGGAGCTATAGGATGGCATATCCAGGGAAGCATTTTCAAGAACTATCTGAAGACTTTATTTGATGACTAGTGGTTATGAGCTTTTTTTAATCTTCCTTTTTTTAACCTTCCTTTCTTATCATTTTCTCTGGCTTCATCATCTGGTACTCATCATCCTGCTGATCTTGACTTGGGATTGTGGTGGAAATGCATTTTGGCTCAGAGCTCCATCCTTCTACCAGCTCTTCCATCTCTTTCACAGGAGCAGGAGATATGAAAATACCTTGTGCTTTCCACCTCCAGAATCACATCCTACTGGATCCTCTTTGCTAAACCTTCCTTTCCCTAGCTTGATTCCTACTGCCTCCTATACAATCACAAAATACAGCACTCGTTTCTTCTCTCCCTCCTGGGTCCCACAAATCTCTCCTGCCATAGCAGGCCATGATGGTCAGTCTAGTCTTAAGGCATATTGTTCCAGCTAAGTATTAACACCACAGCCTCATGGCACCTTGCACTGAGGCAAGGAATCCAGCAAAAGCTGTTCTTTTGTCAGTAAAAGCTACTCCATGAGCAGACCACATTCGTATTGTTCCTTGTGCCAGGCCTTGCTCCTCCTCCTCCTGCTTCTCCAGAAGAACATGGCACATTTCATCTCCTTTGCCTTTCGCAGGAGCACACCTTACCCTGGCAGTTCTTTGCCAGTATACCCTCCATACCCTCTGTTGCAAGGAAGAGAAGACTTTACTCTCCAGCCCACTTCAACAGGCAAAGAGCCCTCAGCCAGGTTACCGCTCCCCGACCTTCCTGGTTAAACCAGGCATAATTAGCACAGCGCCAGGTATCCCTGAAGATGAGATGGGAAGGAACCCCCCAAAATTGACTGCCCACTCTCCCCCCTGTGCCCCATCGCACCGAAGTCCTGCAGGGGACCAACACAGGTGGCACAGCAGTGCCAGGGGCCAGAAGCCCGGGAAGGGCAATGCTGCCCAGCACTTCAGTGCGCCGGACCGGCCGGGAGAGCGAGCAGGCAGGGGCTTTCCCGGGGCGATGCCGGCCACTGGCACCCTGCGGCAAGGCTTCTGGCTCAGGCTGCCTGCCTTGGGATGGTGGAGCCCTGGCCTGAGCTCGTGGAGAGGAGGAAAAGGCCTTTCCCAAACAGCCGGAGAGCCACCTCCTCGCCCGGGCGGCGCAGGAGCTGAAGGAATAGCTCGGACTCCACCGGCCCCCTCCCCGGCAGGCTCAGCAAGAGAGCCCGGAGGTGCTGCTCGGGCTCCGCGAGGGTCGGTAACTCTGGTTTAAAGAGCCTTTTACTAGAAAGGCGAGTGGCGGGTGTGCGTTCAAGCCGTGGCCGCGAGAGGGAACTGCGGCCCCGCCGTGGCAGCGGGGCTCGCGGGGACACTCGCTCCTCACCGCGCAGCTCCCGCCGACGCGGGGGACGGGGCACAGGGAAGCTCCCGCGGAGGTGCCGGCAAGGCAGGACATTGACCCGGTCAGCCCCTCTACTCGACCCTGGTTCTTAGAGGGCTCCTTAAAAAGCTCCCAACAGAAAAAATGTAACAGAAAAACCAGCAAAACTATGCCAACTCCATCGTTTCCCCTCAGAACTGTTTTATAGTACAAAGGAGCACTGAGGGTGGCACTGCTTCTCAGAGGGACACATGCAGCCCCTGGTCCAGCAGAAGCCCCATGATGCCTGCAGACGACAGCAGCCGGCCAGGGCAAGGGGCATTCTGCAAGAAGGGCCAGAGGTGACACCGCACTCTGCTTCCCACGGGCACGCACCCACCAGCAACGCCAACAGCAGCACTGTCCTCACCTCAACCGTTTTGGGAACATGCAAGAGCCCAGGCTGGTCAGAAACTGCAAAAAATACAGCACTGCCTTCCCCACTCTCCAGCACCTGTTTGGTTCCCAAACCAGACAGCAAAAATCAGTCTGGAAGTGAACCAAGGACACATACCCAGCCCTTTGGTCTAGGGCAGGGTGGCTCACAGCCAGTATAATTAACTAATGCCCACAGGCTCCAGATGGAAAAGCATCTGATTCACTCCCCCTATTTCACAAACACTCTTCAGGAGCTGGTACACTTAATTACAGGGAACTCAGTGAATTAGGAGCCCAAATCCAAAATTCAAGAGAGATGCCATGGGTTTAATAGCCGGTAAAGGGCTCACGGAAGGTAATCTTCTCTCAGGACTAATCATGCATTGGAACTGTCAGCACGTCAATGCACATACATGTTATATACATCCCAGATAGGGTCCAATCTTCCAGACTCTTAAGTTAGCCCCACCACAGCCTTGAAAGCAAAAATGGCATCCCTGAGAACTTCAGTGTGATGTGAAGGACAGAGAGGACTGAAGGCAGCACAGCACTGAGATGGCTGTGTTACTGTGAGCTAGCAGCATCTACCCAACATGACTCCATGTCCCTGCAGCACACAAAAAGCATTAGTCAAAAGATCACAGAAAACTGTCATCTAGTAAGTGAACAGTGCCCACCTAGCCATAGCAGTAAGCCTAGCAAACAGAGCAAGGAGATCTGCAGTCTGTCATCAGCTTCAGCACCAGTATCCTGGGGAGGAAGGCAGACTACATCACCCTCTCTCCAAGGATTCTACCTTCAGGTTCCCCTGCTGCCTTTGGTAGGGGCTTGCCTCCTCCTGGGTGCCACATGCAGCACACCCAGCCTCCTGGCACCACAGTAATCATAGAAATCGTTAGACAGGTTTCAGGCACTACAGGCAGTAATTGTAATGAACATTACTAATAAATACAGTTTAAATTGATGGGGCTAAGCTAAAGGGCTTTCTCTTTCTTTGAAGCATATATAGGCAAAGTTTTCAGTACATTGCTTACAAAGAATTTTTCTTCTTCTTTATTAACCTGCTCTGCTGCTGGGAGGCAACACAACCATGTTTTTAAAGGAGAGGCTGCTGTCAGAAGAGGGTTGGCGGTAGAGAACTCAGTGTGATGCCAAGGGATGAACAGCAGTTATCCCTTTACATGGGTGGAGGATCTGGCCCCTCCATACCCTTCCCATTCTGTCCAGCAAACAAGATTTGAAAACTACTATGAAGTATTAATGAAATGTGGAAGTTGTAGAAGAAAAGCAGCCTTTTTAGAGCTCTCTAAAGTTATAAACCCAAAGTTGAGACACAGTTGAGCAGATTAATAGCCTGCTATTTTTCCTGTCAATTACTTCATGAATAACCACTTTCTTAATTACAAGTCTGGCTCAGGAAATGTAAGGTGAATTTTACTGAACTCTTCCTCCCTACTTAGTCTCTAGGCTAAAGCAATTGCAACCACAAGCATCTTCCACAATCATTACTAGCCCAGGGTTTCAGTCTCACATTACTGAAGAACTAAGTCTTTCTGGGCTTTCTACCTCAGAGAAGTTTACAAAGGATGTATTATCTCCACTTTTAAAGATAGAGAAACTGAGGCATACTTAAGGAAAGCAGTCAGTTACAGAAGGAGAACGAGATCGTCTGAGCTGCAGTTCTGCATAGTTACACTCCTGCTTGAAATTACTGATCAACCTTTAAGCTATGAGCTTTACATATTCAGTCTCACTCTGTTCCTTCTTGAGGACGATTCCCCCCAGTCATCTTCCTGCTCTCAAGCAGGCTGCCTGCATTGCAGGACTCAGGCCCAAAACTACCTTGGCTTTTCCATAGAGTGAAGAAAGTTCAACTGCAAAGCTGTTGGGAGTAAGGGAGGAATAGATTGAAGCAGACCCACACAGCACAAGTGTTCACCTTAGGCTTGATATTCATGGAGACAAAGATTTAAAAAGATTAATAGACAACCTCTGCAGATTGCAGGCAGATTCCCCAAAGCCTTTCAAGAGCAGCTAACAGACTGCCACAGTAAGGGTTAATAAGACTACAGCAAGCAGAGGCCTAACACTAAAACATCATGCTGAACTCTAGTTGCTCTGCCGAGCTGAACTGGAAATTTGATATGAATCAACTCCCAAGACTGAAGAGCCCAGACAGTGTTTTTACAGCATTACTAAAAAGGAAGCTTTTAGAAACTAACCTAACCCTCTCCTTCCCAGGGTCTTATTTCACTTCCCTCCATCCTGATCTCATTTACTCAGTTTATAGGCAAATACCATCAGCATCTTAGTTCAAACCTGCTTTTGTTAAACTTTTCTTTCCCAGCACCGAGAAGAAAAATTACTGCTTAGGAGTGTCAAAAGTGGCAGAGCTGAAAACCCCTTTTTCTGAGTGGTGATGTATTTCACCTATGCACTGCAGAACCTTGAAGCTCCAAAGTATCTGCTACATGTGACATTCCCCATCAGTTTGCTCAGAGCTCAGCCTGGGCAGGTAGACCCAGCCCCATCAGGCTGAATAAGCCCATTCACATTTGCCAAGCCACGTTCTTCGTTGTCCCGCTTTGGCCTGGTTGGGGGAAAAAAGAAAATAACCACAGTTACTCTTTGTTCAGCACTAAGCAATCATCTTATTTTGCAAGTTATTTGAGGACTAACATAAGAGACCAACAGTTGTTTACACAGAAACTGTGCTAAGGCAAACCCAGTAATTTGTCACTGCTTTTTTTTCCTTGCCCAAATCTAATCCCAAACCTGCTTGCTGGAGAACACACACACTGCTGCTGTGTGCAAGCCCTACAGGAGTTCAGTTTGAGTGCCAATGCCTTAATATTGGAGTTCTTACCACAAACATCAAATAGAAGCAACTGGAAAATTAATTCTCATTGTAACTTGCTCTTGATATCAAGAGCAATACTGTTTCTCTGAAATACAATCCCACACTGCTCCAGAGCCCCAAGTAGTCACTTCTTACATATATCACGCCCTATGAAGTCCAGCTCAGGTCCTAGCTCTATTGTTTCTGCAAGGCAACATTTCTCTATTTTTGTAGGAGGAAATCATATTCAAGCTAGGTGCAAGTCAAACCAATGCAAGTGTCACTGTAACTGTACAAAACTCAGTAACAATTCTGTTATTACTTTTGCTCCTTACCTCCATGAGATGCAATGAGTTGAAGACAAGACTGGCTAGGCTAGCCAGGAAAGCTTTCCTACTCAGCACCAGAATCTTTTAGTTATTTAAATCCACAGCACTAGAACCTTTAGTTACATTAGTCACACACTTCAAGTTCTTTGGGGGTTTTTTGTTTGTAGATTTTTCTGCCTGCATGGCTCACTTTCTCTTCAATGAGACAGGAAGAGAACCAGATCACACTAATTCCTCCATTCACCTCTTTGGATCAGAGTGCAGGAGAGAGCCCTCAGCATGCAGCCACACCAGAAAGGATACAGCACGAACAGTTCTCACAGCTGATAAGGATTTGGTGGTAGGCAGCTAATACATCCCATAAAAGACAGCTAGCCAAACATTCTTCTTGATGTTTGCAGTAATCAACTCAAGCAGGAAAAGAAAGGCCAGGAGTCAGAGCCAGACATTCTTCCTATAGAGCTGTTTTGTTACTCCCCTCACCCTTACACTAAGTTAGTACTCGTGCATTATCTGTGGCAGTATGTTATGAGATCTCATCCTGGCTTTTGTACAGGGGTACTGGCCATCCATGACACATTCAGGTATTTTCTGCTAGAAGAATTTTCACTTCATCGTGTATTCTCACCAGACAGAGAGGCTCAATGCTCATTCATCCTCCAGTTTGTGGATACATGCAACAGCCATCTACTTACACCAGGGCTAAGTCTCTCTAACACTGCAGGAATTTCTCCCCACGGACCATCATCAGCCAGCCTCCTCTCACTGCAAGTGTGCCCTTAAGAGAAGCAGTTAGTATCAAAGATTTACCTTCCCCATCCAAATCCCTTGGTTGCCACAGGAGCAGTGCAACATGCTGTAAACAAAGAACCATCTGTAAACAAGCCAAAGGGATTTACTGTTTGTCTTTTGAAGTTTTGCACTTAAGAGTCCTGCAAGGGGCTGAAGACAAGCAAATGTGCATATAACCAACACCATAAGGAGCAGGAGGAAAGGCCCCAAAGGTGCATTGAGATGTCTTCACATGACAGTTTTAGCAGTAATTCAGGCATAGCAAATACAAAGAGTTTGCCCTGAACCTATCGATAATTCATCCACATCAGAATAACCTCAGCAGAAGAGGTAATCAGCACCAGGCAGTAAACAAAAACCCCACACAACAAAATCTCAAGACCACCCTTCTTGCACCTCCCTTAGAAAAGAGTCTCAAACAAGTACTTCACAGGGCTCTGGACCCAAACATCCATCAACATATCCATCATCCACAACTCTGACTGTTCATAATGCATTTTATTTTTCCTTTGTACAAAAACAAATATAAAATTTAAATCCAATAGAAAGTGTATACTAGCAATGACAAGTTTACATTACAATAAGACAGGACAATGTGATGTGTATCTAACACCACATTAGTTTTAAAACTCAGTGATACATGCACTATATAAAATAAAAATTGCTAGAACTTTTAATCTATTTCTACCAAGAATACCCAGGTACCAAGATACTCAAGAACCAAAAGCAATCTTGATAGGTGTTATCTACAAAATTAGACCTTTTCCACACACAAGAAGAAACCAACATTAATAGAAATGTTTATCATTCTTTGTTAAAACCCTCTCACAAAAGTCATACACAAAATTCTTAGTAGATACAGAAAAAGCTCAGAAGTTTGTTAGCATAGGTAACCATTCAGTAGTTTAGAGAATCTTTTAGACATTTTGAAGAGATACTGTAGTTTTCAATCTGCTTTTTTTTCTCCACAAAGCCAGAACTATATTGACTCCTGTTTCAAAACCTAGTCAGTGGTTAAAACTAGCTCTTGAGTGAAGTCAAAGAGTAGTGTACAAAATATTTAACAGGACAGGGATGTGTCACATGAGTCTGTTTATTTCTTGTAGAAGTCTTTCCCACATTCAAGGTTTGTTTATTTGTCCCATAAACAAGATTGTACCTAAGGGATGAAATGAAAACAAGGATTACCATAGTCTGTAAATACAGTTAAAACTTTTCCATGAAAGAACAAAGTCCACAGAGCACAGATGAACCACCTTGTTAGTGTCTTGTCTAGCCTCCCCCAAGCTCATGAGCCCAGGGAAACATATGCTTAGATAGGTGGCCAGCTCATTTCTAGACACACACAGTTCTGTTGATGCTCTGTGGAGCACTGGAATGGGGACTGCTGCCAGGAGCTTACTCTTCCCCTGATGCTCACAGCTGCATCTTGTTCCCTAGTAACTACTATATCTATCATCCACATGTCACTGCAAGAAGCAGGTGAGTTATTCAAAGTAACTGGAGCAGCTCTGCTCTAGACAAGTCAACCCATACTGCAAGGAAACCACAATCATGTTTTAACACTCACTTCAGGTCACAGCAGGCTGGAGCAACACTCTAGATCCCTGAAGCCCGTATTCTAGCCTTTGCCCTAGCACTATTTTAGTGTCCATCAGAAAGCTGTGTCCTATTCACCAATTCATTATTGGTAACAGAATTATTCCTTCTCCACTCAGGGGCACTATGAGTATTAAAGACTGCTCTTTTCGACCCATGAACCTGCCATGCTTGTTCCTGTTAACTTGACAGCCAATACTCATTTTTCATATTTTGAGTTGTATTCCAAATAAAATAATCTAATAATATTAGAGGCATAAATACACTTAGAGGGTTTTGGGGTTTTTAAAGCAATAGTTATTTATTAGCTCCAGACTTCTTTTGTCTCTATTCCATAACCAATATTCAACTTCGAAGTAAAAAAAAGTACATACAAATGCTGCTTACCGGTAGGATTGTGCCGGATGAAAAATACAAATGGCCTGTCTACTATGAACCAAGGAGGGGATGACCTGGCTATTAAAATTGCAGCTTGCAAGAAAGATAAGGCTTAAAGTTAGACAAAGCAAGTATCACAACACATTAAATACTCTATCAAAGTGAAGTTTCCTAGTGTATACTAGAAGCTTGTACAGGTAGAGATAAATGCCTAAAACCTCCCAACCTGGACATTCAAAGTCACCCATGTCACATGCTATTCTTATAGGAACCATTATTAAAGAGACAACACAAAACCCACAGAAAGCTCAAAGTCTTGGGTTGTCACCCAAAGTATGTAGTAGCTTATTCAACTTTGCCACCTGGATAGCCAGGAATATTACACTGGTGGCCAAAGTGTTAGCTATTAGAAGACACTTATCTAGAAGTAAGCCTGTTTATATTTTAGAGTATAACAATGGTCTGATCAATACTGGCAAGTTGGGATTTTCCTGAGAAATTACATAAAATCCATCAACTGATCTGACCTTAAGTCAAGAGCAAGTTCCCACAATGGTCTCAAAGTAGGCTATCTTTGCTTAGTGTTATAGCCTTCTAATATAGTTTTCCCCAAGTCTGACAGTTATCAGTACAGTTCCTTACTTGTTGCTGCAGAAGCTTTGGTTCCATCTTCACTAACTTCAATTTTTGTCTTCTGCAGAACATGAGATACATGAAGACCTTCTGTTCCTGAAAAACCCAAGAAGAACAACATTTTCAGTCCTGAAGTACCTTGTAGCTAGCAGCTATGCTAGCATGGCTAAGAACAAAGGCTGCTACATTCCTGCTGAAATCCTGAAGTCACAGCAAAGAACACTGGTGGTAATATTTTTGAATACAGTCACTACGTTAGTAATTACAAGAAATAGGGAATACCCTATCTTACTCTTCCATCTTCCCCGTTTACTAGGTCTTCTTATTTGATGGTTTAAGTTAGAAGTGTTTGCTTGCATTTTTAGTTTTAATTAAACAAGTGACAAAAAAATGCTATCTGAATTTAATTTACACTCTCCATTTATCTCAGTGTCAGGGGGGAAAAAAAAGCACTTAGCAAGGCACCTGCTTTCAGTGAAACACAGGAATTTGTTTTCAGATTAAGCCAGCACAAGGCAGGCTTTTTTGTTAGATCTCTCTGTAGAAGCTAATCAAGAGTTTAATGGAAGCACAGAACAGAAATAAGATGATGTTTAAGAGCCACAAGTTCAAAAATGTCTACACCTCATTTTCATATACTAATATTTACAGCTCTGGTTTGGTCCAGTCCCTTGAACTGGGAATTTAATCCTTGATCTTTCCTACAGCTCAAGTCATTAAACACATACTTCAGCGAAAACAGTTAAATACTGCAGTTGCAGGATTTGTTACAGTCAAGATATGGTACCATTAGAAGTCCTGTCATAGATTTTAGACAATGCTTGAGACCCTCAGGTTGTAATATCACATCTTAAGAACCTGAGCAACGTGATTTACTGCAAGACAAGGTGGGGGAAAAGCCACTGCAGCATTCAATAGAAGCAAGCAGCCATGCTTGGCTGACTACAAAATAGAACTTAGCTCCAATGTCATGGTAACATTTATCCAAGGCAAAAAGACAACTGTATTGGCAAAACAGCACTTCATTCAGTGCCAGAAACTATGAATGAGGACCATCATGGACTCAAAAAATAACTTACTTGTTATTTTTGCAAAGTTTGCCTTTGACTGGTCAAACATATCTGTAATACCAAGTGCTTTCAGAGGGTCCTTTAAGTCTGTTTCTGCTACTGCTGTAAACCTAGTTGGAACAAGAAAAAAAAAAAGAGAATGCATCAGTATTGTGCAGGAGTTGCCTTAAGCACTCCTCCTGTACCAGAGGAGATATACGTGTATGACCCCTGAAACAGACCCCAGATGAGAAATAGTATTGTATTAGTACTTACTTGGGTAAAATAACCTGCACCCTTTTTGCTACCATAGTTGTCATCCAGCTTCCTATTGTTTTTGTGCTGATGTGAGGAATGATAGCGGAGAGCGGTGTTGTGCTTTCAGTAGGCAGAGCAATCAACATGCTTATCATTTCACCGTGGTATGGCAACTCAATGATATTATACCACAGCTCATTTGGAGTACTTGTAGTGCCTAAAAACATAAGCAAAGCTAATGAGCCATAATTCTTACAGCCTTAAATCTCTATTCTACCTTTAGAGACCTACTGCTGTAGGAGTCTGCTAGGAAAGCTTTGACCACATGCTAAAACTGATTCTAAAAAGGTCACAGACTGCCTGTCTTCCTGCTAGGCAACCCTTCAAAAGTGGCCTACGCTCTGTACAGATGCTAGTTTGACAAAAAGCACAGACAGGATGACACCGTAAAGCAAATACTCATTTGAGCTTGATATGCATACTGTTTCCCAGACAAACCTCATCTGTCCAGAGTGGCAAGCCAGCTATGTTAGAAGTCACCAGGTCTGTGAATCAGCTAAATATCTACTTCAGATCTCAGCTGTACCAGCACCAGAGCCCTGAGAAACAAAAGGCAAGAAAAAGCAGCAGACTATCTTTCCAAACTGAAAAGATTTGTAGACAAGCTCTTTTTCCTTCAAGAGTTATTGGAAGAGCTCCTGTTTGAAGTAGTCTGCTGCATTTACTTAATTTTCTTGCTTAATAAGGATCTCATTAGGAAGCAGTCTTAAGTCCTTCAAGGAGCAGAGAGCAGCCACTTTGAGGCAGTGCAGGAGGGCAATTAGACAAGGAGTGTAATAGCAATGCCTGCATGAGTTACAGCAAGTGCTAGGAAGGCTGGCTGTCTTCAAGCAACCCTCTCCTCCAAGTTCCCTTTGGTTCCTGCAGGATTTTTGGCATGTGACTGGAAAGTAAATGCTTTTTATAGCAGTTTCAAGTGAAAACTTGTCAGTTTAACTACAGATGGAGTTTCTGGGAAAGTTTTTGGATAGCAATAAGATCTTATTAGCCTTCCCCTTTCTTCATGTACATCTGCACTTGTCAGCCCAAGCTGAAAATTGACATCTTCCTTAGAAATTTAATCTTGTTGCCAGGGCCATGCAACCTGCCTTGACTGAGCTCACATTGCTAGAAAACTGGTAGTACTGCACTTATTTTGCAGTAATTTTGTCAGGCTTGGCAGTTTGATTATTTCCTTTTATTATGACAGTGGTTCTCAAACTAGAGCCTACAGATCAATATACCACTTGCATAAAGTCAGCTACAGAACAATAACAAAGTTAAACTGTCCAACAGTGACATACTACTTTCCTGATCTGCTACATGCTACTATCATTACTACTGAGGCATATCAAACAGCAGGGGAGTTCAGTCAACTGATGACATTTAAGATGCTTAAGAAATTTAAACTTTTAAAGATCCCTTTACAAGCATAAATAAGATAGAAGCCCTGTGTTAGGATATCCAGAGATACCCAAACTAAAACGAGTCTTAACTTGTCAATATTCCTCTTGTTCGTTTCTAGTCTCAATAGTTTTTCTAGCTTAAACATAGGCCAACATAATGGAGTTTTTAACCAGTGTCAGAATCAAAAGTGAAAATCCTTTAAGATAAGTCTTGCTAAAGCCTGTCTTAACAGTGAACTTCTTTCAAACTCTACAGATAAGTAGCATACACTGCAGTAGGCTTCCCCACCTCCCGCAACTCACACTTGCAGCAGTTCTCAAAGTATTACATTAAATCTTCTCTAATACATGGGATTAGAACAGAAAGTTACGGCTGTTTAATAGGATGCTAGCAGTATTAGTTGAGCACTACTGACAGTAAAACTAGGCATTTAAAGGCACAGTTGGTCTTGGTTTTTGGATTTATAGCAAGCTGTATTCTCAGGCCTATTTCTCAGACTGTATTTAGCACACATGGAAGTGAGTTGTAGGCAGCACTGCTCTCTTCTTCAAAGGATGCAACAGAAGACATTCTTTTACTAAAGCTTCAGTTTAACTCTGACCAATAAAATCCCCACAGAGCTGCAATACTGAAGCTCTCAAGTACATACTGGTATGGAGATGGTTGTCAGCTTCAAGAGTCTCAGACAGAAGTCTAGTTGAACCTGCTGAACTTCTTTTCACTTGTGACTCAATTTGAATTTGAAGAGCAGCTTCACACCTTGGGAGATGTAGCCAACATACTAACCCTGTGCTCCCCTGCCTCCCACAGGGCTGGGGACTATGCAATCTCCATTTATTTATTATACAATAACATATAGATTGATTCTACTCCAATCTTTCCTTCATATACAGCTCATTGCAAGACAAACCTCAGGGTTCTGTTTCTATTAGCAGTTTTCCTTTATTCTCACCCCTTAAAAAAAATAAGCCTTGCAGTAAGAAGAAATCCTTAAGTAAAATGCAAAGTTCTCAGTTTGGGTACTTCAGATTTTCCTTTTTAAGCACAACAGGATAAGGCAAGTACTCTGTCAGAGTAATAGTTACTTGAGGTTCAATAAATACTTTGCACAGCAAGCTCATTCACATGTCAGCAAGGTAAGATGCTTCTGTAACACAAAGCCTCCTACATCAGCTACAGTGAGCAACACCAGTAAACACCACACACAGCAAACTCTTGTTTCAGTTTCAAGGAAATGAGCAAATTTTACAGTAATTATGGGTGGTAGTGGAATTTACTGAGCTTACCACAGCGGAAGATAGATAATTGGGACAGCATAGGAACTTGGTAGGTCTTCCCATCAGCTCCATAAAATGGACGTTTCTTTGTATTTTCAGGTCGAAACCGTGATTTCCATAAGCCCTTGAAATACACAGCATTGACTAGAACCAGTCTGGTCAAACTGCCATCAATATAATCTGGAGCTATAACCTGATCAATCATACCTAGAAGAAATAAAGTCTGAGTGAGTATTTGTTGTCATAATGCTGGCCAACTGCTCATTAAGAGCCTGAAGCACATTACTTCAGGCCTCCTGATCTGCAAGTGTGTCAGCTCCCCATGGGGCAATACATTTGAGGTTCATAAAGCCAATGGTATTCTTTGCCAAAAAGTAAGCAAGCCTTTGGGATAATTAGAAAGCAAACGTGTCTTGCTAATCAATAGACTGATGTTACAACTAACAGGGCCTTACCCTTGGCAGCATATGAGCAGATCTAAGACTATGTTAGAGTGGCAAGTTTCAGCTGAAGCACTTCCCCATCACACTGTCTGCAACATTGCTATGCAAAACTGGTGATGTGGTAGAGAAAGAATCTGACAGCCTTATTTCACAAATACCACATCCAACATCATTAACACACTCCTCACATGCAGGAGGCACTGGTTTTAACTCCATGAGATACCAAACACATAGTTCACCTAGACTACAAATATGTTGCAAAACATGATCTCTGGCTTTAGCATATATAAACTTGACAACTAGATGTCAAGAGTCTTGAATCATAAGGAGTTCTGTTAATGCAGGATTAAAAATCCTCCAACTAAACATGACTCCCAAGAATGTGGCAATACCTTGCAAGAGTTTAGAGCAGTAAAAACAGAAGCTGAACTGCTCTACAGCTTTCCACAAGTCTGGTTTACAGAGTCAAACCTCCGAGTTGCTTGAAAGCATCTTTTATGTTTGAGAAAGCATAGCTCCAAGGGAACACTGCTTGGATTTCTCAGCAGTTGTATGAAGGCAAAGGACAGTAGAAGTTCCCCATATCCAACAGACAGATGGACACACACACTATATGCATCCTTTAAGGCCACCAGACAGACACACCTGCTGGGGCAGTGAGACTGCTGATTTCTGGTCCACCAGCTCTAAAACATCACACTGACAGCTTAAAACCAGTTTTCAGCTGTGAGGCAGAGCTTTTGTCTACCTCCTCATCTTTCCCCAGTATCCCCATGCAAACCAGAGAGGTCTCAGACACCACCATGCCATGCACAAAAAGCCCTCGCCAATACTCACCCCTTGTTTCGTTTTTCACCCACTGGTTGATGGAATCACATGCTGCATTTGGGTCCTCAAAGTCCACGCTCTTGACACTGCACTGAAACACCTCTTTGTTCCTTGTAACAAAAGGCACTTCCATTTTAAAGCCACTCTTTGCAAACACTGCATTAGCAATTGTAACAATGTCTTTATTCTTTTTTGAGACTATGAGCCTGTTTATCTTCTTTAAGGCTTTACCAACTCCTAGTTGAAAAGAACAGCAAGTTTAATTTAGAATAAGATGATGAACAGTTACTTTATATGCAACTATTAACAACATGAAAGGTCAGACGTTAACTGCTGGACTAGAAAGGAGACCAAAGCAAGCAGTCTGAGACATCTTCCAAAATACCTATTTCTGACCTCTCATCTGAAGAGCATTACTGTTTCCCAGAAAAACCCATGACCTTCACTCTGATGCCTGCTACCCCTCTAGCTGTCTGCTCAGTGATACACACAGTGCTGGGGATAATCAGATTCGGCTCTTAGTGTGGAGCTACTGACCATGCTCTTCTGCAGAACAGACTGTTCCAAAATGTATTTCATATCACAGAAGTCCAGGCCACCTGTCAGTTCTGTGACAGTGACAAAGAAAGTTAGAGGCTTAGTCTGCTCAGAGCCAACAGGTCTACAGGATTATGCAGGCAGTCTTGAACCTCTGAATGCAAAAGTTGTTTTCTCACCATCCTTCCTTTCCATTTACTGGAGGATATAGAAATTCTAACAGCTTTCCTTAATAAGGTTTAAGTCAAGTTTTAGTCTCCTTAAAGACTAAGTCCTGGCCTAAATCAGCTACAATCAGGAGTCAACCCCTTAACACATGAAGTTGCCTTTAAAAAAAGAAAAAAGGGGAAAGCAGTAGGTTCCAGTGCTTACAGTTAAGACCACCCTCAGGACCTGAAAGCAGCTCGTGTTAAGTGCTTGCTAGCTCCTTCACTGTACATGAGAGAAGGCATATGGCAGCACAGAAGAACTGCTATGTTCACCATACCCAGTTCTCCCTGTTGTTATGGCTTATGAATGAGTGCTTGTCTGCACAGGGAAGCTACTGTCAGGCAAGAAACTTTGTGTTCAACCATGATACTGAACAGGATCCTTGGGTGGCTGTTTTTTTACAGCAGTTATTAATGGGTTCCCTCTGTTTCCCAGTACAATTTAGGCAGAAACATTTCCACACTGCTTCCTTATGCAGACAAACTTGATATAAGAAGGGAATAAATTAGTTCAGTTATTCTCTTAGCTGCACATAAGAAAAAGCCTCAGATGGCTTTGCTGTTTCATGTATCATGAATACCTTTAGCAGTACCATTTGTACGAATTTCTACATGTTCACTCTCCAATATTATGGGCAAATTCTTTTGGAGAACATACCATAACAGAGGTTCTCAAACTGTATTCTGTGGACCACTGGTGGTCCACGGAGCACTTGCTGGTGGTCCGGGGAGAGCTGGCTGGTCTCATGATGCTGGCTCTCCTCTTTGCTTCCAGCTGCTAAATTGCATTAAAAGACAGCTAAAGATAAATTAAATACTTTCCAACTGTTACCTTTCCAAAGAAGCAGTTGCTGTAGTTGCCAAAGGACTGTAAGGCAATCATGAGTAAGAGCAGAAGAGATCTGTGCAAAGAGATAGGTAGCATCCCATAACAAGTCTGTAACAAGGTACTGGCTACCTTCTAAGGAGAGTTTGAGAACCTCTGTCTCAGTTATGATAAGAAAGTCTGCAGGCCAAATAATACCAGGTGATACAATGTTTCAAAATTTTTGCGAAGACTTATATTTTGAGTATTCCAATGTTCCTAAAGTTGATTATCTCATAAGGAGATTTCAAGCTACAACATTTAGATCTTAAGCTGAAAAAATCATTTTGCTGTACTTTAAACCCAGAACCAAAACAGCAAAGCAAATGAAGACAGGATAACACGTTATATGGCAATACTGCTCAAGATTTAAATGTGCACTTACCTCTTGGAGTGTTTCCTATTCCTGGAAGGAAGGCAGAATGCTGGCACTAAGACGTTAAGTCTTGCTGGCAAACACTCACAAAAATACTCAGCATGCAAAGTAAAGCAGCAAGAACCTTCAGCCTACACCCTCTTGAGGGGCAGACATTGGCAGAGGAATATAAACACAGATGCATGCAGTGTCAGGCACAGAGACAAGCAGAATCAGCTGTTTCAAGAAGAGGGCACTACAAGAACTACAGATTGAAGGATCCTGACAGCAGAAACACAAATGAACAAAGCTGAAGAACATCAAACTGGAAGTATCAGTTGTATAATTAGAGTTTGTATTGCTTTCAATGTAGATATGAGAAATATTCTGTTGCCCTGTTATCTAAGGAGTGGCACATTAAAGGCTGTTCAGTACAACCTGAAATGGGGTACTTGCAGCCTTCCCGCACAGTGCTAGCACTGGACTGCCCTCCACACTATTCTGGGAAACCAATTTTGCAAGGACAAAGGCAGTTCTAGCCAGGGCCCTGAAGTCATTAACAAAGTTGCTTATAAGCCAGTCCAAGTATACATACATGTCCATACTCAAATTGCCAATTAACTTCAAGTGTGTCCATTTTGTGCTTTGGTAAACAGAGTTAATTGGCATATGATGCCATCTACCACACTTTGAAAGCCATCTCAAAACAGCATTAAGATTCTGACAAAACACACCCAAAACCACCTAAGGAATCACTGACCATTTACACTGTATCTCATCATGGTTGTCAGCTGCTTCTTTGTCTTGCCATCAGCACCCAGCTGCAACACCCCCAGGACAGATGCAATCCCATGAGGAGAAACAACAACGTTGTCCTGAGGCTTAGCTTTCACTATCTGATTGAAGACCTGGATTCCAACATCAGAGCTAAGTTCCTCCAGAGGATAAAAACTGAACTGGGAACATACAGATGTTAAAGTCCCAAGAACAAAGAGAAGTGGTAAGTGCCAGTTCATGATTTCTGGTTGGAGATACCTGTAAGAGAATAAGGGGGGAAAGTTAAGTCAGCTTTCACAAGTACCGCACTTCTATTTTCAACTTCAATTCTTATTTACCCAAAGAGCAGGCAAGTCTGGGTGAGAGAGAGACTTGCCTGTTACTGCTACCAGTATTTTAGGTCTAGGAGTTTCCAGAAGCAGAGATAACCATAAAATAGCTAGGTATCAGTGGCTATATAGCAGGACAAAAGTCACCAAGTTGGGAGACTACCTCCCACCACACACAAGTCCAGTTAGTTTTCTGTTTCAGTTAAATGGAGCATTCTATTTAAACTGCCCTTTAGGATAACTTAGTGCTGAGAACCTTTGTGGTATGGTCCTCGCCCACCAAAATGTGATGCACTGTACATTTTATGATCATTTTCTGCTGTGAACAGAAGCATGTGTACATGTGCAAACAGAGCTTCTGTTGTGGGGATTTATACCTGCCTATAATAATAAGAGCTGCATAACTGGCATTTGCCATTATGGGAATATAGAGGAAGACTTTTACAAGTTTACAATGCAAGATTAAGATTGGATTTTAACTTCTACTTTTCCACTTAAGAAAATACAGCAGCTAACTAGTACAGAAGGAAGTTCATGCTCAAAACGGGCCAATCTTCATCTGCAGTTCTAACACCTAACAGGATTCAGTATCATTATAACCATGACCTCCTACGGAACTGAGGCATAAGCAACAGTTTGTTCAGGACCTCTCAGCAACACATTAGAGAACCAAGCCCAAATCTTAAATACTGGGTACTGTAAGTGCTAGGCTGTATTTCCTCCTCATGGACATACATATGAAATCCTTTCTGTTAGGGCAAACAGCTACTTAAGAGGAATAGTCATGCAATAATCTCCATTTCATGAAAACAGGCTCCCTGCTCACCTTTGAGAAGTTCAATCACAGCATTTTTATTTTAAGACATTTCAGTTGCATGGTTCAGGAGTCCTGACTTCCATTTTCAGACCAAGAGGCAAGCCTGTTCCCCCCGCACTAACTTTGGTGCTCCAAGAACACAGTTGGGTGTTAGTCTCTCGAACACACTGAGGAGTCAATTAGCTCCCTAGCTCATCCAAGGCTGATCAGGCTGCAGAAGGTATACAACTGATTAAAGTGTCATTTGCATACCACATGCAAAAAACCAAAACCCAGGTGTCTCCTCCCCTTGAGCCCTCTGCTCAGCATTGCACACTTGCTCTTCTGGCTCCAGCAGCCCCCGAGCTGGAGGCCCGCCGAGACACGGCGCTGAGGCAGGGAGCGCCTTTCGGCTGAGGCGTTATTCACAGCCACCTCCCACACACCCGAAAGGGCGTACTGCACCCAGGAGCTCTGCCATTGCACAGCCTACCTACGCTGCAAGTTCAAACCATGCCGGAGCACTTGATTACCAGAAAACCAGCTGGTGTTTGTACAGATTCATTTAATCATCTTTTAATAGCATGTACTTTAACTCTGCTAAAACACTTGAAAGTAACAAATACAGCATTTCCACTTTCTATGCCATTTCAGGGGACAGAATTGGCTGTGTCAAAGTTTGCCATTACAGCACAGAATAAACCAAATACAGAACATGAAATAACACAGGAGGTGAGACATCTTTCTCCCCCCAACCCAACTGTTAGTATAGCTGTGACCAGAGGAACCTGTCAGACTAATTTAAGTTATGCAAGAAAAAGTGAAAATGCTGTCCTACAAAGCAGATTAACAGCCCGCCCCCTAATTAAGTCCTTCCCATCAACCTACTAATCCCCCAAGCAGTTCTGGAGTCACTGAAGTACCATTCCTTCCAAAGAAGCTCCATACCAGCCATCACCTGGCACTACTCAAGTTTAGCCTGAAAACTAGACTGGATTTGGCTGGCTGCAGCTGAGACCTGCAGGAGGAAAACCCAAACGCCATCTGACTCGCTTGGAGCAGGTTACATGAGTCACTTCCTACATTTGTCCTGCATCCCACACCACTGGCTACAGCAGGAAGCAGTCATGGGGAGGACCAGCAGCCTGACAGAGAAAGTCAACCTGGTACTTTTTGTAAAATTAAAAGTGTTAAGGAATATTCTTAACTGGTCTTTAATACTAGCACAAGCCAACCACCCAAAAAAATCTCTAGTTTTGTTCTTGGGAGAAGGCTTCCCTCTCTCCCAGGCAGCAGCTCTACACCAACAGCAATGCTGCCTTGCAAGGAGGCAAGTGTGGCTTGCCACTCAAAGAGAAGCAAGGTTTTGGGTTTAAGTGGTTTGGTGACCATCTCTTCCCCCTACCCAGAGACTCAAAGGGCAGTTTAAGCAAAAACTCTTAATCCCAATATTAATCAGGCTCTTACCTTTACCTAGTACCTTGACAAAAAAACACCACCAAACAAGCAAACACAAACCCCTATAACTATTAGAGATTCTTAATAGATGCTCTTACAAGCAAGCAAATAGTTAATGTTGGTGCAATACAGCCTGTCCCATATAGTGATGGAGACCAGGGATAGTGACAGACAACACAATCATAGAGCACAATCTCAGCTGTCATTTGAAAACCCCACTTCGGATCAAGGCAGCTTTACTTGATTCAGGTGGCAAACCAGAAGAGGTCGGGCTACTTTGAGCCTATCTACCCTTTACGTATTACATTGCCAGAAGTATATCAGGAGGACAAAGACAGGAGCCACACATTTTTGAAACCAAATAAAACAATGTTTCATTGTCATTTATGTACTGCATCTGCACAAGTCTAACTGAAGTCAGACATCTCTCTTCTTTGCCTTTACCACAATATATTTCTACTTGGCTGGTGACAGCCCCTGTCAGACTCAGGGTGACAGCTACCAACAGCCTTGCATTTTCACTGTGACACATGTGTGAAGCCTTGTCAAAACAACCCAACTCTGCTCCCAAGGCCACTGCTGCAGGGTTTTGGTTTTGCCTTTGTTTCAGAGAAAACCTGTCACCTCCTGCACCTAGTTTCCCCAGATGTCTCCATGCTTGCCTAACCTCTCCCTCCTCCTACACCATTAAGGCAGGTTGGTCTTCATTTTAGAGCACTATCTCTAGCAGATACCAACTCAGTAAGTAAAACAACGTTGTGCAGTGCTCTGAGCACAGAAGAAGAGTAAAACCTCTTTTCAGCATTAGTTACAGAGCAGTCACTTCTTGGCCTTGCCATGCCCACTGTGTAGCTTAACCAGCTAACCGAGAAGCTAATTTCATCTTTGAGCAGAAGTGGCATTCATGTTATTAATACTTCTGGCATGGTTTTCAGTATATTCAACTTCTAGGCAGTTCAGTAACAAGAAGTATATTTGCATATCCTGAAAGAAACAGCTTAAGTACAGTGCAAGGAGAAAAAATCCAAAAGGATGTAGGATGTGTAGGATGGAAAACAGTTGACCTGCTATACAGAATACCAACGAGCTTTCAACAAGCTTTCATAATGCTGAAGCTAGAAACTTAGTGATAATTAAATGTGAATCTAATGCTTCAGAAAGCCAAACAAAAATACAAGATAGGCATTTCTTTGCCTATGACCTTTATATTTTTACAAAGTTAACTGAGAAGGAGGAAGGTGTATAGGGAAATTCATTTACATAAATGTGGGCTTTTGAAAGATGCTGGACTAAAAAAAAAATCCCTCTTCAAGGTAGGCTGCCTACTTCTTAGATTGAGAACTTGAAGGACAACATCCCACAACTTAAACTTCTAAACAGACAACAGAAATACCAGTGACCCAGAGAAATGCATCTAGAGAGTAAGAAAAACCAAAAAAGAACAAATTATGTTATGTGAATGCAGTTCTTAACCCTAATGTTAAAGTTTCTGAACAAAACAAGTAACAGTGTTATGCATCCAGCTGTATGAGGGATGCCTTGCCTACCACAAGCATACAGAGAACTCCATTACTCTACCTGCCTTACAGAACAGCACCATAGCCAGTCCTGTAAACCATGCTAAATTAGTAGTTACTACCTGTATCTAACTGCAGAGCCTAGTTTAAGCCACTGCACGTTTTTAGACAAGTAGTCCAGTCAGGCACAGAGCTCTAGGGAAGGCAGGAAAAGAACACTGCAGCATGCCATATCTGCACTGTTTTGTTTTCTCTCATGACAGACGATGAAATGTCTTTAGGCTACCAATCTCAGCCTCTAGCCAGTGTTGCAAACACTAACCCTCATGCATACTAGGCAGCATACTCAACTCTCACTAGGCTCAGCTATTCAGATCACCCACATAATGCATAGTTTAAGTTTCTGGCTGAATTAATTATGGAAGTATTTATGTCAACAAAGAGGACATGATACTTTGGGCCTGCATTTGCAGAATGCTTCATACAATACAGACTGTTTGATATGGGTCTAGAAAAGCATTTGTTGGAACAGGAAAAAGTTCCACCTTCAACCCCAGGCACAAAAAGCTGCTGAGCATTGAGATCCTCCTACAGGGAAGAACTAGATTAGGAAGGACTGTTTTCAGAGAGCCAGACGGAGCTGCTGCACTCTTCCCAAGAGTAAGAGAAGTTAGTTTGGTTCAAGATCAGAGGCAAAAACATGAGCTGAAAAAATACCCAGATTTAAAATTAACAGTGTTCTTCAGACTCTCTGGGACAGGTAAGTGAATTGAGGAAGAAATAGTGAACTGTACATAGACTTTCAGCTATCTGTACCAACTGCACTAAGTACTGTATGTATGTTAGCATCCTACGAGACACCTCCAAGTGTTCATTTTGAAGCCCGACTTCAACAGCAATAAGGTATAACCCAAAAGGCTCATTCTTGCAGCTGCAAGGTGGATTCTGCAGTTCCTTTAAAGATATATCAAGCATAAGGGAGTTTAGACACCAGACTTTACTTTTATGACTAAATGTAACCAACGCAACAGCAAGCACAGCTAAAACAGAGTAAAACTAAAAAGCAGAGTCTTACAGCATTGCTCATCTCACTGTATTGAGCCTAAAAAAGCTCAGAGCCCCTGAGCCCACATGGCAGGCACTGGGCAGCCTGTGGGCCCAGAGAAACTCAGCCTGGGACAAACATTCAGCAACTTCTCCAAGTTTGAGATGTTGATGTTTCCTCCTCAGTGCCATCTGTGCTACTAATTTAGAAGTCTTATTTCAGCTGACTTGTGAGCTCAAAGAAAGTAGTTTCACTTCAGGCATTTAAGTAACTCTCTCCAGCAGGACTGAATAAATACTCAACCAAACTTGTTAATAGTCATTTAAGGAGCTGGCTGAGCACACAGCAATTGTTTCTCCAAAGCGATGAGACCACTCTGGTTGCAATGGGAAGGTCACATGCTGGGTCTTGCTTTTCAGATGATGCACACTTGGCAACATATTGACACACTTAAGCCTGTTGGTAGGCTTCTCTTCTCCCTCTCGGGGTGTTAGCAATTCCCCTTTTGCCTAAGCCTCTTATATCCCAAAGCTTTCAGCTTCAGTATCCTCTCCTACCATGCTGCTTGGCCTCTCCTACTCCTAAACCTGTTTTCGGGTTCAGAGCAGCAGGACCTACAGTCTGAATACAGGTGAGTTCAGAAGTGGCTTCTTCCACACAACAGAACTGAAATGTTTCATCTTCCTCCACATTTTCTGGTACATCCTGAATGTTGGCTTCTCCCTTTCACCTAACAACTCTTTCCAGTGCTTCCTACTTTGAAGAAGCAGGGGAAAATCCCAGACATCCACACCGATACAAAAATACAAGCCACATTGTATCAACATATCAGATCACATGAAAAAATGAATACAACAAAATAGATATTTATTACTCAATAGCTGGAAACTTTAGTATATGCAGAGTATTACTAAGAAAGGATAATTGCTAGCTTTTAAACACCTTTAAACAGCTCAGTACTGGCATTGCTCTGAAAAGGAGTAAATTACTGTCAGCAAGTGATAGATGTAACTTGTACACAGACATAAACTGCAAGGTTTTTTTAAAAACATTTTGTATGTTAAGATAGCAGTCTGACTTCAGGCACTACAGTCAACACTGCACACAACTACTAAAAGCATGGTACTGCATCTGAGGCTTTCCTCTCAACCTTAATCCTTTCTCTGCTATTTCCAATTCTCTCCATTTGATAGTGCATTTGTGTTTGTTTCAAGATGGACCATCTCCACCTGGAACACCTCCCTTTGTGTCCAACCAGCCTCCTCTGCCAAGGGGGAATTTCCCAGCAGAGCTTGTATAACTGGCTGGCCCCAGATAGGAACCACCTCTTTGTCCAAGCACAGCTCCCACAGGAGCAGAAAGTTAAGAGTTTAGCACTTCTTTATGAAGAGTCCTGACGAACACTTCCTGGGAGTTTCTTTAGCATGAAGGCCAGAGACAAGCTAGCTCCATTTAAAGCCTTCTGTAGCCTCATGACTAGTGCCTCCAGTTCATAAGCCAGACTGATTTTCTCACCAGTACCTGTCTTCTACAGCATTTCATGGTAGTTCACTGCGTGATGTGGAATTGGTCTTCGTAAAGTTGACTAGAGACAGCTTTTGATCTCACCACTCCATTGTAACCATACTATGATTACACAAGCACTATTCAGAGTTTCAAGAACACAGGTACACATTTATGTATCATTTGCTTTTACTTCCATTCCTCATTTATACATAATCAAGAAAGCCAACTTTAGCTCTGCTTCATGAAGCAAATACAGTTTGCTGGTATCACAGACCAGGGGCCTTACAGAGAAAATTATGGGACTTTACCGTTCCACCACCATTCCCAAATTTTATCTGCATTATCTCATTACAGCAGGCTCAATAACTACTGTTAAAGTTTCTATGTGTTACTTACTCCTGTACTTAAAGAAGAGTTTCCACAGCCATGTCTAAGATCTATTATCAAGTCTTACAGTATCAGGAAGATTAAAGAGAATTATGTTTTTAATTTACTGGTGTCCCTTTATTAAAGAAGTGGTTTTGTTGATCTTAAGTTCTTTATGCAATGTAGTTATTTTAACATAATGAAGAAACAGCATGGGACAGTCAGCCCATCATGACTAATGCTGCAGAACCAGTTTCCCAAAAAGACAAAGAACAGGTGTTTCTCAACATGGCAGTGAGGCTATACCCTCTCGCTCTGGATTCACCCCAGTAGAGGGAACAATGGTTCAATGACTAAAGCATTTGCCTAAAATTTAGCAGCAGATCCATACCCCAGGCTCCCATTTTAAGTTTTTGTGGAAGAAAAGCCTTATGGAACCACAATATACACATTAGCAATGCTCACTATGCAAGCACAGGTTCACTGAGAGCCAAAGGCAAACCTACAGGATTGTAAGCTCCCATTAACAAGGTACAGGGTATTAACTCTTTAGTAATGGGCTGCTTAAGTACAGATTTATGAAGTAACTCCACGAGGTCCTGGACTAACAGTGGCTGGTGTCATGTACCTTAGCACCACCTTCACCTTAACCCCCACTTCTGCTTCAGTGTTTGATCTGTTGCTCTTCCTTGAAGAATATTAAGGGAAACCCAATACCCTCATTCATTTTCACCTGTTGCAGGACTCACCTGATACCCAGACTCACATCTCTACACCCTTGTAGAGCAGACTGAAACTTGCTCCTTCTCTCTCCAAGTAAATTTTAATCTGCTGGCCAGTAACACATGCCCTATCTCCTGCACATACCAGGCTGAGAGAATAGAAATAGCCTTAAGATGACTCCATGGCCCCTCTGTGTGGAGAACTGTATTTGGAGCAGACTAAACATCAAGAACTTCCCAGTACACATCCTTCTTCAGAAGGTTCAAGATACTAGTATCTTTAACACTCAAACCTAGAAAGCTGTCAAGGAAAGAAGAAAATCTTTGTAAAAAATAACAAAAGCTAAAGACATAGAATTGAGACCTCAAACCAATAGTGAAAACTTCAGTAGACAAGGGAAGTGAATTGCTGCAGAGTAGAAGACAGATGATGCCTTCAAGATGCCTTCAGATTCCACATCTTCTAGATTTTGTTTACTCTACAAAAGAAATACTTGTATTTCCTATTAAACAACACCCTATAAAGCCTAGTTTCTGTCATTCTATACCCTATGGTTCAGTGTGGGTTTACAGCACAACTGAAAATGGTGGGGCTTTATGTTGCAATAACATTTTTACACTCCTGAGAACCCAAGAGAGATGGCAGGACATATCAGCCACATGATATCTAACCAAAGCCTATGCATGTTTTGGTTAGAGATGCCCAATTAGTAACAAGAGACAGGGTCTCAATCCTCCAAGTCGCCTTTAAGAAACCCCCACTTAAAATAACGCAAGTAATTAAGTATTACTAAATTTTAACATTATCATAGCCTTACCTCTTGTAAGAGGAGGATAACAGTGTTGGCAGTTCTGTAAAGTTAGAGTCGTATTTGATACACTCATTTCACCATAAAAATAAATTGGAACAACTCCAGTATTCTCTGTTTATAATAAGAACTTGTACTTACACAGACTCATTGATATCCAAGACCTGTAACTTAAAGCATTTGTATCTAGGGAATGCTACCATCTCACAAAATACACTTGGAGAGATCAGGAACACTGATCTAACCATTTACTTCACTTCTAGTTGGAGATCTGCAGAGTGATAGGCAACTAATCTTTATTTATTAATCATATTGTATAACATTAATAATCCTATTTGCAAGTGAATTCAGAAACCCTGTTGTCATCTGAAATATTATATACAAATGCAACTCTTTAAGGATGTAGCCAAGGATTAAAGTTATTTAATATTAAAGGTGAAAATAGCATATTGATTTTCTGTCTCTAGGACAGCAGCATTGAAACAGACTTAAGCTCACAGAAACATCAGATACTAGTTTTCTAGTGGCCTCTTTTTAGCCATTTCAGAACTACTTAAAGGCTACCCACAAAGGATAGGGATATTTGCTTTTTCCTTTACAGCATATAGGCATTTACTTACATTTACCTTCCCTCCTGCCCCAGCTTCAGCAGCAGAACTGGCCAATCACAAAAGCATCAGAAGTCACAAATGCTGTGAGGATGCAGGAATCACACCCTGTAAGAAACAGGAATGAAGCATTGTGCTGGGAACCCTAACAGTATAGACGTGTCCTCAGTCACCTGCGGGAAGACTTACATTAACCACTTAATAGGAGAATTAACGTCTATTTAGAAGACCTGTATTTAAGAAAACATGCTCTTTTGATTAATCTGACCTCACCTCCAATTAATCCCACTGGTTTTACTACAGGTTTCTGGAAAGGCAAGACCTAAATTTCCTTAGAAAAAAGGGGACAACTGAGTATGAACTATGCACCAGAATCCTGCAAGAGCAGGTCATGACCTAGTATATTAAACCATCTGATTCAGTTCAGATTGAAAGTTTGTAGGCTGAGTTGTGAGCTGCGTTGGCTGAGAAGCGTCCACACAGTCCACTGCTATTTCTGTAACACAGATGACAAACCTCAGCAGAGGAAGTAAGCAATTAGCTGGGAAAGCAGCCTCTTAAACTGAGCTGCCAGAGCAGCTGGAGGCCTCAAGCTTGTTTCATTCCTGAGAAAGCTACATGAACTACTCCTTTTGAAGAGGAAGGTATATAGCAAGATGAAGACATATAGCTAACAAACCCACCAACTTCTATGGAGGATTTCTTAGACTGCTTAAGGATGTAAAGTAAGATAACAGAATGGAAGATGAAAAGTTAAGAGGTATGTTCAGTTCTCCTTTTGTTTTTCTACCTGCAACAGGTCAGAGCCAATTACAGAGACTGCTCCTCTCCTGTTAAATCAAGAAACCTCAGAAACCACTCACAACCTTTGGCCAACAGAAGCTTGCGGTTGAGACCAGATGACAAACATCTCAGAAGCAGTGAGGACCATCACTAAATACCACAGCATGCCCTTCTGCAGGAATAGACATTTAAAGATCAAGTTGTTAATGAAGAAAAGCATTTAAGAAGAAAACAAAGCTTGGTCAAAGCTACATAGCTGATGAACTTGCATTCATACCATCTGCACATCAACTGAACTAAGAGAGCTAAGACATACCAACATTTCTCAGTATTGCTGCTGAAGACCCCAGTGTGAATTACAACTGCAGCTTACAGTCTGTTGGCAACTGATCTTTCTCACAAACAAAGAGTTACTACCTGCATGCTGAGGCCACTATATAGACACAGCCTTGAGTAGAGGTCTGCAGTTCAGAACTCTGGTAATCAGTCTCGATGCCTTCCATAATTGCTCTCATGATTCCAAGATACCAAAAAACTTCAAGCCACTGTTTCTAAAGCCCAGGAAGAGAACAGGAGGCTGCCTGAAGCACATGGTTTGCATCATGTTGCCGAATATGGTCGGCAAAACTGAGATTTCCACCACAGGGAGATCAATCTACAAGATGAATATGCTTTCATACTTAAACCACTTTGTGGCATATTTATCAGATCACAGCATGAGTCACCTCCTGATTTCAGCCTGGAAATATAAGCAAAAGCATCTTGCTGGCTATTAAAGGTGAACACTAGACCACAGACAAGATACAGTAGCTGCCAAAAAACTCATGTGTTTCCACAGACACTGCTCAACAAGAGGTGCTAAAGAATAAATAAAGCATTTCAGTTAGCACTTAAGTGTATTTCAAGGCCATGACAAATAACTCGAGAAAGTTCTAGCTCACACTAGCATTGCCACTAAAATTGCCCCATCCTCTTCCTGTCCATGATCACTGGCTCCAACTTCAGCAGTGACCTCCTCTGTGCTTGCAGAAGTATTAATGTAGTTTAGTAGTGAACTACATTCTAGTACTAAAGATGAGACAGGAAGAACCAGAACACAGGATAGCTTTTTTCCACAGCATGCCAGCCTAAACATCTGTGTAGCTACAGCTGTAGAATGCCAACATCTTTATTTTCATCTCTTTCTAGTCTTCTCCCACCCCAGCATTTTAACCATCACAGAGGAGACATACCTGAACACATACAAGGTCACACATATTCAGCTTTCTCATTTTTACACACAGAATCATCTAGGTTGGAAAATACCTTGAAGATCATTCAGTGCAACCATTAATGTAACACTAACAGTTCCCAATTACACCATATCACTCAGTTCTATGTCAACCCGACTCTTAAACCCCTCCAGGGATGGGGACTCCACCACCTCCCTGGGCAGCCCATTCCAACACCTAACAACCTGTCTGTAGAGAAATGCTTCCTAATATCCAGTCTAAACCTTCCCCGGCACAACTTGAGGCCATTACCTCTTGTCCTATTCACTTTAGCTATTTACTTTAAGAAAAAATATATTTTCATAATTCTAATTTACAGTTAGTTTTTAATTCCTATGTAGGCAATTGGCTACTTCATGCTACCTGCTCTCCAAAGCTAAAGAGAGGCAATTCTTTATATCACTCTCTGCTTATTCAGAAGTTGTTTATGTTAGTATAGGTGCACTGAATTACACAGTACTTACAGGCTAGTACTTTGATGTAAAACATGATTTGTAAATTATGTCATAGTCGATTGGGAGGATGCCCAGAGGCACTCAAAGATGACTGCATCCAGCAGCACTTTACAGATAGTGATGATTAATCCCTCTTTTCTCTGTCTTACCATGTATAAAACCTTTGACCCTAAAGAACAGTTGAATCCAGTTAACAGACCAACTAACTGGGAGTGTTTTGATGATTAGGCTGGATTTCCCCCCAATTACTACAAAAGCATGCTCTCTCATGCATGCTTGCGATTAAGCAATTCAAGTAACTCCAGCTTCCAAGAAAAACCTTCCACTGGGCCCTAGCTTCTTCCAAGCATGAGCACTGCAGTTGCCTAGCAAGAATCAAAAGCTGTAACCAGCTGTATGAGCCAGATAGATACTGAGCCCACCACCACCAAAGCAACATAAATTTTTAGCCAGAGCTCCCTCTGAACTATTCCCTTACTGTAGGTGTATGCAATTTACATGTAAGTCCGTTTTAATTCCTAGCAATAAGGTGAGGTGATTTACTTTTATATATTTATATACCTACGCACACTTCAATCTAGTCTAAAAATGCGTAGTGCAACTTACTGGGCTCACTGCTTGACGTTTTTCTGCCTCACAGTATGCTGTTAAGAAGCTTTAGGACTGTAACATTTCTGGCTGTACAATTTAGAGGCCCACACTAAGTCTCCACATGCCACTAAGACACACTGTTCTCCTGGTTGTCCATGACAACACTAAACAGAAGCTTCAACACTCCTGTATACACCTGGCGACAAAATCCACTGCATATTTCAGTTGTTTTCTTTTTTGTACTGACATGCGTTTATATTGCCTCCCACATGAGGTACATAGAGCTACGTATATACAGTCGTCTATAGTGATGGCCGATTCACCATCTGAAGCAAAGAGGAGTTTTTGTAACATCCTGATACCTAGGTAACAGATGCAAGGGTTATGTCCAGATAAGGAGCTTTTCAGCATCTTAAGATCACTGATCAAAATTTGTTTACAGATTGTCCAACATACAACTTGTCCACAACTGTTAAAGAAGCTGTGGGCTAGGATTCATTACTCGAAGTTTACTCCTGTGCCAAACAGCTGCTATTCTCACAGGTTTAATCACACCCCATAAAACGCTGAAGTTTCAAGCCAGCACATCTTCTACATATTTGATTCAATCTACTTAATCATTCTGCCTTTTCATTTGCATGGGTCTTCACCTCACACGTTTTAAAGACTCATCTGATCACTCAGCAGGCATGCAGCTGCTTTTCACTTTACTCAGGGATTTCTGCCACTTCTCTTTTTCGAAGCTACGCAACAGTACAGCTGCTTACACCTACGTACGATTTGTGAATAGTCCCTACAAAACCAGATTTCTAATTAATTCCTGTGGAGAGTAGGGGGTAAAACATTACTAAATGCTCACACAAGAGAAGGCAAAGGGAAAATAAGTCATTTTTCAGTGCAGGGAAAAAATAATCAGTCTACCAGGTTTCTCTTTCAGGAAGTTGCTCAAGAACGCAATTAAAACCACAAAAAACAAATCATGTTTCAGAATCACATGCAGGCATGAGAAAGGGGGAGAGAGATAAATCACACTGAGGCCTCTAATCCATAAACAGATATTCCCAAATCTTAAGGCAAATCTGACATTTCAGCACCTATTTGTTAGCACAGTGGTATCTCCGAAGGTTTTATTTCTCTGAAGATCTTCCTGCATTGCACAACATCAACCCAAGATACTGAACACTGAACACCATTTTAACCAGAACACAAAAGACTCTCTCCCGAGGTGTACTTTGCATTTCCAGATTCTCCCCGAACTCAGTACATGAAGCACGTTCCCACATTATTCAAAAAGCAGCCAAGATCAGAGTTTTAGCTATAACCAGTTCTCTGCTTCAAGACACAATTTGATGGCCACCAGCACTATCCAAATCCTGTTTCAGCATCAGAATACAGACACCCTTTCCTCCCCAAACTGCAATGGCTGGAAATACTTCTCTCCCGTTTCTCTATCATGCGATACATAAAGAAAAATCCCAGTTACTAACTAATTTTCTTTTTTTTTCAGTACAAGGAAAGCAAGGTCTCTCATAGCGGACAGAAGACACAAATGAAGTGAGCAACTTCCAGTTTTCGAGCTCTTAGGGTGAAGCCGATGCTCAGGCAGTGCCACCTCTCGCACCCCTGAGAGCGGAGCGGGCTCCCTCGCCAGCCCCGGAATGCGTCGGCGCCCCGGGATGGAGCCGCTGGCAGAAGGGAGCAGCCGCTCCCTGCCCGGGGCCGGCAGAGCGCAGGGCCACCAGCCTGGAAACCCACATCTCTGGAGGGGGGGAACCTCCTGGCTTTCACAAAACCAACACGAAAGAGAAACTCACCACGCCGCAAGCACCCGCTCACGCCGCAGCGCCCACGCATCCGGCGCTGGGAAACTTGTGGGAGCAGGTAGCAGGCACCCAGGAGCCGCCGGCACCCGGACCGACCACTTGCGGCCAGCGGCCTCCGGGTTGCCAGCGGAGAAACTTTGGGTCGTGTCCCCCCCGAGCCCTTACGCCGCCCCAGCCCCCCCTCCCCCGGGCGCCGAGCGGCTGCCCCGGGCCCGCAGCTCGCCCCCTCCACCCGCGCGGCGCGGGAGCCGGCCGGCCCGCCTCGCTCACCTCCCCTCTCCTCGCCGCTCTCAGCCCGGTCCCGCCGCTGCACCGCGCCGCTCGGCCGGAGCGCGGCGGCGCCCGGCGTTTATAGGGCCCGCGGCCCGCCCCGCCCCGCCCGCCCGCCCGCCTCTCCGCCGAGCCCCGCGGCGGCCCGCCTCGGGGCAGCGCTGCCGCGGCCGCCGCTGCGGAGCGGGGAGGGGGGAGGGCAGCGGCGGGAAGCGCCGGGCCGGCCCCGAGCCCGCCCGAGGGGAGCAGCCCGGCCTGCCCGCGCCGGGCCGGGCCGCGGGCGGGACCCCGTGGCGCCGGTGGCAGCCCAGCGCCCGTCGTGCTGGGCACGGCCGGCGGCATCCCCTCGCCCCGGGCCTGGCCGGCAGCACGGCTGCGCCCCCGCCGCAGGGTCCCTCTCACCCCGCTGCCTGGGGCGCGGGAGAGGCACCGGCCACGGCGGGAGAAGGGGAAGCGGAGGCAGCTGTTGTGCCCACGGGGGCAAGGCCCAGGCTGGCAGGACGGCTGACCGAGGAGGGGGGGACGGGGCGGACACGACGCCGCCGAGACCACCGAGGCCAAAGGCTGCAACATCCCCCGACACCACGAGGCTCTTCCTGGCGGCGGCGTTGTGGGAGATGGGAGGACTTCGGCCGAAGGGGCACGTCCTCTCGCCAGCCCAGCCTTGCGCTCCCTCCGTGGCTGGGGCCGCTGCACCCACGTCCTGTAGCAGCCCCGGGGACGAGGACACGCGTGCCAGCGGCCCAGGACCTCAGTCCCTCGTGGGGCGCTGGGGTCTTGCTCTCCACAAGCAGTACAAGGGGGGACCTGAGGGAGGTGAGCTCTGCTCCAGCGTAGCAGCACGGGCACAGCAGCGTGATAGGACGGGAGTGTAATCCCGGGGAAAACACATGTGAATCTTAACACTGACAGTCCTGGACTCCTCAGCTGACAAAGCACGAGAGGGAATTTCCACTATTCATACCAAAACGGTGCTGCTGACAACCCCAGAGAAACAGGCAGTGCGTCAGTCCAGCAGAGGACAACGCTGCCTTGTTAAGTCATCCTTTCTGTGCCTGTTTTCCAAAAAAATTTCTCATGCGTGGCTCAGTCCAGCTTTGAAGAAACAGGACAAGTATGCAATAAACCACATTTCTTCCCTCAGGAGTTTGGACTCTTCTGGATGAAAAAAAAAAAAAAAAAATCTCCTGGCATGAGCTGGAGCAGCAGTGGTGGTGGCTGCTATTGGTCTTTAAGGTGGAGAGCCTTGTGTCCACCAAGGTGTGGAGAAACAGAAATGCTGGTGGGCAGGATGAGGGAGGTGGCACAGCATGCTGGCACATGGGGGCAAGGAGCTCGGCTTCAACCAGGGCAAGGGGAATTTGGCTGAGACAAGGTGCTGGCACCAGCAGACTGGGCTGTCGAGGAACGTTTTTTTCATGGGCAGCGCCAGCTGGGGTGGACGATTCTTAGGCTATTTACTAACTAGACATTTACGAACTAGCTTGATTTTGCTATTTTAGTTAAGTATTGTCTTCTTTTCCTCTTCCCAAAATGCTTCATACATAATTTCTACAAATGCAGGTCCATTTCTGAGTTGAGAATAGAGATGAATTAAAAACAACAGCAAAACCCCACCTTTTTCATGATTTTTCATATTAGTAGGGACAACCTTTGAGCTGAGTATCCATTTTCTCTCATGGATGAAGACAGAGAACTATGCAGACCATGTCAGATCTCCTGCCCAACTGCTTAACATCACCTGGAAAACTGTTATTGAGCGGTTTTAGGAGCCATTTGGTACAATCTGGCTTATGGAAAGGAGACAGAAAGCCAGACCATGACTAGCCACTTGAACCCAGATCTTGGGGCAAGAATCCTGACTCTGATCTGAAAGGCTGAAGACCTAAGCCTACAGCCAAGCCCTCAAATGCCCTCAGCTTGGATCCAAACCCAGCCTTTGCAGGTACAAACTTTGTAGTCTGTCTTCAGTAGAAACAGGACAGGGATAAGGGAAGTTACGTTCCAAACAAATTACTGCAAAATGGCTTCATCTTTGATTACACCTAGTTTAGACAGCAGAGTTCCAGTCCAGTGAAACTGGAGCTGAAGAGTTGCAGCCTGAAGGCAATGCTGTTCTTCCCCTTTCTTGTTGCCATGTAGCCCACAGCTAGAAACTGAAGTAGCTGTGGGCAACCACCTCTCATCCAGGCGAGAAATAACTGTTTCTCCTCATTAATAAATGGTTTAAGTGATCAAACTTGTACCCATTAAACAGTTAACTAGCCACACCTTTTGGAAAGAGTGAAGCATCACATCTCTTAAGTATTTGGCATCAGCAAAGGATTCATTTGTGGAAATTCAAGCATCAGGCAAAAATAGTTGAACTCAAGAGAAGTTTGGGGCAAAGCTGCATGAGATTGGCCCACCCAACCTAACAGCTGCCAAAAGGGGAGCACTAGTGTCCCCTCCTTTTTTCCCTACCCCTCTGAGGGGCTCCAAGCCTCCCTAGCTCTGCTGCTTGCTAGGCCCTTGTGTGACCCATTTCATCCTAGAAGGGAAAAAACCCAACACCAAGCTTTTTTTCTGAATGTATTCTCTGAAGAAGCCTTCTGAGGGGCTTGATGGATGCTGGAGCCACAGGAACAACAAAGCAGTGAGGCCTACAGCAGCCAGGAGTGAGACTGGCTTAAACTGTTGGAGAAACTCAGCCACAGGAAGCAGTGCAAGATCTGGCGTAGATTCCTTTAGGTGGGTGCATGTGGGATATACTTGGTTGCTACTATAATTAATTTCATAGATAAGTACCTATGCATAGAGATTAATGATGATGAGATGAAAGCAAAATTCACTGACAAGTTGCATGTGCTGTGAGGCTATACTTAAAAGCACGGAGGTTCTTCAGATGGTATCTCACCTTAGAAAGGGCAGATTTCAAATCATACACCAAGTTGCTAATGAGGATACAGGAAATCTCATCCATTTTTTCCACTTGAAGCAAAACATCTCTTCCCACAGAGGCAAATGTTGATGTTTCCCTGTATGATTTAGGCTTAAAGAGGAAGCTGACAGGCAGAAAGTCACGGTAAAATAGAAAAACTGGCTCCAACATAAACAAGCCTAAGCTTGACAAAATAGGCTGTAGTTTTAACAAGCAGCATAGGAGAAGACTAAGGCGGAGGCCCTTAATTAAAACAACCTCCTTTTGAGGCCAGAAATTTTAGAGCACCATTTCTCAAGAAGCTCAGATTGGAAATCCTATATAAAAGTAAAAGAAACTTCACAGTTCCCATACATGTTTTATAAAGGTAAAGTAAAAAATTATGGTAAAAGTGATAAGCCTATAGAATTTATTGTTTCATGTATGGTTTTGACAGGTTGCCAAGAGAATGGTGCTGCTCTATGGAGAGTGGAAGAAATGACATTTTCTTTGCTTTAGATTGTTATAAAATTTTCAGGGCTTTACAAGCCCCCAGATGGTTTTTATAACCCCTTCAGGGGTTGCAACATATTGACTGAGAAATACTGATTTATATAGCAAACTCCACTCTCTTCTTATTGCTGGCAAAAATTACTGCTTTGTGTATGTGTATACACACAGTGGCTGAATATAAATACAAGCCCAACAAATAATGAGATCTGAGGCAAAATACACCACCTGGCAGTACATTAACTCAGATGAAATTTCGCTAAATTTACACTGGTGTAAATAAGAGGAATATTTGGCCCTAAATCTTTTAGGCGAGCTCTGGATTGAGGATTAAAAAGTTTGTACCCTGTTTCACCCAGCAAACACAGCAGATTGCTGGCTGCTTTTATTGGTGGCAGGAGTAGGGAAACCTTTCCAATCAACAATTCTCTTGTTTATATATCGGCTTTCACTGCATTCATCTGAAGTGATTTAACTAGAAAGTATTGGTGACTTGGGTCACTGCAAGCCTGCAATGCAAACACCACAGCAGGTGTATCTTAGCACTTTGGGAGGAGCGACTCTGAAATGCTTTGCCTGTAACGAATAGACAACTGGAATAAACAGCATGTCCAGGTTTTATTTTATTTTTGGAATACTACTAGATTCTTCTGTATTTTGTATAGTCAATTGGGTATAAGACAATTATTACTGAATGGTGGCTTCCAAAAGTATGTTGCAATCCACCAGTGGACCATGAAGACCTCATATGCCTTGGGTGACTAAACCTGCTCTTTTGATTTTGCCCACGGGTCCTGTACAATCAAGCTGGTGCATGGCTCGCTGGGTGACCTGACTGGCCACTGCTGAGACTGCCTGGGTACTTGGTGCTGTGCTCCAGCACACAGCCAGGAAGGGGGCAACACTCCATTCATCCCGTACCTCAGGAGTTAGGTGGTCACTCAGAACATGGGGAGTGCAATTTTAAATCCACAAAAGGCAAGGAGAGTTGCTGGTGTTCCCAGGAAAGGTCTCTAGTCACCCTGTCTGAGGCTTTTCTGGAGCAAGGGAGAGCTCTTCAACTCTTGTGTTGGTGCCTTCCTACTTTGCATTAAAGAATTAAAAATGCATTCGATCAGGCAGAAGGAGGGAAAAGCATGGCACCGTAGCTTCATATTTAAGTCATCCTTTGGGAGGGTGGAGACTGCAGTTCCACTCCCTGCTTGCAAGGCAGAATGCTTTTTGTATTTTGCATTAATCAGCCAGTGGATAAAATACGTGAACAACCCTTAGGCTGGGCAGAAAAATTAACTGACAGCCACGTCCTCAGCCTATCCTCTGCTCCTTTGCATTGCGGTACCTCAGTCGTGTCCTAGAACTGGGCTTTAACCTGTGCCCTGTAGCTCTGCAAAGGTGAAAGCAGAACCACTACACTAAACTGTCTGTCAGTTTTCAATATGCAGATTATAAAACCTTTAGATCATAAACTTTCTCTAATAAGGCACGTATTCAGCTCACAGTTCCTCCAGCCCCCATCTCAGCTGAAGCTGTCTGACACTAATATTAAAGAGCAGGCATTGAGTTGCTTTCAGATTACCTTGGATTTGTGTGGATTTGGGGCTAAGCCCCACCAGCAAAGATGCTGCTTAAGCTTTTGCACACCGTGTTTAAGTTGTAGGACCCAAGTGACCAGAGCTGGCAAAGTTGTATTGGTGGTTCAACTATTTCTGCTCACTTGGACAGCTGTAAAAAGAGCAGGCAGCAGAACAGCTCCAGACCTGAAAGAAGGCAGCAAAGGAGACTTGGCAGAGGGAAAAAAGCACGGGCATGTCGGCTGGTTTGTGAGAGGCAAGTCAGAGGAAAGAACCCAAAGCACAAACAAAGCAAATGGCAGCCTTGAGGCTGGCCTGAGCCCTGGTGGGACAGAGCCGAGCCACTGGCCAGGGCATGGCCTGGTTCTCAAGGCTGAGAGATATATGTCGGCAACGGGGTCAGCAGAGGGGAATGATGTGAATGAGTCCCACTCTTTTTTTTTGGCTAAAATTTGCCTGTTACTCCAGGCTGTGAATGCTACCATTTGCTATTGTAAATACCCAGTTCTGAAACGTGGGCTCTCGTCACTCAGCTGAAGGATGGAAGCTCTCATCTGCAACACCCCAGCTCTAGGAAAAGCCAATACTTCCATGTCAAACCTAAATTACCTTCCCTTAGTGTGGGCAGGATGCAGCACTTAAACTTCTTTGACATGCCTTTCCTAGAGATGAATGGCAATTCCCTCTGTGGCCCATCATTTACTATCTACATAAAAGCAGGAGATGATTAGAGTGGGGAACTGCCCTGCTCTTGCTATATATAGTGCCCTGTCTGCTCAGCCTATAACATTTTGCTATTCAGTTGTAAATAACACTCTAAGGAGAGAAATAAAATGAAAATCGAAGTCAGAGAAGCTGGTGTAGAAAAGCAGACAGAAAAAACGACCACAGGTCCAGAACACATAGGAATATGCCTTCTACTTGGGCTTAAAAGCAGAAGGTGGTGTTAGTGGAGTGCATCCCACCACCCGCCCTGCCATTTGGAGTAATGCAGGGCTGCAGCCTTTGGGGTCTGCCAGCAGAAAGCCAAATAAATCAGTCCTTCTGCCCGGCTCCTTCTGCCTGGCACCTGCCAATATGGTCTGGTGTGAAGCGTTATACCTAAAGGAATTCTCACATTTACATTTCAAAGAGTGCTGGGAGGCCACACGTATTTCTTTTACATGTGCATATTTAAATCTACACAAATTTGTTCCTCTTATGAATCATCGCATCATCATGAATCATTGTCAGGACTTATTAGCTTATACTCTACACAGTAGACACTTGTAAAGAAAAATACAAAATATATATGCCTTGAATATTCCAGTGGTAGTTGGGCATCTTGGAGCAATAAACGGATTATCTAGCAACAGCCTTGTGACAAAAAGTGGAATTTATTCCCATTTTACAGACTAGTAGTAGAGGTAAAGTGGTCAGTCCATGGCTATTCGGGAAGTCTGTGGAAGCAACCCCAGATCTCTAGAGTTTCAAGATAATTGCTAACCCATGGGACTTTTTCTAAAACCAGATGGAAAAGCAATGCATAAAGGAAAAAGAACAAAGAAGGGTTTGGTTTGTTGCCAATTAAGAGTAAAAGAAGCAAGCCATTAGCAAAGCATTTTCCCGTGTGATTCAAATTAGGGCAGCCATAATGGCTGAAGACAATTGGGCTTTTATTCTTTTTCAGTGATATTTTCAAATTTGGGAAAGTTTAGTTGTTGTTTTGCCATTCAACATAAGTAAGTTGAATTTGGTTCCACCACCAGAATGACTCACTGCCCTAAAGAAATTCAGAACAACCCCAGTAGAGGAAATACATTACTAAATTTTAAATCTTAGCCACATCAGTACAGATTTTTCTTTGCTGGGAAACAATTTCTCTACAGCCTTGAGGAAGTGCTCTCTAACAAATCAAAAATGTATTCTGTATTGCAAACCCCATTACATTCACTTTTTTATTTTTTTTTCATGAGTAAGGAATGAGTAAAAATAAACAAAAAAATCCTTTTGGATATGAACCAAAAAGAGGCATAAAACATTAGTTGGGCTTTTAGCCATAACCTACTGAGAGATCTATGGTCTCAGTGAGCTTTTGGTCATGCTCTTCAGGAAATACACAATACGTAGTTTATTCAAGATAACCTAATGATAACAACTCAAGGCATTTTGGTTACTAGCTGTAGGTTTCTTTCTTACTGACACATTCTTCTGGAAACGTGGCATAGGCTCTGCATTCTGCCCAAGACAGGTTCTTTTAGATCTTAGTTTCTTTGGTTCTTTCAAACTGAAAAAGAAGAAAAGAAGTTATAGGGAATATTAAAACCAAAAATTACATCAGTACACAGGAATTTCAGACTCGAAGTTTCTATTCATTATTTTAGGGCTTTTATCTGAAAATTCACAAAATTCTATTTTTAAAAGAAATATTTATAAAACAAGCGTTTGCAAAATGTGCTTTTCTGTCAGCCCCAATGAATGCTTTCTGATTTTTCCAAGACTACCTGGGTGTTTTCATACTCTCAGCTCATAATACAATACAGTGCATTGCCTTCTTCAAGGATGGTCAGCTCACACTCTGAAGTAGTATCACATGAAGGCACCTTGCATTAGGTTGGACAGAGTCTGGATCTGTTCTGTGCCATATGTCGAATTCTGGGATAGGTTTTCATAATCTATTTGCAGGCATAAACCAAAGAACCTAGGACGGGACATTTCTTGTGATAAATAATGGGAAGTTGTAGAGGTAGGGCAGTTAGGACTATTTCCTGTGTTTTATTGATAGGGAAACAATAAAAAGCTAGTATTTTCCCCAGAGATTTACAGATCAAGACTTTAGATCTTGGAGGGGTTTTTGTTCTTGTTGTTTTTCTACCCACTTAAGTGTCTTCTGGGGCTAGCAAGTACTTCGTATCCTCTGAGGATAAGGTCTAAAGAGAAATTCTGTATTCAGCCCAAGAATATTAAATCAGTTTAGATTACTATTCTCTTTCAGAGGCCTGTAGAGATGAACAAGGTTCAGGGTTTTGTTTTCAACCTGCATGGATGAAACAGACTGCTGCTAAGCCTGTCCAAGAGAGCATACTATTGGCTTGCTCAGCCAGTAGTAAACATTTAAAGTACAAAGTTAAGAGTCCAGAAGAGAAATGTTATGGCTTTGATTCCCCAAAGGTTCAAACCACTGTCTGAAATAATTAGCAGCTGCAGCCTATAATCACTTGCCATTCGGGCAGGAAGGAAACCCAGCAGCAGGCAGACAAGATACAATGCAAATGTACTGTGCTGCTGCCTACCTGAGCTAACCTGGCTTCTCCTTTGTGTACAGTCAGGGTAAGCACAACAACTAGGCCCCGAAACCGAGCCTTCCAGCTTTCTACTGGAACATACTTCCCTCATCGCAAATCAGCGAGACCCGACACCACAGCTACACCTCAGCATCTCAAGTTAGCATGCCTTTTCCCAAAATAAAGGGCAACTTTGGAGTTCACAAGCTGGAGTAATACTCACAGGAAATCTTTCTTTGCTCATTTAGCTAAAATGACGTAGAACATGGCACATCAGGCAGTCTTTGGCTAAAAGTAAAGGTGTCTTGATTTTCAACCAATTAACACACTCCAGGTCTTGCTTTTAAAACCCTGTTACTTCCTAGCAAGATATTAATACTTTCCTTCTAGTCTCTTTATTTGTCTGCCTGCATTTAAGCTCTGATCGTGCTAATGACCTTCAGTTTGTGTTGCTTCTGTCATGTTTTTCATGACCTCTCCAGGTCTCTAGGGCTTAGCAATTAAATACTCAGCTCTGGTTAAGGTGAAGTTTTACCCGTTGATATATATAGGAATATATATAGATATATATATTTCTTTTTATATATGTGAAGTGCCTATGACCATATTGATAAACATTCTTTTTCTATTTTCTCAATTTATTTCTCCACCCACCACCTCTCTTTAGCATGTCTCATGCCTCAGTGTCTTGAGTTTGCCCACCCACTTCTGCATTCCAACACTAGATTCTTCCAAGACTCATGTCCTCTCTGCTTGATAGGAGAGATTTGGTTTAACTTCTCTTGCCTATAGTTTGGTCCAGACATCCCCTTGAGTCAGTTTGTGCTGCAACAACAATAAAGACACTATTAACTGGTTCAAAGCTTTAAGAATTAAGGCATATCATGATAATTTGAGATGATGGGAAAGGTCCTTTCCCCTGTCCACTTCTCAGAGGTGGAGTTCAGACTAACAATTTTGTAAATCATAGTTTCTGAAGTTTCAGCTTCTGAAGGCAGAAGTAGGCCGAATGATTCACAGTTCAAACCCATTCTTTCAGAAAAGGGTGGGTTTGTTTTTAATAACGCCAGGCTAATTTGTGAATTAATTTCTCAGTTTTCTGAGGTACAAGAGCAGTCTACTTTGGAGGACTGTCTAACAGGATGCAACAAAAACAAAAAAAGAGAACGAATCTAATTCTTTAGATTTAGTTACTACTGTGCATTAGGACTAAAATGTCAGCTACCCACTATCAGTCTCTAGGATATGTTTCATATATTTTCAATGCATGGTGAATAAATATAAAAGCATATATGACTCTTTTTTTAAAAAATTAAAAGGCAAAAAACAGTAGCACTGTGGGAGACATACTCTGTTAAAAAAAAAAAAAAAAAAAAGCAGAAACAATAAGGTTCAGGAAACAATTTTTACCACTACCAATAACAGAACAAGCACCTTTAATCATGAAAGCCATTGCCTTTTAGTACACACAGCTAGGTAAACTTCTGAACAGAAACTACTCTGTTCTTATTCATGTAGAGGTGTCCAAGAAAGCTCTAGAAGTCTCCTTGTACAACAAAACAGCTGCCAATGAACAAAAACACATTTGCCCTCAATTCATTCTTACGCAACTGCAGCCAGTGACCTAAGTGGGGGTTTTTGGCTGAAACCTTGGTCCGCGCATCCATTAACGGTGACACCAAGGGAAGGCACTGAAGCCTTGCCTCTGGCAAATGTGGTGTGTACTTCCCCATGCAGTGCCTCTGCCTCAAGCCTACAGGGGTCTTTCGCATCATACTGCTGCTAGTAAGTAAAAATTTAAGTTTGTAGATTGAGAGGAGGGTGAAAATAATGGTCAAAACCCTTTCTGAGACAAGCGGTTTTAGATACTGCTGTAGCCAAACTTAAGTAAGCACTGACTGCAGCTTAAATACGCTACATCTGCTCAGGACAGTGCTCACAGGAAATGATACCGCAAGGAAAAATACAGGGAAGCAAGGGACAGACAGGATGCTGAACCTCTTTCCAGGCGTCAGCGGGGCCATTCCCCTGGTATGTGGGCGTTGCGGACAGATGCAGACCATGCTCTTGCCCTGTGGTTAGCCTCCACCACAACTTCCCATCCGCTTCATTTATTTCTGGCCCCTTTTGGTGGCAGTGCCAGGTCAAGCCCTTGGCTGGGCAGCCAAGGCCAGCCCCTGCCGTGTGCAGGCGTGCCTCTGCCTTGAATCCTAGCACCACTGGGAAAGTTAAGGAAGCTGTTCAGACTGTCCCAGGCTGGAAACCTTTCTTCATGCCAGAAGTTAGGAGGCTAGACAGTTATACTGGCTGATGGCTCCCTCTAGAAGCAATTAAGCACACTGAAGTCATCTTGTGGGTCCAGGCAGCTCTGGTGGAGCACATTTGCCTCCTAGGATTGGACTTCTGGCTGGTGCCTGAGCACCATGAGTGCCCCTTCCTCAGCAGAGGATTTTGCCACAGCAATCTGTCTTGCTGTAGCTCTCCAGACATTTCTACAGCTATCATAACAGTGCTTGGGGATATGCTTCTACCTCCAAGCTGTGTCCACTGTCTGCATTTTGAAACCACATGTAAGCTGGTGGGCTCATGGGCTAGCCTAAGAAAACCTCAGCTCTGCACCGAAGTCTCTCTCTCTCAGGGTCTTCCTTGGGTCAGCACCTTTTCACCTCAAACACACATAGCCCAGCAGACCAGAGATCAAAGCTACTCCTTAACCAAGACAGGAAACAAGGAACCCGAGGTTGTCTCACATCACCTCCTTCTAAAGGGAAAACAAATATGACTTTTTTTATGCTGGGCAGACAGCTCTGCCTTCCTCACCACATTCAGTGTCATAAGAGGGGCCATAAATCAATGTCCAAGCCTGCTCTGTGCCCATCGCTGCATAGACTTGCCCTGGCCACACAGGAGTCATCTTTTATTTTCTTTAAAACTGGGCTGAGATGATCTATATTTTGTTTGCAGCTTTTGTTTTGTTTTAGTCCTGGCTTGCCTCCATCCACTTTTGTCAGCTAGGCTTTTGCTGCTTTGTTTTCCACTCGCACCATTGGGGCCCAGTGGATAAGCTCTTAAGTCAGAAAGCTAGCATGCAGGCAGCAGCCTCCCCAACTCAGGCTTGCTCTGCCCCATCGGGCTTCAGAAGATTTCAGAAATGATTGATGCTGTAGCCCCAGTGCTTTCCCATGAGATCACAGTACTCAGGAAAGCTGTCAGTTCTCAAGGAGAAAGGATCACTGCAGAAATGCTGACTTGTTTCAGCTTATCTCCAGAGTTAGTTACTCAAAGATCATAAATACATGGATTAGGGTTTCTAACTTCACAAGTTCCTGGACAGTTGACACCAAGAGCTGTATTTCTGTAGGGAAATGTGGATGTACCTCCCTCTAGTCACAATGCCTTGAAGCAGCCAATATCTATAATTCATCCGGTGTACTATGTGGTTCAAAAGTCATGGTGGACCGTGCAAAACATCCACCCAGCTTAAACTGACTACAGATAAGAACCCTCATAGAGGATCCTTCTAATTATGCTCTGGGAGGGAAGGGACAAAGTGTGTGTGAAGCAACAGGAGGCGTGCACATTTGCACTGGTGTTACGTTAACAGTTCTCAGTTCTCGTGCCCTGTGGTATCAGAGGAAGCTATTTTTGGCAATTCACCTGTTATCAAGAAATTTCCAGAAGAGTAATCCAGATGGCAATGAGCTGCATAAAGAAACTTCACCTTTTCTCAGGAACTTCCCACTTGGTTCATACACTCGTCCAAAGGTAGTGATCTTGCCTGGTGCTTGTATGCCCTCTGTGACTGGTATTTGTTCAGGCTGGACAATCATTTGTATTGAATAGATGGCGTGTATCAAACCATGGGTTTTAGTAACTTGTAAGAGAAAGGCCAGAAATTAGGCTCAAAGAAGCTTTGAGACAGCTCAAAGAACCAGCCTCTCATATCCATCCTTTTCTTCTAAGAGTAGTTCAAATTCCCTTTGCTTCCAGAGAAGCCATTTCTCACTGTCACTTCTGGCCAATTCAGTCCTCAGAGGTGCTCTGGGCTCTGCTTTCTTAGGGTGGTTATTTCTCTCACAGAAGAATTCCTGATAGCTTGCCACAGTTTATCTCAATAAATCTTCACATACCCGATTTTTATAAGCTTTTTTTCATGTCAAGTGTTAAGCGATCTAATATTACATCATTTGTACTGAGCGTTCACTGTCATCAAGAGCAGAGAACTGCCTACTGGATATGATTTCCTTTCAGAGAAAACAAAGACATTTTTACTAAGCCTGAGTGTTTCATTCAAATACAGTGAGTCTGACCCCAGCCTTTCACACACATGTGGAGCCAGTGCCAGGCAGCCACCAAACACCACAGAGCTAGCTCCCTTGCCTTTCAGAAGTGGCTTGTTCACACTAGCAGAGCAACTGAATTCTGGTTCAGAAGCATCTAGTGTCCAGTTTGTGTAGGAATAAAGAGTTACCCAAGGATCAAAGGCAGAGTATCAGAGTTTAGTATCCACATACTCTATTCAAAATGATCAGAAGATGTGAGGACAAACTATTGCAGGTCTCTTTTTGTAATCATTAGGACTGACTCATTCTAAAATGCTATTATTCAAGGTGAATACTTTCAAGATTAGATTTTCAAGTTATCTGTTTGCATATGTGCCTGCACAAATTGTGCATGCCACATCTTTTGGCACTAGCATAACAACTGTGTGCACAAAAGTGGCATCTGTCCACACATGTGGCCAGCTAGCCACCAAGGCTGGACTTGGACTGAACATCCAGGTTGGACACACAGATCTCTTAGTGCAGTTGGCTCCTACTTTTATTAAGTTACTGTCAAAACAGTGCAGATAATAAAGCAGCAGAAGCTAAAAGCCAATTCCAAGTAACGTAGACAAAACAAAGCTCACATATCATTCAAGGAGTGCCAGCAGCTCCTTCCATTTTGCATCCGTCTTTCCTAAACGCACTGCATTCAGCAAATCACACCTCATACCTCAGGTCTGATCACACCTACGGTTAAAACACTTCTTCTTTTGTACAACACTCTTGCCAATCATCTTTTTATATTTTCTTACCAATGCTTATTATTTGGATTAAGTTACTTACTTTGTATGACTGGCTACCTCCCAGCTGCCTCTGAAACCAGCAGTGATGAAGTGGGGGGAAACAAAAGCAGCAGATGCTCTTCCTTCAGTCCCACCACCCACACTGCAGTGCAGCACTCAGCACTCCTTCCCCAGACCTCTGTCCCCTCTCCAGCCCTTGATTTCTGGAGCTAGCGAGGAGGAGAGCTGACACTGATGGGAAGTGGGATGGTGATAAAACGTCACTTTCCTCTTACCTCTTTATAATAATCTCTGTCAGAATGTTTAAAAAAAAAACAAAACAAAACAAAACCCAACACAAATGCAACAACCCAAATTCCACTGTCCTCAACAAATTCCCTTGTACTCAGGCTCTGCACATTTTTACCTTTTGGTACCCATTTAACACAGACTCCCTCAACACCGGCAATTTTGCTGTGTCTAACTGGAAATCTCTAAGCAGCCATTCCAATATCAGGCACTGTAAGATACATCATGACAGCACCATCTCTATTCACACTTCTCCAATATGCCCTTGATAAATCATCTACTATATTTTCAGCTCCTTTTCTGGATTGGCATTCAAACCTTCACTTAGTATTTCTGGAGTGTTAACAGCTGTCTCCCTATTCCTGGTGAATACTTAGCAAAGGTTCTTGAAAATAATCTCAAACACCTAGTGATCTGTTCCTAGGACTGCTCAAGTTTTCCATAGATGCACTAGTGGAGATCATTAGGAGCACTACTGATGCAGTCACCCCTTGTGACATTGGTATCACAGTTTGCTAAACACTGCTTGAGATTAGAGATACACTTATAAAAGACAATGCAGAGGTGGGACAGGAGATAAGTTGCAGCGTAAAAAGAGCAGATGAGGAACTGAGGCACACTTGGCTTTCAACCAAATATGCAGTGCATGCTCCATATAAATACATGAGAGAACAAGGAGGTGGCACATGAAAGCCCTTAAATCTGTCAGAGAAGAAAAGAATAAGAATTGTGGATTATTAACGATGACCTGTTTCACAATTCAGAAAAAAATTCCAGTGGCTAAAGATTTAGTTCTCTGGGGACTTGGGCTCAGTCCCTGACCTGCCAACAAACTCTCAGTGCAACCTTTAGAAAATTACTTTGTCTTGATCTACCTCCCTGTCTGTAAAATGGGAATAGAGGCATTCCTTCACTGCAGTGCCAGAAAGCAGAAGTTTGGAGCATGGAGGTGCTCAGATGCTACAGAGTCTACTATTGCTCCTCAAAAATTGAATATTCCTCATCTTATGGAGTGATTTTTGATGTGCATATAACAGAAGGTAGCTAGCAAAATGAAGCAATTAGTTCTGTGACATTTTCAGCTGCCTAACAAGTTTCTTTTCTGCTTGTCACACAAGAATTTCAGAATTGGAGCTCATGTTACCAGTTCTCAATATTTTACGCTTTTTCAGGCTGCAATTCAACAGCTGTCTCAATATTGCAGTTGGAGCCAACATATTCCATATAGATTTCCTCAATATGTTGCCATTTTTAAAAAATCTCTCCTATTCATGGCTTGATCATGGCTACCTTTTCATTAGAAATCTGGCACTTGAGTCTTTCTCCTACAAATGTTTAAAATGAGGTTGTTTTAATGTCAGTGAGATTAATTTCTCTGAAAGCTCAGGTTTCTGTCCCAGCACTTTCCCCCCCACTCTTCCAAGCTGCACATCATGTGCTTGTTAGTCAGTTCTCCACAAAAATGCCACAAATCTCATACAGAATACTACTCTTTCCAGCCTTCTATTTTGCTTTCTAGGTTCAAGAAGGTATTATATTTATCACCCATGTTATTGCAGGGCTTTTTTGGTCCAGCCCCTGTTCCTTAGAGTTGGTCCACAAAAATTTGTCCTTATGACAGCTCTTTATGCTATCACTGTTAGTATTATTCTCCACAAAATACTGTACTGTATTGAGTTTTACTCCTCCTGACCAAGTAAAAATCCTTCTGGTGGAGAACTACACTGTGGAACTCTGGCCCTTCTCTCCTTTCCTTGGGCATGGTTAGAACGGTACTAATCTCCCACCTAAGTTCTCTCTCTTGACTTCACCAGACCCAATGTCAAAGGATGTAAGAGTCTTGCTTCATGCAATTAGGAATCATTACAAGTGTCTGTATTGATTTTAAAATTAGATTGACAGTATCTTTGCCACCTATACTTAGACTGATATTCTTTGAAGCTCTGCATTCCTGCTGGTTTGCATATCCCACAGGAAGGAGCCCCTTTCCATGTGGGAAAGACTCTCAGTGGCAAATCCATCACTGTCCAGGGGTGGAACACGCCTTCAGATTATTTATCTCTGAAAAGCTTTCAGTCATATACTTTGGATCACTTGAACCACAGACTTTTTAAAAAAATACATTATTTATGAAAAAGGAAAATATACCTTTGTATTTAATATTACTTTAAAGTACTATTCTAGTATTCCATATGTTTCTGGAATCAGACTTCCTATAGGAAAAAAAGTTTATTTTGTTTGTTACTAGGACAAGAGGTATATTATCTTTTTATCCACTATGCTTTTGATACAATCTGGATGTATACAGAGAACATCCAAGACCTTGGGACACCTGTATTCTTCCATTTCAGTCACACCATTACATTCTTTTGCCTTCTGAAAATAGCTTATGCAACTTGTCAAAATCTGCAAGTTCAGAACTATTTCCGAACTTCAGAACTATTTTTAGATCAATCACCAAGTATCATCTTTGGTTTTGTAGTTTAGGCAACCTTCTTCCCTAATTCGCCATATGTTACCAAAATCCATGAGCAGTCCCTTGCCTTTTCTCCCAGGTATCACACCCATCAATGCTGTAACAATTTGGCATGTCCTATGAGGAGTAATCTCCTCCGGCTGTTCTCTGAGTATTTCCCTAGTGTCACTCACCTAAAATCATTGCCTCCATTCCTCACCCTCTTTCAGGCTCATTCTTCCCCATGGTCCTTTTGGGTAGGCCTTCCTCAGTCTGTCCCTGTGGCATGGCTCCACTGGGGTGAAATCCTGAACTTGTCTTTGGGATGGAGTGACTCACTGTTCCTCCATCTTGATGCTCCCCGTGGGCAGCATCACTGGGTACTAACTCTGCTTCAGCCCCGGCTTAGGGGAGCAGTGCAGGAGGACTCAAGCAGCGCTGTAGTGGTGATGGTGCTGCCAGGAGACCTCTGCAAGGTGGAGGAGAGAGTCAGGGCAACATCCCCTGCGTCCTGGGTCCAGTCTTTAAACTAAGGGGTGAAGGGAGCAACCACAACAGCCACTGTGTGCTTTGAGTGCTTCCTCCCCACTCCTTCTAAAAAACTAAGTGAAAGGTTTTGTTTCAATTAACCTGAAGGAGTTCCTGTGTGAACTCAGTCATAAAAAGGAAGCCTAAGAGGGTAGAAGCAAGGACAGATAGCCTGGGAGGAATACAGAGAAACTGTCTGAGTAGACATGGATCAGGTTAGGAAGGCCAAAAACCCTGATAGAATTAAATTTGACCAGGGACATCAAGGGCAACAAGCAAAGCTTCTATAGGTACATTGGTGATTAAAGGAAGACTAGGGAAAATGTGGGCCCTCTCAGGAAGGAAATGGGAGACTTGTTTACCCAGGATATGGAGAAGGCTGAGGTACTCAACTGCTTTTTTTGCCTCAGTCTTCAACAGCAAGTGCTTCAGCCATACACCCAAGATGCAGAAGGCAAAGGCAGTGACTGGGAGAATGAAGAACTGCCCGCTGTAGGAGAAGATCAGGTTCAAGATCATCTAAAGAACCTGAAGTTTCACAAATCCGTGGGACCTGATGAAATGCACCCGCTGGTCCTGAGGGTACTGGCAGATGAAGTGGCTAAGCCACTATCCATCATATCTGAGAAGTCATAGCAGTCCGGTAAAGTTCCCACTGACTGGAAAAGGGGAAACATAACCCCCATTTTTAAAAAGGGAAAAGAAGGAATACCCAGGGAAACTACAAGCCAGTCAGTCTCACCTCTGTGCTCAGCAAGGTCATGGAGTGGATCATCCTGGAAAATATGCTGGGGCACATGGAAAATAAGGAGGTGATTAGTGACAGCCAATGTGGCTTTACTGAGGGCAAATCATGCCTATCAGATTTGGTGGCCTATGATGAGGTTACAGTGTTGGTGAATGAGGGAAGAGCAACTGACATCATCTACCTGGACTTGTGTAAAGCATTTGACGTTCTCCCACACAACATCCTTGTCTCTAAATTGGAGAGACATGGATTTGACAGATGGATCACTCAGTGGATAAGGAACTGGCTGGTTGGTCGCACTCCAGGAGTTGTGGTCAACGGCTCAATGTCCAAGTCAAGAGCAGTGACGAGTGGCATTCCTCAGGGGTTGGTGTTGGGACCAGCGCTGTTTAATGTCTTTGTTGGCGACATGAACAGTGGGATTGAGTGCACCCTCAGCAAGTGACACCAAGCTGTATGGTGCAGTTGACACACTGGAAGGAAGGGATGTGCCATCCAGAGGGACCTGCACAGGCTGGAGAGGTGGGCCCCTGCAAACCTCATGGAGTTCAACAAGGCCAAGTGCAAGGTCCTGCCCATGGGTCAGGGCAATCCCAAGCACAAATACAGGCTGGGCAATGAGTGGGTTGAGAGCAGCCCTGCAGAGAAGGACTTAGGGGTATTAGTGGGTGGAAAGCTGACTATGAGCCAGCAATGTACACTCACAACCCAGAAAGTCAAGCATGTCCTGGGCTGCATCAAGAGAAGTGTGGCCAGCAGGTCGAGGGAGGGGATTCTCCCCCTCTACTCCACTCTCGTGAGCCCCCCCCCTGCAGCGCTGTGTCCAGCTCTGGGGGCACCAACATCAGAAGGACATGGACCTGCTCGAGTGGGTCCAGAGGAGGCCACGAAGATGATGAGGGGCTGGAGCAGCTCCCCTGTGAGGACAGGCTGGGAGAGTTGGGGGTGTTCAGTTGGAGAAGAGAAGGTTCCAGGGAGACCTTATAGCGGCCTCCCGGTACTTAAAGGGGCTACAGGAAAGATGGGGAGGGACTCTTTATCAGGGGGTGTAGGGATAGGATGAAGGGTAACGGTTTTAAACTGAAAGAGGGCAGATTCAGATTAGATATAAGGAAGAAATTCTTCCCTGTGAGGGTGGTGATGCCCTGGCACAGGTTGCCCAGAGCAGCTGTGGCTGCCCCCTCCCTGGCAGTGTTCAAGGCCAGGTTGGACGGGGCTGTGAGCAACCTGGGCTAGTGGAAGGTGTCCCTGCCCATGAGGTCCCTTCCAACACACATCATTCTAGGATTCTATGACTCTAATTTTTTCCATTTTTGCTCTTGTGAGGAAAGTGGAGAAAAGTACATCTTGCTTGAGCCAAGAATGCAGATGACTGCATATCCCCTACTCACAAGAATGGAACCATGCTTAGTGGTGTCAGAGAAGACAATTCTGGGTAAGCTATGGAAGGATAAATTGTCTCCTGCCACGTCAGTTCTCCTGAACAGCCCAAATCAGTGCAATACCTCTGAATGTCTAAACTTGGTGATCCCTTGCCAGCCCAGCTGACCCTGAAACATTCCTGTGCTGCACACAGCCCCCAGTCACCTTGGTGATGGCACTGGCCATCCTTGGCAGGGTGATGTCCTGGCTGGAGCTCCTGGACACCTAACTGCATGCAGCTTAAGCTGCCTCTGGAGGTGTCACCACTCTTCACTAGCCAGGTTTTAAAACAGTTGTCATTTGGCAAGCCAGATCCCATCTGGGCCCCAACAGGCCCTATGCAGGCATGCCCAAGCGAGTTACAGCCATGCTGTGAGCCAGCCAGAAGCCTGTGTGAGCACCACTGCAAGCCCTCGCAGGGCTCATGAGCTCAGGCCGGGGAGCTGGGGCAGCACAAGCAGCCAGCAGTGAGCTGGGACCGTGGGCCATGCACACTGCAACTGCCTACAGAGGACCGTGGAGCACTGCCCGAGAACATTAAGCAATGAAACCAAAGGCTGGAAGAGCTTTGCAATACACACATTATTGTAAAGAAATCTGCCTGGGTGGGGACATCAGACACAGACACTAAAAGGTCACCCACGTCTCCTAACGTACAGAGACAGCACTGGTTGTTCTTAGTCAACAGGACATGCTCTCACATAAATATTTTTCCTGCCTGCTGTCACTGCTATAAAAAATTCTTCACCAGTCCAATCTCCATCTTTTTTCCCCTCCACTTCTGTTTTTCTTCCAGTTCTGCCTATTCTTCTTATGCTTGCCATAATAATAATAATACTGATGTAATCTCCCATACCCTTTGCTCATGGAAATCACCGTATGAAGTTTACCAAGGGTCAACACCTTTATTTCTGTTTCACAATAGCTAAACTGAGCCATGTGGAGGTGAAGTAATTTGCTGGAGGCCATCAAGCAGACCCTTGACAACTGTGGGACAAGAAGCCAGGTCCAATGAAACCTCGATTGTTGCCCTACCCACTTAGAAACTGTTCTTCCTTCCAAATGCTCATGCATACAAACAATGCACCTGTTGAGTATAGGAAATGAACCTTGTTCTTTCAGGATGAAGAAAGCTTTCACAGCTGTTGTCAAACCCTGGCAATACTGTTGCCATGCCTGGGCTGGAGCAATAGCTGAGTATATTAACACCAAACGCAAATGCCTGCTCACAGAATGTCATGTACACAGCAGGGGAGTCTCCATCCCGGCTTTCATCAGACATGGGCAGATCACGGACAGGGCCAGCAAGCTGCACATGGGCTTGGGGCTGACAGAGACCACAGGCTTCCCCCCCCGCCGCAGCTTGCACCACCTGGGCCTTAATGCTCTCCACTGGATGTCTCCTTTTTCCCCTCAGTTCCTCTTGTCTGCCCATCAGGAGAGGGGACCCACCTCTCCCACAACCCCTGCCTGGCAAGCCTTCTCCTGCTGTGCTGGGGCTCGGGGGGGCCACAAGGTCAGTCCATCAGTGGGGCGCTTCCGACAAAGTAAGCTCACGGTGACCCACACAGGGCTCAGCCAGGTAGAGCAAAGGGTTAAAAAATTATGTGGGATTTCTCTGTGAGCCATGGAAAGGACTAAGAAAACGGAAACTAGCCTGAATTTAAACTGAAGGACCCCATTCTTCTGCCAAGCCACTCAGTTCCTTAATCAACTGGGGCCTTGTTTCACAGTCAGTCATCAGAAGCTTTAGAAAGTTGTTCAGACAAATCTGTAATGGGAGAACCACAAAGGATGTCTTTGCTGTGGCACTCTCTACCTAGAATATGCAATGCTTGGGCACGGGTCTGCCCTCAGTGGTGCTTCTGTACCGCTGGAGCACAATGCACAATGATGCTATAGGATACTTTCACTACTGAGCTCCTGCTTATTTAAATATGCATTTAATTAAGGCAAGTCCTGTAGGAAATTGAGCGATGACCTTTCCCAACAGTACTTCTCCTCCTTCCCAAAATAAAATCTTTGTTGAGGTTGGGAGTAGGTTTTGGAAGCACTGCAGTCTGCTCCAAGTCAGACTTCTCTTTCTCTCATTAGCCCTGCAGTCCTGTCGCTTCCTAGATTTCTAACTTCTAAGGAAAGACTTAATTTTTTTTTTTTTTTTTTAGCTCAGTCTAGTAATGCTTTCAATGATTTCTGATAACTACACTTTTATTAATCATTATTATAGAGTCAAGAGAACAAAAAACCTCACATAATAGCAGAAATCTGATTATTCTGGGAAACTTTGAAGTTCCTTTCTCCAGTGGTATTCTTTGATGTTCCTATTAAATAAATAATGATTTTTACATCTAAGGTTTATCTTACAGTGCAAAATACACCATTATCCTCAGTGTAAAAAATCTTTTCATTGTTAGCCACCATAAACATCAGCTGAAGCTGTGATTCAGGAGTGCTTGAAGCTGACCTGCCCAGATATGGGGCACTGTGTTTTTTTCACATTAACTACTTGTGAAGAAGAAACCGGCACTACAGACAGATGTACTGCAACACAGGGAGGAAAGGAAGAGGTTAGAACAAAATAGAAAAGGCATGCAGGCAAAAAGAAGCTAGCAGACGCTCTAAAGACAGAAACACATCAGATTAGAAACATAATATGAGTCTTTTCATAAGATTTTTTCAATCATGGCCTCAGGCACTTTGTAAGACAGTGGGAAATAGGGTAACATTTCTGGAACTGTGCTGAATTAAAAATAATAATAAAAAGGGTCAAAATTTACTGTAGAAGGAACTCATTAAAAACTTCAGCGATGGTACATACAGTATGTTACTGTGTAAACCAGGCCACGTAAATTAATTTATTTTTATGTATCTACTTGCTGGGATAATGGTTTTGACTGTCAAGTTTGCAGGGTCTGGAGTCCAGAACTGCTCAGTATCTGTGCAGCCGTCTCTTCAGGTCTGCCGGGGCTTGTGCTCTGTGCTGTTTGCTTGTTCCCCTCATTGTCCCTCCACAAGGCTGGACACTGGAAATGAGGCTGGAAACTGCCTCATTTGCAGCTCTGGGATGGAGCTGTGCCACTGCGGGCAGGGGCAGCCCAACCAGGCTGTGCATCCCTGAGCTGCGACAGAGAAGCTGCTGTAGAGCCCACAGTCTTAAATGGGAAGGTGTGTTGTCTGGGCAGTGGATGAGCCCCCAAATCTCTCTTCATCACCTGACTTTCTTACACAATGTCCTGGCATGGGGAAACCCTGTTTCTGCTGCACACAAGCCTTGCAAATCCCCCATGCACGTTGGTTTGGGTGCCTGGTGCTGGGCTGGTAGGCATGACACCACTTCTGGAAATGCAAGGGGCTGCCGGTCCACCTGCCTGAGGTGGGTACCAACCCAGGCAAAGCCTTTAGTTGTGTGTGTCAGAAAACACCCCTGCCAGCACCCACTCTGTGAGCCACACGAGGAGGAGGAGGATGGGTGGGATTCACAGCAATACTGCAGGCAAGGACATAGAACAGGAACACACCAACACTGAGCACAGAGAGAACAGAAGGAGCAGGACAGAGAAGCAGAAGCTGGAAGGAGGGCTCTCATATTTTTTCCTGCCTTTATCCCCACTTTTATGTCCTGATTGCTCTGAGATTTTTTTTTTTTTTTTGCATTACAGACAAAACCTAGAAATATTCTTCATCCTTTCCACAGCTGCCAGATATTATTCACACTCCAGGAATGGTATCCCCTCCACTTCCCTCTTTGTCCCTCACTTTCAGCTCCCACCTGCACCTGCCAAAACCTCCCTGAGCCCCTGCTCCTCTCAGCAGTCCTATTACACCTTTTGTTAGTGCTCTGCAACTACACTCACCTGACAAGACTGGAAGAAGTAATCACCACACACTTCTCAACGCAGAGCCTCAATCTCCTGCTCAGGTGGCAAGCCCCCAAGAGACAGATTGCTGGAAGCTGGGAATTTACCCCAGCACTACACCACTCTTCCACTTGTTTCCTAAAACAAACATCCATTTGCAGAAACTGGTGGTGATAATACTGGGAAGTGTTTACATCTGGAATGGAAAAACTGTGTTTAAAATCAAAGCATAAGAGGTGCAGTGATGAAATGGTGTTTATTTTGGATGCCAGTGGAGTGGGAGCAGGATGCCATGGTTGTGTTCCCTTGTAGCACCATGTGAGCACCATGCAACCACCAGCCCTGTTCAAACCCAGTCCCAAAACAGGAGCAAACAGTAGTAAAGCGAATGGGAGAGAGGGCATTTATCTAGAAACCAGAGCTCCTTCCTGGCCTCCAAACTGTTGACCTGTATAAATGTATCAGCCCCATAAAATCACCTTTGGCTGGCTGATTTCTTCCAAGTGATGTTTCCAAGAGAAACTACTTATGGGAGCTTGGTGCAAGGCTCCAGGTTTTGTGTGGTAGCTAAGTAGCTAAGAGAAGTTTCCAGTGGTTTTCTGTTTTCTGGTTTTTTTAGTCTCCAGAGCTGCTGAAACCCGTTCAGCCCCAAGCATTATTCACACTAGTTTCCCTGTAGTCCGGTTTCTTTTACTCAATTCAGTCTAAATGAAAGCTACCAAACAGAGGAGTATTTCTTTCTCTATCCTACCAGATGGGGCCTTCTAGATCAGATTGTCGTATGCATAGTTATGGCCTGACACAAACCAAATCTACAACACACAGAATGTCAGCTGCTTTGTGCTGGAGGAACATGATCCAAGTCAGCCTCCGGCTTGGGGATACCCAGAGGCGACAGAAGGGAGAGGACAGGAACATGCATGTGGGTTGCGGAGAGGCCACCTCTGTTGGAAGCAGCTTGCATTTAAATTGGATTAAGCATTTCATGAACCTACACCCTTAGTTACACTGGATTTAGCTTCCAGGCCACTCTTAGTCATCACAGTTTGCAGCGTCCCTCCCAGAGGCCACTCCACAAACTATGTGCCACAGCACACTATCATCTCCAGGACTTCTACTCAATTGGTGTAGCCCACAAGCTGGATGGAGTGGTTTCTGCACATCAGCCCCACTAGCTCCTGACCAGCTGGGGCAGCCCAGATCTGTACCTGCTGTGAAAGACCCTTTCAATGCTCCTTTCATGTACTCAGGGATGCAGTAGCCAAGGGAAGCCTTAGGCTTGGGGTCTGTCCATGTTACAGCATAGCATCTGTGCCTGGCCATGGGGAGGAGTAGTCAGACTGGGTGACACACTCCTGCTGCCCATCGGTCAGCAGTCAGCGCAGTTTCAGACAAACATGTTTAGCATTTCATGAGCAAGGTGTGATTAAATCCTGAGCAGCACAAAAAACCACAGGCAGGTAAATTGACAGAGAACAAAAATTAGCTCCAGTCTTGCCAAACTTCAGTTGGTTTCATGTCCTCAGCTGAGTTCAAACACAATAGCAGTTCCTAATACAATATGAGACTTCAAAAAAGCCCTAAAAGCAACACTGTGAGGACGGCAACTTTTGCTGCTGAAGAGGATGAGCTAATCAAATTACACAAGAGGAAGGAGTGGCAGTGTTCAACTTTCACCTTTTCTGAAATTCTGCAATTTTTTCAGGGAGGGTGTTGGTCCCTTTGAAAAACGTCACCTCCTGAGATTCACATAGTGAAAATGCTTACAGGCGCTTTCAGGAAGTAACCGTGGACCACATATGTGGTGCTCAGCCCAAAGTCAACTAAACAGCCTTGCATCTCCTTTGTCTTTACATCTGAGGCAAGACCACTGAAGAGGGCATGGTAACGTTGTCTCAGTTCAGTAAAACCTGTGAGCATGCCTGTAGCTTTACCTAGCTGCTTAGGCTGCAGTTCCATCGCTGGTTAAGTGAACCTAAAGTCGACTTTACTCTGGTCCTCTCCCTTGCACTGGCTTCGTGTTCACGTCTCCCTTCCTTGCATCAATGGTGGCATTTGTCTGACCCCTGGACAGTGAAGCTCCAGACTCCTATCTGGCAGAAAACTAACTCCACAAGGAAAATGAATATTTTTTTGCTAGTTTAAACCACCATGAAACCACACTCATAAAACCGTAACTGATCTGAACCCTCCATAAGACGATTTCAAAAGGCAAGTTACTGTAAATTTAGGCTCCTCTTGTATTTATCATTCTGCAAGATGTCAGATAAATTTCAGAACCATAGACAATTAAATTTTGGAAAACACGAGTAACTAAAGACCTTCTTCCCCAGAAAGTCTTTCTTTCCTGACTCTTGGGGAAAAAAATGCAACTCTTTTTCTAGCAATTTCTTCTTTAAAGCATTGCCAGAGAACAGAAAGCTTGTAAGATTAGGGGGGAAGGGGGGGGGGGGAGAGAGAGAAAAGATAATTTTAGTTGAAGAAACAAAAATCTTGAGTAATTTCTCATAGTCTTTTACTGGAATCCAATAAACACATTACCAAATTACACTGTATATTTTACTAGGCTAAGTTATCTTTGTGTGTATTAGAGGCACAGCATGAAGAAAAACAATAAAAAATATTAACCTCCTTCATATAACTCAGTAGAGTTATAAAATATCTAATTGAATAAACTACATTTGACATGAACAAATGGCGACATTTCCATGTAATGTTGTCTTTTTGGCTTCCTGACAAAGAAAAGCTTAAGGAACCATGATTTTTGTTTCCTAAGGGCAAGTTCTTCTATTTTTATAAACTCAGCAATCAATACTAAAGTATGAGCATAAGCACTTCTAATTTATGAACTGTATACTTTGAGCAAGTTTAATAGTTTAATCTTACGCATGTTGTTATAAGAGTGTTTATTTTTGCTGTACTGCATAGGACTGCTTAATGGAAAATATTGCATTAAAGCATAAAAGCAGCCATATATGTAAAAAAAAAAACAGAAAAGGAATAATTAAAACACAGCAAAATTAATACTGTGTTGATTTCTTGTAAGCAAAAGAGCACCATTAACTCAAGGGAAAGCAGAACCCTAAACAGGGAGCCTGCTCTGATGTCACCCCTAGGCGGAAGACCATCTGTGCTGGTTTTGGCTGGGATCGAGTTAATTTTCTTCACAGTAGCTATTATGGGGCTATGGTTTGATTTGTGCTGGAAATAGTGTTTGTAACACAGGAATGTTTTAGCTGTTGCTGAGCAGGGCTTACACCGAGTCAAGGCCTTTTCTGCCTCTCACCCTGCCCCGCCAGCGAGGAGGCTGGGGCTGCACAAGAGGCTGGGAGGGGGCACAGCCAGGACAGCCGACCCCAGGGATATCCCAGACCATGTGGCATCATGCTCAGCACGTAGAGCTGAGGGGAGGAGGAGAAAGGCGAGGATGTTTGGAGGAGGATGTTTGGAGTGGTGGCGTTTGTCTTCCCGAGTCACTGTTAGGTGTGATGGAGCCCTGCTGTCCTGGAGATGGCTGAGCACCCGCCTGCCCATGGGGGGTGGGGAATGAATTCCTTGGTTTGCTTTGCTTGTGCATTCGACTTTCGCTTTACCTATTAAACTGTTTTATCTCAACCCACAAGTTTTCTCACATTCTTCCAATTCTCTCCCCCATCCGGCGGGGGGGGGTGGGGGGTGGGGGGGTGGAATGTGTGAACAGGGGCTGTGTGGTGCTTAGGTGCCAGCTGGGGTTAAACCACGACACCATCAGATGCGAAGATCCTCTCTGTGACTAGCACTCAGATGAACAGGCTTCTTTCTCCCTGGCAAGTACTTGACACTACTCTTTTTTCCTTAAAGAGTAGAGCTCAGCACTTCTGAGTTTCAATATGTGGCTTAGGTGCAGTTTTGTACCCAGCTCCCAACTCTGATGATGTGGCTTGTCCAGCACCACTCCAGCGCCTGTGTGTGAACCCACTAGTGGATCTGCCAGTTTGCATGAAGCTGGGAGTCAGCCAGGAGGGGTTACATGTGTTGGTTTAAACTGACCTACAAAGGACTTACCAACAACAACACTTGTCTATAAAAATAACACTCCTATTCATCTCAGAGAAAAAGGAGTGGACTTTTATGAGACTAGCTGCAGAGTGAATCACTGCTGTCCATTATTCACAACTGAAATGTGATGTGACCTGCTGTTAATGTTAGGAAGAGGATGGTTCTTCCCACCAGGCCCATATTCAGATCTGATAAGGATTTTCACAGTGCGTATTTATCATGTAAAAGGCAGGCTCTTTCACTTTGTAATATTGATGTGAGTCTCAGATGGGCTGCTGGTTGCCATGCAGATGATAATGGTCCAGGGAGTTTCAGTTAATATTAAATGGAAAGTAGCTCGATTTGCATGTCTCTGTAGAAATGGCACAAGAACTATATTGAGAACCAATATTGATAATAGTCTGAATGTGAAGCAAAAAATAAACACACACAGCAACAAGGAGCACATGTCACATGGTGACTCCAACAGCTGTTAAAAGACTGCAATATCATGCAACAGGAAAAGCAGGAAATTTAAAAGAAAGAAAAAATCAAATTTGGCCTATGCAACTTTGCCAAAAATAACATCAGAGCCAATTCTTCATAACTGTATTCTTATTAAGACTGTGCATTAATTAGCAGATTGCAGAACATCTGTATAAGTCACAAACTTGCCAAAGCCACGTACCAGTGTAGGTGAGCACAACATGCAAGAAAAGCACACGTGAAGAGCAAGAGAGGCCCAGGCCAGCTGAGCTGTAGCTCATGTCCTTGGTGTGTTCAGGGGCTGGGAAGAGACCTCTCACCACCCTTTGGCAAGGGAACGCAGGGCTGAGGCGAGCCCACGCTTGCATTATTGGATGTGGGGCTTTTTATTCTTTTTGGCCTATGGTAATGTAAGGAGACAAAGCAACAGGTGAGGACATTTGTTTCATAATTCTCTCAACCCACATCACACACAATGAAGAAAAGTGATATTCGCTTGCCCAGCTGCTTCAAGCTAGGATGAAGTGCCCATGGCCACGTGTGGGATCAGATGGCTCACATGGCTCTTACCTTTCTTGAAGTCTAACTTCTCAACCTGGTTATGCAGTCAGTAATTCAGAGAAAATCATAATCATCTGAAGAACAATTTCCACACCAGCCAAACTGACCTCTCTGAGAGCCTGCTGTGTTGTCTCAGTGCCAGCTTGCTTTATTCTATTTACGGAGGAAAGATAAGATTTTCAGGCAAGCACATGTACAGTATTTTTCTTAGCTCATTTTATATTACCAGTAGCCTGAATTCTGCTACGCATTCAGCTAAATTAAAATAGATTTAATCAACTCATCAAAATAGAGGATCATTCAAATCAAGCCATGGCATTGAAGACCAGACAAGTGTGGAGTCCTGCACACCCTCTGCAGGTGAGTCTCATCATACAAGCAGGATTCTCATTTATTTAATTAAACATGAGTGTGTGTGTGTGTGTGCATGCACAAGAAAATAAAAACTTTTACTATGTTCGAAAGAAATGTAAAGCAAGCAAAACCCACAGCAGACAGACCCTGTGGCTAGTTTGGGATTTGAACCAAGGGAAAGGCCTTTTTCCCTTAGTTCCTCAGTGACTGCATGCAGTGTTCATCCCAGCGGAGCCCACTGTATGTCCTAAACTTGCCAGTGAAGGATAACACTGAGATTTTGGACACAGGTGAAAGACAGAATGTTCAAAAACACTGAATAACTGGTGATGCTGGAGCAAATATTAATTCAGGGCTAGTGGTAAGCCACAGTGATTCCACAGATCTAGATGCAGCTTCTCTCCTTCGGCTCAGACTGGAGTCAGGCAGCCTACTCATTTCCTGATGAGCAGGGCAGCATCTTCACATTACCCACATGTAAACAGAAGAGAGGGATGTCAGAAACTAACCTGGAATGTAGAAACAGTCACTTAGTAGAATGAAGAACAGTACATGAGTAATTGGAGTCCTCAAGGAAGGGAAAACAGAACAACATTGGCAAAGCCTAAGTAAAATACAAATGAGAGTGCTTGCGTGTTCATTCATCCACAGTCTCAGCTCTCTAGCCTGCTTACGCAGGCTTGCCCCTTAGTATGGCAGGCAACTTTTCTGCAGGGAGAGGAGAAAAATCATATGCTCAGCTCAATATCTCATTATTTAATACCCGAGAAATTAACTCAATTTTTTTTTAATAGTTTGCTATTTCAGCTGGACCCAGCTCATTTTTTCAAAATGATCGTCACAGGTTTACCTTTTCTAATAACAGTGAAGTGATTATGGATGCAAATTATCACATTATAGTTGTTGCTACAAAAATAAACTGAAATGCATAAAAGCATAAAAATAAAGAGCCTGCTGCAAAGGAAAATGCAGCAGCCACAGCTTTAAGGAAGTGCTTTTTCAGTTAAAAATGATGAACCAATTCCTCCAAACCTCCTGAACTACAGGAGGTAATACAGCAGCCTCGTTTTGCATTTTTATAGAAATGTGCATAATGTCTCAAATCACTTTAGAAACAGAGAGTGCCTCGCACTTGATGGCTTGAGGTTAAATGGTAGTTTTGTCATACTGGGAACTCAGGTGGGACCTTCTGAAGAGTCTTTGTGTTAGACTGTTTCTCTGATGCTGAAATACAATCCCAAGAGCACATAGTTGCCAAAAAAATATAACCTCTTTTGTAGCAGTAATATTCATGCATGAGCACGACTAAGAAACTTATAGCAGACCCATCCTTTCAGAAACTCCCCTTAGGCAGGAGGATTTCTCCACTAGCCATAGCCTTTGAGCCTGTGATGCCCCAGAAAGCTATAAGGGGGCCAAAGTCTGATGGGATCTAGGGACCCATTTTAAAGGGAGAAAAGAAAAAAAAAATCAGTATGGCTTTGTTATTCTTGCATGGTTAATACAAAAAACACAGTCAAAGAAACCTCACTTGCAATCAATTCAGTACAGATTTTGAGAAAAGCCATCTCCTAGTCTTGCTCAGAGAGAGGATCCAGTAGACCATTAGTAACAGCCCAACCCAAGTGGCTTGTACCAGCCCCAGCCTCACACAGTCCGGGCTGCCCCACTGGAGATGCTGCCTGTGGAGGCAGCAGCCATCGGGGAGCAACCCCTTTGGTATTCAGGTTGAAAACATGGGTCCTGCGTAGTAAGGAAAACAATATTGACCGCAGAGAAGCCCTGACACCTATACCTGCCGGTCTGCATCTTTTGAAGTCCGACTCCAGGGCACGGGGGAGTAAGGAGCTGTGGGTGCAGCTACTGTTGTGTGCTACGTGCTTACAGCGAGAAACAGGTGCCTGACCTTTCCAAAGACCATGTCTTTGCCAGGGAGGGGACATGAGAACAGTGGAGCAAAAGAGAACACAAGACCACCACTCTCACCACAAACATGTTCCTTCAGTTAACAGAGAAGAGACGCAGACGAGGTTGCAATAAAGCTCCTCAATTTTTTATTTTTTAATCTGCTTTTCCAGCCCCTCCAGGAGAATCAGAGGATCAGGCTTGCAGCAGCTCCTGTGCACATCCCTGCCTTACTTGATCTTACTTGGGATTCTTCTGCCTTAGCTGGGCAAGGCTGCAAGTCATCAGCCCTGGCAGCTGCCCGTGCCCTACCTGTGCGGGCGCTGGGCTGCCGGCCAGTCCCGCCGAGCAGCCGCCTCCTGGGGAAAACAGCCTCCCTGGAAGGCACAGGGGCAGGCATGGTGGGGCAGAGCCAGCGCCCGGGCCTGAACCCCCCTCTGTGCATGGCGGTGGTCACTGCTCCGCAGGAAAGGACCATCTCGAGGATGCAGCGGCAGGCTGCGGGCAGTGCCAGAGCCCACCCTCAGTCTGCTCGGCGGGTACACGCAAACTAACTTTGCTTTCGTAGTCTCAGGCCGACTCATGTCACAAACACTCAATTAGCTTTTTAAAAGTTAGATAAACAAACAGAGCAGGAGATTATAACTGATTAACTGAAGGGCAGGAAACATGAGAAGCTGGTTTGCTAGAAAGAAAAGCTCTTGTGCTGAGATCTCCAGTAATTAGCAGCAACAAGACCTACAGAAATTTATGAGGGGAAAAAAAAATATCAAACCCTTCCTGTTTAAATGTTCTCTTTTCACATGTTTTGCTTGGAAGACTAACTTAAAATACAAACACAGACTGGGTCTCAAATACAGAATAGATTCATGTTCTGCCAAAATCATATACTCAGATTGCAAATCAAATGAACGTGGATCAATGTAATCCTTTTTTTTCTCTCCCTCAAAATTGTCTATTTTCTTAACAACCGTCAGATTGACAGCTTGATACTTTCCCCCAAGCACCTGGAAGGTAAGTTGGTTGCTGCTGCCAAATGCTGCAGGTCCTGCTTGGAATACAATTGTAGACTGAAGCCGCTAGACAATAAAACGAAGACTTCCTTCCCCGTTACTGGACTGTGTGATTCAGTAATAATTTAGCAATTTCAGCCCAGCAATGGCTTACGTGAGCTGTTTACTAGTCTGTAGTGGAGCTGCTGTTGACTGTGCAGAAGCCTACCTGGTTTCATTATACCAGTTCAGAAGTATTCTCCACCTGGCTCCTGGAGCAGCACAGATTCTCCCCAATTCACATAATGAGATCCCCAGGCAGAGCTGAAACCCTGACCTAGATTTCAATGGCTCTCCAAGCTGTGTTTATGCATCTTCATAATGGCTGTGTTTACTCTTTTAAATTGCAGATAAATTGCAAATTAAAGAGAACTCTGGGTCCTTTTTTTTTTTGATTCCTTCAGTTTAAGTGCATTCATCTCTGCTTCACTGTCCTGGCTTTGACTTTCTTTGGATATTTCAGAAGAAAACTTGAATTGAAATTAAGACTTGCTCAAATTGGCAGCAAGTCCTAGTGTACAGTTCTGAAAACAGCACTAGCAGAGCAGCAGTAATTTCATTTGGAAAGAGGATGGCAGGTCTGGTCCTGACTGAACAGATAGAGCTTGTTAGTGTTGTGTTATTGTTCTGCATTACGGGCCGGGAAGGTCCCAGGTGCAATTACCGCTCCAGGATGCAGGTCTCTGCACATGGTTAGGGCTGCTGCTTAAACTCCAACACAGAGGTAAAGGAGAGGAATATTATTCCATATTATTTCATGATAGTGAATTGCAAAAAAAAAGGAGGTAAATTTGCATATCGATACAAAGTAACATAGAGAACCAGAGGTGGCTCTCAGGAGCTGTTTGGCCTGGCCAAGTTAGGTCCAAACGCCCAGATGATGCTCCCTGCATGGGAGAGGGGCTGCACACTTCAGCAGTGCTGCTGGCAGAACTTCCAGAAATCCTCAACAGCGGCCGGACTCTGCGCCAGCTGAGATCAGTGGCAGCAGGATTAGCCACTGCAGAGGACTTCTGAAAAACCCTCACACACAGAGCAGCCCTCCTTCTCCTTCCAAAACCAATCAGGGAAGAAAAAAAACAAAGCTTGACATCCTTCCATTACAGCACGATTGATGTTTTTTGCCACAGAAGCTGATGAGGTTATTAGCACCCCTTAACATTTCATGGGAAATAAGCAGAGCAGGGGCTTACCATTTGGATTCTTTTGTTAGCTTACCACAGTTGAAAAGTGTGGACCCCTTTTTTCCAGGCTGCAGTCATAGACACAGGAGGTGGCATTTGGGTCCTCGAGCTGTGATCTTGCCTTTGTTTAAAAACCTGCCTGTGGACATGCTGGAGGTCCCTGGCTGGGGCCACTCCAGAGCAGGGTGGGTGCAGGTAGCAGGCACGTGCTTTGGAGCCTGCTGAAGCCTTGTTCACATTAAAAAGCAAATGAGTGGGTGACAATTAAAGCATTGCATATTTTTGCCTAAAAATAGCTCTCCCACAATCTCACCCCGTTTGTTTCAGCACAGCACCGAACTGCCATTAATTTACACTTACTGGAAAGGAGAAAGAATTATAACATTTTACTTCTTTACATAAATATTTTTTATTTTCATGCCTAACATTGTGGACTTCGTTTGCAGCCCAGCCCAGAGGCCCCAGTGAAGGTTGACAGTACTTGCAATGGTAAAAATATATTTTCAAAACCATTTTTAGAAATCCCTGTCAGCGTTTGGATATCTACAGAGCTGTGAAAGTCCAGTTTCCCCCGGAAGCCCAGTGGGTGCTTCCCAGCAGCCAGTCCTGCAACTACACAAGTTGGAGGCGCAGGTCTCCACTGCTGGCATAAGTGGGAGCCAGGGAGGAGCTCTGTCCTTCTCAGTCCATCGGTTTGCACTCTGATTAATCCTGATGAGAAAAAAAAAAAACAAACGGGGCCGAGAGGTGGAAAAGAGGGGCAGAATCAGGGCCTTCTGTGCTTAGCGTTGGGCAGGACTTGAAGAGCTTTTAAGAGTGAGAATAGAACACAGCTCAGCTTTGAATGCATGGAAAGCTGGAGATAAAGTCTGAACAGCCTTCTTTAAATCAAGAACTTCCTTTTCACCTCTGCTTTTGCTTTGTGTCAGGTATGATAGCCCTTCCCCCTGGCCTGCTCTGTGCACTGCAAGGGAGACCTCACAGAGCTGAATTCTGCCCTGCCCTGCTCCCAGTGCCATAAGGAGCCATGCCTGTGCCTGGGGACTAATCCTGGAAGAAAGCCCTGCTCTGCATGGTGTGAAGTGAGAGAATCGACGTTCAGGTGAGCAGGAGGTCCCACTGCCATCCCTGCTGTGGTCTGAGTCCTCCCAAGCAGCCCCACGCTGAAGATTTGGCAACCACACAGCTGCTCAGCATGTCAGACCCCTCTCTCATCTGGCTGAAAGCTACCCCACCACAAAATGCTTCAACTGACACTGGCAGGGATAGGAAGCTAGGGGAGCCAACCTACCCCCTCCTGTCACGATGCGCAGCTCTGCCAGACTAAGCAAATCCCCAAAGCACTCCCCACTGTGTGAAATGCCGTAAGCCTGCTGTGAAGCCACCTTCTCGTGGGCATGGTACCCTACACCCAAGACAATGTACACCACTCAAGCCAATAGCTGACCAAAAGAATAGCAGCAAAGCTTTGTCCAGGAGGGGACATTAGCTTTTCTTTCAACTGTTCACTGCAAAAAGTTTCGAAACTGGTCCCCATAGTGAGGAGGGTATTACATTTCTGTTGTTCTGCAGAGGCTTGTGAAAGCCAGGCACTGCCTGGCACAGCACTGCCTGCAGCAGCAGATCCAACAGGCAACTGAAGCCATTTCTACTCTGACCATTTTCCCCACAGATACATTAATGAAACTACCTCTACTCAAAGCCCATTGCTGTCCTTGCTCACACAACCTGAACAGTGCCCTGCTGTTATCATTCAGGGCTTTCGATAACCCTTTTGCAGGATGAAGTCCTTGTCTCTCAAGCACTTGCATCAGTAGCCTCTCCTGTTCATTGTTAATTTCAAAAATATGACTGTAAAAGAATATGGTCAGTTCAATGCAAAAATCTAGTTTTTTCAGCCTCCCTGATGGCACTCTCATGCTCTGTTGTGATGGCCATGACCATGTACATTACAGCGCCCATTAAATCTTCCTGTTTGGGATTATCTCCACTGATGCAACATGCCGGTGAGGCTGTTTAGTGCGTCACCCACCCCATCTCACTCTCTCAGCTCCAGTCTGTTCCTTTGCTCCTCCATATGGCACAAATAAGGGCTGTGATGCTAATTAGAAGACCTTTAAAATTTATCTTGTTCGATTTACATCTTCAAAGGTCTGTGAAAAATGTATATCTACACTGGGGGAAAAAAAAAAAAAAAAAAGTACATTTTTGAAATGGCTTCTCTTTAAGCACATGCAACAAAAGGCAAGGAAATGGGGGGCCAGACTGACCAGCGAGGTGTGGGAACCCATTTTCCCTCCTTTGAGGAGTGGCTGGTGGCTGGAGCAGTCACTGGTGGTGCAGCAGGCAGCACTCCAGGCTTGGCTCTACCTGGTGACTACAGGCAGGGTCCAAGCAAAGCACCAGGCTGTGAGTGGGCTGGGCAGCTCTGGTAGGAGTGGCATCTCCTCAGGTGGTTCAAGAGAGGAGCGAAAGGATGAGACAAAGTGCTGGGGGATGTCTGAGCAGCAGGATGAGCCCACCTGGCTGGGGAGCTGCAGTGAGGGGAGAGGCTGGAGCAGTCCCCTACCTGTTTGAGGCTGCTGTATCCTGTGGTAGGGTATGCTGTACAATGTGGGCTGACCTAGTGCCTCCATTTTGTGATGTGTCCCTGGGAAGATAAGTGACCTGTATAAATATAGTGAAAATGATTTGGATGTTTAAACTGGTAGCTTTTAGAACAAATAGCTGCTGGAGGACCACACTGCCTCAAAAAAGGGGAGGGCAGGGATGTGGGAAAGGAAAGGCCTTTCCCTGCCCATGTGTTCCCATCAAACACACACAGTGCCTTTTATTTATTTATTTATTTTGGAACAGCACTGGAGAACCACGAGACCAATAACAGACCATAATGAGCTAAAACTGCTGACCAGGACTTAGCTGTATTTAATTAAAACTCCAGTACACGCAGAGCATTAGCAAGGCGTGCCCAGGGAGCAGCGCGCAGCATTCCGACAGCCGCCCCACGAAGGGCCTTCGCGCACTCCACCACCTCTCCAGGAGGAGACCTCTGCACAGGGAGCTTACCCCGGCCCAGCGGGGCTGCACCCCCTCACCCGTCCTGGCAAGTCCACCAGAGGGGAACTCAGCCTTCAAATTAGAGGTGCCTGGGAAAAATAATGGGAGTAAACAACAAACTACCAACCGGCAGCATTTGCATGTGCCCTAAAGGTGATACGGGATCTTTTATGTTCTTCTAAATTAGATTCACAGCAATTCATTTGGTGATGCCAATACTGCAGGCCCAGGAGCACTAAATCATCCTTTATGGGCACATAAATACACGTTTCATTCTCTGTCACATTTAGTATCGGCAATGATTTCACACACAGCTGTAGATCAGCTCCCTTTTGATCACAATCTGCCATTCAAATTTATGGCAACATTAATAGTTCAAAAATAATAGTGTTTACTGTGTACTAGATTTTAATAAATTAGGAGGAAGCAACAGTTCCTAACAAAGACTCCAGAAAGCAAAGCTGGACTGAATGTAAGCTTTTTCACTCCGATTAGCACATCCTTGTCTATTGGCAGAAAGTTTCCATTGCAGCTGTGAGAAAATAATTCCATGGATTATGTCATATTGATTCAAAGTGAAATTCAAAGCCAAAGAGAAAGCAGAAAAGCATTCCCTATGTTCTTACAGAAAATATCACTGCTTCAATTAGGTGCTACAGATGCTTGGAGTAAACATATTTTCCACTGGTTTTCTTAGAACCATACCCACTTAAATCTTCAATATTCTTCTGCATGTTCATTTTTCATCCCAGTTTAATACCACGCCTCTGGGTGTTAGTGGTTAAGAGGATACTGCCAAGCAATGGAAGCCAAGAAAAGCTGGGATAAGAAGGGAAAATATGGCCTTTATATAGTAAATAAACTTTTCAGCCTTAATGTTATGGCTGCTGTCAGCATAACTCAGAGAGGAAAAAAAATAACTCAGTGCTAGTTGTACCTTTCATTTCTTGGACCATGTGAACGTCCAGTTCTCCAGTTTTCAATCTGTTCCCAATCCAATGGAAATAATGCACACAGCTGAGCATTCAAGCCTCTAATAAATCTCATCTTTGTGTGGAATCACTGGGATTCAGAGTGAAAACAAAACGAGATAAGACTTTTTAATATTTCAGTAAATACTGACTTTTTTACCAATAAAAACTTCACTTCTAGGGAATCTAAATACCCAGTTGACATAACAAGCACATAGCAGTAAGGTAGGAATTGAGACCTCAAGCATCTGAACTATATTTAAATACATGTAACACCTGTATGGATCTCTTCAAAACAATAATAAAGGTTAGCAGCCTTATTGCCAGAATAAACTGGGAGCATCCCAAATATGAACAGTCCAGAAGATAAAAAACTCACATACAGAAGTTCCTCCCAGGAGCGCTGATGGTTGGTGTAGCTCAGAGGCAATAATGCCGATGGAGATGCACCTTCCTCCCTGGCTGCAGCTTCACCTTCCCATGGCACCTGTGAAGCTGGAACTGTGACTCTCCTGCTCACTGCTAGAGAGGATTCAACTTCTTAGTCCTCACAGTGCCATCTTGGTCCTGCTTATGAAGCCAAGCCCCTCAGAATATGCTGCACTGCTCTCCATGTACACCCACAGAAAAACTTCACCATGAGTTATTATTGTGTCTATCCTTCCCTTGGAAAAGCATGGGCAGGGGAGAAAGAGGGGAAGAACTCAGCAGGTTTGTAGGTGTTATAAACGCAGCTTACTTTAGAGCTAAAAAATCCTGGCAGATGGTACCCAACATCTGGGAGAATGTTAATGCCCAGATATAAAATTTGTTTTCTTTTTCTCTCTTTATTGGAACCCTATTTGGTTACAGTGTGTTATAATAAGATCTATTTCCTAGGCTTGTCTCTTAAATTTAAATCTCAAAGCAACATTTATAAACATTACAACCTATCAGTTATTACTGTAGTGTAGGGCTGAATTCAGATCAGCAATGGTACGCATAAATATGTCACATAGAAGTATATCTGCAACACTTTACCAAACAAACTTCTAAGAATTTTTTTGAAAAAGAGATGACTGAGAGGGAATAAAAAATAGATTACATTAGCATACCCCACGAAAACAAATGGTTTGACCTTGTAGCAATAAACGTAGGAACAGCTTCATTAATCATGTAAAAAACCCCAAAATTACAAAGGTTCCCTGTTTGGGGGGCAGGAACCATCTCTCTTTATTCCCCTTTGACAGCAGCAGGCGCAGCGGGGAGCACCAGCCATGGGGAGCACTGCCAAGCCCTGCGGTAACTCCGCATTACAGCCCTGCCCCAGACACGGGCTCTGCCCTGGTCCGGGGGAGCAGGACGGGAAGGCTGCCGCATCGCCGGGCCTCAGCCTCTCCCCGCTGCTCGCCAGGGACCTGCAAGCCAGCAGGCCTGAGGGTGACGCTGGGCTCCTGCCTGGAGAGCCTTGCCCAGCCAGCGCGATGGGCCTTGCTGGGGCGCAGCGGCGCTGCACGCTCCCCACCTGTACCTTGCCCTTTCCTGTCATTAGCTTTGTTTTCACAGTAAGGGGGGAAATCTGGGTTTCCCTCCTCTGACTGCCACCGAGGCTCCTCCCTACCTCCCCAAGAGACGCCAGGCAGATTTTCATCAACGGTGCAGGAAAACCACAGGTCCTCTCTATTTAGGATAGCAGGTCAAGTCTGTTCCCAGCTGAAATACTGCAGGAGAAAATATCAATCAAAAGAAGGATAGCTTCTTGCCAGCCCCAGCGCTGCATCGAGAGCCCTGTGTGCCAGCTTTCCAGGGGCTGAGGGAAGTAAGCAGCTCTATTTAGCTTGCTGAATTAACATCTAGGGTAGCAAGGGCTATCTACAACAGCTGTACACCTGAAAAACCTAGAAAATATTACTGTCAGAGGCATGGGAGTAAGAGACCTGGAGACGCATGTCTTTTAGAGTCTGGATCTCTCCTTCACATCTCTCTCTCTCCTTGTGCCATAAACACAGGCAAGAGTAGACAGGTGAGGGGAGGATGCTGGTAAACACAATCTGCCACAGAGCCTGCAAATGGCCCAGCCGTTACCAGAAACATAGATGGAGTGGGAATATTTTCTTCAAACGAAGTAAAACCTAATCATAACAGTTTGTTTTCACAGCTCAAGCCCCTTCACAGCACATTAGCAGATTTTGCTCCAACCTCTCCTTTCCTTTACTGCTACATCCAGCTCCCAAGGTCACTGCGGGGAGATGGTATCACTCCGGTGCACAGGCTGCACAAGATGGGGCTCATCATGGAGAGGCATCAGGTTTCTTCCCTTCTAGTGTGGATCATGGTGTACCCTGCAGGCTCTTCCTCCCCTTCCCCAGCCTGTCTGCTGGGCTGCCTCAGCCACCTCTGCCTCCCTCACCCCTCCACTCAGATACAGCTTTTGGATTTAGATGGCAAGGGCTAGTCACACACAGAAAGGCTAATGAAAAATGGGGCTGACTTTTATTTCAAAACAGTTCAAAATGAATTTGTTGCACTGTATTTGGACACCTCTGTTTGAAAGGTTTAATTTACCAAGTTATTTCTTTATTCTACTGCTAATTCACCAATATTAAATAGCGTATTAATGCTTAAACTATAGGAAAAATATCCCCCAAATCAAAGATATTGATAAAATGCTAGCAGGTGAGCTGTGGTACAGACTCTGCCAGTAGAGCCCTGGTTCTGTTATCAGCATCTTGGTGAAGGACAAGTGCAGAACTACTCAAAGCCAGGCACTGACAGCAGCACAGCATCCAACAGCCTTCACTCACTTATAAGACACTTTTTGGTGTTTTACAAGAACAGAATTACCGAGAGGACGTGCTTTCATTAACCAATGGCACCTTGGCTCAGGGGCATCTTTCCCTGTTACAAATTCCTCATGTTAAAGAAAACCAAACTCTGTGGAAGAGCCTATCTTTTACAACCACTCAGTGAAGTAATACTGGGAAAAAAAGGATAGACTCATTCTTGGCACCACCCTTACTTCAGTTCATCATGAAAAAGTACATTTCTGTCCTTGTGTTCTTGGCAGTAACTTGAGATTTCCTTCCTGTCACTTTGTAACAGAGCGGTTCTCTCCCCACACTGGCATCTGTCTTGCTTATTGTCAACTTGGAAACTTTGATGGGGATTCCCAGCATCACGACCTGATGACCCCACCAGCCAGGTCTGGAGGATGACCCAAGCTGCAATAACAAGATTTTTTACCTTCTGTACCCAGAATGGGACATTTATTTCCAACAAGGCCAGGTGTTCTCAGAAACTTTGTTACCTTTAGCCAACTAAATAGTTGCATGTGAGGAGAACAGAAAAAAAAAAACAAAAAACCCACTTTTGCAAACATTAGCATGGTCTGCAAGAAATGCATAGGCTGATGAGATAAAATGAGAGTGCTTTTAATAGCAAAAACATGTTTTCTTTGGCCTACATACAACCTAGAGCCTTCCAGGTGCTCAAGCTTAAACTAGTCATATAGATCTAGAGAGGCATTAATTATTTAACAGGCACAAAGGAGGCCTGAGGAAATGATTCCTCCTTCCTCCTAATCAGTGTGCAGGTACAACTAACCCTGGTTCTTGCATCACAGGGGAATTTCTCATCTGCCCTGAAAGCATGAGGTTTATTTTTCCCTTCATTTCCTTCCTGCTAAAGACGTCCTCGGTGCACAAAGCCTTGAAGTTTATCCATGCTCTCTTAGCAAGTTTGAAGTCAGCCACTCAGGCCCCGAAGATGGACACTCGCCCTCAGAGGTGCAGCTGGAGCTCACCTGAAACTATTGCCAGCAGCGTCGTGTTTCAGTTCTTCAGCTGGTTGTCAGAAGGGGTGCATGGGGTAGAACTGCTCATTTCCCAACACCAGGTAAATGCAGCCTGCCAGGAAGACCAGAAGGTGCCATAGGGACTAGTGTACTAATGGTCTTGCCAAACTGCAGCATCTGTTCTGTAAACAGCAAGATTATCTCCTTCCTTGCTACACTGCCCATGCACCCAGACCCCAGGAGCCATGGGCTGGTCGTCCAAGTCATCCCTCTGGCCTTGCTGATTAGAAATACAAGCAATTAATCTCCTGCCTAAATTTACACTGAATGCTTCCTGTCAGGGCAAACGAACTGCTCTGAGGGATTGTCCCGGGAAATTAACAGCTATAACAATTTCAGAAGCCGGTGACAGCTCACATTGTTCCCAGGGCAGATGACTCAGTGGATTCATCTTCTCATGGTGTTTTGTTCTCAGCCTTGGGACACCAGAGCCCCCAAAAGTACCTTTTGCCTTAGCTTTCTGCACCATCCTGGCTTTACAGCTGGCATGAGACGGGTGCCACTGGGAAGGAGCGGGCCAGCTAATTCTTGCTGCCTGGTGGAGTGAGAAGCACTCCCTCTGCAAATACCAAGAGTAAGTTGCTGTTGGCTTCTTCCAGGCTTTTACCATCACCACTATCAGCCTTGTAGTGGGTGTTTCCTGACTATCACATTTAATGCTGGCTGCCTTTTTTCATAAGAGTTTGTACAAGTTGGAACTACTTTAACTCAGTTAATTAAAAAAGAAAAAAGAAAGAAAAAACCCCAATCGATCAAAATGATCCAGATGAGTCTTTTCTTATGATCATTTTTTTAGGCTGTGTTGAGCAATATTTTCTTCACACTTAATTAGGGTAGAAACAATGTAGATTTGAGAAGGAGCCCTTACATCAAACCAAGACACACTGCAAAGACAGGCTTTGCAAAAGAAAGGAGTAAAGTAGGGCAGAAAAAAACAAGCAAAAGGGACACATGTTCCTCATCTATCACATAATTTTATAAGATGCTGTAAGTGAAGTTAGTTTTATAAGAGCTGGCTGCAACAGGTCTTCCTAAGGAATTTTCAAGAGAAAGCAGTAGGGTTTCATCTTTATGTTAATTCTCCATACAGAAACTTAGCTTATTTGCCATGCAAAAGAGTATTTGTACTCAGCATTTCATTTCTATTTAAACCTCCAAGTGAGGTATGAGCGGGGTGATGCCGGGAGCCTTCTGGTTGCCCAATGGATCACATCTGGTCTGTCTGTTATGTTCCCAGTATATGATTCCTACTAAAGCAAAATAATCCAACTATATGCTGTTACGCAGCTCCTCCAATCTGTAGGGAACATCTTCCACAGTTGTTTCAGAATACCTCAGTGCTGCAAAGCCCCCAGTGAATCCTTGTAACACCCACAGCCAAGAGAAAAACACCCAAGAAAAACTACAGAAAACCAATGAAGAGTCATTTTGTACTTTTATCACTGGTCAGAAAAGCTCAGTCTTTACTTACTGCCCAGCAGCAGCCCTGTGGGATGCTAGTACTATCCCACACCTTTCCAGGCAAGCCAGTGCTGTTCTGGTTCCCACACTATTCCAACCGAAAGTTTAGCTCTTCCTTCTCACTTCCCGCCAGGAAAGACCATTTTCATGGGGGCATGCACATGGATGGTGATTAAATACAGTTTATTGCTGTTATGCTCTGCAAGGTTGAAACACTCTGCTCGAGGTGAAGTCAGAACTATTGTTGTTGTCCCTAGCCAACATATTGAACTGCTATATCTTTCAAATGCATTTAGTCACTCTTCATTAAAATAACAGTGCTTTAAGGCAGTGCTGATGACAAAAGAAGATCAATCTGCCCTGTCCATTTCTACTGCAGTCCTTGCAAAATATTTTGGCTCAGCCTTTGGCTGTCTCTAGGGCCACTGTGTATCTGTACTACCAAACCTGATTTCTTGGCTCAAATATTACTTGTGGGGAATCAACCACACGAACCTGCTCAGATGAGCAGCTGCGAAACTGGGTTCAGAGGCCCCATGCTCCTTACTGCACGTGTGTGACGAACTCCTGGCAGAGCACCTAACCCACAGTGAGTTACAGTCACAGGGCAGCGTTAAGCTACTGTGGTTAGCCAGAATGCTGGCAAAGAGCCACCGTTGTAAAAGCAGACAAGTATCAATGTTTCATCAACATTTCCCAGAGAAAATGTCTACTGACTTCCTTGATGGGAACTGAATTCCCCTGCTACCCCAGATCAAGTGTCGGATTTTTCTTTTTAAAAAAAAAAAAAGAAACACTACCTTTTACTGAAACCGTATATTTCTTTCAGAAAATAGTGAGAGTAGCCTCCCAAGCAGCTCAACTTAGGCAATCTTCTGTACAGCATCTGCCACCAAGAGACATGGGCTTTCTATTCAAGAATTGTCTTCCCAGCCTGGTACAGCACACCATGTTGCCTTACTATCATTAGAGCTTCAACTAAGAAAAAAACACAGGAAACCTTTTGTACAAGCACATGGGTATTTTGCTATCGACAAGGAAGTTTCCTGACCACATTCAGAACATGAATGGTGCAGAAATGTATCATAATTTGTGCTAAAACTTGTTATCAAAAAACCCCAAGCCCTGAGTTTTGCTGCTTATTCAGTTTGGTCACAAGAGACAAGACATTTTCAGGCTGCTAGAAAGTTCAGTGGCAAGTTCAGTTCAGTGTCAGCTATGAGTCTGAAATACAGCCATAAGGATATAAGTGCTACGTACAAGAAGATCACATTTTTCTAGATTAGGTGATGACTTGGACACAAATACCTGCCACAGATATGAGCAGATCTTTTGGAAGGATGGAAAGCAAAGGGAAGGAAATATGGTGCTTATTTAGATAGTACAGATGGCCCTTTTAATAAATTAACAGACTTGTAAGAACTAATTAAAAAGCTTTTTATACAAGAGCAGTTTAGGAAACTTGTAAGCTGGAAAAAACTTGAACGTTTGTATGATAATGTCTTCCAGAGGTCAGTGATGGATGCTGAATCATGGACTTTTTGGCCAAAAAAGGGGTTCTTACTGCTAACTCCTCTGGGAAGCCAAGGCCTATGTACATCTATAAATTTGTTCAATCTGCTACAGATCTTGTCCTGCCAAGCGCATGGGCAGGTAATTGCCAAACCTGTAACCACCCAGAACACAACATGTATTTTCAAAGAAAGATGATTTTAGAAGTAACAAGGGAGAACACAGTAAGTATCTCCTTCGGAGCAGCCTGCAGCAATGCTGTGAAGCCTGGAAGTTGAGCTTTGCATTAAGAGTGAGATCTTTGATACATAAAAGCGTAACACAGAAGAAAGCAAACCCTCACAGATATATTCTCTCAGTAGTCACGTGTGGTGAAACCTGTGCTAGCTCGAGTGTAGCACATGGAGCCTGCTCAGCCCAACTCTCTAGGACATTTCCTCGACCTACCCCTGAAAACTGAATGTGCAGAACATTGGTTTTGCAATATGTTGTACTTATTAAAAAACTTTCCATAACACATACAGAAACCATCTTCTGTCATGGCCTAAAAAACACTTTAAACAACAGTTTCTTTAAAAATCAAACAAAAATTTATATCGAGCTGAAAGATGATGACAGACTTCAGCGGGATTAAGCAATTTCTCTCAGCATTTTTGTGGGTTTAACCAAACCCAGAGATTACAAGCAGAAAGGAAAGAACCACCCCCAGATTTTCCACTTAAAAAAAAAAAAAAAAAGAGTGAAGAAACATTTTGAAAGAACTATAGAAGGTAAACAGGCTAGTTAGACATGATGTACCACAGCCCTGACCTCCCATCAACACTGTTACTCCCTTTCAAACCAATTGCTGATATGGTTTTCTTCTTACCCAGCAGCTCCAGCTGTTTCTGAATGTTTCTGCTTTCCAAGCCTGCAAAAGGAGAACACACACAGGGAGGAAAGTAAAACACAGTAAAAAACACCAGTAAAACCTTGGGCTTTATGAGCACCAAGAGACTGACCGAAACTTCAGGACCTCTTCAACAAGTGGCTTCCAACAGCTTTTCAGTGCCGAGGCTGGCACGGGGCAATCCCATGGGGAGGGCACAGCTGCCCCAACACCTTCGCCTGCCCTCTAAACCGGTCTTAGGTGAAGTTGGGCAGGTACTGATCCATCAGTCACCCTGCAAGAGAAACAGAAGTGGGGCGAGTATCACAGGTAAGCAAGCTGCTTCTCCACAGCAATTCAGGGAAGTTGCAATCAGTGAGTCATTCCTAGGCACAGAGAGGGAAAAAAAACCCAAATAGGTTTTAAGAAGTCAGATGGACTGATTGCATCAGCTTTGTAATGGGAATCTCAGATTAAAGCATCTCACCTGCTGCTTCAGGAGTGCTATACAGCCCTCCAGACAACAGAGGGGTTATTTTGAATGCACAACATGTACGATTGCTAAGAGAATAAACCTGAATCATGCTGGATGCTTTTGTTAAAACAGTTAGGAAAAAAATCATCATCTGACACAAAAAACCACATCATAAAATTAGAGATGAAGCCTGCCAGGATGGATTTAGTTACCTTTATGAAGTGCCTGTCAGTGATGTGGGTACTGTCCAAAAAAATTAAACAATATGCTTGATTGCTAGAGGAAGGACCGAAGATCAGCTGAAGTTCATAGACGAGCTTGTGCATTTTCACACAGAAAACTAGGGCGAAGGTTTTAATGGTACACACACTCTGTATGTACATTGGAATTTATGATGTTTTATTATCCTATACATTATTATATATGTGTTTGTGCATAAAATTTATGTACCAAAATTCATATTGTTATTTGGGCCTTGAAATTCTTGCAAGTGTTTTAGCTTTGACATAACCTCTGTGCTCCAGGTCCCCCACTACCATTGCCCAGTGCCACATGTGGTGGGCACGCTGCCGCAAGCCCAGGCAGCCCACTCGCCCCAGCCACATCATGAATGCCCCAGACATCTCCCCACTTGTTGTCAGACGTTAGCAGAAGAGATGTTAGGGCCACTTTTCAGTTTTTCTGTCACTCTTCCTTGCTGACAAGTCTGTGGACCACTTTAATGCTGCAAACAGGAGATACTGCCACCTGAGATAAATCCCACCCCAAATGATGCTCATATACAACACGGGATTCAGCAAGTTAATACAGAAAGTCTCACTGTAAGTATGTCTGTGAAACAGTGTCTTGATAGATTAATCCTTGCTAGGACCTGAAAATTGGTAACTTTCTAATGACTCAACTAGTAAATGAATAGATTCTAGGATATTAAATCTGAAACAGAGTAAAAAGAGTGAGGTAAACAACAATATCTCTTATGTAGACAAGAAGGCTACAGAGATTTTCCAAACAAGGCTGGGAATTGAGATTTAACTTCTCTCTTAAGTAAACAGCAAAAGAGGAAACAAATGTACTTTTAACTAAGTTATTACAGTTATCAGCTGCTTGTTACAAGATCACCAAAGAGTTAAGTACCAAAGGCTGGCAGGTTTTCCAGGGTGTTTTGCATTTTTCAATACTTAGACTGAGAGCCATTGAGTACATTACCACATGCAAACATCTCGCAGAAGCACCCTTCCTCCTCGCTGTAAATGGCTGGCTTCTGCTCCAGCTGAAAGCCGACCAGATGCCAGAGCCTGGGAGGCCGGGGGACTGCTGAGCCCTGCTCCCTCCAGCCGGGGCAGCAGCCAAGCCACACAGAAAAGGACAAGTCAGGTAACTTGTTACAGCAGCTATTTTTCTGCTTATGTGTTTTCTGACTCCAAATAAGCATATAAACCCAAATGCAACCGTGAAGCACATCTGAGTGTATGCGAGGTCAGGCACAGAGAGGAGGGAGGCAGGAGCTGCTGCCCTGCAGAAGGGCTGAGTCACTGCCGTGCTGGGATGAGGGTCAGCAGCGATGCGGTGCTGGACGGGGTAGGGAAAGGTTTGGAGCACAAACACCCAGCCCTGCTGCAGCCTTCCTGCGGGCGAGGACAACGTGCAGGGAGGGGAAGGAGACACCGAGAAGTGCCAGGGGAGAAAAGTGCCCCGGGCAACTCGTGGTCCCACTTCATCAGTCACAGGTCTGGCCCCACAGCAGTAGGGATGTGTTTGGAGTTTCCCAGGATATGATGAACATCTGGTTCATTATTTTCAATTAAAAATAAGTGAGCCATACTATCTTCAAGGACACTGCTGTTCAGACTGCTTTTCTGCACAGCATGCTGAACTGATTTAGAGGGCAAGAGAAACAAGAAACAGGGTTTGGCAACTTGAATGTTTTGGGGTTTTGGCAATGTGAGAAAACTTCCTGATGGAATGGATGGATGTAATGCCCTTTCCCTTGCTGTTCTCTGCATCTGTAAGCACTTCCCTTTGGATCATCTGGAAGTGACATTTGGAATGAGTTGGATTTTAAATAGAGAACAACCTCTGCTGATAATAGGCACAAGATGCTTGGTTACCTGGATCAGCAGGGCCAGTGTTCTTTTAGTCCCCTGTGGAGGAATATTCAACAGATAAATTTTAATAGGTAACAAAAACATGTGGGATTCACCAGCTTGGGCAGTAATTTACCCATCATTAACAATCATTACTTCATCCTCTGCTAATACAATTATACCAAGTAACTGAAGAGGATAAATTGCTGTGTTGAAATACCTTCTACAAAACAGCTAACTAAAAGAACACAAAGACAAATATTCCATGTATTTTGCTTGTGGTAATATATTGATCATCTTGATTTTGCTTGGCTCTGATTTCGGATCATGCAGCATCATAATAATAATAAAAAAATCAATTTGCACACAGAAAAAAAAGAAAAGCGCTCCCAAGGGTTTCATGCCTGCCTCTGTTCTTTCTTTGAAATGGTGAATGGGCTCTGAGTGATGACTGTGCAGAAAAAACAGGCAAACAGAGACCAGTTCTCATCCCAATTGTGATCAGCACTTCACCACCATGCCTTGATCCCTCTTTAGAAGGAAACTGATAAATCTGTCCAAGGAGGCTAATCTGGCCAGCCCACATTGTGCGGAGCTGAGCCAGGCAGCGAGGCAGAGGACAGGTCTGCTCTCTAGGGCTGCTGTCCTCGCTGAGCATCACTCTGCTCCTGGTGCCTCCGCCACACGCACCTTCACCTTTCTCAGCAAAACAACGTGCAAACACTTTGTATCAGCAGAGGTCTGTGCCAGTCAGTGGAGCTGTGCTACACTACAGCTGCCGAGAAGATGGAGAGTCGGTTTTAAAGCTTAAACCAGAATTAAAGCATCGTCCTGCACTTGGCACATTACTGGTACACAGACCTGACCCTGCTGATTGCAGCAGAATCGATTATCTTTCCAGATAGGTATTCTGCTGTATTCAAGCCATTTTCTGAATCTTCCCCAGGACAATCCTGTTCCATTATACAGGCAGCACCCACTGTGCCAGGATGAGAGAGTATGGAAAGCATCAGTTTAAAGTCACTTCATAGCAGTGATTTTGAAAGATGCCTTCCTTGAAAGCACAGGCACAGCCATCTGCCGCGTGTATGTATAGGGATTGAAGACTCTCTATACACTGCCAGAGAGCTCCAGACCTGTGAGGGATTCCTGTGGCAAAGCCTTTGCAAGTCAGAGAATATTCCCATTCATTTACTTCTCCCTGTAAATAGCCCAAAGCCATCTCCTGCAGCTCAGGCCTCAGTAAAGTTCCTGGGCAGGGGTTTTATTTCTTCCTAGGATCCTACACACTGATAATGCTCAGTACTCTTTCTGTTAACAAGGTTGAAAAACCAAATGCAAGCAAGGATGAAAACCTACTTGTGTCATGCACATGATTTGGTATGTAGCCTTAGTCTCATCCCCATCACCACGTGTCTCTGTTTTAGTCCCAGGAGAAATTTGCTGTGTTTGCTCAGAAATGAAGCCTTTATCAGGCCTTGGCTTCTACTTGGATTGTTGAGAGTGCAGAAGTACTTCTGCATCATGACACAGTCTTACCTCTTCCTTCTTTGTCTCAGTAGTATATACAATCATGCCCCAAAATACATGCTTAGGCATGAAAACAAGAACAGATATAGAAATATCTGCATACTATTTAATAACAGATTTTAAAGTGAGAGAAAATGTACTTAAAATGCAATGAAACTCCTAGCTGTCTACAACTGTAGTTCCCTCCCTGAATTTAAGACAGCATTTAACCTAGAGTAGAATTACTATATCTTTCTTTTTAATGGTTTTGTGGAGAATTAAAGATATAGGCCTGACAGTCAGTACAATGCAACTGTGCAGAATGCCTCCCCTCCCTTGCAAAATCAGGGTTTTTTCCCTAAAGCTACAAAATAAAATACAAACCCTAGGTACAGGCACAAGAAGGTATTTTGGAAGTTCAGACCAAGGCCCTAAAACAGGGAAAGTAGAAGCCACTGTCAAAAAATCAGCTGGCGTAAGAACACAGGTGACAGCAGGGTGTTGGTAAACAGCTGAACTTTATTACAAGACCTCTGGTGTCTCGTGTGGGTCACGGTTACAAAGGAGAGCAATCCCATGAGCTGACAGGACATTAATCTCTGCAACCGTAATTGAGTTTCCTCACTCTGGTGCTATCATACTTTGGCACTCAGGACTCCAGAGCTTTAGAGCACACAAACCGTTAGTCTGGAAAAGCAAGCAGCTCCTGCTCTTCAGGGTTATAGGGATGCTATGTCCAGGAGCCTAGCTGCATTTGTAAACACCTTTGCAGTTTTCATATTTGCTTCTCTTTTAGGATATTATGAGCAAAACTCAGCTAAATACTTCCCCCCTCGATCAGAAAGAATTTAGTGGTGTCATCACACTGCAGTTCTAACCTGTGTTAGAAATTGATGCAGTGAGAAGGAGGATGACAAACTCATTGCAGAACAGCTGGGGAAAGGGGGGAGGAGATGAAGACAGTCAAGGAAAAAACTGCTTAACATTTCAAAGCATGGTTCTGCTTTACAAGAGGACTTAATGCAGCAATGTGGGGTTTTCACATTGCCTTCCATAGTACCAGGGTGAATTTTCTCACCATGCAAGCATAAAGAAACTCTAGCAGCAATGGAGAGTTAAACAGAAGTTTTCAGGCTTACATACCATTACTACTGGTGAAAGTAATGTAACATGAACTTAGGTAGCAATTTCAAAAAATCTTCCTTTCCAACTGCCCTTGGCCATACGCAGGACTCCTCAGTGACAGTGCTTAGTGGTTATATCTGCAATACTGACAAGGACTTACATGCTGTGCTTTAAACTTGCTTATCTAACCAATCTCAGCAGCATATCCAAAGGGCCTTTCCTGCCTGGCTATGTGAGAGTGCGTATGGTCAGTAATAGAAGCACACAGAAAGGTGTTTAAAGGGAAGCATTTTTAAAATCTATTTTCTTGACTACTAATCTTCTGCTACGTTTTAAAGAAAATCAAGTACTTCTTACCCTTCAGATAAGCATGGATGCCAGGGCATAACGTTTATTTTTAAATAAATTGCAAATTTTGTACGTGTTTGGAGGAAGAAGCATGCCTGGCAGACAGCAGAACAAGAACCACACTGAGGAAAAGAGAACAACATTCAAATTAGGTGGGAGGAGAGGGAGAGGAGGAAAAAAATCTTGATTTTCTGCAGTTTGAGGGTGCTTGGCCCAGAAACTACAAGTGTAAGAACAAGAAAACACTACTTATTTTTTTTAAATGTTTATTTCAAAGTATTTGTCATCACAATTCATCCAACATATTTACAGTGAACTGCTTTGCTTTTTCTTGGAGGTTTGGTATTTAAAATGTTTGTTAGAGCCTAAAGAGCATAATTTGAAAAACAGATTTGCTAGTGTTTCTGGCTGGGCATACTCAGACTATAGTTTGAAAGGTTGGGTTTTCAGGGTGTTGTGATTTTTTCTTTATAAAGAAAATTTAAAAAGACTTACATCTTCATTCCTAAACTATATTTCCCCTGAGCCCCTTCCCACTCTCCTATTATTAAGAAAAAGAGTTGCAAGTTTGAGAGTTTGGCTTTTCAGTGACCAAGGGTGGAAGGATTTAGAAGGCTTCCAACTTCAAAACCCTGCTGATGACCAAATACCATATCAACATTAGCTGCAGGTTTTGATTTTCAGAAGAGCGCCTAGCACTCATTGTCCTGGAACAGAGCTTTGCTAGTGATAGCAACATTAATCCTTTTTATAAAGAGTGCACCAAGAAACAAATTTATATGGAATGATCTAACTTTAAAAGAAAAAAAGACAGAAGATCTGACACACGAAGCCGTGTCGTCAGCTGCCCCACAGGCTGTTCCTGCAGCTCTCCAAGCCAGGTGAAAGAGCAAAATCAGGGCAGGCAAAGAGCCCAGAGACAGAGGCTCTTCGCTCAGAGACTTTGCTGACCACAGCCTGGAAAAACTTTTCTATCTGAAACTTTAATTTCTAATTTGCTGGGACCTCGTTTAATGACAGTTAGATTTATGCACACCTCAGCTCCTAATGCGTTTTTGCAAGTGTAATTTACTCATTTTTCAGCTGACCTACTTCCAGTCAGGCTTGGTATTAAAGAAATCTTTGAAAAGGCACTAAAAGCTCCGCACGTTATATGCTAAATGCTTATTTGTGTGTGCCCCCTGAAAAGCAAGAACTAGAAAGGGAAACTTGATAGCATTTTACTTTAATCTAATTCCTGATGAAATTGGAGCTGCGCTCTGCTGCCAGCCTCGGCCCTGGGTGCCATGCTCCAGCCAGCAGCCCTGTGCCCCAGCTGGCTGCTTCCTCACTGTTCTGAGGCCTCCCAGGTGTTACAGGTAGCTGCAGCCACCAACTTCCCAGTGCTTTCTGCCGCCAAACCTTACCTTTTCAGGTGCTTGTAGAGCTACGTAACTGAAATCAATCACATAGAGATTTTTTCCCCAGCCATGTGTTTCACTGAAGCTGAGTTTTTCAAGAAGGTTTTAGTGGAAATGCTTGTGTCAGAAATGGGAAGATTAAAGAAAATTCTTCATTTTGTCTCAGTTAAAACCTTACAGTGGTTCATCCAGATGCAGAGCAGTGCTTTGACATCATGTAGGGGTGGTCTCAGCAGCCTTCAGTGTTTCTTCAAGTACCTGCTTCTAATCAGAGCATGTCCAACGCCTCTGCAGCAAGACACCTGGTCACACCACCGCAGTTGCCCCTGACTGTGGGACAGGGGATGAAATGGGGAGAGACAGGGAGTTAGGAGGAGAAGTATGGATACAGAGATAAGAAGGAAAGCAGCACAGCACAGGGATATCATCTGGGATGAGTGGGGTTGAAAGGAGCTGTCATCACTGCAAATCTCCCCAGAGACAGAGCCAGTTTCTGAAACTGGCTGTCTGGCAGCTGCCTGTGACGTCCAAGGGAGAAGCATGCATCCCGTCCCGCCCGGCCGCTGCCGACAGGAGAAACACTGGGAGCCTTCTGCTACTGCTTACTGCAGGACCTTGCTGAAGGACGGTAGGGAGAAGCAAAATATACATAGCATATAAACTACATTTCAGACTGTGGGGTTGAGATGGTGCATGAGCAACACCCCGGGAAGGGAATAGGGAGGTGGGGAGCCTCTGTGGTGCCAGGAGCTGGAGGAGAGCCTGCTGGACCCCTCCCATGGAAACTCAGCTCAGCCTCCCGAGTCACAGGCTTGCCCTGGGTTCTGCCCGGTGCTGGCAGCTGAACTGCATCAGCTTGGAGCTGGAAAGCAAGGCACAGAGCACGTGCCCAGTCCCCCATCGAACTTTCCATCTGCATTGCCATGAGGTTGGTACTCAGCATCGCCAGCTCCTGTTAGCAGCAGTGTGCTGCCAGCAGAGACACACTGGGAGCTTTTGAGCAGGGAGGGAAGCTTTCTTTAACTTTTACTTTAAGAATGCTCAACATCTGCAGACAAGCAGCCCAGCAGCAAGCAAAGGGAGGAAGCCAGCCCTTTGTATAGCTTTACTACATAGGTAATGACAGCTCATATTGACATCCTCCTGCACTTTTTCCATGTCCCTCAACTCTTCTGATGTTTACTTGAAGCACAAGAAATGAGCTAAAAACACCAGTGGCATCTGAGGTCACAGCCTGCGCAAGATCCTAGTGCTACCTCCAACGCCCAAGTGTGCTTACATCAGTACTTTTATGCTGAGTATGGAAATAATTGAATAACAGATTTAAGGACAGACTTACCCTGAGCAGAGCCTTCTGCCTGCCTGCAAAAGCAACTCCATGCACATGATTTAATTCTGGGGATAGCCCAGTGTAAATCTGGGAATCGTTGGCCCCAAAGCCTCAGGGCAAGGAGGTTCACCTCAGCATCACCGCCCCACTGGATAGCTGCTTTCCAGCATCCCACTTTGCAGCACTTCACAGACTGCTGCTGCTCAGGACTCATGAAGACTAGAGATCCCTTGTGCATCCAAACGATGGCAACAGTCAAATCATTCTTTTTGAGCATCGGCATTATAGGATCAGCCCTGTGAGTCAGCAGAGCTGCTGCCGTGCTCATAGCTGGAAGGGGCTGCAGTGCCGGACTGTGTCCCACAGGGTGGAGGGAGGGGGCAGCATGGCACAGCAAGCCCGGGTGAGCAACCACTGCAGCAAGGACATGAATGCAGCTCTTGCCAGATAACCCCGGGGACCCCAAGACACCAGCGGACCAGCAGAGCAATATGGCAAAGGGCTGCAAGTCAGCTGGGAGGACACAGAGATGTCCCCTCCCTACTGAGCTCTCACTGATCCCCAGCCTAAGCCACCAGCTGCAATCTTGCCACAGGAAACACCGCGCTTGCCAGTCATTTCCACTGCACACTATCAACTGCTGTGGATGTGTGGGAGCACCTCTGCTGAGACCTGCTCCTGCTCTCGCAGGGCATGGCTCCTGCCATGCACCCAGAGCAGCAACCACCAGCAGAGCCAGCACACCCCTCCCCTGCCGCCATGGCCACCCCTGCTGCCATCCCAGCCCCGCTGCTGCCACCAGCCTCTCCTCCTCCCAGGGGAGTGTTTTCTGCTCAGACCCAGCTCCAATCATGGTGAGTCAAAAATCATAGAAAATAAAACTCATCTGCAGTAAGCAAGGGTATTGTGCAACAGTCTGTATATAGTTCTGAACAAATAATATGTTGTCTTTTTTAATTTATGGGGTATTAACATGGGAAAGCAGCTTAATGCTGATATAACTACCCCAAAAAGATTTTGTTTAGTTCTCCCATCAAACTTAATAAAATAACATTTGTATCAAAGTTAATTTATTACAAGGCCCATGGCACAAAGATAATTCTCAAAGGACATAACCTGCCAAGCTCTTTCCGAAGAATTTTCTATGTTTGCAACAAACTACATCCCTAGCAGAAGCCAGCAAGCTGTGAATGACAAGCTGCAAGGGTACTCACCCCTCAGCTGCCTGTAAAATGCCAGCTGGTCCCATGGTCGATTAACAGCGCGTGGGACAGATACCTGATGGAGTTTCAGGCACAACATGCACCATGGCAAAGGATCCCATAATTTCCCAGTACAACGTAATGAAGCTCTGCTTCGGTAACTTGGGGCATGCAAGGCATCTGTGTATTAGTGAGGAAATGCCAGAGAGGTGTTTACCTACAGGGTCTTCTCAGGCAGGGAAGAAGCTCTGAAGATGGCATCTGAACAGAGCTGGAAGAAAAACAGCTTATCTCTAAAACCAGAGAGATTGAAGAAGGCAGAGCAGATGATTCTTGTTCAAGCGGCTCAACAGGCTCTGCAGCATCGTGTCCTAGGCTTTGGGTTGCAGCACAATATTGGTAAACTGCATGGCCAAAGGGACAAAAGATTCTAACAGAGAGAGCAGTGAAGTGGTGGACACTGCTGAGCAGAGGACTGCAGGGGAACCCCCCCTCCTCTCCTGCCCAGCTGAGAGCTGGCTATAAAAAGTCTTTAAAAGGTCTTAAAAAAAAAAAAAAATTTAAAAGAAATCACAATATTCACAAAATTCAGACTTTACCAAAAACAGGTCAAAAGGGTTTTTTGCAACCCACCAGAAGGAAGGGCAATGGATGTACTGTAACTTCACAGGCATGTATCAGCACTGTATTTCCAGCAAATATTGTCCCAAGTTCTTCTCAAAGCAATGGGAGTTTTACAGTAACACTGTGACCCTGCTTATTCCAGGAGAGTTCTTCCTAGCTTTCCCTCAGAGAGATGAGAGAGAAATTATCCTCGCTAAAAGATCATTACTGTGAGTTCACATAATCCTACTTGTAATCAAATGATAATTTAAGTGTAAATTCCACTTCATGCTTTTAGGAAAACATTGGTATAATATACACTTATTAAAACCTCACCCTCAGAAAAGATCATTACTACATTTGCTATTTAACAAAGCAGGAAAAAAACCAGCACAATTCAGAATTTAGGCAGATATTTCATCTACATCTCTTTCCTCAAAAAGATGAATTTTATATAATATTAGAATATCATATAGTAGTTACAGAGCCCCAAAAGGAAAAGTATGGCAGATAAAACACAAATATTTAAGCCTCAATTTTTTCCTTCTGAGGGATAAAACTATACCATGAATATTCTGTTAATAGTCTTCCTTGAGTAATGTGTTTACAAGCAATTGCTTTGAAACCATCGGTCCTGTGAAGTTTTAGGAACATAATTGATTTGCTCCTCACTGGCAAAGATGTGAAAGTTGGAATATTGACAGGAACATCAAGAGAGTTGAAATGCATTAGCATAAAGTTCACATCAAATGCAAGGAGAAAAGCAAAATAAATCCACTCAGAAGTTTCAGTGCTCTCTGTAAAAGCCAAGACGTTCAAACCACTGCTCACACCAGGATGCACTATTAGCTGCAGAGATGATAGGCCACTTCATCAGCTGGTGTATCATAGTAGACATGATGATCTGGCTCATTATTCTTGCTAAATTATGCATGCATGATGAAGAGGATCAGGAGTGAAATCAGAAATCCTTCCAGTTCATCACATGCCATATGATTCCAGATCACTGGAAAATCTTCAGTAGGTAACACAGGCAGGCAGCACCCAGTCTGTACAGTCAGGCACTATCTATACAGAGATATTTCCGTTTCACTTGTGATTACCCTGCTGGTTAATAGTAGGAAAGGATTAGAATGATACATCAGTGTCTTCTATAGTGAGCTGGAGAATTAAAAAGACATCAGTATTTATTCTACATTGTCCCAATGATTCAGAATTAACTGGCCTAGAGTAATCAGAAATAAGAAAACGCTTTGGAGCCCAGCAAAGCGTGATTCCTCCCTCTGAACAGCAGGATTGCCACCTGCACCCACCCGGGCACAAGTGGGAGGAAGCCTGAGTTCTCCTCTCATGTAGCATCTTCATGACAACGTGTGTGAAATAAAGGCACACAGTAACACTGGGCTGGCTCCTCCTCTGCATGGCCTCAGTGGAGTGCGGGGGAAGCTTCAAAGATGGGTGCTGGAGGGAAAAAACCCAAACAGTTCATATATTTTTTATATATATATATATATATATATATATATATATATATATATATATGAGTTTACTCTGTCATATAAAAATGCACAAGCATTTCAAACCTTAAAACAGCCTCACAGACAAACTCTCACTTCCCAGTCATCCCTTGCTTCACACTGAGGGATACAGTGATTTTCATACGCAACTGGATATTCTGATTCCTCTGAAGATAAACCCAAAATAGATTTCAGGACATTCGCTTATTTTAATTCATATGCAAACCCATGCCACAGTGGGATTTCCTCCTTTTGGAGATGGTTTATCTGGTGGCTGGGTATTTAGTGCTACAAGGACTGAGCCCCAGAGGAGCTCTGGATGCGGTGGCTCCCAGCAGACCCCCCAGCAGAGGCAGGCACCCCTGAGCCGAGGCCAGCCCCCGGAGCATGGGGAGTGACAACGCTGTCTCCTCTGCCTCTTCTGCAGGCCAAGTAGCCACAGGCCACTCAGCAGCCCACATAGCTCACAACCCTGTGGGAGAAGAGCCATGCTACCACCCAGCCCCCAACACATGCAGCCCTGACTGTCCCGCAGATGTGCTAAAGAGAACCAAGGCCAGCAAGAGAGAGATTATTTGGGTTTTTTCCCCTCCATTTTCCAGCATAGAGAAACAAGACTACACAGGTGGACTGTCCTAACACCTAAGGCACAAAATACAGTTGATGGACCTAGCGAAGACCGACCGTCTGCCAGTGGAAAGTCATTTTGTTACTCCCCAGCATTTTTCCCAGCCCAACACATTGCTGGCAAAGTCGGTCTGCAAGCAGCCTCGTGTGGCAGAAGTGCCGCAACTAACTCCTGACCGTAGCATCCTCTGGTGGCACCACTGATCTCACACGATGCCTGGAGGCCAGAGCACAGGCTCGCTCAGCCGCCTGAGAAATCCCACCGGTAGCCCCGGGAGCTTTGCTCACCCCCTGGGGATCCAGGACAGCAGCTAAGTGCTCATTATCAGCGCTGGGAAGATACCACAGGATGAGAGTAGAATAACAAAAGTTCTGAGATGTGATTTACGGAGGAAAAAAATAAACTTAGTATTAGTTTCCAATGGCATTTAAGTTTCAGAGGCCAGCCAAGTCCTCTTTTTTTAAAAAAATCCACTTCACTGAAATACTCTTTTCCACAGGGACTTTTCTGTGTTGTGCTTCGATGGTGTTATAACAATAAACAGGCATCTTTGCCTTAAGGGACAGCAGATACTGCCAAAGCAGGCAATATTTTAAACCTACAATAACCTTTAACTAATTGCAGAAGTCAAGCCAGACAGCCCAAACAGGGACTTGGGCAGGCTGGGAGTGCACTTCAAGGAAGAGTGACACAGCACGGGCTTCTACCCAGGCGCTGCTGCCAACTGGCTTACGGAGAAGCTTTACATCACTGTAAAGCCCAGAAACTGCCTTCGAAAAACTAACTGGCTCTTGAACGCCCATACAGTTAACGGTTTGTGAATTGAAGCCAGTGTGTGATTTCCCAGCCTTCTTGGCAAATGGCAGGGACCGAGAGGAACGTGGAGATGCAGTCCCCGACACAGAGTCACACACTTCTGCTCCAAGCCACAGGGGATGCTCGGGGGGAACCTGCTTCAGATGAAGGGAAGGCTGACTGCAGCACAGCAGACTTGCTGAAAAGTGTTAAAAGCTATGCCAGAAAGCAAGGCAAATGGCTCTTTCTAATCAATTCTCCCCTTCCTCAGACAACCAAGGCCAGCAGAGAGGTGGAACATGTTTGGGAAGCTGCTGAGCTTTGCTCATTAGTTGCTCATTGCTTTTCACTGATGAAGATCAACGATAGCTTATTGAGTGTCAGTCCTGTGATGGGGTTACTGGGCTAACAGCCCCAGTACAGCCACTGGAATATTCTAAGTGGGTCTGAAAGCACATTCCTACTCCAGGGATGCAAAGCCTGTAAGTAGGATAATCCAAATGGGCATTAATGCAGATGCTTTTGGCAGAGCCGGGAGCTGGCAGTGGTCATCATCCAAGGCCACATGGCTGGGAGGAGACCTGGGCTCCCTTCAGGGGCCACGCAGCAGCACTCGGGTGAGACCACAGCACAAAGTATGACCCACTCCAAGTCTTCCCAAAGCCTTTGGGGGCCTGTGAACAGAGGCCCTTTCACCTGGCCCACATCCTAGAGTGGCTCAGGCAGTTTTAAATAAACAGAGTAAATTTTTAGAGTTACTGTTCATGAGCCAAGAGGATTTAATTTGAAATCCTACATTGTTTTTTAAAAAATAATTAAATTAAGAGCACCCTCCCCCCAGCCTGGTCCATAAAGCTTTCCCTGGAGATGCTCAATTGAAAGGATCTGGAACTCATCACGGTACCATCTGCCTCTCTCTGAGAGGTGATCAATCATCCTGAAAGTTTAAACACCCACAGTGCCTTAATCTGTTATAGTGTTCAAATCAACCTATTTTAAACAGTGAAAGGGAGGACATGCTGTCCCCTCACGGCACAGCGGTCAAGCCCCAGCTTCCACGTCTGCCAAGCTATAAAACACCAACATTTCCTAATTTTTACAGTCAGTGATAAGTCAGAGATCCTCCTTCTTAGGGAATACACACGGACAGAAATGGAGAGCTATGTATGAGACCAGCTTGTACATCACCCTATAACAGGGGTGAGGGACCAGTGTGCATCCCAATGCACAGGTCTGAGGAGGGATAAGCACTCCTCAAACTGCTTTCCTTCTGCCCACACATAGAAACTTTGCCTGGAAGTAGAGAGGAGCAAAACTAATGCCTCATGCTACCATGGTTAGCATCAGGGGTGCACAAAGGTCTCATTCTCCATAGGATACAGGTAAATTCAGAAGTCAGTGGAAACCAAACTGACACCGATGGCTCCATTCCCCTCTGCTAGGGGCAGGCGAGAGGCCAGGCCAGACCTACAAGCAGCTTTATCTATCCCAGAGGAACACCGACCAATCAACAGATCAAGTACACAGAGATTACTTTTCACTCGTGCTGTCTGCAAGCTTTGGTATTGTGCAACGCAGGTGTTTTGGCCTGCATTGAATCACCACCTGAGGACAAAAGTGGCCCGTGATGCTACTGAGGTCGCTCTCCTCTGCCCTGCAGTGGCTTGGCGCGCAGGCTGGGTGCTGCAGAGGAAGGTGGTGGGGGACGCAGCTCTGGTCCCCTCAGGTCCCCACTGCCTAGTGCATCCCTGTGTGTCCAAGAGGCATCACCTGGCTTTTCGGGGATGGGGTTGTACAGAGAGACCAAACAACCCGAAAGAACTTGCCAGGAGAGCAACAACCAGCCTTTTAAATGCTGCTAGCATCACTGTCAACAGCAGCACATTGCTTCTACAGTTTGGGTTTAGGATGCTCCAGTGCAAGCCATCAGTGCCAGTACTGGGGGAAAAAACAGTACAAAGCATTTACTATCATTTCTGTTCCTAGCAGATGAGTAGGCAGTCTATTAAGAGAGTTGAATTGAGTGTAGAATTTCCTATAACAACCTGGGGTGAGACATGCTGTCATCATTGGCTTAGAACAAGTCCTGCTCAAAAAAATCACTATTTGTCCAGATTGGCAACAAATTGTTTGTTTTCTTAGACAAGAACACCGGGTAGTCTACAGGTTTGTGATTCATTCTCTACCACAAAGATCTCCACCCCAAGTTTCTCTAACAGATGGCTATTTATTGACCTGCTGAACCTTTTCTTAGCTTACCTGGAGACACCAGCCTGCTTCATTGTGCTGATCATCTTCTACAGGGAGAAACACATGAGACAGCTGAGGGTTCTGCTCATCACTTCACAGTTCAAGCTCCTGGATGTGGCTCTCCTGAGTTGGAAAATGAGCTATAGCCATGAAGGTTGCAATTTTGAAAGATACATGGTGGTTCAAAAAAGCACATACAGCCCAATCCCAAAATTGTCTTTATAGGAGCTTAATGGAAAAGGAGGTAATTTAACCTGCTGTTTGGTGTGCATATCCAATACTTAAGAGTTTAAGGACTCCCCAGATGGGTGGAAAATAACCCACGTATGGTTACAGACCCATCTTGCAGATGCTACAGACAAGTCTTCCACTGACTCTGCTGAGCCTTGTTATGATCGGGGGCAAAAGATGAGAATGTGGTAGGCAGGAGAAGGGGTAGAATAAAGTGTATATATTTGAGCATTTTATAGATGAGTATGTGAATTAGAAGGAGTTTTAGGCACTGAAGTTTTGCACTAAAATATCCTGGGTTTTCACTGTGCATGTCCAGGAAGCAATGTGTACATTGGACAATTGTCAAAAGGACACCAAGCCATACCATCACTTCAAAGAGGTCACAGTAGACATCACAGGACAAGAGAAAACAGACTTAATCTATCAGATCCCCTACATTTATGGATTAAAAGAGAAATTTCCCTAACAAGCTCTAAGCCCAAGCCAATTGCGCTGTGCTTCTGTATGCTGACTAGGAGGCAACCAAGGCATGAAATGTAATGTCTGTCCCAGACCTTTTCAGTCTCGACCCACCTCAGGATCTCTCAGTCCTGGTCATTAGGCAGATCACCGTAACAGAGATGAATCCAAGTCTGGGTACAGATCCTCCTTCAGAGCCACTTCCACCAGCCGGAGCATCGCTGGTGGTAAAAGGATTTTCGGAAACAACCGCATGAGAACACATTGTCACTGAGAGCCAAAGGCAGCAATCGTCCCCATTCCACCGGCTGGCTGGCTCCACTCTTCTTGGTTAGAAACAAGATGAAAAGACCACAAGACCTGCTGCCTCTCTGGACTTAACGCGCAGGCCTGTGGAGCTTGCCCTGGAGGCAGCTTTTGTGATGAAAAGGGTTTCCTTGAGATAACAAAGCCACATCAGGATCAGTCAAGACTGATAATTAAAAGCCACAGCAAATCATTCCTAAATCAAAAATATAATTACAGTATGTGCTTTGGGAAAGAGCAGACAGAGGCAAAATTTCATTTTCCCTAAATCAGCCCACAAAATCCTTGGCTAATGTCTGAAACACAGCTACCTCTGTGATGCCCAATGAGATTTCTCTGGAGAAGAGAGGGAGAGAAATGTATTCAAGACATAATGCAAGTAGCATGAGCTAAGCTTTTTTAATTCTCTCTTTCCCCATCCCCAGGTTTCACTCCAGTGTCACTCACAATACTGGGTTTTTACTGATGTCTACATCTGAAGCATTTTCAAAGCCCAGAAGTGAATAGCGCTCAAAAAACAGTGAGAGCTGCTTGAGAACTGCTTTACAATATTTATACGAACAGCTTCAGAGTTTTGAAAACATCTCAAAGCCCCTGTGTCCCACGGAGGCCCTCCATCACACCCATGAGCTTTGGGTTTGGCCCAGAGCACAGGAAAAGCCTGAACTTGTGAAACAGAGGTTAGTCAGATTTGACTAAACATCTGGTCATCGTCAGCGTAGAGAACAGCACTCCAAGATGGGCGTTTATGATATTGGCCCTGAACAATTTCTATTTCTTATGAAATGGAGAATTTAAAAGTTTGCTGTATACAAGGCTGTTTATTGGTTCCTGTTATTGTTTCCATCGGTTTTCTTTTCCAACACCCAGCTTGCAGAAGAAGCACTAATCCCACCCAGCAGACACCTCCCCAGACATCCACCACGTACTTTACCCTGTCAGCAGCACTTGCACTGCGATCTGCCCCGCAGAGACAGCTCCGCCATGGGCTGGGAACTGTCCCCACGCACGTCCTTGCTGCTCCTCAGTCTGTCCGGGCTGTCTGCAGAACACTCAGATCAGTTCCATGGGATTAAAGACAAAATACCTGTTTCCAATTGCAATGATAATGCTCACAGAGTTTGCAATTGCAAAGAAAATGTAGGCCAGCAATTGTGAATTTGACTGCTTGGCAACAGGGACTCCCTAGCACCTTCTGAAACCCAGCCACTCTCACCAGAGGTGCCTTCTTTGAGGCAGCCAAGTTGGAAAAACGTTGGCCAGATATGTGTGAATTAGTCAGTAACTCTGTGAGTAACAGGAAGGGAGGTATAACAACCCAGATGACTGCTGCCTCGTCACACAGGCTGCGGAGCTCCACAGAAAACGTTAAGAGCATTATTCATTCTGCCACTCACTGGGGAAATACACTTTCACTGCAGGGCTCTGGGGGACAGTGTCTGTCTCTGTGCTGTGCCTGTGTAGCACCCACGCTGGGGACCCCTCAAATACCGTCACAAGACAACGGGGAATGGGAGCTATACTGACGCTCTTCACAACACATTCCCAAAGCCCACGGGAAGAGGCGATCTCCAGGTTTATCTTTAGAGAGAGAGAGGATTATGCAGTGAAACTGCATGGGGTGACATCCCCCAAAACCTGGCTGTTCTTGACAGCAATCCTGTCAGTGGCCAACGTGTAGGTGCAGCACAGTGCCCTGTCACGGTCTACAGGCAAGCTCAGCCTCTGGCAACGTTGCTCCAGAGCAGATGGCCCCACACAATGCTGGCCGGGCTGGGTTCCTCAACCGTGGAGAGGTCTGTTGATACAGCCAGAGCCCTCCATCAGACCTTGTTTGGGCAATGGCATGGTGCCCGCCCCACGACCCCATGAAGACCACAAAAGCCAACCACACCCAAACCTTGCAGCGGGAGATGCACAGGCTTACCTGTGTCTCTGAACAGCCTTGTGCACATCAGGGTCCTTCACATAGTTCACACTGAGTTTGGAGGGATTCAGAGCAGAAATACTTGAGCATGCACTTTCTTGAACGAAGGTCACAGTTCCAGATTGTTTCTCCGTGTTCAAACAATCAGGTTAATAAATCAAAATAAGCTCTCGGAAGATTCATGTTCAAACAGGATTAAAACATCAGGGTTTTTGCCAAAAATAGTAGGTCCAGATACAGGGTTTGACCCCTTTTTTGCCAAACACACAGAAAACATCTGCGCAGTCAAGCACAACTATGTCGCAAATTGGATCAAGATGATTCTGACCATGTTTGTGGGTTCCTGAGATCCTTTGTTCAGATGAAAAATAAGCAAATTAATATGCAAGTCTTGTAAAGTCGGAATATGCATCAATTTATAGGGGGGCTTTTATGCCTCTAGATAAACACTTCACAGATTGCTTTGTTTAAAAAAGCACAAGACAAACAGGAGCATTTCCACAGCACAGTGCAAAGTTCACCACTGTCTGTAGGTTAGATGCAATGCACAAATACAACAAAAATTAAGTCGTGCTGAAAAGTTAGTACTTTATTCAACAACATTCTAAGAATAATTCAGTAGAGATGATAAAATATCAAGTTTATGCCTGTTCAGCACTAGACAATAAAATTTCAATATTCACCCACAAGTCAGAGCCCTGTTCAATGAAGAACTTTACAAACATATAGCAGAAGACCCAGTTCTCATCAAGAGAAGTCACACTAACAAAAGCACACTGCAGCCTGGCTGATCTAGGCAATGAAGTCATCTACAGAAAATCCCAATTAAACTAGGCATCTCCACCAAAGGTTCTCTCGCCATTGCCTTTACCCACCTAGATCCCTGTTATTCCAGGAGGGTATTTCCAGCTCTTGGGTCAAACCAAGAGCTTTGGACTAAATTGCTCTGTGTCCTGTAACTCTGGTTTGGAGGTAATGACCATCACACCCTCTGAATGTGGGGTTAAGAGATGTGTCATTTGTTTACCTCATACAAACATTTGACCTTCTGTGTAACCCAGGTGAGGGTTTAAAAGGAACAACAATATTGGTCAGACAGTGGGATAGGCTGCCCAGGGAGGTGGTGGAGTCACCATCCCTGGATGTGTTTAAGGGTCGTTTAGATGAGATGTTGAGGGATATGGGGTAGGGGAGAACTTTGTAGAGTAGGGCTGATGGTTGGACTCGATGATCCCAAGGGTCTTTTCTAACTGAATGATTCTGTGATATGTCATTTAACATTTCCATCACTCGCTCTCAGCTGTTTGCCTTCATGGATGGCCCATTCCAGCTTTGCTCCTTGAGCGCGATGCCTGTGGTGCACATTGCTGCAGGCAGCTCTCCCAGGGAGCTCCTCCACCCGGTGAGGAGGAACCGCTGGCAGCTGCTGACAGCAGAGACTTTTGAAAGATGATGGGCTAAATTCAATTGTTGTTGCTGAGGTTGTGCTGCTGAGATCTTATCACTCTGGGAAACACACATGGAAGAGATTTAAGCAAATACAGACATGGAAAGCAGAGTAAAACATTAGATGTAAAACTACACCCATTAGAAAAAGTCGGGCAATGCCTGGTCTCTTGATAAATACTGAGTCTGCAGTGATATCCTTTGCACGTAAATCCTATAGAGAAGGGATAGTCTGTCTGTCAGCTAGACTAGCAAAGGACATAGGCAAGACAGAAGGTGTGGTTTTAGGCTATCAACGAAAACTCCTAATTCAAGAAATTATTTATACAGCCGGCTATCTGGGAACAGCAGTACTTTGGACCCACCTTTCTTTTGGTACTCTGATGACACAGGCTAAACCACTTTGAAACTGTATGAGGTACTCCCATGTTTTAATTGGAACGTTATCATAACTTTTTATTTCTTGGCTTTTATTACTTAGTCAGGAGCATTTCTTACAGCACTGGGCCGCCTTCCAGGCATAACATCTACTCAAGGCACTGAGTATGTCCTAGTTTTTCTCAGAATACAGCCCAGAGCAAAACGACTACAATACAGCAAGTGCAGAAGAGACCCAGCAGTGAGGAGGTCCAATAGTAATTAAAACCAATCTGAAGAAAGAGCAAACCAAAACTGCCTAATCTGTGACCCTAGAAGAAAATTATTGTGGGCAACAACAAACAAAATCAGTTACAGTAATACTTTGCAGAACCAGCAGTGCAACACAACTCTGCGGGGTGACACATGAGCCAGGGTAGCCCGAATATTGCCAATACCCAGTGCTGCTGGATCAGAATCCATTTTCTGCCACTGTCAGGTAGGAGCCTGGGAATGGGCATTCCCTGCCTGCCAAGGAGAGCACCCACAGGTGGACATGGGGCTTCCTCAGCATCAGAGCACTGAAGGAGGAGGCAAGCCTACTGCAGTTGTGTAACTTCTAAAAGGCAACATCAACAATACATTAGCTGAGACAAGCACAGCAAGAATACCTTAGGATCTACCTCCCTAGTACCCAAATTACCGTACACAACTGTACCCAGTGCTTCTTGACTAGGGAAAGGGTGAAAATTCTAAGTGCTGCCAGAACTTAACTTCCAAGCACAATCAATGCTCCTGCCAAAGTAGGACCAACTGCTCCCCAGGATCTTCCAGCAGCCAGTAGTAATTAAGCACCTCCAAAGCCAGGAAAAAGGCAGAAATAGTTCCATTAACACAAGTAAACACATAAGGACCATGGAGATAAAAACATTCATATCCTTCTGAGATACCCTGTTGTCTGGGAATGCCCAGATTCACTAAGAAGTGCCTTAACCATAGTCTAGCAGGCTTCCCAACTCCTACTTTAGATGGAAGAAACATGCAGTAAATACCTCATCATTCCTCCAGTCAAGGAGAACTTCTTCACTGTCATCCAAAAGCCCCTTCTCTTCCTACAGATGCCAAAATTTCCTTTCCTTCTGCCCACCACTGCCTAGCCTTCATGAGCTGTTCTCACCCTACAGCATCCCTGATTAAAGGCAACTTCATCATGTCCTCATCTCTCTGACAAAGAGAAATTATAAAGACTGAAATAAGGAGTGATGGTACAGCATAAGAAAACAGAGGAACCAGCCTGAGTACCTAAGATCACTGCAGTTCGCATTTATGCCATACATCTGCATTCATCCTCTTCCTAATTGTTCTCATCCTTCTTTCCAAACAATAATGGGGATTTTTTTCAAATATCAGAGATAGGATTCAGACCTCTGAATGCCTATTCAGGTGCAAAGTCTTGGCATACTGCTGAACTTAAGCCAGCTCATTACCACTGAACAATAGCCAGTGAATTGGCTATTGTTCAAAGAAATCACTTATCAAGGCCATGCCCAATAAAAACAAACTGTTAGTGCAAAGTTTTGAAGTGTATGAAAGGATGATTAAGGAAGAAGGATGTTGTTACAGTTAATGTGTAAGACTTAAGAGATGAGAGATCTGTTTTTTATTAAAGTGACTCTCCCTGTGATGTGGACAAGCTGTATAAAATCCCTTTATTTTAATTTCCCTCTGAATAAAATGGAAATAATACTATTTTCCTACCCAGTGGAGAAGTTTAGATCACTTCAGCCGTAATGCTCATAATGCCCACCACCAAAACACCTATGAAGCACGAGGTGAAAGAAAAAGCCACTCAGGCAACCACATCCGATTGACTGAATTTTTAACTCAAATTAATTGACTTTCATCCAACTTCCAAAACCCAAATGGACTACACACCATTAGGCTAAGAATAAGCATGAGAAATTACACTCTACAGGGTAATTTTCTGGAGAGGCTGGAAGCCCCAGGAGAGGGGCTGAGGACAAGAACACCTCCTCAACCATGACCGCACTGCTGCGCCTATGACAATCTCATCAATTTTGCTCCGCAGCACAGCGTCCCAGGGGCGGCTGGAGCCTGGGGCATGCTCTGCACCTCCACCAGCTCTCGCTCTGCCCTGCTCACCCACACGCATGCTGGGTTTCAAGGCATTAGATTGCATTTATGCAGCTCAGACCTCCATGGACCTGCAGAGGTAACCAAGTTTTAACCTGCCGCCTCTTTGGAGCAAGCCAGTGCGGTGCATTGCATCCTGATTCCAGCCAGATAAGTGGCTTTTCAGTCTCGGTGCTGGATGAACTAGGGGTTTCTGAGGAAAGGCTGAGCCCAAGTTTGAGCTCTGTGAGCTGCCCATGTGCAAGAGCTGGGCACAGCTGGGCTGGGAGTGGATGGGACTGCCCTGCTGATGCCTTGATGGGCCAAAGAGCAATTGCATCCAGGGCTTTGTTTCCCACATTTCTGGGGAAATTACTGTGCTGCCTCCTACACACTTTGCAAAAGGATATAGCACAGAGACGCATGGCCTCCAGAGCCTGATCCTGTGCTCAGCTCTGACATGTCGCAGCTGGAACTGCTACCCACTGCTGTGAGAAATGGCTTTCAGTCATAAAAAAAAGAAAAAAAAAAATCTCACTTCAATCTTGCCAAAGCCTCGTAGGAAGTTTTCAAGGAGGCCTGTTTCTCCCACACATCCTCTGTATCAGCAAGGTTATTATTATTATTACAATTTAAGATTACAGACAAATAACTTTTAGAACATACAATGAGTGACTGCTTTGGCTTTTCAAAATTGGCCAAGATGTTGTAGATGTTAAAAGGGGCTGCTGCCTGCCCATAATATCTCTTTTCCCACTACCATCAGCAACACCATGCAGTCCTCCATAAAGTAAAAACACATGCTGGAGCATTAATGATAATAGATGGGTAGGCTGACGTTGCCAACACACATTTCTGTGTGTAGGTCAAGCAAGACAGAACACACAGGAGAGACATATAGAACAAATGCTCTCAAATAATCACCCTCCGAGCAGAACTGTGTATTGAATCAAAACCATGATAGATTCTTTTGCAGACAAATCCTACCCAGAACAGCAACTGAGAAAGCCAGACAAGTACCCAGGAGGCCACCTGCTCCATGTATGGGTCAGCTGCTCATGGACAGCCACTGCTGCCATCTTCACCACCTCTCGGAGGTCCAAGATCTCTGTGGTGGGTGTAGAGGGAGGAAATCCCCATTCAACCTTGGCCTTGCAATACTTCACAAGTATTTTAGTTGTCAATACAGTTTCCTTCACAAACAGCTCAAAACTAGGTTTTGATGACAGTGTGAGGCTTGTCACTGCTCCTGCCATAAAAACACAGCAGAACACGGGAAAAACAGGAGTCCATCAAATCTCACAGTTACACTGGAATCAAGAAAAGCTCAAATTAAACCTGGAAAAATCCCATCCTGCTCTGTTTTTGTGAAGTTGCATGCTATCCAACTGTAGCAAACTGCACGGGTGCCTGGCCAGGCAGCGCTGCAGCAGCCCTGGAGCACAGGCAGGCCCCACGTTCCCAACACCCCTTCCTGCCCTCCTCGGGGTGCAAGGCTGTGGAAGTGCTACCTGGCTGGCTCACCACGGATGGCATGAGTCACCAGGGGGACAGAAGTAGTCTGCACACTTCCAAACACTGAGACACGCTCTCATGAATCAAACAGCTGAAAATAAAACGCAGCAGCAAGATAAGTGGGGCAAGGGCTGTGAATCTGTGAGACGTTGGAGGAAAGTGTTTTTTGGGTCCTCCTTCCTTCCTCTCCTCCCTTCTTTTTTTGGCTAAACGCACAAGGTTTTCTTTGGGACACAGCTTTCCACATCACTCATGAGCTTAAGTAACCCAGCTTGTGCAAGTGTGTGCCTGGCAGCGACGGGGCTGTCTGGTATCGTGGGGGGCCGCTGGGCTGACGTCAGCCCATGACTCGGCAGCTCCCACCCTGAAACCCGAATCCCGGGCACTCTCTGCTCCCAACTGCCATGTGTGCTGCTTCTTGGGTCACACTGGCTGTTGCTGCTGGGTTTGTTTGTGCTGCGCTCCCCTGGCCAGATTTGGCGGGGACAGGCTGTGCCAGCAGCACACGTGGACAACGAGGAGGAGAAGGAGCTGTTCCTGGCACATGCCGTGGCCACCCTGCCCTGGTGCGTGGAGAGCGGCCAATGCCAGCCCCTGGCACGTCCTCCCACCACCATCCTTGCTCCGGGCAACCCCTCCACGTGAGCCTGCCTGCCAAGTCTACAGCACCTCTGATACCCGCACACCTCCCGCTCCCACCAATGCACTGGCAGCGCTTCTCTTTTTCCAAACTAAACCCAGGAACCAAATACAAAAAGGGCACAGAAAGAGCATGAAGGCCATTAAGGATCCCCACATCAAGTACCCGCCTCACTGATGCCAAAAAATTGCAGACCAAATGTAATCTCTTTGAATGAGAGGTGCCTCGAGACACCAGTCATTTGGGGAGACACAGGGACCATGTATCCCATGCCAGCATGGTACAAGATAGGGCTTGTCCACAGCTCAGTTACATGTCAATCAGAGCGAGAGAGAAAGCCCTTGGTTCTGATGAAGCCAGGCAAAGTCAGCACACTGACACAGGAAGAAATGAAATGCTGGGGAGGCATTTGGCCTGTCATCACTTAAAACTTGCAAACACAACAGTGGTTATTACCAGAGTCGAACAATGAAACTGAAAAAAAGAGGTCTCCACTAAGACAATTGCTGAACCAAAACAGCTACAAGAAGTAAAAGTTTTGATTTTCCTTAATAGAAAATGTTTGTCTTCCCACAGCACATATCTCAACTGTTTTAACACCTTGTGCCATGTGCGACAGAACAAAGTGGCTCAGCAGCTCAAGCAGGCTGTCAGAGAGTTGCAGCTAAGGGTGGCCAAAACTCCAAGCCTGTGAGAAGTCTAAACCTCTTGAAATATGGTTTCACTCTTATTTGCAACAAAAACTAACATTTGCAAAATTTCTCGTGACACAGAATGATTTTCCCATCTGAAAAGAATATCTGGTAAACATCAGCATGAGGCATTTCTGCAATCAGCTATTCCCTCTGCAAAGCCCAGTAGCCCTGAATTAAATCAAGATGAAAAACAACAGTGAAATTGTCAGGGAACCTCTGCTCCCATTGCACCCCTTCCCCTGGTCTCCCAGCTCACATGGACAGGCTGGAAACCCTCACAGCTTAGCGTAGGTCAGGGTTGTAGGTTTCAGGGAGCCAGGCTGCAGGGCTGGAAGCCCAGTGCCCTCCTCAGTGTGAGGCCACTGAACCTACAGATGAAACTGGCTGGTGGCCAAACCACCCCCACCGAGGCCAGTGGGAACCCAGCAGGACCCTCAGCAGAGCCCAGGCGTCAGCCTTCAGCATCTGATCCACCAAGACACTTATAGTGGTGCCAGAACCAGTTTGATTAGCCATTTTCCAACAACTTAACTTGCTTCTGGAAAGCGCATCTACATTTTTAAGCACTGGCTGGACTGGCAGGAGGCCACATAGGCCAATACAACACCCACCATACCCAGCGGGTAAGGAAGCCTCTGGAAAGTAGGATATTAATGCCGTGAAATGCTGCGTTTGATCTACAGACCAAGGTTTCATAACACTCATTTACTTCATCCCAGCTACTTACACCCATCCCAGCAACCATTACCAGTTTCCCCACAGTTGCGTTCGAAGGAAGCTGCTCTTGGTGCCATTCCTAACACATGTGGTTACCCTGTGAGGATGCTTCCATCTAACACGACCAACAAACAAGGGCGGGAGAGGAACGCAACCAAGATCTGCTTGCTTAGATCCACTGCCAGGCTGGAAACAAAACTTCCAGCTACTGAGATGGCCAGAACATGTTCCCTTTGTACTCACTGCACACTCAGAATTACATCTCTCATGTTGTGCTGGGAGTTTCCTTGAATATAAACTCCTTTGTTTGTTTTAATTGAGAATCCCTGGGGCATTTTAAGCCAAATCTGGTGAAGCAAAAGCAAAAACACAAACCACGCTTCCACTGCAGCCATATACCAGTGAAGCTTCAGATTCAAAAAGCAACATGGGAACACCATGGCTCGGATATCTCTCTCTCTCTGCCACCAGTGAGGGAATAGCTCGCGCGCTGCCCTGCTGCTTGCCAGGCAGGGGCAGGCAGCTGCCTGTGCAGGGAGGTAGGGCAAGGCACACAGCCGTGCTCCCCGGGGCCCAACGGGGTTTGTGCTCCCTGGCTCAGACCACCGCTGGAGAACACAGCCTGGCACTCAGCACGCTGCCAGCAGCAGCGTTTGCTCAGCCGCGGTATCTAGCTGAAGAGGGAAGTCCAACAAGCCAGGCAGGCTCATTGTCAAAATCCAGGGCAGGCAATAACTGTTACTGTGCCCCGGCCACCCTAACCCTGATACATGCTCTTCCAGCTCTGTTTTTTGGCAACAATAAACACAGAGGAGGAAAGCCTTCCCTCTGCAGTGAGGTGAAAGATCCGTCCATGGGAACAGGCAGGTGTTTAATGACAGCAGCTGTGTGCCCAGGCCCGGCACAATGCAGACCTGGCAGGATCAGTGAGCCGGTGGGCACACGTGCTGCACCCAGGAGAGGCAGTGTGCTCGCCCCGGATCACCGGCCGCCGCGTCCCCAGAGGAGCCCAGCTCCAGCAGCCCTGCTCGTGGCACCGTGAGGCTGTCCTCTGCAGCCTCCCCACTCTCAGCCCTCAGAACTGCCCTTTTGCCCCTGAAGCAGCCTTGAGTCCCACTGCAGCTGATGGACTTGGGGGACAGACAACGCAGGGAGGGTCCCGCTGTGGTAGGGCAGCTCAGAGAAGAGGACAGCTGGGGGCAGCCCTTGGGGAGGCCAGCGGTAGGACAGGTCTCCGAGCCAGCCTGGAGAAAGGAACACAGATGAGCATTTATGGCCCAGGCACCCGGTTCAGTCATTTCTGTGAAGGCCATGAGCATGGTGGACTCCAGCTGGAGGCTGATGACAGCTCTCCTATATTTGCAGCCTCTGACCAAGCAGCACAACACCAGCAAACAGGAATGGGTAAACTATGAGGTCCAAGGGGAGATTAGGCTGCAGTTTAATATTTTGTTTCCTATAAATATAGTATCACACTAAGCTTCAGTCACCCATCCCACAAGCCAGTAATTCTCAGACCCTAGAAAAATTCTTTCAGATAGATCAAAAGGGGCACTGCAGAGGCTGCTGCTTACCTCAGGGGTTTTCCTTACTGGTGCTTAAACAATGGGATTTAAGGCTGAGCTCCCACCAAGTAGGTCACCCTGCTCTCTCCTCCTGGAACACCGCAGCAGTGGCAGGGCACTGCCATTTGCCCACAGCACAGGCATGGAGCTGCCCACATGCCCTCCTGCCCCCACGCTGCAGGTCCTGGCTGGACCCTTCTCCTGCACACCAGCTGCGAGACCTGATGAGCATCATCTGCGGGACAGCAGAGGAAGGAGCTGGGAAGGAGAAATGGTGGTGCTGGAACAAGAAGTTGGGGCCAAGAAGAGATGCTGTGATAGCAGTCACTCCTGGGCAGCAGTGAGGGCAACCCAACACGCACAAGAGCCCTCTCCCCAAGGCAGAGTCAGGAGCCAGCATTAGCAAAGGCAGCCGCTTGGCTGCCTGCAGCAGCAGCAGGGTGTTTCCCTGCCATGCAGGGACAAAGGGTGACTTGGGGCCCCATGGAGCTCTGCAGTGACCTTTGCTCCCCCAGCTCAGTGGGAGCACTTGCTGCCACCACGTGAAGTAAGAGACAAAGGTGGCCCAGGCACAGGGCAAGCCACCATCAGAGAGTCACAGGAGCCCCTTCCCACCCCAGATCCCAAGTGCAGAGAGATGATGCAGGATCTGTACTTGTCCCCATCACCACACCCACCAGGCACATTCCCAGCTACCAGCATATCACAGCCAGTGACACAAGGGCATAAGTGACACGGTGGCACAAGGGCTGGGACACCTCGGGTACCACCTCCTCCTCCTCCTCCCTCTGTCTCTCCTGCCACTCTCAAGGGAGCAGCAGTGAGCCAAACCTAAGGCAAGAGGAAGAGGAGGGACTTTCTTCTCTTCCTCCACACCAAGGTGCTGAGTCCCAGCTGTGCCAACAGGAGAGGGGGTACTTCAGAGCAAGGAACATTCTCCACCTCCAGTCAGTTGTCAGGGCATCTCTCATCCTATCTTCCAGTTCTGGAAAGCAAGGATCAATCTTTTACCAGCTGTGACAGTGAAAAGCCCCAGCGGCTCCTGTCTGCTCCATGCCTACCCAGGCCTGCACCCTACAAGGCTCCTTCTGATGCTGAGATGCAACTTGAGATGATCCCAATTAAAGAAGCGAGGCTGTCACAATTTCAGCTGCACAAGTGAGATGAGAAAACTAATGGTGTCACCAAGTGTCTGCAGGAACAAATTTACAAACCTAATCACCTCCCAGCATAGCCAGGCTGCCAGTGCCTGAAGGAGGGTGATAGGGGAGAAGAAAGCTTTTGGGACTCTTAAAGAATATTAATTCACACTAATAGGAATCGGATCTGTCCTTGCCTGTAATCAGCAGCAGAACTGAGATCCTAAACTGGAATATTAATGCAAGTGCTCCATGGGAGATGGAAACCTCTCAAAACCTCTCTCAAATTATGAGAATTAAACATTAGAAGAGAAGCACAGCAAACTGCAATGCAGTTGTGGTGTTGGGAGGAGTCTGCTGAAGGAGAAGGTTGAGAAATTCAGGGGAAGTATCACTGCCTTCTGGTAGTGCCCAGGACCACAAGCCCATACCGACTGCTTCCTGACACACTAATTTTTCCTTCCAGACACCCTCTGAAACTTGGGTGTGATCCCTGTTTCTCCTGTAAATTATAGGGTAAGTGAATTTTTAATCCAGGTTGATCAGATGTATCCTCTGTGTTTAAAGAAACCCCCGACATAGGAACAGGAAAGAAATCACTTATTGTAACAGCTGTTGTTATTCTGTATAACTGTTATCCTTTGGGGGCAGGGAAATACCCCTGACACTTCTTTTTCATGAGGCACTAAGGATTTGGGGTGTTCAGCCAGAGATATGACACTGAAAATGAGCAGCTCTTACTGAAAACAAAGCTGATGTGGAACACCTGACACTGAGACAGGGCAGATCCAGGACAGCACTTGCTGCTGAAGGCCGGGCTGCAGGCACACCTGCCTTTGGCAGAAGAGCGGCCTGAATAAATGTTACCACACTGAGAAATATACTGCATGTGTCAGGCAGGTCTCTCAAAAGGCGTGTTGTCTCTCGTGTGTGTGTTTGGCCACAGGGGTTACAAAGCACTGAGCCATTGCAGGGATGAACCAGCCCTGCGCGGAAAGAAAATTCACAGCCAGACAGGCACTTCTGCTGAATGAATCACAGAATCATCCAGGTTGGAAAAGACCTCAAAGATTATCCAGTCCAACCATTAACCTAACACTGACAGTTCCCAACTACACCAGATCCCTCAGCTCTATGTTGACCCGACTCTTAAACCCCTCCAGGGATGGGGACTCCACCACCTCCCTGGGCAGCCCGTTCCAGTGCCCAACAACCCATTCTGGAAAGAAATGCTTCCCAATATCCAGTCTAAACCTGCCCTGGTGCAACTTGAGGCCATTACCTCTTGTCCTATTGCTTGTAGGAATGTGCATCATACTCCAGGTTTCTTAACAAGGTCCAGATGGGGCACTTGAGTCATTCCCGTACAGCCTATCCCATCCTCAGGCAGCACCTGCTGCCGACTCCCCCTCTTATGTTTCCTGATGTCCACAAGCAAGAAGTGCCCCTGAGGCAGGGACATGCCTTCTGCACTTAAGTGTATCAGGGCCCAAAAGATTGAAGGAAATACAAGTTTTCACCTCCCTGAGGATGAAAGAAAGGTCCTGGCAAGTCTTGCATGAAAAAGCTTACTGAAAAAGAGGACAAAAGCAACACCTCATTAGGAACACATGAAAGTTGGGCAGCTGCCTACAAGCTGAGCCCCCAGGCCTGATGCGTGCACGCTTCCACTCCACTCCTGCATGCCCCATGCCATCCAGCCTGTCAGACCAACACAACTAATATTTGGATGTTTACTTGGGGTTCTCTAGCAAAATCCAGCAGCAAGATCTCCCACCTCTGCGACACAGCTGCTGCAGAGCCAGGCCTGTGTGCAAGAAGTGCCAGGAGGGACAGGCAGGGAGATCTCAGCATGCAAGAGGGCAATACTGGGCCTTCTTCCACCCCCAGCAGCATTCGCAGCACCGCAGGCAAAAGGGGCCACAAAGAATCTTCCCGATCCTGAGCCACCCTTTCATTATTCCCGTGCTGAGACGGGTGAACCACCAACCCACATGGCATGGTGGGGGGAGAGAAGGACATGTGCCATATGCAGAAGTGCCATGGGGACCCCCCAAGCTCTCTGCCTCCCTCTCACAGCCCAGACCTCTCGTTGACTTTGTTTTGGTTTCAGAAGTTTCCTGTTCCTCATTATTACAAGTCACAGAGCAACTGCAGGCACAACCCCGGCATGCTCTGCATCTCCTCCTGCTCTGCCCTAAAGCAAAGGTCCTGCTTCCTGCCCCACTCCATCACACAACGGACCATCACCTCCATGAAGCGCAATAGGAGAAGTCTATTTTTTTAACTTTGAAGTGAAATTACCCCCAGTTTACTTTTTTGTTATTACCGCTAAACAGTTGATCTGCTGTAGCATTTTTTTTAGCAAAATGTCTTTGTAACAAGCATGCCAGTACTGTATCTTAATTTTTCTGTACAGATACACAGTAACAACTGCATATGAGATTTCAGAGCATCAGTGTCTGAGGCTGCCATCAAAACAATAAAACACGTTAAGGAAGGACTCTATTTTTCTCTGTCACTTAGATGACAGATCTCCTTAATCAACTAGTTCGCTGGCAGAGAAAATGAATTAATGAGAGATAAATTGGCTTTCTTTGTTATTAGTATCTCTACTGCTTTCTTATCTATCAGGTTAATTTAATGTTAATGAAAGTGAGGATTAAAAGCCGCAATTACTGGAAGGTGGAGGGACGAAAGAGTCTTACAAGAAGCTCTGTGTGGAGCTCAGGTGAGCCAGACCACAGCTGGGCCTGGAGACCTGATGCTGCAGAAAGGCAAAGCCTGGCGGGCTGACCCCAGGCCACAGAGGGCCGCGGGCAGCTGCCCACCTCCCCACTGACATAGCAGTGCCTGCGTGAACATCATTGCTTAGTGTGATCCCGGGAACAGCTGCAGGGATTAACAGCAGGGGGTGGTTCCTCCCCATAAAAATCTGTACAATACGGGGCAGGAGGCAACAGGCAGATTGATGCTGGGGCTATTTATCAAACACATGTAATTTATAAATGTTTTTTTTCTGAGTTAAGTTTATTTTCCAAGCCCATCCACCCGTGCTCAAATCAGTAACTGATTGTTCAAATCAGTAACTGATGTCCTTTTACCAGAATAAATGACACGTCATGATTCCGAGACCCATATCCCTACGTACTATCAATAGTTTCTTTTCAATGCTCCTTCTCTTCTCCTCAGGGGCCTAACTCTCACCTACTTGTCATGAGTCAGGTTAGATCTACCCTACTAGTAAGGGATAGATAGAAGAAGTTATTGAAAATAGTTCATTACAGAACATAGATGAGGTACAATAGCTCTTTAAGATCTTACAAGGTTTGCCTTGGCTAACACACATCCTACCATACCTACCGCTGTAATTAGCGCCCAATTTGATAAAGGTGGAGACCATTTCCTGCCGGGAACTAGAGTCCCAATTCCACCAACAGTTCGTAATAACCCTGATACCATTTGCCACGTGCACCCAAGGAAATCCCATAAATTTAATAACAGTAGCATTTGTCAGTTCTTACACGTCGTCTTTGAGAAGCTGATATTTATTTTCTCTGCTGCTGCTCCTGCTGAAGATGTTGGTTTACTTTCATACCGAATTGTGACGTCGACTACCAAGGGTTTTTCCTCTTTAAGAAATGAAAAGGCAAATGAAGCCCCTGAGCTCAGACTGCAGCTGCCCACAGCCCGCGCTCCCGGAGGGGGCCGGGACACACAGACCCCCGGGGGCAGGGGCAGGCAGCGCCCCGGGCGCGGACCCGCGGAGGGAAGATGCCGTCTGCGGGCACCAGGCGGAGCTGGAGCCTCAGGGACGGGCGGCGCTGGGCACCCCCCCCCCGGCCCTGCACCCCCCCGGGCAGCTCAGCCGCGACAGCCAGGCGACACGGGAAGGGAGGGGGGGGAAAGAGAAAGAGGTGGGGGGCCGAAAGAGGAGGAGGGGGGAGGCAGACCCAAAAAAGAAAAAAAGACAAAACAACGAAGACAGACGGGGGGAGCCGGGGAAGACAAAAAGGCAAACTGAAAAGACCAAGTGATGGGGGACAGGGCACTTGACTGGACTCAAGTAATACAGCAGAGGCGATAGAGGAAAATTAACATCACTGCTAGAGCGATGCGCAGAGTAACAGAGGGACCCATCGGTCAGCGCCCGCACACCCTTCACAGGCCATTTACAGCAGCACAGACTCCACGCCCGGGCCGCGGTGCAGGTGCCCAGAACACACCACAGCAAAGCCCGCCCAGGAACGGGAGCTGCCGCACTCGTCTTTGGCTAAAGAGACAATTTCTGTGTCCCCGTTACAAATGTGGGACTTTTGCTACATGCAACAGTTTATCCTCCATCCAGGATGAAACTTTGTGTGTCCTGGGCACAGAGCACGGTACCAGCACAGACGAAGAATATCCTGCTGAGCTGAGAGAAGAAAAACTCCCACCCCAGAGCCACCAGTGTAAATCTGGAAAGCCTGGCTGTGCTTGCTGGACTACAGCAGGATTTACCAAGGCATCCCCGGAAGCTGAATTTCACCCAAAACTCAGAGAGGAAGAGTGCATTCAGCATTTGCTTCCCCAAAAGAATGAAGCTTGCCAACTTCTTGATACGAGAGGCCAAGGCTGTGGCATCGTAGCCCAGTGGCTGCCTGCCAAGGCCGGGTTGCCTGGGTGCCCGCCTGTGCCACGGCACCGTGCCGGGCGTGAGGAGAGCACTCCCGCCTCTGTGCCGGTATCCAGGCATCGAGGAGTGCTCCCACTCCTCCCCAGCAACTCAGAAATACCACTCTACTCGCTTCAGAGGATACAAAAGACACCATTTCTGTAGCCAGGGGCTGAAACAGCAAAAGCAATAGCAGCCGTCTCTGCAGGAGAGAGGCAACTCCTAAGCGAGCTCTCCTGCTTCTCTGGACACCTGCTGCCAGTAGCTCCTGCTCTCAGCACACACTCTCCTCGCCCAAAAGCAGATTTCGCCCCTCCATCACCCAGACTGTGCAACAGGCCCAGGAGAAAAGCCTTTTGCTTTGGGCTGGGACTGTTCACCATCATCCCCTGTGAGCACAGCCACAGCAGCATCTGCTCCCTCCTGGGAGCGGGGTCACCCAGCATCATGGCTCGCAGGAGTCTCAGGGTCATGCTCCTGCTCCTGGGTGTGACACCGTCTGACAGACAGATTGGCACAACACAGGGCGCCCACCACCATGAAGAAGTGCACATCTCAAGTTGTTGGCTCATGGGCCAGCCAACCCATGCTGGCCACCTTGGCTGCTGTCGGTCAATGTCCATCAGAGCATCAGCAGCACCCCTGATGGTCACAGCTAGGTCAGAACCATTCCCACCAGACTAAATCACTGATATCAAATGGTAAAAAACCCATCTCATTTCCCTTCATGCAGGGTTGCAACGCCATCATAACTCTAAGCATAGCTTTTTAAAACTCCCACGGCAGTTTTCCACCAAGACTGTTTTCTGCTGCGTGCATTGCTGGGACCAGCACACGGGATGGGAGCTGGGGGAGAGAAGCCCCTGGCTCAGCCCGCTGCCACCTTTGCCAACCCCACACACCTCCCACGTCCGCAACGCGTTTGCAAGGGGCTGCCGGGTCTGGCTGCTTACCTGCGAGCTCCTCACATGCTGTTTGGGACACTGAGCTTCAGCAGACCCCTGTCAACCTGCGCTCTCTCTTATTAGCCTTTTTTAAAAAACTTGAAAGAAATGGCATAGTAGGCAAGGAAAAAATGTAAAATAAAGTTTCCAGAGATAATAAACAACCTATGAAAAATGTGAATCTTTGCCTTCCACTACCGAATCCAGAGAGAAACTGTGTCCTCTGACCCAACAGCTTCCTGTGTAATACAGCATATACACTAGGTGCATCCTGCACTTAAAATCCATGGATTTTATATTCTTACTGTTACAAGCAATATTTTCAGAGTAGTTTTCCTTTGACTTGAAGTCCTTCTCTTCCGGGGTCTATTGCAGGCAGTTGAACTTCACATATAATTTTATTTTCTTCTTTGTTTTAAATCATGGAGCATTTCCCTCATGCTAGATATTGACCTTCTACCTCTTAAGCACACTCTTAGGTAAAACAAGTGTGACTGTTTAGCATAATCCCGAGTATCTTTGGCATGAGAGTAGAGAGAAGGTCATGAAATCTCTCTTTAAAGCTGTTTGTCCCAGGAATCCCACTTCTGGTTTTACTCCTGGGTTCATGATTATCCCACCCATGCCCACTGCGAGGGCTGTAACCCCATGTTTACAGACTGCTGTGATACCCCAATCCCTCTCCTCTCTCCTTGTCCCTCCCAGCCTGCGCTCACACCCACCAGTGAGCCCAAAGAGTTAAACTTGCCTACAAGCTCTCCTCTTTGCTGCTTTCCTAGTTGACCAAACATTTTCTCCAGCTCTGAAAAGCACCGGCTAATTTTCTAGATAAGATTAAATAATCACCCTCATAGATGTAAATATCACAGTATGATTTATTAAAAAGTCCACAATTTTTATGGAGCTTATGAAAATATAGCAGAGTTTTGTAAGTGTTCAGTAAAATAAGTGTCCTGTTCCTCTTTCTGCAGGTTTCAGTCCCTGAATCGAAGGGTACATGAGTGTCACTTCCAGGGCAACACCAGCTGTGAGACTGCAGAGGCACAGAGCAGGGACTGCCCTATTCCCACCCGCAGCTCTTCACACCAACTCAGCTGTGCCTTCAGACTTCCCCAACAGGCTGGGCCTTCCCAAAGCCAGAGCTAACATCCAGGCACAGCATCGCGCTCCAGTCCCACTGGGCTGCACAGCCCACCAGCAGCAGAGGGGAGGGTTTGGAATTCCCTGGGTAACACAGCTCATGCAGTGCAGCGTGGGCTGTGTTCATCTGGCACATGGACAAGTAAATACCCATAAAATTGCACAGAACCCCCCTGCAGGAAGGCTCTGCTGCTGCCCATCACTCTCTGCTCCCTTTGGGCAGCAAGAAGCCATCGCTTGTCAAACCTGAGTTATGAACTAAGAGGCAGCAATGAGAAGGCACTCTCCAAACAAACTCAGACTTTTGTGTAAAGCAGAATTCAGCTATAGTTAAGGAAAAAATACCTCTTTGTTGTGCTGTCTGGAAGGTAAGTATGATCAGATTTGGCTTTTCTTTTAAAAATTTCATTCTTCTGTCATGCCCTTTCTATCTCTTTCCCTTTGAGATTTACTTAAGCCTACTTGAGAAATCTGCTGATCAAGATGGGAGTTACTTCAGCATCTGTCACTGAAACATTACTTCATTTCTCCTATCCCTTGTACTCTCCAGAATTCAGCAGTTCCCTCCAAGACTCTTAACTTCTCTTATCTTCTGTTAATTAAAAACCAATTAAGATTGCCTGCTGATAAACTGCACATTGGTCTAAAAGCCTGGCCTGTTGCTGTTTTTTTTTTTTAGTGTCATATGAAGAAGCAACAGCAGGTCTTACTGGAACATAAACACAGCTCAAACTATTCTCTGCAAGTGTTTGCTTTCTTTGTGTACTGTGTTAATTTGGGGAAAAGGTCTCTCCAGAAACATTGTTCTTCAAAAATATTTTAGAAGACCATTCTTAAGTTTCACATCTTGCATAAAATTGGCACCACTGATACCTTTTAAATACCAACAACAGGGGAAGCCAGAAGGAACACAGAGGAAAACTGGCGTAAGCACTGTGACCATGCTGCTACCATGTTCCAATATGGCCCGGTGAGGGATGATGAGGCTCCATGGCTGGGGACACCCAGCTGCTTGGGCAGCTCAGGCAAACTGCACCTTCTAACCCCATCTGAGGATGTCACTGGCTATTTTTTAGCATCTTAGAACAGCTCTATATGGCTTATTCCTATTCATTGCACAATAATTCTCCAATCTATTTTGCATTAAAAAAATAAACCTATCTGTAAATACAGTGTTGTTTTTCCTGCTTAGCCCACAGCCTCCTTAGCATCACTCCATGGGAAGTAAGCATTGAACCCACTACTGAAATGCCACAGCTACAGAGGTAGCCGAGCATCTGCAGTCACAGCATGAAGAAGCACAATGCACACGGAAAGACTCATCATTTCCAAATGACAGTGGAGCACATCTGGCACGTTTGTTTTCAGTCATATAAAGAATTCCTCCTCCTCATCCTCCGCTCTGTTTGCAGGGCTGGCTCGTGCTGTTTGCGAGTGGAAGCCTGAAGCTCTTTGCCCTCCTCCCCCTTTACTCCTTTTAGCTGCAGCAAACGGCACCTGGGTCCTGTCCTGGGAGGGCAGGGTGCTGCCGGCCCCATCCATGGGTGCCCGTGGCTGGAGGAGGCTGCTCCGCAGGTCCCTGGAGAAGCGGCTCAGCGGGCAGCGGCCGCTCGCAGGATTTGCCACAGTGAGCCCGGTGTCCACATTGGTCTCCGCTACTTGCCGACGGACACGGTTCTCTGGGAGAGAAGCCTGCAGCTTGCTGCTCACCTGCCTGCGGAAGGAGGTGGCATCCCACCACGACCAGGCTGCTGCACCACTGTGAGAAGAGCAGAATTGCCTGTGGAGGTCACGGCTGGCTTGCTCAGGAGTAAGGGCTTCACTTGTGTCAGATTTTGTTTTACCCTTCACAGCTCTGACCTCCTGGTTTCTCTTCCCAGGATTACCCCACTTTACAGGGAGAGGGGCTGAGACAGAGTCCTGCAGGATTTTTTCATTACCGGCATTACCCTGATGGGAAAGCCCAACCTTTGTTTCACGGGGCTTGAAGCTGTCTTGAACCTGTTGAAGAAAATTTGGAGAGAACCCCATTAACCTATTGTTCTAGCCCAACCAAGTGATGATTGTCTCACCCGGTGTCACTGTGCTGAAATCATCCACAGCGTGAGTCCATCAGAGCCCCACTAGAGAACAGCAGAGGAGTCTTACAAGCCTGAGAAATGGCAGATGAAACCTAGCGTAGATAATGTGATGCACATGGAGAAAAACGATCCCAGCTTCACATACAAAATGCTAGGTTGTGAGTTGACTGTAACCCAAGGTGTCATTTCTGTGACAGACAGGACTGTGTTAGCATCAGTTCAGTGTATAACATCAGTCTAGAAAGCAAATGAAATCAAAACTGAGAACACTGTTTTGCACAGTGCAGCTCTGGTCCCAAAACTGGACCATGGTGCCTGTCCCTCATCTGCAGCACACAGAGTATCATGGACTGGAAATGATCAGAAATGGACAAGGATAATTACAACTACAGTAAAGGGACAATCATGTATGCTGGGAATTTCAAGCCTGGGGGAAAAAAACAGTTTGGGAGGGAGAGGATAAAAGGCTAAAACACCATGAACCACCTAGAGAAACAGGTAGGTATTTTCCATTCCCTGCCATTAGCAATTCAAGAAGCAGAGGCCATCAAATGAAGCCAGGTGGAGCCGGTTTCAATTAAAGGGAGGTGGCAGGAGACCTGGGGAAGTCCCTGCCAAAGTATGTTGTGGATACAAAAAGTTCACATGGATTCTAGGGGTGACTAGATAAACACGTGGAAAGGAACGTCACTGCAAGTTACCACAGCCAGCTTCAGAAGACCGTTGCGTTTAAAACAGGCAGCTCGGGTGTGTATTACTGGGGTGTAACACATGGACTTGTCCTCTTGCTGCTCCTGCCAAGGCAGCCACCTATAGCCAGCTGTGCACAGACAGCTGTGGCTGAAACCCATCCAGACAAGAAACCTGAATCACCACATAGTATGTTCCAAGCCCTTCCCCCTTTGTTTGGGATTTTCCTGAGAGCAGCATGCACAGGCTGTGGTGCTTGCGGGCAGCTTTCAGAGGGCTCTCAGGACTAGTGCACATACACAACATATTTGCTGCAGGTGACCTAAACACAGCACACACAAACAGCTGTGCCTGTCCCAGAACCTTCTCGGAGGCATCAGATCTACTGAGGCTTCTTCATATCTGCAAACCCTGCCTGGCTGTTTTTTGGGAAGAAACTTGTTCAGGAAGCTCTGGATCAAATGGCATTCCTTTAATGGCTGGGTAATGCTAATTCAGGGAGGAGATACCTAGCAAGGCCAACGGGACTGGGACCTGCTGAGCACATCCCACTTGTTCCCATGGAGCATGCTGTCCCTGGGGACACCAGCCCAGAGCAAGGCACCTGCCTCACCAATCCTCTGCAAGACTAGAGACACCCTTCATGTCTTTATTTACAAAGTGGCACATGGAGATGATCATACTCTCTTACTTAAGACTCCTACTTGGGTCTTAAGGCTAAACTTGTAAAATTTGAGCAACAGGGATCTCCTGTAAACACTCAGAGAAAGGACATGGAATAGAACAGTAATTAGAGAGCAACTTCAGCAAAAAAAAAGGAAAGGATGTGGTTTGTTCTTTATCAAACTAGGTGGCCTGTGTTATCTCTTCCCCAATAAAACCAAGAAAAGAGTTCTTGCAGGCTCAGAGGAGAATGACAACTCCATGTGTGTGGCAGTCCATGAGCAGACCCTTGGATTTGGTTTGCAATAGGGCAGAAAGTTGGGGAGGGAATAAATAGTTTGCAGGTACTTAGAATAAAGATTTACAGTATGAACCACAGAGTTGCAGAGTAAAGCACCATGTGCTAGACTGTCAGAGTATCAGGTAGAGCACAGACACAAGATACACCGCCTCAAGTTCAAGTGGACTCCAGCTTCCTTTGCCAAGAGCACAGTGCAGCACAGCTATAACCCAAAAAAAGTTTCTGAATTTCCTGCCAGTGAATTCATGTACGTCTGTCAGCTTAAAGACCTTGTATCTACAGCAGGAAGAACCACAGAGTAATTTAAAAAGGGACCTCTGGAGGTCACCTGGCCCAGCCCCTGCTCCAGGCAGGACCAACTTCAAAAGCTACATGAAGATGCTCAGGGCCTTGTCCAGTTCAAGTGGGTGGCAAACCAGTTTATAAAGTGACACCAAATAAGAAGTATGCAAAAGCTGCCCTGAGGATTAGTGTTCATAGTAGCATAAAAATAGGCCATACAGAATAATTAACTGGATTTGTAACAAATGAGCTCTGGAAGGAAAAATGAAAAATCACAGGATGAGCAAATTATTTAAATATCCAAATTACAAGAAAAAGTAATCAGAGGTGGGAGGGGTTGTTACAATGGAAAGAAAGCACACTGAGCTAAACTGCCTTCCTGCTCACATGTATAATTCCCTCTATGTATCATCTCAGCAGTCTTTTTTGTTGTTTTTTATTTATTTGTATTCATACCATCTCTGGACCGCACACTTCAACAGAAAAAGCAGAGATTTCCTATGACACATTTCTTTGGCACTTTTGCCCAACTGCAACTCACTCAAGAGCTCAAAAAAAAATCTATTGCAGGCGATGTTGTATCAACACTATACTTACAATACATCTGATTTTGGATGCTAAAAATCTGCTTTCAAAAACATGTATAACATAACGACTTATTAGGCTGCTATAATAATTTATTTCAGAGAGGGAAGGGAAGATGTTAAACTAGCCTGCTGAAAAAAGCATTAATGCCTTCAATTTCAGCAAGCAGTATGACGTTAATTTAACGAGGATCTGTGCTTATATTTATGAACAGCATCACAGCACCGGCAGATACCAATTACTGCATTCACAAATTTAAAAGAAAATATGAACAAGCAAAATCTTAATTTCCATTTTGAATCAGTTCTGCTTTCCTTGAAGAAAAAACCCCAAAAAACCTCCTCTCAGAGCACCACAGACACGTACCTGAAGCAGAATTATATTTCCTTCGTAGTCTTGTGTTTGCCACCTGGTACTACTGATAGGAATACATGGGTTAGGCAGGAGAGGCACCAGCTGCCCGATTTCTTGCACCTTGAACTGCAAGGCTGACGACTCCTTTGGCTCAGCAGCCACCCCAGCGGGCAGCTGCTTCAAGCAGAGTTGCACGGCAACATTTTGTGTTGCATACAACACAAAGACACAGAAGTTACTTTTCTGAATAGTTGCTTCTTTCTGCAGGATCATCTCATAGAGTCTCACTGCATCCTCATAGTTATCGAAAGTGCAGTAGAGGGTGACACGCAGGATTTCGGGGCCACAGTGCACCCGCCTGATGCCCCACACAGGCATCTGGTCGTCCAGGCCATAGAAGTCCTGGTGAGCTGGGGCATAGGGGTGGCTTTGCCCATTAGCAATCTGGGCACCCTGGTAGCGCCAGGGCAAATGCTGGAATTGCTCATGGACTTGGAAAATCCGTTCTTCTCCCAAGTCTTCATGTAGAAAAAGGAGGACAGATATTCCAGGAAAACTGCAGCTTCTCTTACGATACCTCTCATAGTATTTCAGTGGAGTAACTCGCTCAGACACCAGGAAAAGGCGAATGTCCAGGCAGATCCACTCCAAAAGCCGATCCAGAGTTTGCTGCAGAGGCAATGAGTGACCCAAATTGGTAAGAAGATGCACAGTCATCAGAGAGTCTGCTCCGTCATCCATTGCAAAGGGTCCTGACAAAAAATAAGAAGACAAATTGGTGCCTCCCTCTCCTCCTCCTCCTACTGAAGCTTCACTAACACAAGAGGTGTCTCTTAAGACTTTGATAGAATTAATTCAATCTTCTGCAGGCTCTGCAATAACCCAATGAAATACACAGGTATGCACAGTTAATGTACATAATGAGGAAGGTGATGAGTGACAAGCCATGTGACTGGTCCCAGGTCACGCACATCACAGCAGAGCTCAGCTGAAAGCTCGTTTTCCAACTCCAAGGCTTGAGCTCTGGTCACTGCATACATGCAACCCACGTGTTCAGAAACACCTCTGTGTCCTACTGCTGCTGTCCTTCACAGCACAGGGCAGCAGAGATGAAGAGCACTGAAACATAAAAACAGTAAATCTCCAAGATGAGATAATGTTGTAAGTACAGTTGCCTGTCAGCAGTGGAAACGGAGGCTCCAAACCCGTCCAAGTCCCACCAGTGTGCATCTCGGTGTGACCACTGCCTTTTCCAAAGGTAATGTGGCACTTATGATTGAAAACCTCAGCATATTTTCTTGTAGTCAGCAGGCTGGCTTTAGCTCATTGTAAAAAGCTTGTGATCTTTGTGAGTCACACCCTTCTGGGGCATATAGATAAGCTATTCTTTAAAAACAAGGAAGGAAAAGAGACCAACAAAAGAAAAAAACCCATGTGAACACAACAGATAACAATAAGGGCAGATATGAATCAGCCTCAGGAAAGAGGAGCTTTGTGAAAAAACCTTGACTCCTAGTTATGCACTTTACAACACTGGTAGCTTGCTTCCTGGCTGGAAACCAGGTCCTGGGTTATTATACATAGACCATAAAAGCCGGGTACCAGGCTTCCCCCTTCCAGTGCTGTTTGCCCCTTTCCCCTCCCTCCCCCATTTTTTTTTTTCTTTTGGATGCTGAGATACCCATGTAATCAGCACCCTTAAGCAAACTCCAGGTTTTCTTTCTTGCTCCTTGGGTTGACATACCGGTACTTAATTTAGCTTATTGTGTACACTACAATAGGAATGCTGAAAATACACATCTTTCCAAGGCCTCTTCTAGTGTCTAGGTAATAAATCACACTGTTCCTTCATCTCTTTATTTTGCCAACCCAGGAGCAATACATACAAATCAAGCCAGTCCCCATTTTCTATACAGAACTGCCCCCACTGCAGCCAGTATTTAAATCAAAACTGGGGCCTCTGATGATGTATCCAGCTCAATCTAATTAAGAGCAACACATCTCTCTCTGCTGACATACCAATTTTCCTCTCAAACAGCCAAGCACACAAAGCAGTGGTTCACTGTGCAGAAACCCCTGCATTAATAAGAGTCTGTTATTCAAACCTTTGAACTTTTTTTTTTTTAATCCAACCGTAGATTTATATTCAATTGAGCAAAATCTCCAAGGTCTAAAGGTATGAGTAGCACTGCCTTGGTTTCCTTTATGTAGAAGATCGCTCTCACTGGTAGAAATACAGATTCATGCTTTAAAACCACACTGACATCAAAGTACAATAAAAAAAAAAAAAAGGCGACTACAAAATAAGGAAAAAAATTAATTTGCACTGATAGAGGCAAACCCATCCACAAACATTCTGACCACGTAACAACAACTGGTGGGAGGGAGACAAAAAAAATCCAGATTTCGGACAATTGCAGGAAGAGAGCAAGAGAGAAGAGTGCAAGTGCTCAAAACATTAAAACACTCTAGATGAGCTCTGAACAACAAAATTTAACAATTTTACTAAACTATGGAAAAGGAAATGATTCATCAACTCTGCTACAGGGCAGAGGCAATCAGTCATCTGCCTTCCTGCATGTGAGGAAAAGGGGAATTTTGCCTGTACAAGGAAACACTGAAACTAAGAATGTTCATCAGGACTCGGTCTGTAGCTGGAAGCACGAGTGGCATTTCAGGGTCCCTGTTCTGGTCAGAGACAATAGTGCTGTGCACAGCAGCGATGCCCGGCATGGCCACAGAAGCAGCATGCTGCAGGAATGCACCACCCCTGCCACGCTGCCTTGGGGACAGGCACATGAGCAGAGCCCAGTAAACGTCAAGGTGGGTAAGTATGAGTAGATATAAACGTGGCAGGGGGAAAAGCAATCCTCACCCTGCGCACACAGTGGTGGGACCACAGGCTAGCGTATGGCCCAGCAATGCTACCAGGGGCTGAGCAGCTGCGTGCGTGAAAGCAGCAGCTTTGCAGCCAGCAGCAGCCCAAAACAGTGGTATTACTGGGAAAGAAATAGGGAGGGAAACAGAAAACATCATATGGCAACCAATAAATCTACAGCGCATTTGTATCTTGAATAGTACCTGTTGTTCCAGCTGCCCTTTAATAAGATGGATGTGGAGATTTAGGGAGAGAGCAGGAGGAAGAAAACAAGAGTAATGAAAGAAGCCACTCTGGTGAGACAAGCAAGCAGATGAGGATCTTCAGTCTGGAGCAGGAACCATGGCAGGATATACTATAAGATATATATGATATATATGATCTATAAGGTTATGAATGGCATCAAGAGGATAAAAGAGCATGCACAGGTTAAAGTACCCTCCCAAAAAGAAGCGAGGGGATCAACTGCACTTCGCAACACCCATTTCCATGACAGTAAGAAAACACTTCGCATGTGTCATTAAACGTGCCCAAGGCAATGCGATGGCAGAAGTTTTCTGGAGTTTGGAAGGTTACAGAGCACATGCACAGATGTAGGATTTACCACATCACTAGGGGCTGGGTGCCAAGTTCAGGGACACGCTGCAATGCCTCTGAAAACACAGGGCATGTGCGTTTGCTCAATCGCAGAGCACTTGCTCCACCATGCCCCCCCCGCCAGGAGCAGGCTCACCTCACCCACACACTTGCTCCCTCCCCAGATGATCGCCCCCTTGGGCTGCTACTACACTGCAGCCCGGGTACTGCTCCCCCTTTCCCCTTCTCCCACAGAGCAGAGAAATCCATCACTCCTCCACTGGCAAACCATTCATCCTCATGGGGGCAAAGAGGGAGCAAGCGCCACTTTCCTTGTGCAATCCCATCGATCACTATGGGCCTGTGCAGCTCTTGGCCCCCATCCCCACCCGAATCGCATCAGCCCGGCTGACTGAACTCCCGTGGGGGCAGCAGCATCGCAGGGAAGAAGATAAAGTACTGTGAATGAGTAATGTGAACTCTTGCAAAGCAGCTGTAGAGAGTAAGGGCTGGTGAGCTGGGAGGAGGGGGTTCAGAAACAATGCAGACATGACGTCTCCCTCCAGCTCCCACTGTATTCAGTGGGAGCCAAACCGGTTTCCAAATGGGCAGGTGCCTCTCACAGAACCTCTGAAGGTGACCGGCATCTTTCCTGTGCAGAGCTGGAATCTGACGTAACTGCCATCCATTTCAAGTGTCACCAGGTTTTATAACAGCCAAGAAACTGAGCCTACTCACAAAAAGGGCCAAATCCTGAACCCTGCCACCATGCCATATTTCCTCTGTGAGCAGCGTGATTGCTGGAGTGGGATGGGGAAGCAGTCTCACCTGTGAGCTCTAGCTGATGGAGCTGCCTGGAGCACAGTTTTAGGCCTGGTTCTCAGACCCTTAAACTCTCCAGCAGCTCCAGGTCAGGGGTACACACCCCTCCTACCATGAGGAGCATGAGATGAACTCAACATCAGCATTTACCTGAACCCCTCCTTCAGAGGGCAGCCCCACCACCCTGGCTAAGCCCTGTCCAATAGAGGAGTGCTTTGCTCCTCTTCCACTTTGCTTTCACATCTAAGTGTCCACAAGGAAGGGCTCAAACCCAGGCGCCCCCAACCTTGGACAAGGGTATTCTCACACCCTCACTTTGTCTCCAATCTATTGCTTCCCTAAACCTTGGGGTAAAGCCAGGATGCCATGACCCTCACTGCTGCAGCCTGGTGAGTTTAGACCTCCTCCTCATCCACTGCTTTTCTTAGAGGCACTAAAAAGGTCTCAGGTGGTAAAGGGATGACAGCCATCATAACAAAGTGTTGGCTTTTGCTGGATCTTGTAAAAGGAAAGTGCTAGTTTCACTCCGACCCCTGAACATAATGAGTCCTTGCCTTCCTCTCTGCTTCCCCTTCCCCCAGTTTTCCAGTCTCGCTGCCAAATGGAAAAGCACATTATTCATAGTGACCTACTGAACATGCCAAGAAAGATTTCTTTAAGAGATTAGAAAAATACCAGTTCAATCCTATGTGAAAAGTCACTCTACTGGGGGGGGGGGCGGAATTCTGATACGGTACTCAAAAAAATATATTGGAGCCCCATTCCCACATGGTAGTGACCAGCAACACAGCAGAATGGACAGCAGACTGCTGGGGTAGCCCACCTTTGTGCAAGAGCTGGTCAAATACAAATATCTGGATCTACCACCAATATATACACTAGTAAGCCCTGCATAAAATAAATAACTAACAAACATTTTATTGTGTGAAGCCTCAGAGAATACTGTCTGCTGTATGTTTAAAATCTTACAGCGGAAAAGCACAGCAAAATAATTAAAAATTCCTTTTCGTAATGAATTCTCACTATGTGCCTAGTCCTCTGTGGTGCTCAAGCCCTTCTCTCTGGCTGACACCAACAAGACTGATGATGTGTCACAGGATTTAATAAGTTCATAGTAACATCTGTAAGGAAGTTACTTTATAAGGATTTAGGCTTTGTATACTAGCACATAATTAACTTCAGAGAGACTGAGTGTGGATTACCTAAGCATCTGAGGAGCAGGCCTCATTAAATACATGCAATGTATTGGGCTTACTAACTTTTAAAAGATATTTTTTTGTTTTACACTAATCTCAAACTCTGCCTAGAACAAGGACAAAAATACTAAATTAACCTGCTAGATGGCAATTATCTACAGCACAGACAGCACTGAGACAAAAATCGGGATTAATGTCTTACTTGAATACAATTAAGCTTTTCAAAGAGTTTGTCTCCTGCTCCAAACCTTGTGACTCCAATTTATCATCACTTCAGAGGAAAGCAAAACCCCAATGACCAAAAGAGAAAAAATAATTCTAACCTACTGCATTTATTTAAGTAGACTTCTCTCACAGATGGTTCTTGTTTCTTCTTTTTAACCAGCTAACAAAGAGTAGGAATCCAGCAAGGGTCTGTCAACAGACACAGAAAATAAGAGAACTCCACTGCACACTGTGAATCAGGTTCTGAGCACACACACAAAAAAGAAACAGGGGGGAAAAAATTAAAAAAGAAAAAAAGAAAAAAGAAAAAATACAGTTATAAAGAGAAGAGGGACAGGAAGCTTGCTGCAGGGTGCAGCCTGTCTTACCTCACAGAGCTACCAGGAGGGCTGACCCTCGGCCACTGCCGCAGCCACAGCTCTGACCTGGCAGCAGCATCGGCGCAGCAGGCTGCGACTCCTCCCATTGACGGGACCCAGCGACTTGAGACTCCTGCCGTGAGAAACACTATGCTAGGAGGTGCATGGGCAAGATAGAGTTTCAAGACTCACAGGAGATAAAAATGCAAACTAAAACGAGAGCGGTTTCTCCTGACCCTCAGCCACAGCAGAGGGAACAGGCATCCTCGTGGTACTGCAGCACACACAGTCAGAGCGACAAGCAGGATCAAAACACATTTTGCCTGTATGCTTAGTGACTATACTTACAGAAGTAAAGCAAAGAAGTTATCCTCAAGCAACACGGACTTTGGTGCAAGTACAAGGCTGGGAGAGCAGCACTGAGACACAGAGACAATGGGAGATCACCAGCAATAGACCAAACCATGACCCTGTTGAAGCCCACGTTAAAACTGGCACAGTCTTAGAGGAAATTAAGCTTTTACCACTGGTATCTGAATGATCTCTCAGGAAAAGGAGAGCCTAGACTGAGGACCAAGTTTCCAAATACTTACCAACTTCAACAGGATCTTGGAAACCTTACATTAAACTGGGGTTACTGGAGTGATGCCAACTGGACTGATACCACAGCTGCCAACCCCAGAACAAGTTCCTGTTCCTTGCTTAAGCAAAGGGAAAGGCAATGGGGAGAGAGAGGATGCTGCTGCAGTCTGTAACGGCATCGGGCAAGAGCCAGTCCGCTGACAGCTCCAACTGCGCAGTAACACTGCCCTCCCCCAGCCCCTCTTCTGTGCTCTGTGGGTGCACGGGATCCAGCCGCAAGACAGGTGCTGGGGAGAAGAGCAAAGAATCTCTGTGTACCTGAAGCCTGAGTCAGCTTTCCCACACCTGATGTCCTAAGATGCCCAAGACATGTGATTCTGTAGATGCCTTTGACATCCACTGGCCTCCTTCCAATCACACAGCTGATGGCCACTACAGCCACACACAAGGGAAATCCTGAAGAAGGCACGGACAGCAGAAGGCTGCTCTGGTCCTTCAGATGGTTTAAAGTCAAGCAGTTTGAGCACAGAGAAAAGTGGAAATCCTTTCAAATAAGCACTTACATGCTTCAGGCCTCAGTGCTGGCAGCCAGGTTCCCGTACTGACTGCTACTGGTGGCGTGCCTTGGCTCACAGCAACGGGGATATGCTGCACACCCCAAAAACCTGCAAAATATGCCTTGCCCTTTATAGCTCCCTATTAGTAACAAGTATAACAAAAAGGCACTGCATGTCCTTGCCTGGCTACAGACATCCCACCACAGCCACAAATACAAAGTTTGTGAGATTTCTATTTCAACAACCTGTTGAGGCAGCTCTTGTGTTCAGCTCCAACCAAACCTGGGATATATGTCCTCAACAAGTTATGGGGTGCTTGCAGACAAATTCTTCCTTAGTTTTCAGTTTGGTTAAAATATTTAAAAAAAACCCCAAAGCACTCCATATATACAATCCAACATCCACTAAACATAATGAGCCGATAGAAAGTTATATCAGAGATCAGTATCAGAAAACCAAAGTCAAGTCCTACACAGAGCCAAAATGTAGCACTGACCTGAGATGGTATCTTTGGGAGTCCCCTGCCCACATCCCCAGCATCAACCCCACTCCCACACAGGTCAGTGTGGGACAAGGGGGGTGTCAGCTTGCCTACATATGAATTTAAGTGCCTAGCTTCAGGGACTCATTGCTGAAAGATTTAATCTAAGAATTTTAATATAAATTACACTTCAATTAAAAACCTTCCAGAAAAAGAAAAACAGACACATCTAAATAACACAGAGACTTGTAAGGCCCAGTGAAGTGTTTATTTAATCAGCTTACATTTAGCATTGTTGAAGACAACTCAAGGCAAAATTCTTAGAAGGCCAACAGCAGATGACGAGAGAAACTGCACCCTACTGAGCATTAATAAGAGCAAGTCACCAGGAGATAGTGAGTCCAAGGACTCCAAGCTCCAGCTTAAGGAACAAGTCAGATCTATGCAGTGTGAAGGCTTCTAATTACTCCCTTTCCTGAGGGCAACCCTCCTGAGATACAGAATAATACACCCCAAATTCTAATTTAAAAAAATACCCAAACCCAAAACAACAGTTTTGACCTGGATCCCACATTATGTTGGAGTTGCAGATCTGCATAATGAAGTTGATAACACATGCTTGTGACAGACAAGCTGCAGGAGATTATTAGCCTCATCTTTACCAGAATTTCAAAAGGAGCAATAGCCAAACATCAAACAAGTATTAGCAGAAGTGGTTTAGAAGGTCCAAGAAACTCGGTTGTCATTGGGATTTGAGGCATGCTCTAGCAAACTTTGCAAAGACAAAGCTGCACATAAACTCAAAGGCCATAGTAAGGTATTATCAGGCTCTAACAGAGATTCACTTTGAGGACTTCAGGAATTCCCTTCCCATTGTGATTTTTTCCTCCCAAGAACAGGACTGCTAAAAGCTATTCATAAACAGTGAATGGAAGTTGCACCTACTGGTGGATCCTCCTTTCCTCCCAGCTTCTCCTCAGGCAAAGAGAAGCAAGGGGCTCTCAGACCATCATCTCTCCAGAGAATTTCCTTGTCTTGTCCACAGCTAATCCAAGTCAGCAGTTCCAGGACTTGAGGAGGTGAAACAGGCCCGACTCTCCTGAACAGGATTATGTCTTCTTGCTTTAGGATAAACAGCCTGACATAGTCTACTTGCTCTCAGCGGCTATCTGGAGACCCAGGCAGAACTGTTTTAGTTACAGTCACACCACATTTGCAAGATCTTCTTTGCAGGCAAAAACTGTGAAAACAAAGGTCAGATTGTGTTTGGTATGAGAAGACTGAAGGACCAGAAGTACCTGCCTGAACCTCACAGCCTTAGTGTGGAATGAGGCAGAAATATTATGCTGCAAAACCACAGTTTGTGAGTGCACTTCCCTAAAACTGCCAGGCTGGCCTTGAAAACCTTGGCTCAATTTCAAAGTTTTAAAAATAAAGACATTCACATTAAATGTAAATACAATAATAAGCTCCTTAAAGCAAGAACCAGTGCTGTGGCTTTTCACATATAGGATAAATACAATGTGATCACAACTGAGGCTCCAGGTACTAACATAATGAGATTAATAAAAAACTAAGATTAAAAACAAGAGGGTAAAAACCTCACCAGACTAAAGATGATCCTAGCAGCTCACCAGAGAGAAAGCATAATTGTCCCCAGGTAATAAGACCATTGGATTTTCAGAGCACAATTGTTACTGCAGCTAAAGTGCAGAAGCCCAGTGATTTGAGAACCTGGAGCATATCTCCTACCCTTTAGAATAGTATTTTCACTCTTTTCTGTCTATTATTCACCACTTTCTAGCTAAAACTTCACTTTTCTGCTGCTCTTCATTTTATGATGCAGTTATTACCTGAGCAGATTCAGTATAAAATATTATTCTATATCACAACACACGGACCGAACTGACAGCCAAGTGCAGCTTCAGACAGTACTCCCTCACCTGGGTTCCAGCTCAGAAAAGACTAACAGTAGGCTTAATTTGAATCAAGACGTCCTAGAACTAGAGTTTATACTCATTACTTTGAGAAATCTGCTTCCCTGGAGATATGCAATTTCAAGCTTCACCTGAGTGCAGTAAGGAGAAATTCCTTCAAGGGAACAAGCAACTGAGATCTTTGTCGAGCACCCAGCACTGTCACACAGCCTGGAACTTGGATGAATTCCTACAGATTTCAAGAGGTGTTTTTCCTAGTTAAAGCTATGAGACACAGAGCAAACCACAGCAATGGTGTTGGTCAACATGCCGTTACAGCACTGTTCATACCAACCTCCAGTGTTGGACAGTGTCAGCCAGAGACAAGTGCCTGTAGTGAATGTGCATATAACAGGGTTCTTACAAAAGCTCAGTGTTAAAGAAACCAGCGGGTACCTTGTTCCTAGCACCTTTTGTTTAGTGCAGCCCCTGCCTTTCACACCCACCCAGTGAATATTAAAGGCACCGAGGAGTTGCTTACTGCTGCTGCCTGATGAACCTCTGGAACAAGCTGCAGTATCACAGTGCTCCTGCCCAATGCAGTGCTTGATGTTAAGAACCTCTATGAACTGCAAAATCATAGTTTGTTATATCACTCAACACGAAACATACACAGGAGATACCAAGCGTTTCCAACAGCTCTGGAAATACTCCTTCTGGGAGGGTGAATCCCTCCCTGATTTCCATAATGCACGTTTCCTTATGAAGGCACTAACTAGTGAGCCCAAGTGCTGTCAGACCACGTAACTGCAGGCCAATTGCTGGAACAACAGAGCTCACGACACCAGGATTTCAGTCTAGACAGGGTTCCTTTGTATTCTTCTATTCAGTTCCTTAAGCCTGCCCCGAGTACATGCTACAACTCAGGTTACCTCAATTCCCTAAACACTTACCCAAAGAGGTGGTTACACTAGATAGAATGGAAAATAAATAACTAGATAATAAATAATAAGCATAACAAATATATTTATCACTGTTAACTAATTCACACAATTTCTGTGGCTTTTGGAAGTCTCAGGTTTTTTCAGCTTGTAAGAAACACACTCAGGAACTAAAATCCGACATTGTAACTTAAAGAGATGTCCCATGACCAGATTGAAAACTCATGACATTCAGATGCAATTCACAGACCTAACGCTGTTTTGTTTCATCACCTGACCTTGTGTATGTAACTCTCAGTCCTCCTTTGCCTCGTGCTAAACGGGGAGAAAAGTTGCTTTTTCTGCCCCATCCCTGCCGGTCCAAAACACATGCTTTCGAGTCAGGAGCCGTAGGAGCAGCTTGCTGAAGGCGTTACTGGATGTTTGATAGAGCTTTAGACGGGGCAAGGAAAAGAAAGGGGAGAAAAGAAGAAAGAGGAAAGCTTACAGCAGGGCCCCGTGCGGAGGGGAGGGGGCGGCGGCCCCCGGTGCTGCGGCGGCGACCCCGTCAGACCGCGCTGTCCCCCCCGCCGGCTCCCGGGGGCACAGGGGCCCCAACACCCCCCCACCGACCCAGCGAGGGGGGCCGGGCCCCAGCACCCCACCCTCAGCCCGGCCGGGGCTTGTCTGACCCCCCTCGCCCTGCGGCGGGAGCGGGACTGGGCCCGCCCTTGGGCCCCCCCGCTTCCATCAGTGTCGCAAGTTCTGAGTTCAGGCAGTTCTGAACTGCAGCATCTGGTTTGGGGTTAGAAGCAGCTCTCCCGTAAGGCTTACTGCTTGCTGGAAGCCATGGGGCATGCCACAGCCAGCAGCACAGCTCAACACACGATGAATACAAGTTACCAAACGCACATTTTGCACAAGGTTTGACAACACCCACCACAATTTCAGAAGTTTTGCTCCATGCACCTCCCTTGCTCTCCCCGCCCGAGATGCCCCTTCCTCCCCCCATGACAGCTGACACACTGCGATGACAGCAAAGCAGCCCCACACTGCAAACACACGTCACTCCGCTGCCTAAACGTTCCTTTCCTGAGCGTGCACTACACACCACACCACCTTCGCTTCAGCTTCTGACAGATCAAACGTCAATGCTTTGCCAGCATTTGGAGGATAAGGCATACAAATTAAGTGAAGCGCAGCAACATGGTGCTCAAAGAGGAGGAACAGAAGTTTTGAACTGCAGAAGAAAGAATAATTAATGAAACATCACTGCTGTATGTTTAAATGTTATTTCTGTTCCTATCCATAAACCTCATGTTCATCTTGATATTAGACACGTTAACTCCTGTGGTCTCACCCCCCATCAAAGGTCCAGTTCTGGAGGACAAATGAAGAGCAAGACCCTGACAGAAGTTAAGTTGTTTTATAAGCTTCTGCAGTAATGCCAACCCAGCAGCACCCTCCTGCAGTGAGAGAGGGCTGCTCACGTCAGTAAGGTCAGACCAAACGTATGAACCACAGCACCTCTGGGAGACCTGCTGCTCCGAAGGAGACCACCATGCCCACAGTGTACGCCAGGTTGCAGAGGTGGGGGCCGTCACGCACTGCCTGTTCGTCACAGCTTTGTTAAAGCTATGCCACTACTTTCATTTAAAACAGCATCTCTGTATTCCAACATTAACATTCACTTCTGCCATGCTAGATATAGAGTTAAAACACGGCTAAAGCCTGTGAGAGGCGAAAGAGCGGGACATGACAAAGCCACCTGATTCAGAATATTCAATCCAGTTTGCAGGCAATGTCTATGAACACCTCCCTACATACTGAAGGACGGAAAGGTGAATTATTATTATCCAACTGAAAGCTGAATAGGAGCAAGTTCTGCATTTTATAAACTTTTCACATGACACATTCCAGAAGACAAAGGAGCCATTAAACTCACACTTCGGACGGAGCATATTGGTTATTTCACTTACTATCCAAGTTATCAAAATGAGTATTAACAGAAGTTGGGCTTTATGGTACAGACCCAAGACGATGCCTCTTACCAGCTCTACACACTACTGTGAGCCTGGTTCTAGATGGGCAAATCCTTGCTGTAAGCCACAGGGGCTCTGAGGAATGGGGAGTTAATGATGAGAGCCCACCTCGCCTCTAACCACTGTGAGGAACAAAGCAGAGTTACGGAGTTTGATTGAGCTATAAAGGCTCTGGCCAGTTTTAGACATATAACTAGAGGCCACAAGTAGTTCCAGTTTTTGCTACTTTTGACAAAATGGGAACACCATCTCTGCAAGCTTATCCCCTAAACTATGCATCATGACAGGCTCTATTACCATCTACATGTGTCATTTATCAGGTACTGTACAATTTGATTACAATACATGCAAATAAAAACACTTCAGTCATCCAGAATATTTCGTGCAGTGCTTCTGTTTTTACAGGTCCAAGAAAGTAAATCTTATGGCAGCTGCCAATTCTCAATGAGCAAAGGTAACAAGAACAGACAGTATTACATTGGAAGCTTTACGGTCAACAGGCAAAGTTTGTCTTTATGAGAGGGAGAGAGGGCAGACATTTCATCCAGTAGCAGCTTAGCATCCAAGACTCAATCTGCTTTGCAGACATGCTTAGCATTCATTTGTTCTGTAACAAATGGGGAAATTGCACAGATTAATTCTAGGAGACAGAAAGAACAAAGCAAAGCTGTAAAGGTAGCTAACACTGAAACAAACAAGAACTAAATCGGGGATACACAGGATAATCTTATTTGTTATCATGGTAAATGAAGTGTACTCTCGACCCTTTAAAATAAACTTGTCTACAAGGAAAGTACATGCCTATGTACCTTCAAATAGCTATAAAACTCAAACTCTACTTTTAATTTTAAAAATTCTAAAGAATTAAACTCCATGCTTATTATGTTGTTACTGCATTTAACTGCACATTAATGCAAAGAAACCAAACTTACCGATAATTATACTCATACATGTAACTACGATCCTACTGATGAGATTTTAACAACATTACAAAGATGTCTTAAGTGGAAATTAAGAAAGGAAGCAAAAATTAGATAAAGCATAGCAGAATTCTTTCATGGACTGTAATCACTCATGTACATGAACAGCATAAAGGCACGAGCATCAAACTCACCTCAGGCGGGGTCCTAGTGATGTCTTACTCTCTCTGACCAGCTTTCACATTCTCTATCTTTAAATCCTCAGTATCATGATCTCTTTGTTCCATGGTAAAGGGCACACTTCCAAAAGGTCATATCAGCAAAAGTCCCTTCCTGAATAATCAGTGTCTTCAAAATTTTATTAAATTTATAATTGAAACTATACGCTTTAGTTATTTGTTACTGACAATAGTCATCACCACCTGTTATTCTTTTAGCAAACACTCTTGCCCACGTATCTTATAAAAAAACCACCCTTAAACACATAACTATATAGTGATTCATGTAACGTTCAAGTCTCAACACTTCCAAAAGCTACCAGAGACCGAAAGCTTCCTATAGCAGAAGTACAATCACAGGGCTAAGGACAAAGTCCCCCTGTCATGGATAGCAACATTAGTATCTTTATAAGCTTCACAGGGAAGGACATGAATCCATTTCTCCTTGAAAAGCACGTGGAAAATTATTCGCATGCAATTATCACCACATTCATGCTATTAAAGAATAAGATATACGTAAAAAAACCCTTCATACTGATACATGCAAGAGTGAGATGTTTCTGATAACTTTAAGACACGTTCCAAAAGCCAGATCTCATCCAGCCTATATTTAGTATTGTTCTATGGCTAAACAATGATTACATTTCTATTGAAGTTTTCATATACTGTACAGAGACACTTTAGAATGGCTGATGGCCTAGCTGCTTTCTTTTGGGGTTGAATTATAGATGAACAATGGCAGGAAAGTCCCTTAGCCACCTCTTAAAAGCGTGTGTCTGTGTGTCGAGGGTGGGCAGTAAACGAAGATTCTTAAAAAAAAGCTTCAGAATAGCCAAGCTAAAATATCACCCCAATTCCAGTCCCCGAACAATAGCCAGGATTTATATCTTAACAGCCTGGAGAGGGGTGAAATTGGGGACACATTATGAAAAATAGTCTCCCATCACACTACTACATTACACCACCACCACCACCTATTTGTTTATTACAGCTAAATCAAGAAATGCTCTGGCAGTATCTTAATGCTCTATAACCAAGTTTTTCTTTTTGTTTCAACTCCAGCTGTACATAGTGGGAAGCTCATCCCAACTGTATTTTTCAGTACCTACGGATGAAATTAATGTGAACCAAGAAAAAAACCCCAACTGTTTTGAATTAAAACAGAAGAATAGCTATGGTAGAGAAACCATGTAATACGTGCAATGGAATGTTAGAAATACTGTTTAATAAGAACTCTGCAGTGCAATGCATCCTTCAGACAATTTTTAACTGAGAATAATGATGCCACTAAACTGCAATTTTTAATCTATTTTTGCAGCATACTGACAAGAAGAAAAAAGTTCCGGGGTAAGAACTAAAAATTTCATTACAGTAACAATTGTTTATTGCATGTTTAAAATGCATTTTTAAAAACAAATAGTGCACACTGGCTTCCCTTTAATCTCCTGAAATATGCACTTATGATGGGAAGCCCTGTGGCTGCAGATCCATCTATGATGTTTATTAACAAAATATAATCCCAGTATGTTTCCCCAGGGGACAGTATTTAGTTCCAAAAGATTGTCAACCCTGTACTCTAACACACTTGAATTAGTTGCTTGTGTACACTAAATCCATTTATTTTAAATTTATTTTGTCTACATTTAGTGAAATAAAAACATCGCCCTGTACAATCCACCATCAGCAGTGAGTACAACAGCAAAAATTATTATACAGTTTATACACACTAAGATCTTTTCCTTTTTCCTATAAAGAAACCAGACAAACCTAATCAATATAGAGTTTAATTTAGAAGAACTCAAATTACAGAAGGGAAAGCCAAAATTATTACGGTCTTTCCTGAGCCCCCAGAAGTTCCTCATTCATGTTGTTGGAACAGTGAGTGCAGCTGGAAGAGTGAAACATGCTCAAGTTGTCTTCTTGGGTCTTCAAGAAATTACCAAATATTTAAATTAAACATGGCTAGTTAAAGAAACATTTGAAGCAGAGCAATATAACTGGGAATTCTGCCTTACCAGTTGTGGTTTCTTTTTAACCCAACTTATACAATGCGCGAAGTGCTAAGCAACACTACAGAAACACATTTACATCAACACTGAAGATCTGGGGAAATGAAATTCCAACAATTTTATTTTTTTAAATGAGCTGTATTTTCTAAATTTGTTTTTATTTTTCTGTTTTCATACAGTATTGAAAACAAACGCGGCACATTCACATTTTCCCGAAGAATTGTAAGGATGATCTCTACAGGGATAACGTTGAAAAGCCTGAAGCTCAATCAATCGATGTTGAAAACTCTCAAAAGGAGTAGAAGCCTTGATCTGAATGGTCTAGAACATGTATTGTAATTTAATAGAAGAGATGGTCGTCTTAATATTAATGATTTAAAAGAACTTCCCAGTTCATGCGAAGAGTATAGTCCAAGAATAAATCAAATTTTCTGAACGCATTTTATGCTACGTAAGTGTATACTTTGCGATCCTCAGGTGTTCGTGCCAAATATTCTCTCTCAATAAGTCCTTCAATACGTTTTTTAATAACAACTGGACTTGGTAAGAATCGGGCCTTCAGCTGCTGAGTTACCTAAAACATAAGATCAAACCCAATAATATGAGATCACAGGACAAGTCAGATTATTAAGTATCCTAACTGACCAAAACAATGAGAAAATTATATTTAGACAGGGCTGGCTACAACCATGAACTACAGAAGCAGTCTGCAAACTGACAGGTTTTTTCCACCCATCAGTTGGTTGCTTGTTTATTTTTGGGTATGATTCAAAGTACTTAGCCTCCACTGAGGCATGGTCACAACCTGAGAATCCTCTCAGTTTCACAGCCCTACGGGAGTTCAAGAGTGGAAAACGCGTACTACTCCTGAAGCTGTCAGGAGTTAAGAGCAGCAGAGCTCTTTCTCTGCTAAGAGCTCAAATCTCTCAAACCTGGACCAAACAGTAACAACATTAAGTATTTTCTGCTTTGATCTTAAGTACAGTGGTTTTTGTCATCAACTTGTTTCAGCACATTTGATATCATCATAATAGCACTAAAAGGAGGAAGGAAGGTTCAGATGTCTTCAAATACACAGAAAAAAAAAAGCATGGATTAAATACAGCATCTCTCAAAAGCCTTTCAGAATCATATTAGTGAGAGCTGTTTAACTTTCATGTATTAAAAGGAAAGCAAAAAGTATTCCCAAGCTCATATCAAAACTATATACAAGTATACCTCTGCTACTAGCACATTGTGTTGCATCTTCTTTCTAGATTTCATTATCCGAACTATAGCAGCTTCTATCTCATGTTTTCTGTCATCATCTACTTTCTGCCTTGTTTCTTTCCTTTCTGGATCAGATTCTCCTTGTTTGGCAGCAACTTAAAGAAAAGAAAGAGAATGTAAAGTACGTTAGCAAAATTAAAATTGTGTGTTAGCTTCACTATTTATTTCATCTAGACATCAAGTTATATTTTCCTGAGTTTTGACATTCTCAAACTTGATTTTTTTGTGAAAAGCAGCCACAAGAACAGATTAACACCTTCTGGCATATTTTGATAGCAACTGACAAGGTAACAATCTGTTATTTAATTATTGCTATGCTAAAATTTGAACAGTACTCAAATCTGCTTACAGGCACCACCAACCCCCACACTCCCATTAAGTATTTTTCTCTTTAATATTGCAAATAATCCATTAATTAAAATAGAAAAAGGATTGAAAATTTACTTCACAAACTAGTTAAATACTTCAAAAGTTCATCGGTCAGAAGAAAGAGTCCAACTTTGTCCTCTCCAAATATATTCTTTGTACTCTCCTTTATTTATGCTTTATTGCTGCCCTTATGTCTAGCTTTTCTTACACTTTCACCCAAGCATCATTATAACCAAGCCCTCCTCCCACACTGCTGTACCACTTCTCCCCCTTCACTCTAAAGCTGCAAGTATTCCTCAGTTTTAAAGAGATATATATATAAGAAATCTTTTTTTTGTGTATCTGGTATAAAACCACAAGTATGCAATTTGCCCCTAAACCATCTTGAACCCCACATCATATTCACAGACATCTGTGGAGTGGCAATGACAAAGTAAAATTCAACTAAAGCTCAAACAGCTGTCACAGAAATCACTTTAATTATGCCAGGGAAGTGCCTAGGGCCCTGATCAGAGGGTTCTCAACATCCTCATCTGGCTGCTGTGTTCCTGCTCACCAGGAAAACTCTCTAGACATGGCAAATGTGTTGACAGCACAGCACTCTGCACAGGCACGAAGGCAGTCTAGCTATGGCTGACACAGAGGGATACGTGCAGTGGAACGTATGTAGGTACTATTGGGTTTTACATGTGTACATCCCTGGACACAGCCTGCTGCACAGAAGCCCAAGTTACATTACGTGCAACAAACCGCATGTGAATTACAATGTTGCACTTAAAATACTGCCCATGATGCTGTGTATTTTATGTACTGAGATCTGCAAAGTCAGAAAATATTTTTAGATGTACTAAAAGTAAGAACTAATCTTCCAAAATACTATAGGAAGTGTATCCACAGCAATGCTACAACTCAAATTATTTCCAGAGAGCTTTCTAGGCAAAAGGTCTAGAAACTTATACAGAAACTTATGCATAACAGAAAACATTTTGCTGAGCTAATGTACAAAACACTTTGCTGAGCTAATGAGGTGGTATTGTACCAATCAGCTTCTCCTATTTGTTAAACCCAGTCATTGCCCCAAAACTTTATAACTACCTGGCACTTGGAAATGGCTGTTATATCGTGGGCTAAAAACATCACTCCATTTCTCAGCAGTACAGCAACTTATGAGGCAATTTTCCTATTTTTGAACCAATCAGTAGCATATTTTTATTTTACCATTTAATTTGAATTTTATTTCTTTCTCAACATTTCCTTTTAAGGGATAATTACAAATTTTGTAAAGTAAAAGGCTTAACTAGGATTTCCTTTTCTCAATATTTAAATTTTCATTTTGATGCAGCCAATCATCAGGAACAAAAATTACTCTCTTCCTCTTACTCATATGGACATCGATCCTGCAAAAGATACTTTGACTTTTTAAGGCAGTTTTGGGACTGCAAGACAGTAGAATATGAAGGTCACTCACCCGTCTGAATCTTGACTCTGTGTAGTTTAGATGTGAACTGATCATTCACTGTAAATATATGACCATTTTCTATTTCTTTTGACTTAGGCTCTTTTGTAAGAACACGTTGTGTTGGTTTGCCACACGCAAGGGACTGTAGGGCTCTAACCAGTTCTCTTTCAGGGATATCAGTTTCTTGTTGAATTTCCTAAAGAAAAATACCTTAATTAGTTTATGGCTATGACAGAAGTAAGTATCATGTTTTGCGACCAACAGCACTGATTGCTTAAAATATCCACCTTCAAAGCGTGCAAAATAACACTACTATTACAATTCTGAGGCTTGAAAGGTTAGAATTCATTCAGTAGCAAAGTCTCAATATGTATTATGCAAAATGATCCACCTGGGTCAATGCAGACAGTAAATTCTGTCAAGTAAATAGTCACCATGAGCTGAAAGCAGAATGAGCAGCCAGCTGTTTCACTTCAGTGTGATTTTTTGAGAAGGCTGAAAGGATTTGTTCACTGTCTCCAATATTTGCTGAAGAGAGTGAATCCAAAGCTTCCAAGTAACTCAGTGATAGGAAACATCAATAATGTTCCTGAGCATTCCTGACAAAGCACTGCATAAATGCTTTCGCATTTAGCAGCATTGTTGAAATCAGGGCCTTCACAAATGGAAGCAAACAAGGTCTAGTTTCACCATAACACAGAAATACTCTAGATTGATTACACTTCCTTTCTGAATAACCTGAAACAATTTATTTACAGCCCAGACGCCCTCAGCTAGGACTTCTCCAGGTGAAATACAAAAAACCCCATCACAGTGCAGCAAACATATGACCTTTGAAGAACAATCTTTGTAAAAACATGTAGACAACTTGTTGCACCTCTGTCAGTATTCTTAAGAGTTCAGCTGAGAGCCATATATTAGGTAAGTCACCAGCGATCATGAGTTTGCAAATGAATTGTCCTGGATGCAGAAAAATGTCTTAACACGCTCTAGGACTAGGCCAACTACTACTGCTTCCTCAAAACTAACTTACTGAGCTCCCATTCATTAGAAGTTCATTTTAGCTTTATCTCTATTTTCTTCCTTTTTCTAGTTTGAGGAAACTGCAAACATCTTTGATTTCACATTCCCATTTAGACTCGAAGGACCTCTAGCAACTAAAGATTAAACCACCAAATAGAAAAAAATAAGCCTCACAGACATGTAACTGCCCACAAGAGCTGTCACTATCAGCTTCCCCACCTTCAGTTCCAAAAGCAGTATCAAGCTCTTACACTGTCCCCATAAATTCCTAATTCTCATGGCACACAAGTCAAACTGATGACCTACAGGCTAAAAGCAGCACTAACAACCCCCAGTGATCAAAATGCTATGTAAAGAACTATAAAGACCTTGTTAAAAATGTTCTTTAAACAGTGCCCACAAAAAAACCCACAACAACCTTCAGCATATAACTAAGTTTTATTAAATTATATTATTTCTTGAATGTACTATTTTTTAAATAATCCAGAAAAAAAAGCCACTTCTGTGGTCATCCACCACTGACAACATGCAGTCAAAATAATTTGGATGTACTGGCCTCTACTTGGACTCTGTCATTAATTACAGTGCATCTCATACAACATCTTACTACCGGGTCTCTCTGATGCCAAGGCTCAGAGTAAGCCTTACCTTTCAACTATAGACCCAATGTTAGATGTACAGTGTTGACTTAACATGAAATCATGTGAAACTGGTTTTGACAAGAGTTCAAATTCATTTTAGATGAATAACTAAATTACTAAGTCTAAAATGAAAAAATGTCAGAATTTTTGATACCTACTGCTTATGGATGATTGTGAAGTAATAAAGCATTTTTAAACTTAAGAGCATTCTTAGCATAATGCATTCAGAAATATTCATACTATTGAAATAAGTGATATGTATACAGATATTTTAACTATTTGCTAGTACCAAAATGCCTCTTCCCAAGCAGCTCAAAAAATTACTATTTCTTCATTTGCTTTATTTAAAACACAATTGTCACCTTCACACATTTTTTCCAATTCTAGCACAAAGTAGTATCAAAAAAACCCCAAATCGCTGTAATCCTTTACATGGTCAACAAAAAGTCTTACTGAAATGAATTGATAAATCTAATAAACCAAAGGAAGGTGACACTTAGATTTTAGGACTAAGAGAAATATAAAGCCTCAAGGCTACAAACCAAATCCAGCTTATTAATGGCATAATGCCTGTGACATGCAGGTTCTCAAACTCTGACTTCTGATCAACACCTAAAATTAATCCTCTCAAAACAAAATAATTTCTATAAGGAAATATATATACTGTTTTTGCTGAAAATGAAAACAAAGAGCCAAAATGGAATTTGAGGGGGTTTTGATGCTAAACATCCTTATACTAACCACTATATATTTCTGTGTTAATTTTACTTCACACTCTAGCCAACTCAGCCACTAACGTATGTGAACCATTTGGGTTTCGGAATAAGCTAGCATTAAAATATGAACCACAGAAAGAACTGCACTGCAATATGCTGCCTCAGAAGGCAGCAAAAACTTCAACTTGGATAAAAAAAGTGTAGCTATGAATGTAAATGGGGTAACAGATGTTCCTGTGCTCTCTTCTTCCTTCAGTCTGTAGCATATCATTTTTCTAAACATATTTTTATATAGAAATTTGATGTAACAGTGAAGAATGTATACGTTTTTCCCCCCCTCTCCAAAAATGCTGTATTTTAAAGACCACACTAGAGTCATGCACAAGAGCAGAACTGATTATACAATCCTAGTTCTAAAAATATTACCAAATGAGCTTTATCTGGAGGCTACAAGAGATGACTCTGGGTATGCAATTGCCTCTGTCCAGTTCTAGACAGAAAATAATTTATTAGAAGGAAAGTAAGGAAATTAGAAGGAAAAAAACATTATGTCATTTTGTTGAAATGACAAAATATTTTATTTACAGACTTCAACTTGTATATCTTCCAAAGAAATTAGCAAAAGACAAAACAAGATAGTTTTAAGTTCTAACCTCTCATTTTTGTGGAATAATTCAACAAATTTACTCCTGCTACAGCTGCAGTTGTATTCCTTGTTTGTCAAACCAAAATTTCTCCCCTTAGTTTTGATGTCATGCTTAAAAAATTGTGCATTTCACCTTTAAAAATACAGAGATGTACTATAAACTAAGAGAAAAATGTTGAGTATTAGATGACACTTGATTAGAAGAAATTAAATTCTTTGAAAAAATTAGGATTCTTTGAAGGCTTGCATGAAGATCCTTCCCCTTGCATTCAAGTAGCACTAACCTAGACCCATATGGCCACCAGTTCTTTTGCATATATTAATAAAACATTGCTATATAGGAATATAATAAATTAGTAAATTTTTGTGAAAGAATTTTGCTATGCAACAATCCTTTAAGTTTCCGTAGCATCTTTTGCATACTTTTTGCATCATCGTCATCCCATTTTTCTCTTAATCACATGGCTTAATGGTTATTAGGATTATTGTGAAGATCTTGTCGAGTTTGCAATTAATAATCACACTGAATGCAAAACAAAATAGCAAAGTCTGTTCAACTGTGAAGGGAACTTCAAATTAATCTGTTTAGCTGTGAATCTCCAGAAACACTTGTATATCAGACAGTTTTATGCTTACAGAAGCACACAGCACAAATCATCTCATGCTATATTGCAGTAAAAGCACTAATTTGATATGACAGAGAAATAACAGTTGTCTAGCATTCAGCAATTAATCATGGTATTCAATAATCAATGAACAAATATAAAATTCATTCTACTCTTAAGTTTTCATAAGCTTTCCTAGCTGGAGTTAAAGACAACTCCCACACACTTCACCAAAGAAGCCAAACCAAACCAATATGCCTTCTTAATGTTTTCGTTACAGTGAGACACAAAGTAATAAGAACTCCCAAATCTGAAATAAACAAAACATACACAAACTAAAAGCGCATGGACATTTCTCTATCATCTGGTCTTAGTAAAATAAATTATAATTTAGAGCATGTATTAAAAATTAATTTTTCACTCTACCATGTATTATTTATTCATATATGGGTGAGGCTTACTACTCATAAAGCCTACAATTCTGTGGAATAAGGTAGCCACCAGTCACATTTCAACACCAGTTTCAAGAAAAAACCAAAATGTTGTTCCCCTCTTTTCCCCCCCTGCCCCAAGTATTCTTCAAAGAAAGTGCTCAAAGCTGTAATGCTCCTCCAATAGATTTCACAACACACAAGGCTTTGTGCTCTAAAATAATCTTTTTTTGAACTATGAGTAGTTTATTAAGAGCCTCTTATCAAACCCTCCCTTCCTTAATTCCAACTGAGACCATTTCAAAGAAACATTTTTTATTAACAGGCTAGGAGTATGCCAAGTAAGCTGAAAGCAAAATCCAAAAAGACAAATAAATTACTATGCATAGCGCAGTCAAAAGTAGATGAGAAAACCCGGAAATCCAATCCGTTTCAAACTGCACCCATACTGCTTTTCAAGGCTGCCAATGCTTCCTCAAACAGAAGCTAGTATCTAAACTGAAATCATTAACTGACATTAACAATACGATGCTCAAACCTCATAGCACAGGATCCACCTCCACTCCTAAAACCTTCTTCATGACTGTCTATCAGCTGACCACTTCAACCTTTCCCAGCAATACCCCTCCAGTCTCCTTGTTAAGAATCTATCTGGACCTTCTTCACTGCCCTTTCTGGCTCATCAGCTCAGAGAAGGGGTGAAAGTTCTGATTCATCCTACAACTCACTCCAGACTGCCAATTTAAGCACTTCAATATTGAAGCCAGGACACAAACCCTTCTGCACCCTTTGGTCTCTAAATCCAGTTTCTCAAAGATAAAATGAGCAAATGGAGCCACCTGCTGCATTCCAACTTCAGCTTTTCTATAGCTCCATGGCACAGGCATAACCACACTCACAACTCCATTTCTGAAAACTTCTGTTCCCAAATAATTTCTCCACTAGGATTGCTTCCCAGGTACATTGCTAATGATCTGCTTCCTGTATTTACTGGCCTAATCCATACTCAAATAGAATGAGAGATACCTGGTCTTCAAAGGACTATTCAAGAGGACAAGAAAGTGACTAGAACAGTTATTTAAAATCAGGTGAGTAAACCATACCACTTACCTCAAATGTATATTTTTCTCTGTTGTTAAAGAGCATTAATATCGTCATCTGGAAAGTGGAGACTTGCAATATGTGCTTCCGTGTATTTGAGCCAGTTACTTGGGCACCTCCTACACCAACCTCTGAGCCATCTTCCTATTTTAAAATTCCAAAACTACTATTAGATTATTCTCCGCTGCAAAATATTTTATGTCTGACAAAATTTATATGATGAAATCTATGGAATCAGTCTACACCAGTGACAGAACAGCCTACACCTGGTGTCATAAACAGAAAGTCTCTCCAGTACTGCCTTAGAATCAAATGCACCTCTGCAGGTCCCACTCAAAGCCAGGCCATCTAGAGCATGATGCCTGGGGCTGTGTCCAGTCAAATACTGAACATCTCCAAGGACAGAGACTCCGCCACCTCTCTGCCCCCGTTCCACTAATTGCCCATCCTACAGTTGCCTTACTCTTATCTTTAAAATTATAAAAGTATTTATTGTACAGTAACACAGTTTGAACATCCTCAAAAATGCCCATTATTAATACTTTGTGTTCTAAGATTTCATTTTCATTTTCATTTTGCATTCTATGTTCTCAAGCATCATGCCATTACCACCTCTAGCTTACCATTTTAGAGCTGGTCTAAATTACTAGCAAATTGTTTTCTTGTATACATAAACACTAAGCATTGTATGTCTATAAACTCCACTAAGGTTCTCATGTTTGAAAAAAAGGCTGTCTACATTGCTAGCACTCTGCATACATGAAAAGCAGACTAAACTTGGCTTAGCAACACTTTCTCACATTAAGAAAAATTACGCTGAAGAGAAACAAGTCTCATTTCACTTTTGACTGATTCCCAGTCAAAAAAACCCAAAAGCATTCAAAACACTGAAGTCCCTTCAAATCAGAGTTCTACTTTTCTACAAGGTAACAAGGAGATGAAATTAACTGACACATTCAGATTAAATTGGGGGTGGGGTGGGGGGGGTGGGAGTAAAAACCTACTACAAAGGAAGAATCAGATTATAAAGCTGATGGAAGGCATCTGTTTCTTATTCTTGCATTATCAATAGGTAAAATTTTATTTTACAAAATTCTGAAGTTATTACAACTGTGCATTTGCTTACTTTCAAAAAAGAAAAAGACACAGTATTTTCTTAATCTTGATACCTTACCTTTTTAACAGGCCCATAGAAAGTAGCATTGAGATCCGCAGAACCCATATGATGCTGGAGTGTCAGCTGTCGCCCACTATGTTTGGCTAAATAAAATCTGTAATATAATTGAATTGAAAACTCAGTAATATGTAGTTCACATTTTGTATCTAAGAGGAAATTGCTTTAAACAGTTACATAGACTTTCCATAGCCATTAAGAACACTCTTAAGAAATTTCTAACTTTTGCTTTTTCAAAACACTAACTCTTGTCAGAGTTCTACCTAAAAGCTCCCAAAAATTCAAGCCTCATAGTGTGACTTGCATTCTCTGATTTTCACATGCAGTGAAGAACAGTATGCTAGCATGTCTTTAACGGTAAAACACATCTGTAAGTTAAGTTTAGAAAGTTTCTTCTTAAAACCTCTACCTAAGAATGTTTTAATACATACCTTCTAAATATTTCAAAAGCATGTCTGGGAGCTGGAGGGATGTTGCACTTTGGTGTGGCTGACTGAGTAGGCCAGTAACCTGTTGTGAGGACCCGCACTGTAAGATCAACACCACCTAATGAGACCTAAGGACAATTGAAGAAAACATCCACTATTTAAAACAGGACCACATTTCACCATTTTTCTGTATCAGTGTAGAATGTCTAGAATTTTCACAGAGACAAAAATAGACACATATCTATAAACATTATTTTTAGAAAGCCAGACAAGTGAATTCACCACTATCAGAGCAGACGGTACAGCAAAAATTCTCCAAATTATTCCCCTCTGTTGTTTAAGAGTGACACAAAATAAATTCTTAATCAATAATGAAATATCTGTGATCATAAAAAGAACTCCTCATACATGTAACAATTCTTTCTAAAGAGGTTTCTGATGACCTACAGTAAAGCTAGTAGTATAAACAGTTAATCTGAAACCGATAAATGTACTCTCTGGAAGCAGAGTAAATATTGAATATCTAATGTTAAACCATAGGGAGCTTTTCCTGCAATTTACCTCTAGACTGCAGTGTAAACAGTTACTCACTTTTACACACACAACCTAGCCACTTCCCCTAAAGACACCCCTTACTATAAATATTCAGCACTGGTTAGGAAACATTCTGCAGCTGAGGTACTGATAGTTGTGATAAACATCTGGCTACCAGCAAGGCATAATCCTCATTAGGTATAATGAGGATCAGCTCAACTAAGCTAAATATTACTAAATTTAAAATTGACTACTTTCAGCTCTAGGAGGTATAACTAGTATCTTCAAAGCACACACATTATGAAAAAGAAAAAACATAAACGTACTACATAGAAATAGAGCACATTATATTTTTAGAAAGCCTAAAACCATCATACTAACTCAGAAACTTCCACTATTAAATAGCAAAGTAGCATTTCCAAGCACTATGGAAGAACTATTGTATTGCGTGTTGAATGCCTCTGCGTGTATCAACAAACTTGTACCTAGGAAACTTCTGAAAATTCTAGACAGACCGGTGACAGGCTACTCACACAGAAATCCCTTTGACTGAATTTTTAAGGTTTAAGAGGAACAATTTGCAAAAGCACTTAAATACCCATATAAAGGTTATTCTGTAGGCAGCATTACTGCCATGCTTCTAATTTCATATCACCAATGTCATGAGGCTCACAAGAGAAATTCAAACAGCCATTTAGATACAGGAGACTAGTTAATCTGTGAATCACCTTAAAAAAAAAAAGTTTCAACAGTTTTCTCCCTCCAGCCAAGGTGCAGGGAAAGGCCATCAATGCAGACAGAAAGATATAGAAAATATCTTCATTTCCAACTGAAATGTCTTAGTTGAAATGGCAACCTTTTCCTGAATTTTTTTGGTCTTAGTCAGACCAGAAGACAACATTAACTTAGAATGCCTCACATCATACATTACACAGAACACTGCATAGTTGGCAACTTGAAAAAGTTTTGGAAGCACTTTATTTTACAAGATGTCCATTCAGCATAAAAATGGTGTGAACTAATGCAAAGTGCCTTGAAGTGATCTAACCTCCACAAAACTCCAACACACTTAAGTTTAAAAATCGTAGTTGCAGAAATTAGTTGTAATCTATTATCTTGGACTTTCCCTACTGCTGAGCGTTCCACATATTGATAGCAAACTGATTATCTATGCAGTCCTTGGCTCTACCTGTATTTCAGGATATAGGATCCAGCAGGAGACTCTGCAGGTAGGATTATTTAGAGAAGCACAGATGCCTGACTCCTCTAGGGGCCCCATACATATTCAGTGTAGACAAATTGTTTAAAAAGGAGAGAACGGACTATTTCATATAAAACACAGTATCACCAGAAAGTTAAGTGTAACATAAAACCCCCAAAATCTTCCTGTTTATATTTCCTCTCAAATATTACTGACACTAATAGAAAAACATACACTTCCATCATAAATAAGCACTCCAGAAATTTCATTAAAAGGCTATGATTAGGCTGACAAAAGGTAACCATCAGGTGAACTGCTGGTGCCTTGCCAAGAAAATGATTAAGTTTCAAATAAGGCCTAGCAGAACATTTGTTAACATTTTTAATTCATCTTCTTAGCTGTAAACAGTTAAAAAGAATATGGAGAAATCATTTGTTAACTCAATTAATGTAAAACTGTCACGTAAAGTACATGAATCCTTAAAGAAAAAAAACCCTTGTACAAGTTTGGTCTGCTACCTAAGAACTACAAATGCTCTAACAAGTTTTTCTTGAAATTAGTATTTCAAGCATTCTATAAAGAAAACATGATTAACCTCCAAAGAAAAAAAGGGGTAGTAAAGCTGCTTGTCCACAAACACCTTTATATCGATCCATATTCTCTATAACCTTTTCTGTATCCACTGTGAGAACATACCATTCTTTCACTCATGATGATTCACAGTATGCTTATGAGAAAGATTTCAGCTGTGACTGCTTCAAGATAGCAAAGATTTCAGATCACCTTGCACAACCAGTGACACTATACAGAGAATATCCACACAGATATTCCTGGCATTCAGATTTCCAAAACTGATTCAAACGTGGTTGACTTACCTGCAGACAGGGAACTACCTGGTTGTTTATTATGCCCTAGTGAGTATGAGTATAGAAAAAAAGTGTTTAGAGCAAGCAAACTGATATCTCAAAATAGAAGAGATCTCTCCATTACGCAATATTCCAGGGGTCGCTGTTACAACAAGTTGTAACACTTCCTGATTGAACAATTAAGTCCATATTTGGCAATTTAAGTAAAATGTTAGTTCTGCTTTTAGTAAAGGCATTAACTGCCTCAGGGAAGTTAAACGTGATATGGTACGTTTGTCAAAACCCTGCAGCATGCAATATTTTTCCTGCTGTTAGCATAAAACATGGGTCACAACAAAGATTACCTTTACAGAGTGAGAAAGGGAGGACTGTGCTGGTGACACTGTTTCTGTGCACATAAGAGCAGGCAGCCGGTCCCAGCGGTGGGGGGAAGGCAGCCGGCACAGCTGGGGGGGCCGGCACAGCTGGGGGGAAGGTGGGCAGCGGGCGCCCCCTAGCGGGCGCCGCGGCGCTGAGCGGGCTCCGGGCCCGGGCGCGGGGGAACCGTCCCCTTCCCGCAGAACGCGGGTACGCAGGAGTTGAAACGGGATTTTATGGACTGGAACTGGCACTACACAAGCTGTGGATCAAGCTTAGAACTGACTCTTGCACTTCGTGAAATACAAACAAAGTGTGGATGAGAGAAACACAGAAGAAGTAGTATGATTTGAGCATGCTAACAAAATCCTTTCCACACACATATGCTAACAAATTCTTGATAAAGGTCTAAGGTTTGCGCTGAAGTACAAGGACACAGACCCCCACACTCTTACCCCAGTTGCCTGAAGATGCTGCCTGAACTCGTCCATTGTCGTGTTTGAGATGCTCATGTCCCTGAACATTCCTTCCAGTTTAGATGTGAACTGACATCCACATTCAGTCTAAAAATACACAAAATAACTTGTTGTGCCAGCACGATGAAAACAGAGCTTCTGGTGAACTGCAAGACTAAGAGTTAGTTTATAAATCTCGTAAAAACGATATTTCTGTACATTTGGTTACTGGGATTCCCATTTGCATTACCTTTAGAACCTCCTATTTCATATAAGGGTTTGCCCTACACATACCAAAACTTTCTTTCCTTCTCTTTTCTCCATTACTGTATTTTTCATTTCCTTTAAGCTTCCTAGCTCATCTTTTTTAAAAAAATAAACCTGTAAGAGCTTATCAGATCAAGGCATACACTTTCACCTGCTTTTTAGCATGATACAGTAAAGAGAAATAAACTTTGTGTCAGAATAAAACCCTGTTGTCCTGAGAGTGCAACTTTAAAGGTTTACTGTAGATTACCAAGTGAGATTACTAGATCTTTTGAGAATTGGGGACATATGCATATATACACACCTGTACACAAACATAGGCATTACAGTTGCACATAGAGGACTTCATGCCTATTTCCAACACATACTTTAACACACATGGTTAACGCAAGCGTGTTAGCTTCAGCATCCTAATCATGGTGCAAAACTGTAAGAAAAGGAGGCAGTTCTGGTCCACCAATTCATCTTGGAAACGTATGCCCTGGGCCTTCTAAATCACCAGGCTAGAAGAGGTGGAGAGGTAACTGGGAAGGAATTAACACTGATAATTTGGAGACATCTGAACCAACTAAGGAAAACTTCTTTCCTGACACCGATACAAAGATAATTTTTTTTTTCCAATCTATCTCTAATAACTATTGAATCAAAAAGGAATTGAGCATTATCACCAGTCTGCACATGGAACTAAAAAACCACCAACAATGCATTCAATAAAAAAATTCTACTGTGAGTAACAGAAAGTATAGGATAAAACACCATCTTGTCTTTAAATCCAGTCACTAGATCACAGGAGTTGAGCTTATTTGACAAGTCTTAACAAATTTTGAAATAAATTAGTTTTCTGTTCTAGATCACTGTCTCAACACAAGTGCTTTCCAGTATTTCCTTCCTTTTATTTCCAGAAAATAAGTCAGAAAAGCCTTTCATATTTTCTGTTGGGGCTTTAAAAATCAAATTAGTATTTAACAGCAATCAGGATGTATGTTACATAAGGAATATATAGATAAAACAAGAAACCTTGTTTATGAAAAAAATGAAGTAAAAAGTATGCAGATACTGTCTTACCTTTAATTTAGATATCATATTTTTCTCAGAGTCATCTGAAACACTCTTGTTTGTGAGAAGTCTTCTTGCCAAGTGCTGCTTGTAATAGCGTTCAAAAACATCTTTCTCTTGCATAAACCTAAATAAAACCATTGCCTTATCCAATATAGTTTCTACTTCTTGCTCTGTTAGCTGTAAAATAAATAATTTGCTGGTTTTAACCTTCCAGCACAAGTGTCTTATACGACCTAAATACTTGGAAGTGATTCATAGCAAGCATATGGTCTAACTGTAGCCTATTAAAGAAGCCAACAAAACTGGTCCAACATGTGAACGATTAAACCAGAAGAACAGTGCACAAACTCAATAGAGTGGAGAAAGAAATAGATGGAGGAAAAAGCAATCTTGAGGGGAAAGGGAGACAATGGATGGGTACAATGCCTGCATAAACATAGAAAAAGTTCCTGGATACATTTTTATGTGGTTTTTTTTTTTTTAAAAAAAAAGCACAGATGGAAAACAGTATCAGGGGTTTTGAAAAGTTAGCTTGGAATGAAAGCTTTTAAGTGTTAGGACTTGTTTTGCAAAGCCTGTCTAGTGCTTCAACAAATGAAATGATTACTTATTCTATAAATAAATAGAATTTACTATTTGATTCCTAAAGTATAAGATGCATGCAATAATTTCAGCTTTATTCAGAGATGCTGAAGACTCAGCTGAACCATCCTGTCCACTTCTGGGTACTGCACCTCAAAAAATTTCATGAAAGAAGCTATGAGGTAAGACTGAAGGAAACAGCTGTACTTAAGCAAGAAGAATCAGATATGGTAACAGTCCTCTGATATGTAAAAACAGTAAAAAGAAGACAAACTGTTTTCTCTACCCAAGTGAGTTAATTTTCGAAAGAAGTTATTAGATATTGAGAACGTCTGCCAAACTATAAATATAATTAAGGAAATGAAAGGCTCTGCAGGAACAGAACTGCAGAAACTACTAGATTTTTTTTTTTTTTTTTTTTTTTTGAGGGGATAGGTATATATCAGAATTAATCCAGGTATACTGCTTCAGAGATGGGGGACAAGCCACACAACATCTTGAGATCTTCTTGTGCCTTACATTTCTGTAAGTTTAGATATAAAGGGTTATGAGCTCAGATGTGTTACATATACCTTTTTAAAGGCAATATTGCCATTTATCTTAATATAAAAATAATATTTAGGAAGTAACAGTTTAATTTCATCTAAGGTAACACAGCAAAGAGTGTGACCTTTTAATTTAATTTATACTTACTCCTTTGACTCCCTTTTTCAGCTTATCATCAATAAATAATGAGAGGTACTCTGGAGACCTAGAGTTGAGGTTGAGGAAGTACTCAAAGTCACCCGCGATAGTCTGTTTGAAGAGTCGATCATTATTGAAAGATTCTTGAAGAAAACGGTCAAACCTACTCTTCAAATCCAGTAAACCCTTTAAAAAAAAAGCAAAAACATTTTCATGATTCGAGACTGTAAGCTGTAAAACAGTAATAATAGATGAAGTCAGAGAAGATCACATCTACAGTCAGAGATTCTGCAAAGCTCTCTCTGTCTGGCATTATTAGAAAGCATCTGAAACTCCATTCCCATTTTAAAATATCTATAGCTGCTGTAAATCTCTTAGAGAAGCAATTTTCAGATAAACTGGCTAAAATGTTGGTGTCAAATACTGGTGCAGTTTGTTGTACTAGGCTACTCAGATTAAGAAATTTTTTTTAATCACGCTTGTTTAACAGGTTGATTTACTGTATAATTAAATCCACAACTTAAAGGAGATATCTGTTGTACTTGTTAAGCCTTTTCTATTTCAAATAACATTGACAAAGTCACCATCATAAATACAGGATATGGGAAGGATGAGGCTAAGCCCCCAGTAACTTCATCCCTAGAGGTACTAAACAAATTTGCAAAGAAAACATGCTGCAACAACGGGCAATCTGTTGGGTTTTTTTTTAGAGGGTTCCCCCCCCCCCCCCTAATTTCAATCCAAGGACACGTTCGGCATTATTTAGTTGCATGTTTCTTCGTGATCTTCAAGAATAACTATGAACATATTAAAGTTAGATACAAACATTAGCTCGCCAATTACCACAGCATGAAGTTCACAGGCTTGAACTGAACCACTTCCTCTGAGCTAAATCATCAGATTCTTATCATTTTTTAGAGTTTGCACCATCTTCACCCAGAGTTAAAACAACTGAGTGCAGGAAGGGGAAGCATCTTAAAAAAATCACCTGAGCACCTCGCTAAGTATATGATATGCACAGGGCTTAGACATAACTAAGACAGCATTCATGGAAGGGGGGAAGAAAATTTTACTAGGGCGTTAAATGTATCATGGTTAACAAGTGCCCACAAAACCAGTTCAGGTAAAATGATCTTCAAGTCCTCTGTTTCTTAAGAAGTTATTTATATGTGGTTACTTAAAGAAGCCATTCAAGAATTACTCAAATAAGTAGTAACATTTCTTAGGAACTCACCATCTCACTTAAAGGAATGGTCTTTACACAGGCTAATTAACGCGTATTAGAAATTTTAAATTCAAAGTAAATCCCACTATCTCTCTGTTTACCAAGGTTAGTTTATGTCTCCTCTCCAGGAGTACACCATCTGAACAACCTGGTGTTAAACAGGAGAAACTGTTAGTACCTTAAATTACAACAGCATTTCAACAACCCTTCAAATTACTATAAGAAGTTTTAAATCTAATCCCCTGGCAATGCTTTGCAATCATCTCACCAAATATGCTCAGGGTTTGGTGAGGTTATGTTGCAGAAGCAGTGCTGGACTATGATGAAGTTTTTTTCTTGATGGTGTAACGTAGTTTCCTTGTCTGTCATCTTATTGCTATTTAAGTCCTTGAAAGAGTCATATGAACATGGCTGAGATGAGAAGAGTGAGGTGGTTTCTCAATTCACAGGTATTTTTATCTTCTTCCATCGTGTCAATGGAAGTGGAGGATAAACCTATCTGTGGGTTTAGTGGTAATCAAGCATCAATCCCTTCCCTAGGACACCTTCACGAGATGGTTGGGGAACACATTGATGGGCTGAGAGGATGAGCTCTGCCAACGCACATGCAGTAAGGCTGTAAGTCTTCTTCAGCTTCATTATGCTATTCGCCTTTGTAGCAGGAAACATCAATAGCATCTTTATAATTAAGTTTTTCCACTCTCAGTTAAATTTTTTATGATACTCTTTTAGGTCCATCAGGATTTAAAAGGAGTGAAAATTACTTCAAAGTAATTCAGACACTTATTTTTATATCATGTGCTTTTTAAAAAAAAAAAAATCATACCACCACAAAAAACCTAACAGCCCTTAATCATTAAACCTAATAAATTTCAAAAGGCATTCTCTCTTCTTTTTATCAATCCTTGGAGAGGTGATACTTGTCCAAGCTTGGCAAGAAATTTGCTTCAGCATTGCCAGAAAATAAATAATCCAATCAAAAATGTTTCAATACTCAAATGGCTTCTTCTAGCAGTAACCAGTTCTAACAAAGTTATTGATTTCAAATAAAACTCGAGATAATAGACATACAGCATTAAATGTTTCTCATAAAGACCAGACAAAGGACTTCAACTGCACATTTAAAAAAAACCCTTGACATTTAATGAACACACATTTTCACATTAAGTATATAAAACATCTTCCAGCTATAGAAACATTTCCTTAAAGTTCAATGAACTCGGAAGGTTTTATGTGCAAATTTAAAACCATCTTCTGTAGAAGTGGGAGAGAAAAGATGACAAACACTCCTGAAGCATATTTAGTGATCTTGATAAATCAATGGTACACATCACTTCTTAGTGAGAGATGGAGAACAAGAAAGAACACTTACATCTTTTAACATGCAGAAGTGTTCTGTTTCTCAGGGAGATCAAGAATGAAGCCAGTAATTTGTTATGATTTGTAACACATTCACCTCTCAGTCACAGTTAATTTTGCCATGAAATACTATCATGTGATTTTTGTCTCAAACACCGATAGCTAACATTATATAAAATTAAACAAAATATAAACCACTATAAAGCTAACTGCCAGCAGACACACAACTCACTCAAGGCATTTAGGATAATGCAAAAAGTTCCCAGCAGTTAGATAATTAGCTGGAATATGTTGTTTAGTAAAAGCAGCTACCAAAAGCACAAAAACCAAGCATATACTTTGCAAGCAACTTAATTCTAAACATGTCTGAAAAATTCAGAAAATGTACATTTTGAAAAAAATATAAATGTAGCTTATTAATAATAATCCCTTTTGAATCAATGTTAAGGTTTACCTTATCAATCATGTAGTTAACTCTGAGGAATGCGGGAGAGATGGAAGAAAAGAGAGTTAAAATATTTTACTACCTGTATGTAGTCAACTGGATTCTTTCCTTCTCCCTCTTCAGAAACTAGTGCTTTGCCTTGCTCTCTCAGGTATGAGCTCATGCACTCGCACATTGTCTTCAGACCATTTGGCACACGGCTAAACAACTTGTACATGCAAGCAAGGTCTGGAAACAAGAATAAGACATTATGCAGGACACCCTCTGATTGTTATACTTCTGTAACTCATTCATCTCCTAGCAAAAGACAACAGTAAAAGTTCAGCCACTTGAGCCACAAAAAACATCCCGTAAGAGCTCAGGCACTAGAATCTTCTGACGTCCCTTTTTCTTTACCCCTGACAACATGCTGACCACAGCAGCCACAAAATTAAAACCAAAGATTGTATTTAATTATTCTGGGTTGTCTATGGCACGGAATCCATTATGGCTGATCCTGGGGCCAGCAAAAGTTGATGCTTGCTGCGCTAAAGGATGGTGCACTTAAAGCTTCAGTAAGATGCATGTTGTCCAGTGGTATTTAAGAATGTAGCTTCCAAGATTATCATCCCAAAAATCAAATACTGTATTAAAAGTTATCAGAAAAATCTAAGTTAAAGCAAATAGGAAACACTAATGAGACACTTGTTTCTGTATTGAAAGCAGAACCTGGAAACAATTGGAGTTTAATTCATCCTTGTCTTAAAGTCAGCCATTAAAATTTTACATTACTTTGTTTCACCCATCTAAAATCATGAGAAGTGGCGTAGGTTAACATGGCTTTCCAAAACAGCAATCCATCCCTGTACATTTATGTGAAATCTTATCTTCACAATGCATCAAATAGTTCCTCTCTAGTATTTAACTAAATCAAACCAAGTCCTATACAAGTTAAACTAACTCCTGTATCTTATGAATACCATTCAATATTTTTGTGCCCTGAGCCTGAAGGCTATCTTAACTGGGTTTTAAAGAAAGTGTTTAGTATCATCACTTTCCTTTTCAATACAGTAATTCTCTTTCCTTACAGCTAAGAAATTTGCTCACTTTGTCACTACCACATAGTAATTTTGAAGCTGCTTTAACGAACAAAGGCCATTAATCTAACAAGCAAGTCTGTTCCCCATTCTTATGGTTTTAGCATGAGCACCAATTTATAAATATAGACATTACAATCACTCTCTTCATTATGTTGCTTTAGAAACTTACGTTCTATTTCTTTCCATAGTACTTTTCATTCAATCATTCTGTCCCACATTAACCTCTATTAGGGAAAACCACAACAAGCCAAGCCCTTCTTTTTCAACTATTTTGATAAGCTAGCTGCTCATCCTTTAAAACAGCCAACTTTTTTCCTGCAACAAAGCCCTCTCCCCAAGAACTGGTCCTGCAATACTTCCATTAAATAAGCCATTTACTGTTGCACTTTTAAAATAGCTGCCTGTGGGCCAGAAAACTTTGATGTGTTTTGACAGGTACATAGTAGAGGAAATTAAAATTAAAAATGGCTCACAGAAAACAAAGACTACTACGATAGCTTTGTACTTCTCTTAAGAAAGGCTTACCAAAAAATGTACCTGTATCTGGTACTAAACAGAAACAAGTTGTATGTATGGGATCTATGTTAAAAGCCCTCTAAAAGCCTTTAAGTAATATTCTTGGATGTTTGCAAAAACTGGTGCCACCAAAGTGTTTTCTCAATTACACAGGAACATAAACATTAAGCTTGACTTATGCTATGTTTAAAAACAATAAGCAGTATCATAAGCATTTCTGTGATGTAGTCTTACCTTCTGTCTTCCCATTTTTCAGCATATGAACTAGACCAGAGTTCTCCATTTCCACTATAGTTTTCATATGCTTGGAAATAAGCTCCCTCTCAACAACTTTCACAATTGGTTCTTCTGTTGATTTATCCAGACAATGCATCACCCGTTCTATTTCTTCATTAATTCTAGCTTCTACTTTCTTTATATATACAGAAGCACTGTTTTCAGCTAAAAATTTCTGACTTTCCATCTGTGATTAACACAAATTAATACTTTAGAGGTTTTTTTTTAAAGCGGAAAAGGAAGTGTTATTAGTTACTAGTTATTTCAGATCAATATTTACAAGCAAGTTCAAATCAAACCCAGCATATCCAACAAATGAGATTATACCCTCAAGATTTACATACATGCTTAACAAAACATAAAGGTTATATTACACTGTGTTACATACATAAGAGGGTACATGCAATATGAACATGGCACTTTGCACACTAAAGAAACCTAAGCCAACCTAGTAGTTTCCAGTTACCAACTAGAGTTTTAGCCACAGGTCCAAACATAAGGATGGGGATAGAGAAGAGGAAAAAATTCCTTTCAAATACCAGTTTATAGCATATTTATGAGTTGTGAAGATCAATAGTTCTCTTTATTCTCATTAGGGACAATGCTGAGCTCATTATTTCATGTAAAACTAGTTTTATCCATAATGGTCAGCACAGTCTTTTGGATGAAAGATTTTTTTTTTTTAAAGGTAGAGTTAAGAAACAAAATTTAAATGAACGCAATTGTTTTTCTTAATTTTATGTAGCACCAATGAAAAACAGAATACAATGAATTTAAAATAGTTGTGCAACATATGCTTCTGATTCTCAAAGAAGTCTGGAGGTCAGAGGATATGACAGACAGTCCATCCTGCATAAGAATGGGGAGACTGACAAATTATCTTATCTAAGTATCTTTTAACATGCTTTTACAATTTCTATCAATTTCCAACAATAGATGAGCATGATTACACTCAACAACCACTCAACTGGCTTTTTCCTGAAACTCTCTCACAAAAAGACTCAGGAAATAAACTGTGTTATTCAGTGGCTGGTCAACAACTGGATAGCCACTTGGATACAATTAATTCTTGACTCAGTTCATTTTACTGCAAAAAATAACTCACAAATGTAGAAACTATGCAGGAAACAAAGCTTCCTCAAAGGCAGTTTGACAGGTAGTCTCCCCTCTCCATTCCCAGCCTGAAACAGTTTGAATTACCTTTCATGCTACTGGTATTTCAAAAGACTGTGGCTGCAATGTAGGGACAGACTAAGTTGCATGAAATAGCCCAAAGGAGGCACGAGATTAGCGTGACAATTACTTTACATGTTATTGGCACCCATAGCTCAAAACTACATTCAAATTATGGTAAATCTGTAAAATTTATGTTACTTTTCCTGCAAAGTTAGTATTTTTTTTCTTATTTCATTTAACAGAGATAGACACACTCATCAAATAAGCAGCAATTAAAGCATCACCAATTCTCACAGTTCCAGACAATTATAACTACATTCCAAATATGATATTACAACATTGCTCTACCTGAAAAAATTCTGCAGACATCTCCAAAAACGGAGCCTCAAAGTCTTCTTCATAGACTGACCTTCCTTCAAGACCTAGAATCATTAACATCTGGCAAGCATTTCTTATTGCGCCTCTGCCAAAAAGTAAGTTATTAACAACTTGAGAAATCTATGTGCTTGGAAAACAGAGTACACAGCAGAATAACAACTCAGAATATACTATCAACTTAAATATAATAATAGAAAATCCATCCTAAATCTGTTTGGTAAATGACAGATTTTCAAAGATTATGGAAGCAAGATTGGTTTTGTTCTAAACTAAGGAGCTGACAGTGTTTATTAAGTATTTTAAACAGAATGATAGAGAAAGCAGGTCTCAAGTTCTACTAACTCAGAAAACTATTAAAAATATATTTCAACATAAAAGAATATAACCAAAAATACTACTTCAAAGAAAACTGAAAACTGCACATGTAGGTTGAAATTGAGCAATTCAAAACAGCACAGATGGGAGTTGCTGTGCAAAGTCTGGGAATTTTTTTTTTTAAACAACGACAAAAAAACAACAAAATGAAAATGTATCAATACGTTAAGCATTTGGTTAGTCACAGAAACACTTCAGTGAAATGTGACAACAAAAGGAACTGCATCCAGGAAAAAAAAAAAAATCCACTTTCTGGCAGTAGGGGACAATACACAGCTGTTGCTAGGGAGTATTTTTCTCTTCATAAACTGCATGTTGGGCAATCTCAGTCACAGAACTGCAGCCAAAGTAGCATGGAGTTTACATGTCTCCACACTGAACAGCTGTTCTGTAACTGGAGAAGCACATGATAACTTGCAAATTTGAAGTTACTTCAGCTGCAGTATCTACAGCATGTGGTGCAAAACTCCACATCTACTAAACTGACCGGAGAACACAAGGAACATATTTAAAAGCTCAGAGATGAACTACCAGGAAACAGATGGATCAAAACATGAGAAAGGGAAATGGAATTAAAATAGAAAACTTCAAAATTTTTTTTTAAAAAAAGCAACAGCCTCTCAGTACAGAGGAAATAGTGTGTAGCAAGAGGTAGAGAACTGTCAAAACTGCACTTTATAATCAAATGGCACAAGGCAGTAAGAGAGATTTAACAAGAGTTTTCATAAAAAACACAAGGCAAATATAAAAAAAAAATTAATGAACTTCCATTTACCATTATGCTAAACCTTAATGTACAAAGAAATATGTTATCCCAGATTATGAAGAAATTTTACTTGTGATCAGAAATGCAGCTTTAAATAATGATTTGAGTATGTTCTTGATTCACTCTTATAAAGTGACAGGAATTATTATTCACAACAAAAGACACTCACTTACAAACATCTTACCTGTCTACAACTTCTCCTTTCCTTTCTCGTGCAATCATATCCAGCAGAGTTTGCCGCAGGTGATCCCTGATACAGCCATAGCGTACAACTTGATCTCGAAAAATAATCAAGCCCAAATTGTAGACATTCTCTACGTTATTTTGTTGCACATACACACGGTCCTACAACCAAGACATACACAGCAATAAAAATTTAAATTCCATACACCATGCTATTCAAAATTTCAAGAGATTGGTCATACTATATTTCCACTGTATAGAAATAATCAAATTAACTGTATCTCCTTTTCCTCTTAAGAAGAAATTATGAATACTCTCTAAACTGAAAATAAGTCCCATTTTCTAAAACTTCATTTATACAGAATGTCTACTTTGCTCAAGAGTGTAAGTACAGTGTTTATGACCAAAGCATGCCAGAACAAATGTACAGCCTTGCCACTTTTTAGTTTGGGGGCAGAGGAATCTCCAAATACTGACAAAATCCATGGTACAGCCTGAAAGAGGTTTTACTTATCTACTCAAAGCCCTTCCATCAATCCCTTTTTGTTCTTTAAGAAAAATTAATTTTTCTCCCCTGCATCTTCCCACCACTTCTTTCAGGCAGACAATTCCCCCTCAATATTGAGTGAAACTTCCTGAAATAGCATCATTAGATGAACAGAAGAAAAAAGTAAAGGCAAAATGAGAATAGTTACAATCAAAACATTTATGGATTGGTACTGCAGAATTGTACATAGGACTCTTGTTGAACCCCCCTTCATACACCACCCCCACCCTCCCTCAAATTCACCTCCATTCAATTTAAGCAAGTATCTGGAAACCTTGTTGTGTTTCATTCTAATTACAGATATCCCCCCCCCCAAAAGGGGGCAGAGAAGAAAGAATAATTTTTATGTTTCAATATGGGTTTAAATTTTATCTCCCTACATAATCTCAGTCTACAGGAAGGATCAAGCTCCTCAACTATCCACTAGCCCTGTACTACCTATGTTTCAAACCAAGGCTGATCCTCAGCACAGTATTCCAACCCCATATATTCTAAACACCATCATACAGAATTGACAGACTTTGAGAGACATTGCTGAGCAGACACCCTGAGTTTCTTACTGCTACCCAAAGAAATGCTCCAAAAATTTGTCGCCTCTTTTCTGTTCCTCTCTCCCAATTTATCAACCCTCTAGAAAGGGAAGACTGTTATTAAAGGTCCTAGCAGACAGAAAATTAGTGTAAACACTTAATACCCAGTAATGCTGCACCAGGTAAGACCCATTTAGCAGAACAGACAAATTGAGAGTTTTTACAAACTATTTATGAAACAAGCAATGATTTTTTTAATTTTTTTTTTTTTTTTTACTTTTGTCAGGGCATACATAATCCACTCCTCTAATGTAATAGTTTGGGTAGTTACTAAAAATATTCCTTTACTACCATTTAAGCCTCAGGATGATGAAATTTAAAAAGTTAAGTTTTGTACCCACTCACAAATCTGACTGACTGCAATATGGTTTTCTGAGAATTTATATACCTATAAAATTTTTTTAAAAATCAAATTCTGTAAAGGATGAAGGTCAATGTTTGAAATTGAGTATAAAGATTAGCTTCACAGGTTCCTTCAATTATCTAACTGCTTTACTACAGTCAGAATTGAACTGTGAAGTTACTCTAACACCTAGAACACTAAACTAAAAATAAAGCAACAAACAAAAAAATCCAATCATGCTTCAGATTATGAAAAAAAATTTCAAAATGGTAAATTTATATAAATTCCACAATTAGAAAAGAAATCAGTAGGTACATGACACCACACCCTTTGGCATTTTAGCAGCTGAATTTACATGGCAAAATTATTTCTATACTAATTATATGACAGATTACCACTTGATGACCAGAGGAAAATGAAACATCAGGTTCCACAATTCATGAATGATCTCTCACTCACTACTTTCAGACAGGCAATACTTAATTTAGATGGGAGCAAGTCAGATATGCCTACTCTGAGGCTCATAAAGCAAGCTCAGCTCTGCCTCAAAACAAAAACTTTACTAATTGGTCTCATGAAGTCAGTTTAGCGATGCATGGCGGTCTAGATCTTTGGAATATGTTACTGTCTTTTTTCTGTTATTTAGAAACAGGATTATTTATTTCACTCACTTATTTACACACTTGCATAAAGAACAGAAGTAAATGCGATGTAAGACAAGTTTAAGATATACTTTTAAAGAGATGAAAGAAAACTTAAAAGTTGTGTCATAATATATACAACTTAATGTTATTTTCAAAGAATATTCAGGCCTCTGAAGCACAGGCAGCAGGGTATCAAAATGGATTAAAGCCACGGTCATGACTCATCTGCATAGCTTCTGTTGTGGCAGTGCTAAACACTGCCATTATGAAATGAAATAGTAACTGCACTAGAAACTCTTCTCAGTGTAACAGCAATGCCTCTTCAGTAAGCCAGACCACTCTGCCCAAATAAATTAGAGTAGCAGTATTACTGTCTCTTATACTGCTGATCTGCTTCCCCTTGGTAACAGATCACTTTTACTGTTTACTGGAAGCTCTCCCAGACTAAAAAAAAATCTTAGAGATAGGAAGCCCATTTGGGAACAGGTTTGACTGACAAGGCTAAATGCTACTCAACAGCAATCACTTCCCACGGGGAGAAACAGCAGGTGCTTAAAGGTAAGAGTAACTCTCAGGAGACAAGGGTGGAGTTTCAGACAGCAATTAAATTACAGTGCTGCTTACACTGCAAAATAATTCTGATCTCAACTAAGAGGAAGTTACCTACTGTAAAATATCACCAGACACATTTTGCCCACCTCTGCAAGGATGCACTACCTGGATGACGCAGCCTTCAGACACTGTTGTGTATATATATAGTAAAGTGTCTTTGATCCTAGTTCTGAAAATAAAAACAACACTTCTCCCTAGTACATTTTGTGTAAGTCATGAACAGTGACAGTCATATGCCCCAAGGTCAAAACTCACATAGCCACTCTGCCAGTGCTGGCCTAAATCAAGACACTGGCTTTGTGCACCGCACAGATGAGAAGGGAAGGGAATGCTCTGCCCTCTGCAAAATACACAGCTGTATTTGCAAAAGCAATTGTTCACTTCTGACAGTATTTAACTGGCACTACCCATATGCCTATAACGCAGCCAGGGTGTGACTGCTGCGCTTGCATACCTGAAATTGCTTTAAATTTAGCAAGTAGTAAAGCAGGGACACCACAGAATCCAGTTGAGCCCAGTTTCTATTAAGACATTCCAAGAATACTCACACTCGTAGCTTTAAGAGAAGACTGAACAACTACACCTCCACTGCTACCGTTACAGTAGCTAAATAAAACCTATTGTAGGTATGCTTACCTATGCTGCAGTCATGAGACTGAATTTCAGACATGCCCAAATGCAGTACATTACTTCACTACTTCAACATGTCTTAGTTCATGATTGACTTAGTGAAGACGCTACTTAGGACATGACTTCACTGCTCTGGTACCTCACTGCTTGCTGCAGACAGCGTCATGAATTTATAGAGATTATTACCTCTATTCTGGCACCCATTACTGTAGTCTAAACATGTAAAACAAAAGGAGAAGAGCTAGCGCATGTATACTCCAAAATACAGGGGAACTACGTAAACCTGAAATTCAATTATGAAAACCGAATATCTCAAGAAAGTTATTTAACTTTATTGTGCAATTCCACATTGCAAAACCTCACACTAGAACTACATCATACAACAGACCTGAAACCATGAAGACTTTTACCAGACAGCAACCACAACACAAAAGGCAATACGCTTTTTAAAATAAGGCAAGCTTTACAAGTGTCTTGTGGAAGAGGTTCTGCACATAAAATGAAATCCTGCCATAAACCTCAAACACTGAGTATTCTAATCAAGTATAATAAGCACAAACCCCACTGTACAAAACAGACCTTTTTTAGAAAGGTATGGTTTTGAATTAATTTTTGTTTTAGAAGTGGCAAAATTAAACAGAAGAAAAAGATTAAGGTGGGTTGGAGAGGTGTTCCTTTTGACTTAGATCATGAGAGCTAATGGGTGAAAGTAAGCTGGAAAACAGAGTTTAGTTTAAGATGTACAATCAGTAGGCTGAAGCAAGAATTTAAGAGAGTAAGATCAGAATTCAAGAGGATGTTAAACGTTTTACTTTCACAGACTTCAGACTGTGGCTTGTTGGGTAACAATAGGTACATTTCCTGAAACTGATGGGTAAGTAATTGGGATGGCCTACAAAATAAGAGAAGGATAGGGTTATCCTTTATTTATAAACATATTATAATTGCATATGCTTCTCCTGGTGGAACACAAGACTATCAATTAACAATGCCTGGTGGCTGAGTTTATACAGTTGTCCTGGTTTCAGCTGGAATAAAGCTAATTTTCTTCCTAGTAGCTGGTACAGTGCTGTGTTTTCAATTTAGGATGAGAATAGTGTTGATAACACTGATGTTTTAGTTGTTGCTAAGCAGTGTTTATACTAAGTCAAGGACTTTTCAGCTTCTCATAGTGCCTGGCCAGGGGAGGCAGGGGTGCACAAGAAGCTGGGAGGGGACACAGCCAGGACGAGCCAAAGGGCTATTCCATGCCATAAAGCATCATGCCCAGTACATAAACTGGGGGGAGTGTTCCAGGAGCAATGCTGAGTACAAATACCAGATTAGTCCCACAACTGGTAATTTATCATACCATAAGCCAGTGTCACACAGTACAAAGTGACAACCTTAATCCAATTCCCAGGGATGATAAACAGCAGCACAGGGAATATATACAGCAGGTAAGGTGATACATAACACAGCTCTAAGAATGAGCATGACAGCTCCAAGAACCAATAAAATAACATTGTGACCAGCAACTATTAAACTAACCTACTGAATATTACAACAAATTCATTTTAACATGCTCTGGTCAGATCTGTTGTTATCTCAAGCCTTCATGCCCCACGCTGGGTGCCAAAAGGGACTGTTGTGGTTTAACCCCAGTCAGCAACTAACCCCAGCTCAGTGGGATGGGGAAGAGAATCAGGAAAAAAAAGTAAAACTCGTGGTTTGAGATAAAGACAGTTTAATAGAACAGCAAAGGAAGGGAAAATAATAATAATGAAAAATAATAATAGAATATACAAAACAAGTGATGCACAATGCAATTGCTCACCACCCGCTGACGGATGCCCAGCCGATCCCTGACCTGCGGTGCCCCCTGGCCAACTCCCCCCAGTTTATGTACTGGGCATGATGCTTTATGGCATGGAATAGCCCTTTGGCTCGTCCTGGCTGTGTCCCCTCCCAGCTTCTTGTGCACCCCAGCCTCCCCTGGCCGGGCACTATGAGAAGCTGAAAAGTCCTTGACTTAGTATAAACACTGCTTAGCAACAACTAAAACATCAGTGTTATCAACATTATTCTCATCCTAAATCCAAAACACAGCACTACAGCAGCTGCTAGGAAGAAAATTAACTTTATTCCAGCCAAAACCAGGACAACAGTGTTTGGTTTTTTAAGACAAAGTATTTTTAATGTAAATTACATTAGCTATGCTTGAATAAAAAGGTATAAACAACTTCCAACATAAGTGTATCACTATAAAACTACATTTCATTCAGGCTCAATGACATAAAAGAACAACAAATTATTCCTCATTTTAGGGAGTTCTTGAAAATTGCCTCTTCGAAGAGCAGTCTGGTTTCATATTTGACAGACGTTCTTCTGCTTCATAATTCTGTGGTACTAGCACCTTTTTCAAGCTTTTTGAATGAACACATATTCAAGAATAGAAGTTTCCTGCTCTTAGTCTCTTTCCAATAAGCAAAATTATGTTTGACTCAAGACATCCCAGTGACAAAGGTGGAACTGCAAATCTTTAAGACTAGTCCCATTTAAAACCATACCTTAATACTTCAATTTGTAATCAAAGGATGTATTTTCTAATGCCAGTTTGTTTTATGCCCCTCCAAGTGAAAGGAAGGAGCCTGCCCGTTGTATCAGCTCCATGCATTAGACAGTTCTATTTGATAAAGATTAAAATTATTATAATAAAATCCATGTTACATTATAGATGTTTAACTGACAGTTATCAGTGCTCCTAAAGTCTGACAAGTTTATACAAGCATTTTGAAAGAAAAATTTGTTATATTTTTACTGTTATACTACAAATATATTTTATTGCAGATGTCTATTTTCTGTTCCTTTGAGTCTCATTTGGGTACAAGGAAAAAAGTCTATAGGAAGCAAATAGTCAAGTGGAGGACTCAACTGAACACCCACTGAAATAAATAGGAACTGTCAAGCAGCACATGAAAGACTATAAATTCTAGAGGTACGCAAGTTTGTTCATTATTCTGTTCTGAATCTAAAATATAACCCAATGAAGTCCAACTTGCACTTGTAGGAATGCTGCAGGTCTCCATCTTCTGGAGTTTTGGTGGAAAAGAGAAGGCTGGCTGGCTGTTCTAACAGCATTTGCAAGCTTCAAACAAAAATCAAGGCACTGCTCTCCTGAGCACAGAAAATACTTAGGAAACAGCTTTCATCTCACCCCAAAAGTGCTGAAGCATGCAACCCTTCCTCAAAGAGGGGACTTCTTGGTCCTCAATGTACTGGTCAACACACTAAAACTGGAACAGCTAATAAACCAGCTTTCTCTGACATCGAGGGATCAAAGATGGATTGAATTTAGGAGCAGCACATAACACCGCATTTCCCACTCTGACCATCTATGTACCCTGGAGGATCCAGCACCTCCTGTAAGGAAATAATACATCTAATGTTTCTGAAAATTCACCACCAGCTTTGGTAAATTATTCTAATTGTTAACTATTCTTCAATTTGTCCAGGTGCAGCTAGCAGGAATTGATTTGTATTTGTCCTTCAAACAGATTATAGAGATTCCAGGATTTCTCACAGCGAAGATAGTACATCTTCAGAATAATCTCTCAATCCTCCTTTTGGCAAGATAAGATACACAGATCATCAAGCGTCATTGAAGGCATTCTATTCAGCCCTCTATCTTTAGATATGTGGTCCTTTCCCAACTTAAAAAACCAGCAGCAAAAAAAACCCCAAAGCTCACAACATGAAAGCCAGTAAACCCGTTTTTCAAAAATAATTAAAAAAAAATAAAAATCTATGTGGCTGCAATAATTACGCCAAATTCTTTAACTTTTAGTAGCTTATTAACCAAGTAGGATTTCTGCATAGCCTAATCCAAACAGATTCAATTTCATAGCATGAGATCTTTAACAGTTACATGGTAAGATCTTAACTCCAGTTGTTCAGCAGATTGTACCCTATCTCATCTTTTTGACCAAAAATAAGCACGGTACCATTATCTGTCCTTCACCATCTAATACTGCATAAAGTACTATCTTCAGTATGGTATTTTGGAAAAAAAAGATTTTACATAAAACCCCCACAGTGTCTCAACATGTATTTCTTATTTTCTGAAGTTAAAGCATTTGGCTAGAAGCTATGCAAAAATAGCTTCTACATCCTTAGCGCATGCTCACCATTCTGGGAATTTAAACTTATACGAACTACCTAAAGCACAACACAATCCAGACACAAAAAAAATCCTCTCTCTTGCAAAAAGGCCTTTTCCATTAGCAATCAGGTAAGGAATGCTTTTCTTTTTTCTTTTAAAATTAAAATCATGCAACCAAAGATCACATACTCATCTGTGTGCAGTGCTTAATCTTGTACCCAAGCTCTGTATGAACAGCAAAGGATTCTATTAGAATTTAACACTCAAGGGCACAGACTGTACCCAAGCAAAGTTATCCTTTAAGTTTAAGGGCTTGAAGAGAACAACTACATTGGAACTTCGAGGAGGCTTGCCACAGTAAGAAACCACCACTACATGAACTAAAACATTCAAGTGTCTGTAACATGACAGAATGGGTCCAACCAGATTATTTTTAAGAACTGCAAAATTAAACCATTTTTCAGATGCATTTTTCAAGTGATAATGAGATAACATGAAAGACGATCCAATTATAATTTGTTACATACCCGTAATAGTCTTGCACGCACACAGGGAATTCAAAACAAAGGACAGACTCAGGAGTTCATTTGTTTACATATGTCAAAAGAATTTACTGGATCAAGCTAAATGTGTGAAAAAGTAGAATACCCACCATATACATCAGAATGTCTCTAATCATCACCATTGCAGTTTGATGATCATTCCATGCTTGGTTTAGTGTTTGTAGAAAGTTGTTATTCAAGGAGTTTAACACATCTTCTCTCACCTGAAGAGAAAAAAAAAATATGGTCATAAACCCAAGCCAGTTTCTCCTGCATCATTTAAATCTTAACAAGCTTTGCTTCAAAAAAAAACCCAACTTGCTCCTCTATGAACTTGAATATTATGAACGAGTTCTTGCTCTTCCTGGGCACTGACCTTGTATCTCACTTCTGTGGAAAAATAAGACTTCACACAAGAAAAAACAGGCTAAAAAAATAAGAGCAACAAAATAAATATGGATATTAAATTTCAAAGGAATATCTGAAATCTCAAATGTTAAAAATATTTTTTTACAACTTCCTCAAATGTTTAATTTCCTATGCTATAGTGTTTCAATTAATGTTAACTTTACTATCACAAGTAATTTCAGAATATTAGGTAGTACTGGTAAATGTTACAAACAGGAAATAGTACAGGTGGAAAATTGGCCATGATGACATTTAGAAAGACATGCCGAAATAGCATGAAATTCCAGCAAACAACAGATCTGAAAGGAAACAATCACTTGTTAAAGACCAGACTCGTACACTAAATCGTCCATAACTGACAACAAAATGAGTCTGGAAAACAAAATAAACTCATTATTGATTTTACGAATGTATTTGCTAGTTGATTCATTTGTTCCATCAACTTCAAGCTCTATTTCTTTTCCGCACTGCAACTACCTACCAATAAAAAAGAACATCCAGCTTCTTATTTTGATATTCATACAGTAGGCATATACTACAGTGCTCACTTTAAACTCATGTAAAAGAGAAACCTCAGGGGAATGTAAAAAAAGCATTCCAGAGTTAAAAAAACACGTGAATTGACTTTTGATGTAACACGCAGAATACATTCTGTCCTCTGTTGTAACTGAACAGAACGTATTTTTACATTTACAGATTTGCATTTATACTTGTGCGACAGTGTAAATTTCAGTATAGAGAATTCCAACAGGAAAACAAAATGCACACAACAAGCGGCCACAAGCTGCACCAACATCAGATAAGACCACCTGACAGACTTCATTCTGTCATTTAAGTTTTATGAAGTTATTAGGCAAAACCAGCACAACAAAAAATTCAGTCTGCCACACTACTATATATACTTCATAAACTGAGATGAGCAAACCAGAAACATAGCATGGCATATCATATGAACACAGCGGTCTTTTCCTGAGAAGCTGTGGAAAGTTATCCCTGTAGTATTCACCTTGTCACTCAATCTAGGTAATACAGGTATGCCTGTAGGTTGTTCAAAGCCT